>NC_136916.1:67707661-68917799 GCF_949752795.1 Hyperoodon ampullatus
TATCCCTTTCATACTCTCCTCCCTCACAGTCTTCAGCCACTGTTAGCCTTTTACGGCATTTTTCAAGAACAAAAGTTGAAATCGATTAAAAAAACCTAACTCATTTTCTCCAGCATCATTTGGGAAAGACATTAATTACTCTGTCCAACAAACTAATGATTTTTCTATCCATGTGATCATTACTTAGTTTCCATTTTCTACCCATACAATTAAAATTCTCCCTTAAATTAACGGAGGCCATTGAGGAGTCACAAAGCCCAGTGACAGCTGCTGTACACAGCTTGCCCGTGTCCCGAGTTGAAGGCAAACGCTCCGTGTTGACGCTGAGGCTCCCTGAGGTTAGGACCTGTGTCTTTGTCATCAGATTCCCCACTCCTAGTACAGCATCTGACTTGAAGGAGGTGCTCAGCAAAACTCTGTTGACCAGCTGAGTGAATGAATACATAACTGAGAAGAGGTGGGATCGCGTGTGTAAATGGTAGATGAAGGAAAGTTCCACCAGTACAGAGGCTGGCCTCAGCCTGTGGCAAAACCTCATGGTCCCTTGAACGGATGCTGGGCATTGAGCCCAGACATGCCATGGGCTGCAAAATGCCCTGCAGTCCCTGAGATCAACAGAGGGAGGGGAGAAAGTGCTTCACCCAGAAGCCCGCGACAGGAAGCGGGGGAGGATGTGGAGGTGGAGTCTGATGGGCAGGGAGAGGGTGGCACCAAAAACACCCTGAGTCCCTTCTATTTCAGCAACCCCGAAACGGCTGCAACATTTCTGAGGCTGACATAACTCCCATTTTGAGAAAACTGGGCTGTCCTGGGCCCCACAATGAGTATGTATTCTGTGGCTGTTACCCAAGGCTTCTTGGAGGATGTTCCTGGATTTCCTGGAACACGGGCAGCTCCTCCTGGACGTCCAAAGTGCTCCCTGGCTGGAAATTGCAGGCATGCAAACCTGCTTCTGAATGCACTTTCAACTTAGCAAATGCGTAGCCACGTGGCATGGAGTGACAGTCTGCACAGAGCAGTGGCCCCAAAGGCCATGGTGGGACAAGGTGTGAGAATGCCGGCTTGAAGGCAGCCTGCAAAGGGGGAAGCTGTGGCCTAGGGAGAGTGACCAGAACTGGCCCGGCTGCCACCAGCCAGGGAGCACGAGGACACCAGAGAGTTAAACTGTGTTACAGAGAATTATTGTCTCAGAACCTGTTTCTTGTCATTCCTTGTGGTTATTATTATTTCTTAATCACTTAAATTGCATGTGATCATGTAAAAATAAGATCAATTATGTGGGGCAAAAACAAAACTCTTCCTGCACTGGGGTCCACTCCTGACTGCAGAGGAAATCAGTCAAGAGCATGTCAGGGGCTGCCAGCACTGCTGGTGCCAGGCTGCTGGGGGACAACACTGGGGCTGCAGGATGCTCGGGCAAAAGGATCCCACCATGACCTTGTCCATGCCTCATCTTACAGGACCCAGGGCTTTCAACTGGCTGTCAAAAAGGAAAGTTCTGGATGCCTCGCCTGACTGTCCTGGTAGCTGTGACTCGAATCCCAGTGCCCCTTGACAGCAGAGTGGTTGGGAAGAGGGCAGGGAAGATGTTGATGGTCAGTGGTTCCCAGAAGCACCTCAGCACTTACCAGGACAGTGAAGCCTACCATGGGAGGCAGGCCCGTGGGGGAGAAGTTGGGAGGGTGATGGGTAAATGGAAGACAAAGGATGCAGGAGAACAAGAGCGGATGGGGAAAGAGGCAACGATCAGGGCCTTGTCTAGCTACCTTTGCCTACATGGGCAGAAACGGCTGGAGGAAAAATTCCTGTAAGTGGGCTTGCTGGGTCAAAATGGAATTAGATGTTAAATTTAGATAGATATTTAGACAGATAAATGACCCATCACGAATCACAGCCCGTTTTACATACCACCACCCACTAACCAGGTGAAGGCTTGGCCCCTGGCACCCACACCAAGACTGAGTGTCTTTACTCTTTTAAATATTTGCCAACCTGGTGAACAAAACGTGGTACCTCAGGCTTTGTTTCTGCTTTTCTTTATTTCCTTAATTTGCATTTCCATGATTATTCATGGAATTGATGAACTTTTCACTTGTATATAGACCATTTGTATTTCTTCTGTGAATCTCTTCTGTATATTCTCTGATTAATTTTACTTGTTTAATTTTCTTATTGATTTGAGGCACTCTTTGTGGATCATGGATATTCAACTTTTAATTAATTTCCCATGATTGGTTGCTTGTCTTTTCATTTTTTATGATGACTTTCATCTACAGAAGCTGAAAATTTAATGAAATAAAATCTGCTATATCTCTTGTATGGCTTTTGAGCTTGGTGAGCTTTGTGACTTGCTTAGACTACTCTTCCCCCAAGTAAATGCTATTCTCTAGTATTTCCTTTGAATAGTTCTTGTAGTTATTTCCCCCAAATGCTCACATGCTAATGCATCTGGAATTAACGTCTGTAAGTGGTAAGAGACTGAGCGAGGCAGTTGCTTCCACTTGGATGGCTATGTGTTCCCACACAGTTAAGTGGTGCATCTTTTCATCCCTGATTTAAAATATCACATTTATCACACACACACAAAGATGCCTTTGATGCAGCCCTAAGGACACAAGGAGTGGGTAGTGGGAGCCATGGTGGGGCAGGCGAGGGCTTCAAGGATCTGAGTGTAAGTTGAATGTGTGTGTAGCTCTGTGTGTGATTGTGTGGTTGTGTGTGTGTCTGTACATGTGATTGTGTGTCTGTACATGTGATTGTGTGTGTGTGGTTCTATGTGTGGTGTGTGCTTGTGTGTATGGGGGTTGTGAACATGTGGGGCTGTCAGGGGACTGTGTGTGTGTGGTGTGTGTGACTGTGTGTGGTTTAGCGTGTGCACAGTTGTGTGTGCAGCTGTGTGGTTGCGTGTGTGAATGTTTGTGTGTGAGAGGTGTATGATTGTGTTAGTAGTTGTGTGCATGTGGTTTTGTGTGTGTGTGGTTCTATACATGTGTGTGTGTGAGTTATGTATGTGTGGGTTTGTGGGGGGGCTATGTGTGTGGTGTGTGTCATGTGACTGTGTGTGGTTGTGTGGTTCAGTGTGTGTGGATATGTTGTGTGTGTGAGGGGTGTATGTGCTAGTAGTTGTGCGTGTGGTTTTGTATGTGTTCTGTGGTTGAGTGTGTGTGACTGTGTTAGTAGTTGCATGTGTGTGTTTCTATGTGTGTGCATGCTTATGTGTGTGTGGGTTGTGTGCTGTGTGTGTGGTCGTGTGACTGTGTGAATGTGTGGTTGAAGGGGTGTGTGTGTGTTTAGTTGCATGTGCAGCTGTGTGGTGTCAGCTAATTTGTCTCTTTAGTCCACGGGTCTGCAGACTCAGGGAAGCTGCATCTGGCTCTTACAAGGTGACTGGAATCACACAGAATCCCTGACCTTCAGGCTGAAGGGACTTTATTTTTCTCACCGGGAGCAATTCATTGGATATTTGCATGGGAAGACGACTGAGCCAGGTCTTTGGTGAGCAGAACTGCGCTGCGGCAGGCAGGGACCCTGTTCACTAATCTCCGCGTTTCTCCTGTTCCCTAATCTCCGCGTTTCTCCTGTTCCCAGGCACCAAGCAGAAGGGCATCCCTGGCCCCCAGAAGCGACGTGTGCACTTATAAGTTGCTTTGGTCACAGACACGTGAGGGGAAGTGACGGGTGTCATTCTGAGAGGATGCATCTCATTGTCGGTCCTTCTCTTATTCCTGCTGCCATGCCTGGTGACCTTCCAGATGGCCGCGGCTCTATCAGCGTGAGGGTGACATGGAGCAGGCTCCCAGTACGGCAGACCTGTGACACAGACCTTGCAGGTGACGCCCCTGAGATCTGGGGGCTGTTAGTCACTGTGTCTAACTAACTGCTGTGCTAAGTCTTTCCATTCACCCCATGGCTTCAAACATCCTCTCTACGGATGACTCTACGCTTTAACATCCCAGCACACGCCTCACCCCTGAGCTAGGAACCCTGGGTTTTCTTTCTTGGCTCTGCCTCTTTCAACCTATGAACTTTCCAGTGCCCAGGGCTCCATCGTGGGCTCCTTTCTCTTCTCTGTCTGCACCCTCCCCCTGGGAAATCGATCCCACACCAGGCTTGGGAAACAGCATTTCTTTTTTTTTTTTTTTTTTTTTTTAGAACTAAATTTATTTATTTTTTTAAATTTCATTTATTTATTTATGGCTGTGTTGGGTCTTCGTTTCTGTGCGAGGGCTTTCTCTAGTTGCGGCAAGTGGGGGCCACTCCTCATCGCGGTGCGTGGGCCTCTCACTATCGCGGCCTCTCTTGTTGCGGAGCACAGGCTCCAGACGCACAGGCTCAGTAATTGTGGCTCACGGAGCTAGCTGCTCCGTGGCATGTGGGATCTTCCCAGACCAGGGCTCGAACCCATGTCCCCTGCATTGGCAGGCAGATTCTCAACCACTGCGCCACCAGGGAAGCCCGAGAAACAGCATTTCTATACCCGTGTTTTCCAAAGACCAGCGAACACCAGTCCAGGACATCCCATTTCATTCCTGGATGGTGCCTGTGTTACTCTGGACTCTCAAAACTCAATACAAATATTGTCCCTGCCTCCTGAATTGCACCCTTGAATTGAACAATAGTGCCTACCGTAAGAAGATCCTTGAAAATGTCAAAACACGCATACACGCACACACACAATTTGAAAAAGAGGTTGGAGCAAATGTAATAATTCAAAAAAAAAAAGCTTGAACAGTGTAAGTAGGAAAGAAATAAAGTAAGGAAAAAAGAAGGGAAAGGTAGATGCAGCTTTATCACATCAAACAGAAAATGCAAAACCTGAAAACAGAATGTTGTCCTACGTCATCAGGAACCTTCTCCAACAATCATATTTGAAAAGCAACAGAAAAAACTGAAATGAGGACCTACTGTATAGCATAGGGAACTATACTCAATGTTTTGTAATAACCTATATGAGAAAAGAATCTGAAAAAGGAGATATATACATATATGAATATATATATGACTGAATCACTGTGCTGTGACCTGAAACTTACACAACACTGTAAATCAACTGTACTCTAATAAGAAAATTTTTTAAATAAAACATTAAAAAAATAAAAGCATTGAAAGGCTTTAGAAATCTAAATAAATAAATAAACACAGATTTTCATTTGCTGATAGAGGTTCTTCTATGTGTAGACTTGAAAGTTTTTCATTTGGATATGATCTTTTTATTGTACAGATTTACAATCATGAAAACTTGGTTTGAAGTTGTAGTGGTTTTGAGATTCCCTTTCTACCACAAACTGTTATGCTGAATGCCCTTACTTGTATATTCTTAAGCTCATATGAGACCATGATTTTGCTTCAAAAAAAAAAAAAAAAAAGGAAAAAGAAAAAAAGGAAAGACGCGAACCCAGCCCCCTTTCTAAGACACATATTCCTCAGTGAATGTGCCCTCAAGGACACAGCTCATGCAGGACCACAGTCAGCAGGACCCTTCAGTGGGGGGGACCCAACTGCTGCATTAAGTCACTGCCCCTGCCAGCCATGAGCACGTTCTGGAGGCGATCTGAACACTAGAGGTGGTGGCAGCACTGCCAAGGCTCCCTTGGTCAACAGTTTGCAATGGGAAGACGGTTCTCATGGCATGATGAGAACCAGTTTCTGGGAAGAGCTGCCTGAATCCAAGATGGAAAACGGCAACAATAATAGAAAAATACACTCAGCGCACCTCACGGTGTTACATCAAGAAACAAAAGTCTTCACTTACAACCTCGCATCAAGCCTACGATCAGAATGGTGAGGCTGACAGAGGCGGAGACAGCAGCGTGTGGGATGGGCCACCGTGTGCAGCCTGCAGGGGTGCCGGGCCATCCTGGACTTCCCACCCTGGAATCCCATACTCTTGGCGGTTCATCCCTCCGCCTCACACCCATGTCCCAATGCCCGGCACAGAGCAGCTGGGATGACCCCCACTTCTGCTCTCTATTCCTGCCCCCACCATTCTGTTCCCCACAGAGGAACCTGCGTGATGTTTGAAATCAGATCATGTTTTTCCCTCACCTTAAATTCTAAAGTGGCCTCTTCGTAGATATGGAATCAAAATAGAAGCTCCTTTCCACGACCTAGGACCACACGTCATCTGGCCCCCAGCTACCACTCTGAGATTTCCCTTCACACCATTTTCCTTCCTTCATTTCACGCACTACACTCCTGCCCCACCAGCATCTCCCCTCAAATCCTCTACACACGCTTCCTCCTTTGCCTGCAATTTTTCCTACATTGACTCACACACATCCTCATGTCCTATGTCACGTGCTAAGAGGTTTCCCCTGGTTAACGAACCTAAATTAAGTCCCATCAGTATCTTCTCATAGAACTCACTTTTTTCCTTTACTGTGCTTCACGTTAATTGCAGTATGTGCATGTGCGTGTGGTAATATCTTTATCCTTCATTGTACTGGAAGCTCCAGGAAGGGCTGGGCCACGTCTGTTAATCTCCATTGGGAACCAGTAGTTGGTCCAGCATCTGGCACACAGACACCTAGAAAGTGTTGAATAAGGATAAACATATTGTTTATTGGATAAATAGATAATTGAAGTTTGTAGCTGTGATGCCCATAGGTTAGCAAAACAGCATGGACTCTTGGGCCCGGCCTGTGTCCTAACTCTGACACTGAGTGTCGTGAGAAGGAAGAGGTAACAGCAAGGAAGTCCAGTGCCCAGTGCATGGCAGGCAACTGGTTACAGTCACCAGTGGTTGCATTACAATTGAAGCTTGAATTTAGGGTAGCAGGGAAGGCGAGAACAACAGGCTGAGGACAGGGGTTGCTGAATGTGGCCCTTCCATGTTTTTTGTTTTAAAGTTAAAACAACATAATGGATCTGACACCTGGTGTACCTTCAAGGGCATTCCATATGGTGCCCGGAGGGAAAAAAAAGTACAGCTGAAATTGGGTTTTGGGACTTCCCTGGTGGCACAGTAGTTAAGGATCCTCCTGCCAATGCAGGGGACACGGGTTCAATCCCGGGTCTGGGAAGATCCCACATGCCGCGGAGCAACTAAGCCCGTGCACCACAATTACTGAGCCTGCGCTCTATAGCCCGCGAGCCACAAATACTGAGCCCATGCACCAAAACTACTGAAGCCCATGCGCTCTAGGGCTCATATGCTACAACTACTGAGCCTGCATGTTGCAACTACTGCAGCCCACGCACCTAGAGCCCGTGCTCCGCAACAAGAGAAGCTGCTGCAATGAGAAGCCCATGCACCGCAATGGAGAGTAGCCTCCGCTCACTGCAACTAGAGAAAGCCCGTGTGCAGCAACGAAGATCCAACACAGCCAAAAATAAATAAAATTAAAACAAAATAAAATTGGGTTTTATTTTCATTCTCTACTTTCAGACTTTAATCCCCTGCTTCCTGTATGCTTAATCCCACCTCGCTTGCATTCCTGGTGGGAGCTGGCTCCTGTGCCTCCCCCAGATCACAAGCACCCTCCCATCAACACAGCTCACCCCCTCCCTGGACCACAAGGCCTCCTCCAAAGCCCTGTCACAGTTCCAGCCTCCCATCCATTGTCTGATCTCTCAACCCTGTCGTCCACATCTGCCCCACCACTTTCCTCTTCATGTGCACATCCTCAGCCCTCTGCCCTTTGTTTTCTACGTTATCTCTCCCACTGGGTCTCATGTGCTGTATTTTCTCTTCACTCTCCCATGATACCAATGATCCCTGCCATGGAGTGAATGTTTGTATCCCCCCAAATTCACATGTTGACATCCTAACGTCCATCATGATATTAGGAGGTGGGGCCTTTGGGAGGCAATTATGACCCTCATGACCTATTAGTGTCCTTATAAGAAGAGACCTGAGGGAGATGATCTCTCTGTTTCTGCCACATGAGGACACAGCAAGAAGGCAGCCATCAGCAAACCAGGAAGAGGGCGCTCACCAGAACCCAACCCTGATATTGGACTTCTAGCCTCCAGACTGTGTGAAATACTTTTCTATTGTTTAAGCCCCCTAGTCTGTGGTATTTTGTTATAGCAGCATGAACTGACAGAGATTATTTCTTGTACTTCAGGTTCTTGTCTGTTATGGTATTTTATTCTTCTTTTCTCCTCCAGGTCCCTGTCTCCCACTGCTTTTTTTTTTTTTTTTTTTTTTGTGGTACGCGGGCCTCTCCCGTTGCGGAGCACAGGCTCCGGACGCGCAGGCTCAGCGGCCGTGGCTCACGGGCCCAGCCGCTCCACGGCATGTGGGATCTTCCCGGACCGGGGCACGAACCCGTGTCCCCTGCATGGCAGGCGGACTCTCAACCACTGCGCCACCAGGGAAGCCCTCCCACTGCTTTTGATGCTGGTTCTCTGCCTTCTCCCACTGCCCTGCTGTGGGCCCCTGTTATGCCTTGCTTGTGAGAGTTCTTCCGTCCATTTCCCAGGCTTCAAAAACCCTCTACGTGTCTGACTCTGAAACGTCTACCTTCCAGCAAGCCTACCAATGCTAACTCAGTTCATTCTTCAGTTATGTGCTGGGGAATTTTATTTCCTGGAGCACACAATGCAGTAACCATACCAGACAACATGGTGTCAAGTGTGTTTCCTGCAAAGGGGCAGCACAGTGGGTTTGGAGGAGACGACCTGGGTTAAATCCCAACACTGCCACTTCTGATTTGCAGGACTCTGGGCAGGACATTTAGACTCTTCTAAAACTTGGTGCTCCTATCTCCCACGTGGGGGTAACTCATGGGGTTGCTGTCATCACACAGAGTGAGCTTCACGGGGTCTGTGGATAGGATGGTGACGGAGGTGATAAAGGAAAGACAGAAAGGACCATGGACAGTTCAAACTCAGTTCAAGTTGATGCCCTCTGCACTGGAGCAGAACATAGCAGCTTCTTGGTTGAGTCACGGAAATGTCAAAGGTAAAAATTTAAAAAATATATAAACATAAAATATATTCAGGACTGGCTCCAAGATCCTCCTTTCTTCCTAATGGTTGAGGTTATCTCTTTAAGGGTTTCAGGGGCTGTGTGGCACCGGACTACTGGGATAGCACATCTGTGCTATAATTTGACCGAGCTGTGGTTCAAGCCCCAGAAATTGATTTTTCAGTTTAAATATCATTACTATTTGATGTTGTAGCCAAATGCAGTTGGACATTCCCATTTTTACTCTTCTGTAAGCGAGACCCCCCTTTTACATTCCTATAGAGGTTTTCCATAATCAGAAGTTGGGAGATGTATCCTGATTTTGCATTTTAAAGGAGTAAGATAAGCACACAGATATTTACAGCAGCTTATTCATAACTGACAAAACTTAGAAGCAACCAAGATGTCTATATTCTACAGGAGGTGACTGGATAAACAAACCGTGGTATATCCAGACAAGGGAAAATTACTAAGCACTAAAAAGAAATGAGCTATAAAGACACAGAGGAACCTTAAATGTATCTTACTAAGTGAAAGAAGCCAATCTGGAAAAGCTACGTCTTGTATGATTTCAACTATGTGATGTTCTAGAAAAGAAAAACTATGGAGACAATGAAAAGATCAGCGGTTGCCAGGGGTTAGGAGGCAAGGAGGGATGAAAAGGTGGAGCACAGAGGACGTTAGGGCAATGAAACTATTCTGTATGATACTATAATAGGGGATACATATCATTATACATTTCTCCCAAACCACAGGATGGACACCACCACGAGTGAACCCTCAGGCGAACTATGTATTTGGGGTGATTATGCTGTGTCAATGTAGGTTCATTAATTGTAACAAATGCACTGCTCTGGTGGGACATGTTGATAATGGGGCCCCTATACATGTGTGGGGCACGAGGGTAGATGGAAAATCTCTTAAACTTGCTGTGAGTGCCCTAAAAATAAAGTCTACTAAAAAAAGATTAAGATAGGAAATTATTCCCAATGAAAAAGTACATACATCATCACATAGACACAGATATTTCCTTTACAGTAACCCTTCTCGAACATGCTCTAGTCCTTTAGGGAGCAGAAGAAGGAGAGTCTGTAGCAGGTCAAGCTCTCTTCTCCTATCTTCCTGGAATTTCTTCTTTGACATTAAAATTGCATCAAAAAACAGACTAAGTAGCCCCTCAGCCCCTCACTCACTCCAAGGCCCCATGTTCTTATGTTCATTTTCTTTGCTCAACCACTCAGACACACAGAACACATGGATTCAATGGAATTTTTTAAACTTCAGGAACCTCACAGGCACATCTTACTATCTTAAGGAGTCGCTCCTGACGGCTCTGGACGTGTGGGCTTGATATTTACTCCACACCTCTGGGCTGGAGATAATTATGAGAAAATGAGGCTCAGGGAGAGACCCAGTCTGGCCTGAGGGGTCAAGAAGGAGCCTGTCCTGTCTCCCAGTTCAGTGTGCTTTGCATTGATCATAAGGGTTTCACCCTTAGATCAAGGAGAGAATAAATTCAGTGGTGTAACTTCAACTTAGTAAACTAACTAAAACACACAATTCATATTAGAAAGCTGTTCATGACATATGGCTAAAATAGCCAAAAAGTGGGTACTTGCAGTGCACTCCAGCTACCCGGAAAAGTCACTCTGTGAAGTTCTGAGGCACATCCAACAAACGTGCTCTTGACATGCTCACTTTATAAAGGTGACTCTCCCAACTGCATTATGCACCTTCATAAAACATTATGGGAAAATGCTGCATTAATAAAGCTAGATTTAGTCTAATGACTGCATTTTGCCTTCCTTTCCTCCACTTCTAAGTATTTCTCCTGGTGCTTTTCCCCATAGAATACTTGCTTCTTGGGTCACACTCCATTTTCTTGGTTGTGTTTTCCTTTGGGTATCAGTCTACATGTTTTGCTGTGGTTGCAATAAATCTCACCTGAATGGCAGCCCAGAATCCTCCCCTCAACCACTGGCACAATCACTAACTGCTCTGATGGCAGCCAAAACCAAGAAGTGTCACTTGCTCAGTGTCTCAGCTTGCCACAGTGGGCTCTGGCATCTGAGTTTCAATTCTCACTCATGATCCTGCTGGCTGCGTAAACATGGCCAAGTGGGTGATTTGTCTGAGCCCTGCCTTCTTCATATCTCACCTCCTTGGACTGCTGAGGGTGAAATGGGATAAACCCCAGGGGTTCATCATAGAGCCCAGGGCAGAGTGGGTGGACCTGGATGATGGTGATGATGACATCTGCTGGCATTCCCTCCTCTGAGCCCAGCACATTCTGGCTCTTTGTGACCCCAGCCACACCCACAAATTCATCGTGGGCCACTCATTCTCTGGGTCCCCACAAAAAGGACCTTGCTTTTGCCCGATGTTCTTCCCACCCTCTGCCTCCTTTCGCACAACCTTCATGTCCTGCCCCTCTACCTGGCTCATTCCTATTGGCCTTTCAGAATTCATCTTAAACACTGCTTCCTCCAGGAAGCCTTCCCAGGCTTTGTCAACCAGGTCAGGGCAGCCTCCTGCTCTCTGCTCTGAGTGTGCCCTTGACTCATCAGGGAGCAGAGATCACATCTGTCTGGTTCACCACTGTCCAGGGCATACCGGATGGTCAACCACTATCTGCTGGAACTGTCACCTTGGGAGTCAACTGCAGATGACGCTGTCTGAGTTCTCTCAAAAAAAGAACTCAGGACTCAAGGCTCAGTATCTAAAGGCAATCAGGAGTAAAGAGGAGACGCCAGCAGGCCCTTCAGACCCAGCCCGTCCAGAGGAGGACGGAAAGCCACTGGGCGTGGAGACAGGACAGCAGAGAAACACCAATCTTGCGTCCCAGGGGACAATGACATCATAAAAACGCTAACTGTTTCAAAACAAACACAGAACTGGAATGCAATGTCAACCAGAGTTCCAATGTCATATTTGGGGGAACTGAATGCAATTATTTTGAAGTGTAAAATATGAACTGATAAGAATAGTAGTAACATGAATAAAAACAGTGAACATTCTTATACTTGTGGCTGCAGTGGCATTGGGTGAGGGTATAAAAAAGTATCAAGACTGGACACAACTTGATAATTACAGACACCAGGCCAGAGGGATTCAGTATACTACTGTTCTGTATAAATTTATAGAGGTTTAATATTTTCCACAGGCAGATGTTAAAATTTTTAAGGAACATAAAGTCAGCAGAAAACCAAAAAGAGGCACTGTCCTAAGCTCTTCACATCTATTTACACATTTCCAAGAGCAGACAAGAAAATTGAAGAACAGAATAATAGTCAGGGAGGGTTTGTCTTACCATAAAGGTGTGCTAATCAATGCATTATGATACCAATGTGCGCCCACCAGGACCTCAGTTCCCAGGGAAAAGAGTAGTTCATTAAGTAAATGGAGCTGGCAGAAAACAAACTTATACCCTATCCCACCTACAGAAATAAATTCCTGGTAAATTAAAGACATAAATGTAAAAAAAAGTAACTGTAAATATACCACAAGAAAATGTATTAAAATATTTAATAGTTGTATGACTTTGGCATGAGGAAGACCTTTTTAAACAATGCAAGATATCCAGTAATTACAAAGAAAATAATAAAAATACTTAACAAGACAATATTTCAAAATATGGCAAAAAACAAACATAAAAAGGTATCAATAAACTTAGAAAGATAGTTGTAACACATATTTCAACAAAGTGCTAATATCCCTCTAAAAAAACTATTAAGATAAAGACAAATGACTCAACAGAAACTCATGCAAAAGACATGAAGACGCAAAATACAGAAAAATAAAATCCAGAACTCCAAGAATGCGTAAAAAAGATGTTCACTCTGAGCAGTACGTGAACTGCTCCTGAACAAACAATGCAAATTTCCAACACCATATCATTTTCAAACAGACTGGCAAAGAAGCTGGTGATGACATCCACATGCAAAGGGACTGAGGGAACTCTGCACATTTTTGCATTTTTGGTGGGAACGTAAATTTCTAAGCCCTTTGGGGAAAGTTATCTGAAAACAGCAATTCAAGTTTAAAATATAAGAGCTTGTTGACATAGTGGTCCCATTTTGGGAAATATATCTTACAGAAATAAAAGCGGTAGTATATTAGAAAGTGTTCAATAATATCTGATAAAGAATTCTGAAGTGGCAGAAAACTGGAGAAAATCAGAATTCTTCTCAACAGAGAATAACTGGATAAATTGGATGGGTTTTTATGTTTAAAATAGATAAATCAGACTTGATTTGTTGATCTGGAAGAACATACGTGACACACAGTTTGCCAAGGAAAGGAAGCTTCAGAGTAACATGGATTACGTGGAATCATTGACATCTGGTTGTAGAAACAAGTGCAAAAGCCTCTTCTATATTTATCAATAGGAGCGCAGGTGTAGCTAGCAATTTGTATACAATATCTATTAGCGAAGGGAAGTATAAATTGGGTGGCATTATTAACATTTTAAAAATGCTTTTCACTGTTTCACTGGCTGGAAAACTTCTATTCCATTTGTGATAAAAAAAATTTGAGAGCATTTCTGCAGAAAGTGACGATTTGCCAGAGAAGCCAAGTAACAGGAGAGTTTCAAGGAAGCAATAATTGGTTAAAGAAAAGCCAATAAATGCTGAGCCTCAGGAGAAGGTGGGCAAGCCCTGGTACCCCAGAACAGGCACAGGGGGAGGCGGGGGCAGTGTTTGGGGCAAATGATGAGGATTCCATGGTGTCGGAGGCCACTGCTGTAATCATTAACTTCCAGCTCCGTAACTAGCATCCTCACTGTAAAGTGCAGAGGTGAGGAATGTGGTTGAATGCAGACCTAGTCATAGAGGAGGGGAAGGTTTACCAGGGCTGCTCTAGGTCCCTGGACCACCCCAACAGTCCACCACAATTTCAGAGGGTCCTAGAGGCAACCTGATAGAGCAACACAGTGAGCCCTATAAACTGGGCAATCTGGGAAGATTATCTGCCCACCAGGAAGATACCAACAGCTTTCCTGGGAGGAAAGGACCAGTGCTGGGCCACTGTTGAGGCCCTTTACTGTGGCACATGCACACACTGTCAGCGGCGTACCTCTGTGATGTGATGTGCTGTGCACTGTGAGCCTTGAAGTACAGCCCAACCGAAAGCATAACCCCAACAAGATGATGTTTCCTGAAACAGGATGCAGAGCCCAACTCCTGCCTGCCTGCCTGTGGCATGTGACCCCCACAGACAGACCCTGGTCCAGAGAGGCGCAAACATGATGCGTGGATATCAGGGCAGGCCCCGCACCTGCATCATTTAGCCTTTGTGCTCTGACACTCTGGGGGCGGAAAAGCCAAGAAGCCGTCCTAGTTTTAACACTATTTGAATTGTTCCTCAGATGAGGATTTTAAACTTGCATTTACACCTCCCAGGCTCGCTGAAATCACTCCCACACTCATGCCAGACTCCCACAAATGCCACATTGATGTGATAGGAAGCTGAGTGCAGTGGTCCCTGGGGAAGCTGAGGACTGCTGGGGAGGGGTGCTCGCCACCGGGTGGGGGCTTCAGAAAGGCCAGGGACTCGTAAAAACACTCATTCTGGAGGAGCAGCCCAGACTTATCAAAGGGAAACTTCTGAGTGTGGGGTCTATAAGTACCAGAGGTACTTTTTTGCCATTTACCTGGAACCAGTTGTCTTTGGAAGCCAGTGAAGGCCCTCATCCTACTGGTGAGTGTGTGAAGCCAATGTAGGAACTGATAAACACCTGTGCGTTGGCTGATTTCTATCAAAAGGAGAATTCGAGTCCCTGTGTCTCAGTCACACACTTCAAATAATGGATTCAGTTTCCCACAAAACAACTGAGTTTTCATCCTTGCCTGTCCCCTTCCTCAAAAAGCAAACACCCCCCCCCAAAATGAAAAACGCACAAAAAACAAAAATAGAGTATCTTAAAAGTGTTCACAGGTCACTGTAAAGTCCAGGAGGAAGATAACGGCATTGGTTAACTTTAGGCTTTGAATAGTAAAGTATGCACGCTGTCATTTCCATGGTAACGTTAAAATAAGAGACATAAGTGTTTATAACTTTCAAATAACTAAAAGGGAAAAAATGCAATTCCCACATTTGTTCACCACTATCTTCTGAGTGACTATACTGGGCCAGGCTCTGTTACAGGGCCTTGAGATGTGCTCCTGAACAAAATTTGCAGAAACCCTCCTGGGGCTTCTTTCTAACAGAGGCAGAGACAAACACATGGCACCATAATCGGCAGGGTGACAGAAGCGGGCTGACCGCTATGAGAGAATAAGACATGGTCAAGAGCAGGTGGAAGGCGAGGGGTGGTCAGGGCAGGCCTCACGGAGAAAGTGATTCTGGAGCAAGGGCTTGGAAGAGGTTAGCTGTGTGCCTGGCAGCATGAGAACGTCCAGCCCTGGGACAGGCTTGAGGGGCCCTGTCTTGTCAGAGGACCTGCAGGCGGTCAGGTGTCTGGAGCACATGGAGCAAGGGCAGTGGGCAGTGCTGAGGCCCATGCACCATTGTCAGGGAGCAGGCGCCACAGGCCTCCATGATCCCCTAAGCACCAAGGACAGTCCACGCAAGGAGCCAAGGCAGACTTTGGAGGGAAGGGAAACTGGCTGATATGCTAAGAGGCTCGCTTTGGCTGCTGCTTAGTGAGCAGATGGCGGGGGGGAGGGCGGGGAGTGGGAAGAAGGACAGAAGCAGGGAGATGAGTCAGTAGGCCACAGCCTTATCCAGAGGAAGGAGGAGATGGGCTGGGCGGGACAGCAGCAGTGGGGGTGGTGAGAAGGGGTTGAATTCTTGATATATTTTGAAAAATCGATTTTAGAAAGAATCCAAAAGAAGGCAATAAACAAGGTAGGGGGCGGGGGAAGCAGATGTAAAACAAGTAGAAAGCACAAGATGAGATGAATAGATTTAAACCTAAATGTGTCACTAATTAAATTAAATGTAAAGACACCAGATGCTCCAGTTAAAAGCAATAAATTGGCAGATTGAATACAAAATTCAACAATATGCTATTTATAAAAGCCTTCTGACATGTAAAGATACAGAAAAGATAAAATTTTAAAGGTAAGGTAAAAAATACACTATGCAAATTATAATCACCAGAAAACTGGTATAGCTATGTTAATATCAGAGGTAGAAGCATTTACTAGTGATAAAGAGAATTACTTCCTAATGATCAAGTCAAATATAAGAGTGGGGACATAAAAAATTTGAATGTACTTTTGACAAACTTCACCTAACCAACATATAGAATTATATTCCCAATAGCTGCAGAATATAAAATGTTTTTAGTGTACATGGAACATTTGCAAAATATTTATTATATTTTGGGACTTAAAGCATATCACAAGAAATTTCAAAGGATGAATTCACACAGACAATGTTCTCTAAGGAAACAATTAAATCAGACAGATAACTAGCAAATTCCCATATAGTTAGAAAATTTAACACATACAAATAACCATAGGATTTACTTCAAAATGATATAGGACGTTGGGGTAGCTGTAGGGAAGGGTATAGAAAAAAAAAAGATTGGCCCAGACTGGGTAATTATAAAAGCTGGGTGATGGGTACACAGGGATTCATTATACTATTCTGTATACATTTATATGTATTTTATATTTTTCATAGTTAAATGTTCAAAAATGTAAGTAAAATAAAGTCAATGGAAAAAATCACTATGAAAAATAAAATGAAATAAATAACCCAAGAGTGAAAGAAATCACAACTGAAATAATATTTTGAACTAAATGAATCAAAATCCTTGTGGGATACTGTGATATACAGTAAAAGCAATAGTTAGAGGAAGTTTGATTGCTTTCAGTGTATAATGAGAAAATAAAAAGGACCAAAAATTCATGAGCCAGCAGCCATTTCAGTAAGGTAGAAAAAATTAGCAAAATAAACACAAAATAATTAGAAGGAAGACAATAATAAAGACCAAAACAAATAGATGGTAGATAGGATCAACAAAATCAACCATTAGTTTTATGAAAAGAATAATACTACTGATAACCTTCTAATAAGAATACTATGTGAATAAATTGGCAAATATAGACAAAGTGGAAAAATTCCAAAAAATGAAAATAAAAATAAAATTACCAAAATTGACTTTAAATAATAGAAAACCTGAGTAGTCCTATAACTGTTAAAAAATTAAATTAATAGACAAATATTATTCTTTTTCTAAAAAAGAACCTCCAGGCCCATATGGTTACCTCAACAAAATGAAGAAATAATTCAGTATTACAAAATCTAATCAAGGGTACAAGAATAAGAGGGTACAATTCTCAACTCGTGTTATGAAGCTGGCACATAAACTCAGTATGAAAATGTGACAATGGTAGTAAGAGGGAAAGAAGAATAAAACATTACAGGGCAATCTCAGTCACAAATATTGATGATATACATTTATTATATAATACGAAGACAAACTTGCATTTGTCACAGGAATGCAAGGATGGTTTAGCATTATAAAAAATGACCACATCAATGGATTAAAGGAGAAAAATAAATCAGATAATTGTATTTTAATACATGTATGCAGAAAAAGCATTTAAAACACTGAAGAAATTTCTTTAACCTGATGAGTTTCCTTAAAAAGAGAAAAAGCACAAATATTCATATTTGTAAAATGCCAAAAGCTTTTCCTACCACAACAAAATAAAACTAAATCCAAACATAAAAATAATAAATTAAATGTTAACGGACTATACTCAAGTTGCTCATAGATCATTCATTTCAATTAGAAGTCAGAGATTGTTGTACTATATAAAAAAGCAAGACCTGGGCTTCCCTGGTGGTGCAGTGGTTAAGAATCAGCCTGCCAATGCAGGGGACATGGGTTCGAGTCCTGGTCCAGGAAGATCCCACATACTGCAGAGCAACTAAGCCCGTGAGCCACAACTGAGCCTGTGCTCTAGAGCCTGCAAGCCACAACTACTGAGTCCACGTGCTACAACTACTGAAGCCCGTGTGCCTAGAGCCTGTGCTCCTCAATAAGAGAAGCCACAGCAATGAAAAGCCCACGCACAGCAACAAAGAGTAGCCCCTGCTCGCCACAACTAGAGAAAGCCTGCGTGCAGCAACGAAGACCCAACACAGCCCAAAATAAATGAATTTATAAAAAAAAATTAAAAAAGCAAGACCCAGCTCTATGCTAACTATAAGAGAATCATTTTAAATATAAAGACACAGGTAGCTTGAAAGTAAAAGCATGGAAAAATATATACTATGCAAATTGTGAGCACAAGAAAGCTGGAATGGTTGTATTAATATCAGGCAAAATAGACTGCAAGAAAAAAATGTATTACTAGAGACAAACATTTCATTATGATGAAAACATCAGTTCATCAGGAAGATGTAACAATGATATATATAAATATACAACTTTAAAATACATAAAGTAATATATAAGACTAAAAGTAGATATAGGCAAATCCATGACCACAGTGGATGATTTTAATATCTTTCTCATGGAATTGCTAGAAGAACTAGGTAAAAAAATTAGGAAGAATACAGAAGATCTAAACCACACCATCAAGAAATGACTCAACTGTCATTTTCGGAACACTCAGCCTGCAGAATATAAATTCTTTTCCGGTGCAAAAAGAACACTCATTTCTTGGTGGACAAGCCATACACTGAATCACAAAATGTGTCTCAAGAAAATTCAAAATGCTGAAATACTATAGAGTATATTCTGTGACACTAATGGAAGTAAATTGGCAATCATTACCAATAAAACGTCAAAAAATTCTCAAATATTTGGAAACTAATACACATGTAAATAATTCTTATGTCAGAAAGGAAATCACAGGAAATTTAGAAAATATTTCAAATTGGAAGATAATGAAAACATACCATATCAAGATGGGACAAAGGAGAAATCATAGGGAAGTTAGAAATACTTTAAATTCAAAGATATGAAAAACATTATGAAAATGTTGGTGATGTAAACTGCTTTGAATAAAATTTATAGTATTAAACATATATAAGAAAAGAACAAATGCTTAATATTAATGACCTAGCTTTTCACCTTAAGTATCTATTATAAAAGATAAGCGACTCAAAATCAAAATAAGCAGAAGGAAACCACAAAGAGTTGAAATCAATGAAAAAGAAAGAAAAAAAAGAGAAAATTAAAGAAACTAAACTTTGATTCCTTGGAAAGGTTAATAAGATAAACGTCTAGTAAGACTAATAAGAGAAAGTGAGAGAGAGTGAGAGAGAGGAGAGGAAATAAAAGGGGGCTAGAAACTTAGGTTCTACAGACATAAAAAGGATAATAAAGGAATATTACATATAATTATTATAATAAATTAGATAATTTAGATGAAATGGAGACATTTATTTAAAAATATAACTCAACAAAATGTGACATAAGATGAAACAGAAAATCTGAACAGCATAGTTTATTCTGAATCTGCATCTAACTATTAAGGAAATGTATTCATTATGAAAATTCTTACTTTATTTTGTTTAATAAATTTATATATTTATTTGTTTATTTTTGGCTGCATTGGGCCTTCGTTGATGCATGCGGGCTTTCTCTAGTTGTGGCGAGCGGGGGCTACTCTTTGTTGCAGTGTGCAGGCTTCTCATTGTGGTGGCTTCTCTTGCTGCGGAGCATTGGCTCTAGGCACGCGGTCTTCAGTAGTTCTGGCTTGCGGGCTCTAGAGAGCAGGCTCAGTAGTTGTGGCCCACGGGCTTAGTTGCTCCGTGGCATGTGGGATTTTTCCCAGACTAGGGATCGAACCCGTGTCCCCTGCATTGGCAGGAGGATTCTTAACCACTGCGCTACCAGGAAAGCCCCCCAAATCCTTACTTTAAAAAAAGATATAGATGCTCTCACTTATAAATTCTACCAAACATTTAAAGGAGAAATTAAACCAACCTTACATAAACTCTAAACACAGAAGAGAAGGAAACACTCCCAAAGTTGTTGTATAAGGCCAGGCAAAATTAGAGACAAATATTAAAAGAGAATTACACCATAACCATCATGAACATAGGCATAATCATTCATAACCAAATACTAGTTGAATCCTGCAATATATAAAAAATATCATGACCAAATAGAGTGTATCCCAAGAATGCAAGGTTGGGTTAACATTCAAGAACCTATCAGTATTATTCAGTATATTAACAGAAAAAAAGAGAAAAACATTTGACTACATTCATCAGTTATTCATGATTTTTTTTAAAAGTCCTGAAATCTTGGAATAAAAAGGAACTTCCTCATTGGATACAGTACATTTATATGAAAAAAATCCTACTCCTACCATCATATTTTATGCTGCAATGTTGAATTGTTTTCCCCTGAGATTAGAAGCAAGGTAAGCATGTCCAGTCTGAGCACTTGGATAGATGCCAGTGCAATAAGGGAGAAAGGTTGAAAAGGAAAAGTTTCTCTTTTTGCAGATGACATGAATTTCAGTATAGAAAATTCTAAGAACTCTACAACTAATAAATGCATTTATTAGCAAGACTGCAAGTTACAAGACTGATATATAAAAAATCATTTGTATTTATATATATTAGCAGTAAACAGCTGGAAAGTGCAATTAAACTAAATCAATTCACAACAGCTTTGGAAAACATAAAATAATTAGGAATAAATTTAATAAGAGATACCAAGATTTTCTATACTGAAACATAAAACTTTGCTGAGAGAAATTAGAGAAGACCTAAACAAATGGAGCAATATACCATGTTTGAGGATTCAAAAAGTCAGTATCATGGTCATTTCTCCCAAAATTGATCTGTAGATTCAATGCAATTCTATTTAAAAATTCCAGAAGGCATTTTTGTAGAAACTGATAAACTGAGTCTAAAAATTAAATGAAAATTCAATTGACCAAGAATAGCTAAAATTATCTTGATAAAGAATAAAGATGGAAGTCTTATAAAACTTCAAGAATTACTACAAAGCTATAGTAATAAAAGCAGTATGATATGGACATGAAGACAGATATGCAAATTAGTGGGACCAAATAGAGAGTCCAGAAACAGACCCACAAACATGCCAAAGCAACTCAGTGGTGAAAGGAAAAACTTCAAGAGATGGTATGGGGAAGAGCTACATTTTCATATGGAAAAAAAAAATGTTCCTCAACCCTACCTAATACCACACATAAAAATTAATTCAAGATGGATCACAAAACTAAACATTAAAGCTAAAACTATAAAACTTTTAGAATAATATGTAGGATTATATCTTTGCAACCTAGGGGAAGGTAAAGATTTCTTAGAACATGGAGAGCAACAATCATAAAAGAAAAAAATTCAGTATGCTAGACTTGATCAAAATTCAAAACATCAACTCCTCAAAAAGCACTATTGAGAAAATAGACAAATCATAAACTAGGAAAAATATTCCCAAGACATATACCTGACAAATGACTTATCTGCAAGACATATACCTGACAAATGACTTATTTAAAAAAACTTCTATGACAATAATGAAAAGACAAACAGCCCAATTTTTTTAAAAAAATAGACAAAAGATTGGAAAAGAAACTTCAAAGGATTATACAGAAATGTCAATAAGTGCGTGATAATGTGCTCAATATCATTAGTTATCAGGAGTTATCAGGAGTTAAAACCACAGATAGATACCCCACATGATACCCACTAGAATGGCTAAAATTAAAAAGTCTGCCAACATCCTATGTTGGCAAGGTTGTGGAACACCCAGAACTCTCTTATAATGCTGGAGGGAGCATGAAGATAATGCAACTAATTTGGCAAATATATGGTAGTTTTTTATAAAACTAAGCACACACCAACCCCGTGACCCAGCAGCTCCACTTTTTGGTATTTATGCAAGAGAAATGAAAATATGTGTCCACACAAAGTTGTGTATAGGAATGATCAAAGCCACAATATTCACAATATCACAACCCGATGTCCATCAACAAGAGAATGGATAACTGATTTTGGCATATTTTTACAATATAATACTTACTACTCAATAATAGGAACGAACTTTGGCTACATGAAGCCATGTGGATGAATCTCACAAAAGCCGGAAATAAGAGAAATCAAAGTATTACAGGAAGTTTTACACTTGGCAAAGTAAATCTACACTAAAAAAATTTAGAAAAATAGTTGCCTCTAGAGGGTACTGACTGGGGCAGGTCACAGTGAAACTTTCTGGAGTGATGGAAAACTTCAATATCTTAATAGAGGTTTCATTTACACAAGTACCTGCATTTGTCAGAATTTACTGAATTGTGCAATTAAAATGTGCATTTCACTTATGTAAATTTTACCTCAAAAATACTGCCACACAAATACCGAACTATAGTTAATTGGTTTATTTTTTTTCCTTTGGTATTTAATGGCAATTCTGATACCACTTTCCATATATTCTAGATTTGAGCAAATAAGTAAGTATATTAAGGGACTTGAAAGCAAGGTATCCCACTACTGGTCAAAGGAGTTACAAATATGGAAAGGGTAGTGCAGATTGGAGTTGAAAGTACTAATATAAACTCTTGTTTTTCTGATAGATAGATAAATAGTTCCACACAGATATATACATTTCCTAATTCTGACAAGGCCTAGAAGCAATTAGCATATCCAGCACCCATGTCTTGATTTATGAATAACATTCTCTAATAAATGGAAATAGGACTTCCAAAAAAGGTTGATTTCCGAGCTGGAGCATCATCAAATCATGATCTTGGAATACTTTGTCACATAGGAAAGGAAGGGAGCGTTAAAATAATGATGGGTACAAATCTAAAGGACACAGAGCTTGGTTGAAGGGACCCCCTATCTGCCAAATCTGGGGCAATTTGAGCATTAAAATAAATAATGGTAGTAGCAGAATAAAACCCATTAGCTAAAATAAGATCCACAAGTCCATACAAATAGATGAACAAATAAATGGAGAAGGTACAGCTCTTCCATACAGAAGATGTCAATATAGGACAAGTGACAGAGTTAGAAATTCATCAAAGGGTGCTAAAACTAGAAGACAAAACTTTGATGAGAAAAATCCTACTAATTACAAAGGGAAAATAGTAATTTTACAGGGGAGAAACTTAGCTACACAACCTTACCCAAGTGACCAAAGTTAACATAACCGGTAAAGGGAGAGATCAATATCACATGTCTTTTGATATAAAGGACTAGGAAGGATGCAAGACCCCTTCTGTGGTATTACTGAAAAAAATGCATAACCTGACTAATAATGAAAAAACTTCAACAACCCCAAATTGGGGGCATTCTGAAAATTAAATATCAAGATCAAGATAGACAAGTAAAGGTCTAGGAACTGTTCCAGATTAAAAAAACATACAATTAAGTGTAACCTAAGATCCTGAATTAAACCCTCAACCAGGAAAATAAAGAGTTATAATGGACATTACTGGGAGAATTTATAAAATGGAATATGGACTGTGGATTAGATAGCAGAATTATACCAATGTTAAATTTTCTGATTTTAGTAACTGTATTCTGGTTATGTAAGATAATGGCCTTCTTTTAGGAAATATACACTGAAGTTTTTCATGATAAATGGGCTTGATATCTCTAAGTCTCAAACAGTTCAGAAAAACAGTTAATAGGTAAATACATATATAAATATATATTCATATACCTACAGATACCTACATACACACATATCATATTATATAGGGAAAGGGAAGGAAGGAAAAAGGGTAAGAGGAAGGCACAAATGAGGTAAAATATATACAGTCGTAATTGGTTTATATGGGTAAAATATATATGGCAGTTCTTGTACTATTCTTGCAACTTTTCTGTATTTGTAGAATTATATAAAAATAAAATTTATGAAAAAGTTAATTGTACTAATGAGACTGTAAATTAGGACAATAGCATAGAAAATCATTTGGCAGTACCTATCAAAGCTAAACATACAAATACCTTGTAAACCAGCAAGTCCATTCCTAGGTATTTACTTAATGGAAATACACAGATACAGTCATTGAAAAAGCAGGCACAAGAATATTCATAACATTATAATAGTATGGGATTCCTTTGCATCAATATATCACAATTTATTTATGCATCCTACCCTCAATGGGCATTTAGACTGCTTCCAGTGTGGGGCTATTACAAACAGTATGAAAAGGTGCTGAATTTCATGTTATCAAGGAAAAATGATACTCAAACTTCCACCACATGAGCATAAATTTTAAAGTCTGTTAGACCAAGTTTTGGTGAGGATATGGAGCAAAGAGATTTCTCTTTGGAAAACAGCTTGGCATCACCTAATTTAAATTAGGTAATTACCCAAATTGCCTAGATTAAAATTTAAGACATGTATACCCTATGAGCCAGCAATGATGCATTTCCTTCTGAGGATATGAAGGCATCAAACCCCACTGTCCCCAACACGCATGCACACTCAATTTTTATTAATCCTGAACCAACCTGAGCTCAAGTATAAGCTGGGATAGCCTATACAAGATAAATGAATTCCATGAGACTGGTTAAAATTGACCAACATTTGAGATTTTAATGAAACCTGTAGGCCTAATGATTATTCAGCACCCCTCTTGCTTCTAAGAAGCACACGAACAAGAGAGCAGCAAAGGCTGTGTGCTGGATACATGGTGGCCATCATCGTTGCTCCCTGTTGTAGAAATGACGGCGAGAGCCCATTCTTGTCTTCAAAGCAGACTTCTCCATCTCACCTCAAGGAGTAACTGTAATGCCAGAATAGGGGAGACTGAACAGATGGAGAAGATAGAGGTGTGCACTGCATGGGGGCTCTTCACCCTCCATGCCTGTCAATGCCAACGCAATCTCCCTGTGGCACCATATTCACCCCCACATCCCATCTCCCATTCCTGTCTGGGACAGAAGCAGATCCATTAAGGCTACATCTCCAGGCACTGTCCCAGGTGCTGAATCTCTGGGACTCAAACTGGAGCAAGTGTGGCCAGGGTTCTAATTCTTCTGCCCTAAAACTTAGGCAAGTTACTTAATTTCTACTTCTGCAAGTTGAGGATGGAAATGGAACCTTCCTTACAGGGTTACTGAGGAGATAAAATAAGGTAATATATGTAAATATGTCAAGGGTGCCTGGCACAGAGAGAGGACGTGACAGAGGTTAGATCTTATGGCATCACTCCTAGTGCTACTGCCCTTGCTGCCACTGGAACATGATAGTCCAGGGGATGCTTAAATATTATTTGAGATAACCCTAGGTATGCAGACAGATGAGAGACAGACTAAACAACAATGCAAGATGGAGTTTGGGTACCAGCCTCCTGGTCATTTCTAGTCTCTTGCAACATTTTCCCCGGAATTGTACCATGTACCCTGGCTCCGAGGCATAAACCCAAAGTCAGTATAAAATGTCAGTTCAGTTTCTAAATGTACTTATGGGTCACTGTAATCTGGGAAAAATATTATTTTACATGATAAATTAGAATTTAATGAGGAAGACCTTTAAACTAACTCTGTAGAATGCGTTGAGCCTTTGTAAAGAGATAGCTCATGAAAATAAATAGGAGGATGCAGAGCAGCTTACACAGATCAGCTGACCCACTGATGATCCTTCAGACAGCAAGGCAACACCCAAAACAATGGCTAGATTCTCCCTTGAAACAATTGCAAACATACACACTGTGCCAAGTGGTTAGAAGTACATTTGAAGAATTTTAATGGAACACACAAAAAGTAATGTCTTAGATTTTTATTTTATACAAATCCAAAAATGCAGGGTTTTGCTTAATTTTAATGTTGGTAAATTATCAACCTAAAAGGTCATGCTGTCAAGTTCAAAAACTACTTCAAGATAGCAACCTCCTCCTAAATCTATCTAGAAATGTGGGAATGGGAGAATACGATTTGAATGAAGAAAAATAACAACATGTTTTTCATACCAAAACCCCCACAAAAACAAGAAAGTATATCCTTTCCTGCCCAAGTATGCCATTATCTCCCTCTGGGCATGTGGCCAAGGATAATGCTGCCATGTAGGTCAGGAGACTCAGCTGGTCTGACTCTGCACTGATTTCTGTAGGACCTGAGTCTTTTACCAATCTGTGAAATTAGTTTGTACGATCAGATAAACTCTACAGAACCCATCCTTCCTTGACACTCTCTTATGACTGTATTTTACAAGCATCCTGCATCCATACCAGAACTGTGTTCCCCTCTCTAGTTCTGTGAATGCTGCTCAAAGCAGAATGCATACGTGTGGTTATTTATAAAGACTAGGGATTTCATTGGAACATCTCCCGATTATTATGTTCTAAAAATATACAGCAATCAACAATTCACCCAGAGTTGGGGGATTTTTCTCGCTTCAGCTTAAGCCTTCTCTCCCAAGCTTCAGACCTGGAACTAACTGCCTCTTTGACATCCCCACCTGGATGAAGCACAGATACCTCAATCTTTGCATGAAATGATCAAATCTCCTCCCAAAACTGCACTCCATCCAGTGTTTCCAATCTTGAAAAAAAAAATGGCACAGCACTCTCCACAAGGTTTCTGGATGAACAGTAAAAATGTCTTGGGAGTTTTTTTAAGTCCTGATTTAGCCTGGGCATCACCCATTTTGATGTAATTAGTCTGGGATGCCATTTTGGCATTGAGATTTTTATTTCAAAGCTGCCCGTCCCCAGGGCTGAGAATCACTGCTCCAGATATTTTAAATCCCCAAGACTCTAATGGGTCTATTCCTCCTCCAATGTGTCCTCAAATCTAGATGCCCTCAACTGCTACAACCTGCCAAATGGGGTTGCCATGGTCTGTATGAATGTGGTGCCACTGGGGGCTGTGCAATGTGGCAGCTCTGCCTTCCAGCCCCAAGATCTCCCAGCACTCCAGGCTCTGCTGTAGTCATTATCAGTTCTATCTACATGTTTGAATCACCTGTGCTCTTTTCAAAGCCATAGATGCTCAGAGATTCTGAATCAATGGGGTTGGAGCCCATGGATGACATTTTTTAAAAGTTTTCCGGGAGATTATCATGTGCAGACAGAGTTAAGTACAACTTATTCAGTAGGTTATTTAGTGTCCCAAAGAGAATTTCTGATTTCTGCAAGGTATCCATTGTGTGTCCATGAGTCTGCCACTCCTCCAGACCTCCAATCTGCTGATCCTGTCAATTTTCATCCTTCATCCTCCCTCATGAGTCCTCACTTCTCTAAGTGCCCAGCCTAAACACTGTGGTTCAACACACAGCCATGTGTTTACAAATAATATTAACACGTTGCTCGTCCTCCCCTCCCTTCCCCTCCACTTACTCTGCACTGTACCAAAGCATCCAAATATTGCTGGAAAAAAACTTGAAATGCTGATGACAGGACTTTCTTCAAATTTATACCATATACCTCAGATAAGCACTCAAAACTGCCAAACTGTCATATTTCCTTAGAAATTTCACTTTCCCATTCTGTAAGATGACTATTTCATGCTTTTCTATTCCTTTCAAATATCCAAACATCCTCTTCAGTCTCATCTGGTGCTTTTGCTGCCAACTCAGTGGTCTGTGGAGAACCTTGTGATCTTACCATCACCAACCCTTCAGCTTCTGTACCCTCATCCTTCACATTTCTCTCCCATTACCTTCCTTTGTAGGGTACCCCCTTCACCTACTAGAGGTTACTAAGGAACATAACCCCTCCAATTACCCCCCAGTTTCTGACCCTCCAGTGTCATCAACTTCTCCTTCTTTACTTGATTATGCTTTCAAATTGCTTTGATTATGCTTTCAAATTGCTCATCCTAAAAATAGACTTAATATCTCTCTCCAGCTGCCACTCCTTTTTCTGCTCTCCTTGGCAGCAACAGCCTTTGAAGATTTATCTATACTCCCTGTCACTAAACGCTGACTTCTTTTCCCTTTATTTTGTAAAGATATTTGCACTGGGAATAGAATTTTAGATTTGCGGGTATTTGCATTGAACACACTGAAGTTATTAATACACTCTCTTCCAGCTTCCAATACTGCAGTTAAAAGACATCCCATGTTCATGAATCAGAAGACTTAATATTATCAAGATGGCAATACTCCTAAAATTGATATACAGATTAAGTGCATCTCTATCAAAATCCCAGCTGGCTTTTTGCAGAAATTGATAAGCTGATTTTAAGATTATCACGGGACCAAGAATAGCCAAAACTCTCTCAAAATTTGCTACAGATCTAAAATAATTAAGACAGTGTGGTATTTGCACAAACCCTTATACACTTATGGTCAACTGATTTTTGACAAGGGTGTTAAGACAATTCTGTAGGGGAAGAAGTTATTTTCAACAAATGATGCTTGGACAACTGGATAGCAACATTCAAAAGAATAAAGTTGGATTCCTACATCACAATGTACACAAAATTAACTCAAAATGGATCCTAGATTTCCTAAAAGTAAAAACTAATACTATAATACTCAAACATAGAAGGAAATATTTGTGATCTTGGGTTAGGCAATTGTTTTTTAGGTATGATAACAAAAGCCCAAGCAACCAATGAAAGAATAGATAAATTGGACTTCTTCAAAATTAAAAATGGTTTTGATTCAAAGGACACCATAAGGAATGTGCAAAGACAACCCACAGAACTGGAAAAATATTTGCAAATCCTATATCTGATAAGGGGACTTATATCCAGAATATATAAACAATCCTTGCAACTCAATAATAAGAAGACAAATAACCAATTAAAAAATAGCAAAGGATTTGAATAGACACTTCCTGAGAGAACATATACAAATGGTCAATAACCACATGGAAAGATGCCCAGTGGCATCATGAGGGAAATGCAGATCAAAACCCCAATGAGATACTGCTTCACACTTATTAGGATGTCTATGATCAAAAGGACATGTGTTGATAAGAATGTGGAGAAATGGGGCCCTTCAGACATTGCTGGTGGGAATGTAACATGATAACCCACTATGGAAAATAGTTGAGCACTTTCTCAAAAGGTTAAACATAGCACTGCCAAATGAACAAGCAATTCTACTCTTAGATATAAACCCAAGAGAAATGAAAACATACGTGTATATGAATTTTCACAGCACTGTTATTCATCATAGCCAAAAGGAGAAACATCCAAATGTTTGTCAATTGATTAATAGATAATAAATGGTATATCCATACAATGGAATATTATTAGTGATAAAAAGAATGAAATATTGATACATGCTACATCATGAATGGACCTTGAAAACATTATTCTAAGTGAAACAAGCTAACACAAAAGATAAGATATTATATGATTCAGCTTGTATGCAATGTCCAGAATAGGTAAGTTTATAAAAACAGAAAATAGGTTAATAGTTGCCTAGAACTGGGGGAGGTGATTGAGGGTTATGGTTAATTGGTATGGGATTATTTTTGGAGTGATAAAATGTTCTAAAATTAAACTGTTGATGGTTGCATACATCTGTGACTAAACTAAAGACCAACGAACTGTACACTTTAAGTGAGTTAATTTTATGATAAGTGAATTATATCTGGACAAAAATTGTTTTTTAGAAAGTGACAGTTAAAAACCTAGTGGAAAGGCTGTAACTTGGCAGTGGCAGGAGTGGTGGCAGTGGCTTCCAGTGATGTACCTAAAACTCACAAGGAGGGAAACTCTTCCCTCTGACCACAGGAACAGGTCTCAAGGCTTTGCAGCAAATACTCATTGCTTCTTTTTCTCTGTCTGTCCTCTCCCCACCTGACCTCAGACACAGGTAAAGTCATGGGAAGTGCAATACAATGCAGAGATACTAAAGCCCCAGTTTTCTAAGCAGAGGACATCTAAAGAAGCCAAGAGAACCAGAAAGTGTCAGGAAGGTTGCAAAGAGGAGGAGCTCAAGAGAGTGACCCCACACAGTGATAGATGAACCTCTGGCTCACTTCCAAGCTGTGCATACATAGGTAACCCTAAACAGTATAGCAAAGGCTTTCACAATAGAACTACAGGATTAACCACCATCCAGGTCCCAGACTTGCCACAGAGTGGTGCATAGCTGGAAAGATCCAAATAGCATTGTAAAGGCTCTGAAACAGACTTGACATTAGATCCACATCCCAAGGAAGCAAGGCCAGGACCTGAAGCCTGAACTTAACCAGGTCAATTGCCTGCTAAAATAAATAAACAAAAAACTGACATCCTCCTTAGAATTAAACAAGACCCAGATTTTCATATCATAATATTCCAAATTCCCAGCATGCATTCCAACTTACATGGTATATAAACAACCATGAAAATCTCAACTTGGAAGGGAAAAGAGAATCAGCATATGTCAAGTCTGAGATGACAAAAATGTTAGAATTACCAGATATTGTAAAGCTGCTATTATAACCATGCTCCTAGAAGTAAGGCCAAACAATTGAAAACATAAAAAGTCTCAACAAAGAAATAAAAGAAATACAGAAGAATCAGATGGAAATTTTAGAAATGAAAACATAATAACTGAAACAAAAATATTTACTGGACGGATTCAATAGCAGAATGGAGATGACAAAGGAAGGAGTCACTGACCTTCAAGATAAATCAATGGAAATTGTCTAATTTGAACATCAGAGAGAAAAATACTGAAAAAAATTAAACGACTCAGGGACCTGTGAAAAATGTCAAAAAATAGTTGGTCATTTGTGCCATCAGAGTTCCAAGAGAAGACAGTCTAGTGCAGAAAAAAAAAACTGAAGTAATAATGGCTGAAATCTTCCCAAATTTCATGAAAGACAAACTTACAGATTCAAGAAACTCAAAGTAACTCAAAAGGAAAAAAAAATCAAAGCAATCCAATCCTAGACATATTATAATCAAACAGCTGAAAATTAAATACAATGCAAAAATCTTGAAAGCAGCCAAGAAAAATCACTGCGCTTATGAATAGAAGAACAATGATTTGAATGACTGCAGATTTCTCACCAGAAATCAGAGAGGCACAATATTTTTAAAGGGTTTCAGTAAAGAACTGTTAATTCAGAATGCTATATCCAGCATAAATAACCTTTGAGAATGACGATGAAATAAGATATTCTCAGATGAGGGGAAGTAAAGTGAATTAGTCACTAGAACTGCTCCAAAAAATGCTAAAGAAAGTTCCTCAGACAGGAGGGAAATGATATGAAAAGGAAACTTGAAACTTCAAGAACAAAGAGCAATGGAAATGACAACTGTGTGGGCAAAATACAACTGATTATTCCTTTTTGGGTCATTTCTATAAAATATATATAATGATTAAAAGCAAAAATGAGGGCTTCCCTGGTGGCGCAGTGGTTGGGAGTCCGCCTGCCGATGCAGGGGACACGGGTTCGTGCCCCGGTCTGGGAAGATCCCACATGCCGCAGGAGCGGCTGGGCCCGTGAGCCATGGCCACTGAGCCTGTGCTCCGGAGCCTGTGCTCCGCAGGGGGAGAGGCCACGACAGTGAGAGGCCCGCCTACCGCAAAAAAAAAAAAAAAAAAAAGCAAAAATGATAACACTGTCTGATGGGGTTTTCAGTGTATGTGCATGTAATACGTAAGAAACCTGCAAATAAAGGGGGAAAGTCAAGGGACCTATGTGGTTGTGGAGTTTTCTACATTCCACGTGAAATGGTAAAATATTAATTCTACAGAGACTGTGAAAAGGTAAGTATGAATACTGTAATCTCTAGATAAATCAAATACAATTATATAAAGAGATAGAATAAAAAATAAATTAGGGGGCTTCCCTGGTGGTGCAGTGGTTGAGAGTCCACCTGCCGATGCAGGGCACATGGGTTCGTGACCTGGACCGGGAAGATCCCACATGCCGCGGAGTGGCTAGGCCTGTGAGCCATGGCCGCTGAGCCTGCGCGTCCGGAGCCTGTGCTCCGCAACGGGAAAGGCCACAACAGTGAGAAGCCTGCATACCGCAAAAAAAAAAAAAAAAAATTAGAATGGAATACTAAAAAATATTAAAGAATTCCAGAGTAAGACAAGAAAGGAGAAACGGAGAGACAAAAAGGAGAGAAGAGAAAACAAATAATAACTTTGTCAATCTAAACCCAAACATATCAATAATTCCATTAAAGGCAAATGGTTGAAATATACCAACTAAAAGACAAAGATTACTGGAATGGATTCAAAAAGATAAGACTCGATGATATGATCTCTCCATGAAACCCACTTTAAATATGATGGCATAGGTAGGTCAAAAGTAAATGATGGCAAAAATATTCCATGAAAACATTAACTGAAAGAAAGTGGAGTGTTATATTAACATCAGATACAATCGACTTCAGAGCAAGAGAAATTACCAGGGATTAAGAGAAATGTTATGTAATGATAGAAAGTTCAATTCACCAAACAATCTCAAAACAAACAATCCCAAATGTGTAGGCAACAAACAACAGAGCTTCAACATCCATAAAGCAAAAAACAGTGTGAATATAGCTTGCCAATTAAACATACACTTACACATAGTCCAGTGGTCCCACTCCAAGGTATTTATTCCAGAGAGATGAAAACTTACTTCCCCCTAAACCTTGTACATGGATGGTCATAGTAACTTTACCCATGAGAGCCAAAACTGGGTAACTTCCTGAACGTCCTTCAAAGGGTTAATGAACAAACATGGTACACCCATACAATGGCATGCCATCCAGCAATAAAAAGGAGTTAACTATTAATTCACACAACTGCAGTAAATCTCAATTGTGCTATGCTGAGTGAAAGAAGCCAGCTCCCAAATACTACCTATTGTATGTCTCCAATTCTATGACAATCTGGAAAAAGCACAACTGTAGGGGAAGAGAACAGAGCAGTGTTGTCAGAGGTTAGGAGTGAGGGAAGAGTTGACTGCAGAGGGGCAGCCTGAGGGAGTCTCACAGGGTGGTGAAACTGTCCTGCATACTGATTGTAGTAGTGGTTTAACAAATCTACATGTGTGTTAAACTCATCACTGTACACAAAAAGTCAATTATGCAATATGCTAATCTTAAAAATAGGATTAAAAAATTTTAAAGGCTGTGTCAAAAAATAAAGATATCAAACGAATAAACTAGGTTTCTACCTCAGGAAACTAGAAGATCAAACTAAACACAAAACAAGCAGAATGAAGGACACAATGAAGATAAGAATATAAATCAATGAAATAGAAAGCAGAAAAACAAAAAGAAATAGCAAAAGTTTGTTCTTTGAAAATATTAACAAAACTGAAAAGCCATTAGCCAGATTGACCAAGACTTCAAAAGAGAAGACACAAATTACCAAAATCATGAATGAAAGAGGGAACATTGCTACCAAATCCACAGACATCAAAAGTATTACCTGGGCTGGGAAAAATGGACAGTTACATGTAAAAGAATGAAAATAGAACATTCTCTAACACCACACACAAAAATAAACTCAAAATGGATTAAAGCCCTAAATGTAAGACCGGATACTATAAAACTCTTAGAGGAAAACATAGGCAGAACACTCTTTGACATAAATCGCAACAATATTTATTTGGATACGTCTCCTAGAGTAATGGAAATAAAAACAAAAATAAATAAATGGGACCTAATTAAACTTAAAAGCTTTTGCACAGCAAAGGAAACCATAAACAAAATGAAAAGACAACCTATGGACTGAGAGAAAATATTTGCAAACGATGCTACAGACAAGGGATTAATTTCCAAAATACACAAACAGCTTAATATAAAAAAAACCCCAACCCAACCAATTAATGGACATAAGACCTAAATAGACATTTTTCCAAAGAAGACACACAGATAGCCAACAGGCACATGAAAAGATGCTCACTATTGCTAATTATTGGAGAAATGCAAATCAAAACCACAATGAGGTATCATCTCACACCAGTCAGAATGGCCATCATTAAAAAGTCTACAAATAATAAATGCTGGAGAAGGTGTGGAGAAAAAGGAACCCTCCTACGCTGTTCATGGGAATGTAAAAAAGACACTATGGAGAACAGTATGGAGGTTCCTTGAAAAACTAAATATAGAGCTATCATACAATCCAGAAATCCCACTCCTAGGCATATATCCGGAGAAAGCCATAATTTGAAAAGATACATGCACCCCAATGTTCATAGCAACACTATTTACAATAGCCAAGACATGGAAGAAACCTAAGTGTCCATGGACAGATGAATGGGTAAAGAAGATGTGGTGTATATATACAATGGAATATTACTCAGCCATCAAAAATAATGAAATAATGCCACATGCAGCAACATGGATGAACCTAGAAATATCATACTAAGTGAAGTAAGTCAGACAGAGAAAGACATATCATATGATATCACTTATATGTGGAATTTAAAATATGACACAAACAAACTTATTTACAAAACAGAAATAGACTCATAGACATAGGAAACAAACTTATGGTTACCAAAGAGGTTGGCAGGGGTGTGGAGAGATGAATTAGGAGTTTGGGATTAACATCCACACACTACTGTATATAAAATAGGTAAACAAAAAGGACTTACAGTATAGCACAGGGAACTATACTCAGTATCTTGTAATAACCTCTAAGGAAAGAGAATGTGAAAAAGAATAGATATATATGTATAACTGAATCACTTTGCTGTACACTTGAAACTAATACAACATTGTAAATTAACTATACTTCACTTAAAAAAAAAGAACTCTAGACCTTCAAGATGGTGGAACAGTAAGACGTGGAGATCACCTTCCTCCCCACAAATACATCAAAAATACATCTACATGTGGAACAACTCCTACCGAACACCTACTGAATGCTGGAAGAAGACCTCAGGCTTCCCAAAAGGCAAGGAAATCCCCACGTACCTGGGTAGGGCAAAAGAGAAAAGAACAAACACAGACAAAAGAATAGGGACCCACATCTCTGGGAAGGAGCTGTGAAGGAGGCAAAGTTTCCACACACTAGGAAGCCCCTTCACTGGCAGGTATGGGTTGGGGGAAGCTTTGGAGCCATAGAGGACAGCACAGCAACAGGGGTGCAGAGGTTAAAGCAGAAAGATTCCTGGACAGAGGATCGGTGCCGACCAGCACTCACCAGCCTAAGATGTTTGTCTGCTCACCCACGGGGGTGGGTGGGGGCTGGGAGCTGAGGGGCTTGGGCTTCAGAGGTCAGACCCCAGGGAGAGGACTGGGGATGGCTGCATGAAGACAGCCTGAAGGGGGCTAGTGTGCCACAGCTAGCCGGGAGGGAGTCCAGGAAAAAGTGTGGATCTGACGGAGAGGCAAGAGACCATTGTTTCCAGGTGTGTGAGGGGGAGGCTTCCTGCTCCATGTGCCCACAGAAGGCAGAGCACCACCTAAGCAAGCTCCAGTGACAGGCGCGAGCTGTGGCTATCATCTCAGACCCCAGAGGCAGGCACAGACCACTACTGCTGTCGCTGCTGCCACCAAGAATCCTGTGTGCAAGTGCAGGTCACTACCCACACCCTCCTGGAGCCGCGCAGCATGCCGTTGCCAGGGTCCCATGATCCAGGGCCAACTTCCTTGGAAGAACACATGGCACGCCTCAGGCTGTTGCTATGTCATGCTAGCCTCTGCCGCTGCAGGCATGCCCCACATTCTAATTATGACTACCGTACCCCTCCCTCTCCCCAGCTTGAGTGAGCAAGAGAGAACTAATCAGCCACTGCTTTAACCCTCTCCTATATGGGCAGGGAAAAAATGCCTGAGGGTGGCCTACACGCAGAGGCAGGACCAAAACCAAAGCTGAACCCCAGGAGCTGTGCAAACAAAGAAGAGAAAGGGAAATTTCTCTGTGCAGCCTCAGGAACAGCAGATTAAATCCCTGCAAAAGACTTGATAAACCGTGCATCTGTGGAATACCTGAATAGACAATGAATGTTCCCAAAATTGAGGCGGTGAACTTTGGGAGCAACTGTAGACTTGGGGTTTGCTTTCTGCATTTGACTTGTTTTTGCTTTTATGTTTGTCTTAGTTTAGTTTTTAGTGCTTGTTTTTATTGGTGGGTGTGTTTATTGGTTTGGTTACTCTCTTCCTTTTTTTTTTCTTCCTTTTTATGAGTATGTGTGTATGTTTCCTTGTGTGACTTTTGCCTGTTTAGTTTTGTGTTTACCATTTGTTTTGGGGTTCTATCTGTTCATTTTTTTTTTCTTCCTTTTCTTCTATGCCATGCAGGTGGCAGGGTCTTGGTGCGCCAGCTGGGTGTTGGGCCTGAGCCTCCAAGGTGGGAGAGTCAAGTCCAGGACATTGGACCACCAGAGACCTCCTGGCCCCATGTGATATTAATCAGCAACAGCTCTCCCAGAGATCTCCATCTCAACACTAAGATCCAGCTCCACCCAACGGCCAGCAAGCTCCTGTGCTGGATGCTCTACGCCAAACAACTAGCAAGACAGGAACACAACCCCACCCATTAGCAGAGAGGCTGCCTAAAGTCACACTAAGTTCAGAGACACACAAAAAAACACATCACCAGACGTGGCCCTGCCCACCAGAGGCACAAGATCCAGCCCCACCCCCTAGAACACAGGCACCAGTGCCCCCCACCAGGAAGCCGACACAAGCCACTGAACCATCCTCACCCGCTGGAAGCACACACCAGAAATAATAGGAATTATGAACGTGCAGCCTGAGAGAAGGAGTTCCCAAACAGTAAGTTGCACAAAATGAGAAGACAGAGAAATATGCAGCAGGTGAAGGAGCAAAGTAAAAACCCACCAGACCAAACAAATGAAGAGAAAATAGGCAGTCTACCTGAAAAAGAATTCAGAGTAATGATAGTAAAGATGATCCAAACTCTTTGCAGTAGAAAGGAGAAAATACAAGAAAAATTTAACGAGGACCTAGAGGAACTAAAGCGCAAACAAACAATGATGAAGAACACAATAAATGAAATTAAAAATACTTTAGAAGGAATCAATACCAGAATACTGAGGCAGAAGAATGGATAAGTGACCTGGAAGATAGAATAGTGGAAATAACTGCTGCAGAGCAGAATAAAGAAAAAGAATGAAAATAATTGAGGAGAGTCTCAGAGACCTCTGGGACAACATTATATGCACCAACATTCGAAGAGGAAGAGAAAAAGAAAGAGTCTGAGAAAATATTTGAAGAGATTATAGTCAAAAACTTCCCTCACATGGGAAAGGAAACAGTCAATCAAGTCCAGGATGTGTAGAGAGTCCCATACAGGATAAATCCAAGGAGGAACATGCCAAGACACATATTAATCAAACTATCAAAAATTAAATACAAAGAGAAAATATTAAAAGCAGCAAGGGAAAAGCAACAAATAACATACAAGGGAATCCCCATAAGGTTAACAGCTGATCTTTCAGCAGAAAATCTGCAAACCAGAAGGGAGTGGCAGGACATACTTAACGTGATGAAAGGGAAAAACCTACAACCAAGATTACTCTACCCAACAAGGATCTCATTCAGATTTGACAGAGAAATTAAAACCTTTACAGACAAGCAAAAGCTAAGAGAATTCAGCACCACCAAACCAGCTTTACAACAAATGCTAAAGGAACTTCTCTAGGTGGGAAACGTAAGAGAAGGAAAAGACCTACAAAAACAAACCCCCCAAAATTAAGCAAACAGTAATAGGAACATACATATTGATAATTACCTTAAATGTAAAGGGATTAAATGCTCCAACCAAAAGACACAGGCTCACTGAATGGATACAAAAACAAGACCCGTATATATGCTGTCTACAAGAGATCCAGTACAGACAAACAATGATAAGGAAAAAAAATGGAGGCAAAGATCAAGAAGATGCAAGAAATGTTTAACAAAGACCTAGAAGAATTAAAGAACAAACAAAGAGAGATGACTAACACAATAACTGAAATGAAAAATACACTAGAAAGGAATCAATAGCAGAATAACCAAGGCAGAAGAACATTTAAGTGACCTGAAAGACAGAATGGTGGAAATCACTGCTGCAGAAGAGAATAAAGAAAAAAGAATGAAAAGAAATGAAGACAGCCTAAGAGACTGCTGGGGCAACATGAAACGCACCAACATTCGCATTATAGGGGTCCCAGAAGGGGAATGGACAGAAAAAGGCCCTGAGAAAATATTTGAAGTGATTATAGTCGAAAACTTCCCTAACATGGGAAAGGAAATAGCCACCCAAGTCCAGGAAGCACAGAGAGTCCCAGGCAGGATAAACCCAAGGAGAAACATGCCGAGACACATAGTAATCAAACTGACAAAAATTAAAGAAAAAGAAAAATTATTAAAAGCAACAAGGGAAAAATGACAAATAACATACAGGGGAACTCCCATAAGGTTAACAGCTGATTTCTCAGCAGAAACTCTACAAGCCAGAAGGGAGTGACACGATATATTTGAAATGATGAAAGGGAAGAACCTATCGCCAAGATTATTCTAGCTGGCAAGGATCTCATTCATATTCAATGGTGAAATCAAAAGCTTTACAGACAAACAAAAGCTAACAGAATTCAGCACCACCAAATCAGCTCTTACAACAAATACTAAAGGAACTTCTCTAAGTGGGAAACACAAGAGAGGAAAGGACCTAGAAAAACAAACCCCAAACAATTAAGAAGATGGTAATAGGAACATACATATAGATAATTACCTTAAATGTGAATGGATTAAATGTTCCAACCAAAAGACACAGACTGGCTGAATGGATACAAAAACAAGACCCATATATATGCTGTCTACAAGAGAGCCACTTCAGACCTAGGGACACATTCAGACTGAAAGTGGGGGGATGGAAAAAGATATTCCATGCAAATGGAAATCAAAAGAAAGCTGGAGTAGCAATACTTGTAACAGGTAAAAGAGACTTTAAAATAAAGAATGTTACAAGAGAAAGGAAGGACACTACATAATGATCAAGGGATCAATCCAAGAAGCAGATGTAACAATTATAAATATATATGCACCCAATATAGGAGCACCATAATATATGAGGCAAATGCTAACAGCCATAAAAGAGGAAAACGACAGTAACAAAATAATAGCGGGGGACTTTAACACCTCACTTAAACACCTATGGACAGATCATCCAGACAGAAAATTAATAAGGAAACAGAAGCATTAAATGACACAATAGACCAGATGGATTTAATTGATATTTATAGGACACTCCATCCAAAAACAGCACATTACACTTTCTTCTCAAGTGCACTCTGAACATTCTTCAGGACAGATCACATCTTAGGTCACAAATCAAGCCTCAGTAAATTTAAGAATGTTGAAATCATCTCAAGCATGTTTCCCGAACACAACGCGATGAGATTAGAAATAAATTGCAGGGGAAAAAATGTTAAAACCACAAATACATAGAGGATAAACAATACGTTATTAAATAACTAAGAGATGACTGAGGAAATAAAAAAATACCTAGACACAAACGACAACAAAAACACGACGATCCAAAACGTATGGGATGCAGCAAAAGCAGTTCTAAAAGGGAAGTTTATAGCAATACAATCCAACCTCAAGAAACAAGAAATATCTCAAATAAACAATCTAACCTTATGCCTAAAGGAACTAGAGAAAGAAGAACAAAAAACCCCCAAAAGTCAGTAGAAAGAAAGAAATCATAAAGATCAGAGCAGAAATAAATGAAATAGAAAAAAAGAAAACAATAGCAAAGATCAATAAAACTAAAAGCTGGTTCTTTGAGTAGGTAAATAAAATTGATAAACCTTTAGCCAGACTCATCAAGAAAAAGAGGGAGAGGACTCAAATACATAAAATTAGAAATGAAAAAGGAGAAGTAACAACAGACACTGCAGAATGGCAAAGCATCATAAAAGACTACTACAAGCAGCTCTATGCCATAAAATGGATAACCTGGAAGAAATGAACAAATTCTTAGAAAGGGATAAGCTTCCAAGACAGAACCAGGAAGAAACAGAAATATGAACAGACCAATCACAACTAATGAAATTGAAACTGTGATTAAAAATCTTCCAACAGGGCTTCCTTGGTGGTGCAGTGGTTGAGAGTCTGCCTGCCAATGCAGGGGACACGGGTTCGTGCCCCGGTCTGGGAAGATTCCACATGCCACGGAGCGGCTGGGCCCATGAGCCATGGCCGCTGAGCCTGCACATCCAGAGCCTGTGTTCTGCAATGGGAGAGGCCACAACAGTGAGAGGCCCATGTACTGCAAAAAAAATAAATCTTCCAACAAGCAAAAGTCAAGGACCAGATGGCTTGACAGGTGAATTCTATCAAACATTTAGAGAAGAGCTAACACCCATCCTTCCAAACTATTTCAGAGGAAGGAACACTCCCAAACTCATTCTATGAGACCACCATCACCCTGATACCAAAACCAGACAAAGATATCACAAAAAAAAGAAAATTACAGACCAATATCACTGATGAATGTAGACGCAAAAATCCTCAGCAAAATACTAGCAAACAGAATCCAACAACACATTAAAAAGATCATACACCATGATCAAGTGGGATTTATCCCAGGGATGCAAGGATTCTTCAATATACGCAGATCAATCAATGTGATACACCATATTAACAAACTGAAGAAAAAAGATCATATGATCATCTCAATAGATGCAGAAAAAGGTTCTGACAAAATTCAACACCAATTTATGATAAAAACTCTCAAGAACATGGGCATAGAGGGAACCTACCTCAACATAATAAAGGTCAGATATGACAAACCCACAACAAACATCATTCTCAATGGTGAAAAACTGAAAGCATTTCCTCTAAGATCATGAACAAGACAAGGATGTCCACTCTCACTGCTATTATTCAACATAGTTTTGGAAGTCCTAGCCATGGCAACCAGAGAAGAAAAAGAAATAAAAGGAATACAAATTGGAAAAAAAGAAGTAAAACTGTCACTGTTTGCAGATGACATGGTACTATACACAGATAATCCTAAAGATGCCACCAGAAAACTACTAGAGCTGATCAATGAATTTGGTAAAGTTGCAGGATACAAAATTAATGCACAGAAATCTCTTGCATTCCTATACACTAACAATGAAAGACCAGAAAGAGAAATTAAGGAAACAATCCCATTCACCACTGCAACAAAAAGAATAAATTATCCAGGAAAAAACCTACCTAAGGAGGTAAAGACCTGTACTCAGAAAACTATAAGACACTGATGAAAGAAATAAAAAATGATACAAACAGATGGAGATATATACCATATTCTTGGACTGGAAGAATCAGTATTGTGAAAATGACTAGACTACCCAAAGCAATCTATAGATTCAGTTGTAATCCCTATCAAATTACCAATGGCATTTTTTACAAAACTAGAATAAAAAATCTTAAAATTTGTATGGAGACAGAAAAGACCCCGAACAACCAAAGCAATCTTGAGGGAAAAAAACAGAGCTGGAGGAATCAGACTCCCTAACTTCAGACTATACTACAAAGCTACAGCGATCAGGACAATATGCTACTGGCACAAAAACAGAAATGTAGATCAACGGAACAGGATAGAAAGCCCAGAGAGAAACCCACGCACCTATGGTCAACTAATCTATGACAAAGGAGGCAAGGATATACAACTGAGAAAAGACAGTCTCTTCAATAAGTGGTGCAGGGAAAAGTGGACAGTTACATGTAAAAGAATGAAATTAGAACACTCCCTAACACCATACCAAAAATAAACTCAAAATGGATTAAAGACCTAAATGTATGACCCGACACTATAAAACTCTTAGAGGAAAACATAGGAAGAACACTTTTTGACATAAATCACAGCAAGACTTTTTGACCAACCTCCTAGAGTAATGGAAATAAAAACAAAAATAAATCAATGGGACCAACTTCAAAGCTTTTGCACAGCCAAAGAATCTATAAACATGATGAAAAGACATCCCTCAGAATGGGAGAAAATATTTGCAAACAAATCAGTGGACAAAGGTTAATCTCCAAAATATATAAACAGCCCATGCAGCTCAATATTAAAAAAGCAAACAACCCAGTCAAAAAATGGGCAGAAGACCTAAATAGACATTTCTCCAAAGAAGAGTTAGAGATGTCCTAGAGGCAATGAAAAGCTGCTCAACATTACTAATTACCAGAGAAATGCAAATCAAAACTACAATGAGGTATCACCTCACACCACTCAGAATGGCCATCATCAAAAAAATCTACAAACAATAAATTCTGCAGAGGGTGTGGAGAAAAGGGAATCCTCCTGCAGTGTTGATGGGAATGTAAATTGTTACAGCCACTATGGAGAACAGTATGGAGGGTCCTTAAAAAACTAAAAATAGAACTACCATATGACCCAGCACTCCTACTACTGGGCATATACCCAGAGAAAGCCATAATTCAAAAAGACACATGCACCCCAATGTTCACTGCAGCACTATTTACAATAGCCAGGTCATGGAAGCTACCTAAATGCCCATCGACAGACAAATGGATAAAGAAGATGTGGTACATATATACAATGGAATATTACTCAGCCATAAAAAAATGAACGAAATGGGTCATTTGTAGAGATGTGGATGGACCTGGAGACTGTCATACAGAGTGAAGTAAGTCGGAAAGAGGAAAACAATTATCGTGTATTAACGTATATATGTGGAATCTAGAAAAATGTTACAGATGAACCGGACTGCAAGCAGAAATAAACAACAGATGAAGAGAACAAATGTATGGACACCAAGAGGGGAAAGCGGGGGTGGGGTGGTGGGATGAACTGGGAGATTGGAACTGACATATATACACTAAGATGTATAAAATAGGGCTCCCCTGGTGGCGCAGTGGTTGAGAGTCCGCCTGCCGATGCAGGGGACACGGGTTCGTGCCCCGGTCTGGGAAGATCCCACATGCCGTGGAGCGGCTAGGCCCGTGAGCCATGGCCGCTGAGCCTGCGTGTCCAGAGCCTGGGCTCCACAACGGGAGAGGCCACAGCAGTGACAGGCCCGCGTATAGCAAAAAAAAAAAAAAAAAAAGTATAAAATAGATAACTAATAAGAACCTGCTGTATAAAAAAAATAAAATAAAATTCAAATAAATAAACACTTGTAAATTTTTCCAAAAAAAACCGAAATTGAGTTATTTGTAGTGAGCTGGATGGATACAGAGTCTATCATACAGAATGAATTAAGTAAGAAAGAGAAAAGCAAATATCATATGCTAACACATATATATGGCATCTAAAAAAAAAATGGTTCTGATGAATCTAGAGGCAGAACAGGAATTAAGACGCAGACGTGGAGAATGGACTTGAGGACAGGGAGAGCGAGGAAGGGTAAGCTGGGATGAAGTGAGAGAGTGGCATGGACATATATACACTACCAAATGTAAAGTAGATAGCTAGTGGGAAGCAGCTGCATAGCACAGGGAGATCAGCTCAGTGCTTTGTGACCACCTAGAGGGGTGGGATAGGGAGAGTGGGAGTGAGGCACAAGAGGGAGGGGATATGGGGATATATGTATACATACAGCTGATTCACTTTGTTATACAGCAGAAACTAACACACCATTGTAAAGCAATTATACTCCAATAAAGATATAAAAAAATAAAAGAACACTGTTCTATTACCTCACTTGTGGTTGAGTTCATGGAAAAATTAAAAACTGTGAAATAAGGAAGAGAAAATAAAGCTTTATTATTATGAAGACCTAAAGGAAAAACAGAATTTTGAAAAATTTTTACTATAACCTTTTAAAACTATTTTCTGTTTAGGAGAAAATCATAAGCCATAGCTTCTTCGAAGCTGAGTATGAAGTCATAAAGACTAGAACAGGTTAGGATGAAAGAAAAAATTAAAAATAGAGCACTACAAGTTTTCACAGAGGTAGTGAAGGCAGAACTGGGGCAGCAAGAAATATGTCAGTGGGTGGAGGATGAAACTGAAACGATCTCCTGGAGGTCTTAGTGCCTCCTCTCACAGTCTTACAGGGATAAAACCTAAAATAAAATTAATTCTTTTTTTTAAGCGAAAAAGTATTACATGGGAGTACTGTGAACACTTCATGCCAAAAAAGTTAGAAAACTCACAGGTAATAGGGAAATTTTTAGAGGTACACAAATTACCAAAGCTTATGCAAGAAGAAAACAGAAAATCTGAATAGACCAATAACAAGGAAAGAAATTGAGTTGGTAAATACGGGAAAAAAGTTAAGTCTAATCCAAAACGGCTTCACTGGTGCATTCTACCAAATATTTAAGTGAAAAAATAATACCAATCCTTCACAAATGCTTTCATAAAGTACAGGAGGGGGGAACAATTCTCAACTCATTCTACGAAGTCAGTATCACTCTGATATCAAGGCCAGATAAAGATATCACAAGAAAAGAAACTGTAGACAATATACTTCATGAACACAGACATAAAAAATCCTTAATGAAATATGAATAAACCAAATTCAGGAACAACAACAAATTATATGTCGTGATCAATTTGTGTCTAACTCAACAATTCAAAGTTGTTTTAACATCTGAATACTATATAATATTATATAACACAGTATATTACAGAATAAAGGACAAAACCATACAATAATCTCAGAAGATGCAGATAATGCAGAGAAAGCGTTTGAAAAAATCCAATCCAACATTTCTTCATGATAAAAATTCTCAACAAATTAGTAATATAAGGGGACTTCCTCAACCTGATAAAGGGCATCTCTGAAAAGCCAATAGCTAACATACTTAATGAGGAAAGAATGAATGCTTTGCACCTCAGATCAAGAACAAAGCAAGGATGTCCCACTCTTGCCCCTTGTAATCAACAATGTCCTGGAGGCTCTAGCCAGTGAAATAAGAAAAACAGTGACATCTTAACAGCATGTGGATTGTAAAGAAGTAAATCTAAACTGATTGTATTCACACATGATGAGCTGACATGTAGAAAATCCTAAGAAGTTCACAGAAAAGTTATCAGAACTAATTCTTGAGTTTAGCAAAGTTTCAGGAGGTACTTCTTAGAAGGGTGAACAAGGAAATTTCTGGGGGAGCTGTTAGTGTTCTGTTTCTTGATCTGGGTCTTGGTTTATTACACTGCCTATTTGTCATCTCCTTTAGATGTCTTACAGGCATCTCGAAATTAATACGTCAAATAGATTATTGGTTTTACTCCCTAATACACATCCATTCCCAACTGCCCACCAACTATCTCCCTTCCCCTTAACTGACATCAAGGTTCACCTACTTGCTCAGTAGGAATTGGAATTATCCTTGATTCCCCCCTTTCCCTTGCATCACACGTGTAATTCAACAGCAACTCCAGTGGGTTCTACCACAAAAAACACGGTGGATTCGTCCACTTCCCACCATCTCTATTACAACATCGCTCTTCCTCATCTACTGTCATTCCTTGGCTTAATGAATGCATAGGCTCCACCAAGAACCCTGTCTGCCATCTCTTCTTACTCCCTTGCTTCATTAAAAGTAACCAACAATTTCACAAGTTTCCAAGTCCAAGGCAAAGGTCACTGGCATGGCTCCCAAAGCCTTGTACCACATGCCCCTCTCCATCTCCTCTTTTGTTTTTTGTTTGTTTGTTTGTTTGTTTTGCGGTATGCGGGCCTCTCACTGTTGTGGCCTCTCCCGTTGCGGAGCACAGGCTCTGGACGCGCAGGCCCACTGGCCATGGCTCATGGGCCCAGCCACTCCGCGGCATGTGGGATCTTCCCAGACCGGGGCACGAACCCGTTTCCTCTGCATCAGCAGGCGGACTCTCAACCACTGCGCCACCAGGGAAGCCCTCCATCTCCTCTTTTGCCACGTCAGCCCTGTGTTGGTCCTTAGAACTTGGCAAGCTCTATCCTGCCTTGGAGGATTCATCTATGCTCTCTTGCTGCCTGGAACCCCACTCATTCTCCATAACAGCGTGTTGTTCATGACCTTCCACTCACTTTCCACAGTCTTTAACATTTTTAAAGTGTTGATTTATTTACTTGTACACTGTCTGTCTTCCTCTGCTACACTAAACTTGCATGAGGTAGGCCTATGCCTTTTTCATTCACTACTATGTGCCCAGCATCTGCACAATGCCTGGCAGGTAGTTGGCATAGTGCTTATTTACGCAAATGCACAGTGAATAAAGGAATAAATCAATAGATCAAGGAGTACTGGGGCAGACTCAGATGCTACATCTGATGATTCTTCATGCATTGCATATACCAGGGCTTCCTAAACTTGGCTGCACAGTGGAATCACCTGGGTAGCTTTCAAAAATCCCAACATACAGATTAAATCCTATGCCTATCACATCATAATGGCTGGGACTGAAAGGCAGACAGCAGCAGTTTTTAAAGTTCCCCAGCAAAGCTGGGGAACCACTGACATATACCCTTTAAAATAAAAGCATGTAATAGTCTTCAAAAGAAAAACTTACTCATTGTATTTACATCATACATGTATGAAGTTAAAATGGTTCCTGCAATATACATTATTAGCCCAAAAACATAAAGATGTGCTATGCTAAATTCTAACTATGGTTAATATTGACAACCACTTTTATTTGTTAATTTGCAATGTATTCAAGAAGTTTTTAAATGATGTCAAGTAATGTAAGCACTTCTTTCAATATTAACAATGTTAAAAATGGTGTTTTTACCTGTATATTTTCAATTTTTAGCTGATTTTATTGATTAATGTTGATAATACCCGGCTATTATAATTACATATATATGTGTACGTGTAATTCCACAAACATTGAATGAACAAATATTATTTGGTAGGTATTCTGCTCAGTGTTACAGAACGTGGGAAACCTAAGACGGAGTTTTATTTATATAAAACATTCACGTGTTGGCAGTTTGCTAAGATGATGAGTGATATATTATCTGACAGAGCTCATTACCTGGTGTAGCAGCATCTTCCCCATTCAACCCAGTTCAAATTCCAGGCTGTCCTCTTTACTATCTGTATAAATTTAGGTGACTTTGTTAATCTTTTTATTTCCGTTTCTTACCTGAAAAGTGAGAAGGGCAAGCTGAGTGCTGGAACTTCGGAGAGGTTTAAATCATATGAAATATACAAAGTGACACTGTTGTTTCCAATCAGTCAACAGACACTCATGTAAATGAACGCTGTTCACTCCCCGGAGCATATTTACTGTCCCACAAACAGGGTATAAGGAGGTGAGGGATTGGGACAGCCAATTTATAACCTATCAAAATCTGATCACCAGCACCTTTAAAACCAACAACAATAAGAACTGATTCTCAGCAACCACACTGTTTAATTGTCAAGAAGAAAACTTGGCATTAGTCCCACTGGAATGAAAGTAGTAGTAGGGTGGGTAAAAAGAGTGAAAACGGGGCTATCAGGAGACGAACAATAACACAGCCATATATTACGATAGGGCAGAATGAGAGGCTTCTTTTCTTCCCCAAAACAGCCTGAAATAGGGAAGAACAAATCTGACTCCATATTAGATCTGTTCCTTTTGTTTTAACCTTTGTGTTCCCTTGACTGTGCTTAGTCATGCTGGCTCTGCACCTTTTGTAAAAGAATGTTGTCTATGGCCTGAAATATACAGGATAGCCCATTCTCAAGGCTCTGACCTTTAAGAGTCCATTCATATAGAGATAAAAAGTTGCAGAACAGAGAATAACATTTGTCTTGTTGGAGGTTTACAGGAACATCGAGACCTGACCCACATGGAGAGCTGCAAGAACAAAGGATTCGGACACCAAGAAGATCGCAACAACCAACCATGCCCCTCCCTCACCTGGCCTTTAAACCTGCTTTGCTGAAACCCTTCGGGGAGTTCGGGGACTTTTGAGCATGAGCCACCCGACTCCTTGCACTGGTCCTGCAATAAACCCTTCTGTGCTCTAAACTACAATGTTTCAGTTTGTTTGGCCTCACTGTGCATTGAGCACACAAACTGGCGTTTGGTAACAAGCGCTCCCCCGTGGTGTCCCACGGAGTTAGCCATGAAGCACAGGATGCTGCCCTCCAAGGAGGGCTGCCCAAGGCTTCCTTGGCCTTACAGAAACCCCTGAGTCAGCAGGAAGTTCAGGTTCGCACAGGTGCTCTCTGCAGCTCTGGAACATACCTGCTGCCTGCTGGGTGGAAGCCAAGCCCACAGCTCCTAACCCAGCCCCATGGCTGCCCCGAACCTCGGCCTGCATGTCTTCACCCAGGAGCACTCATCCTGGCTCTTTGCCCCTGCTTTAGACTTCCTCTATCACCAAGATGTTCCCACACCTTGAAAAATACTATCTTCGGAGGAGGAGAACAAGAGAACTAAGAAAGACCAGCTGGAAGACAAGTGAAGGACCATCTACCTGCAGTGAAACCTTCTGGCTGGAACCTGCCCTTCCAAAATGAAGCTCTCATCTGCCAACGGGGATGTCATCACATCTGGCACATGGGAGACATTATCTCTGGAGGGCGGATCTCAAAAACCCATTGCTCCTTGCTGATTACAGCAGCATCAGCCCCCTGGCGACAACCAGATACTACACAGCGTGCCTTTGATGGAGCCTTCAGTAGTGATCCCAGGTGTCTAGGAGACACGATTGGACTCATGAATTAATTTGGGAGAAGAAGAGACATTTGCACTGAAACAGCAAAAAGCTGGAACACCTCCTTAATAAGAGTCAACCCAGGAGATGAGACCACCCAAAGCAGGATCTGAAGCTGTTAGCACCTCCTGGGGGAGCCAGCCTAGTCCATCAGGGAAGGAGGACCTGGTGCATATATACACACACTCACACACACTCACACACACTCACACACACACACACACCTCCCCTCTCAACATTGAGCAATTCCAAAGTCCTGGAGAGTTTTGACTACATGAATCATTGCCCTATTTGCTTTCTTGAAGACTCAGCTGCTTAAGAAATAAAATAACAAAATATATGGACCCATATACATTTTTAAGCTCAGCAGGGTGGGTTCATGGAAACTAACAAAAATCCTGTATTTGTTCATTCCACAAATAATCACACAATGGAAATTATTTTAGGTGCTCAGTGCACAGGAGTGAACAGACAAAAATCCCTGCCCTGGGGGAGCTTATATTCCAGTAGGTGAGACAAACAATGAATAATTGGTATTTAAAAATGTCAATTAAACAAGAGGTTATGAGTCTGTTATAAAAAATAATAAGTCTCTTAAAGAGATTATGAGTCTGTAAGCGCTATGACTAAAACAGAGGACCTGGCATGCTGGGAGGAGGGGTTGGGAGTGGGAGAGGAGGTCATAAAATCAAACAGCCTCATGGAGAAGATGATGAGGATGCAAACTCTTAGAGAAGATGAGGGCTTAGCTGTGCAGATATCTGGGGGAAAACCATTATTTGAAAACTGATTTATTAAGTAACCAAATGTGATCTTTTTCATAGGAGACACCATTTTTCTAACTCAATCCTAATGAGTGGGCTTTTAGTTCAGGGGGACAAAGTCTTGCTCCTGGATGCCTAAAGGCATGATTTTAGAACTGGGCAACATGGCAGGGGCAGGGAGCAAGAAAAAGAAAAATGTCAGTGTCTGCCTCAGGAGGTCGAAGTTGGAACTGGCTGCACCAGGGGCTGGACAAGGATGTCTGGGTCTCAAAAACCCAACCCACATGCATGGGAGCGCCTTGATTTCTTCAACTAGCTTGATTTCCAGCAGCAGTGTATTAAAAGCTTAATTTCAGTCTGCAAGTCATACAGTTAATATCTGATGTAAAGACAAATTTTTAAAAATCAACGGAAGAATACTCCAGGAAAAATGCATACGTCTGTGGACACGGACACACATCCTGCTCTGAGTCACAGCCGAAGCTCTGGGCCAGACCCTGGAGAAGCAGCCCCCCTGGGGGGTCCTCTGAGAGCTGCCCAGGCGGGTGTCCCCCCTACAGGGCCCAGCACCCACCTGGCGTGGCTGAGGCTTACTCACTAGAACGCTTCCAAGGTGTGCAGAGAGGTGGTGACAAACCTCCTTCCTAACCACTCTGTGGGGAGTGCTGGAGAAGGGCAAAGTCCAGGGTGGAACTTTGTGGGCAGGTCACCCACAGAATGCAGACCTCACATAAGAGAAGTATCTTGTCAAACTGGGAAGGTTTGGAAATTTAAAGACTAAGATACACGCACGCACACACAGAGGCATGCACCTGCTCATTCTGGAATGTTCTGGAACGTGCTGGAACCCCGCACATGCACAGATCTCCCTCTGCTCACTGCCCCTGCCGATGGCTGGCAGCTCCCATGTGTCGATGCCCAGGCTGGAGGTGAGGACACCCCCAGCCGCTGAAGTCCCTGGCCGGTGGTTGTTAGAGGCCGGGGACTGGCTGCCAGCTGTGTGTCTGGGGACACTTCCATGGGTAGGCTGCCCTGGCCACCTTGCTGAGGCTGGCTTGGGTGGCCCCAGGGCTGGCCTTCTGAGCTCCTGGAAGAGCACAGGGCTGGGAGCACTGCTGGCCCCCTGCTCCCTCAGCTCAGGATGTGTGGCCCTCTCAGTGCCCCGTCCTTCCTCAGAGGCCTCCGCAGCCACCTGGTGAGAAATGTCTTCACCTTTGAGTAGTGCTTTTCACACTTTTAAATTCACACAACTATGAAAGATTTTACGTGAGGGACAGGGCATTTATGTTTGAACAAAAATTACCCTGGCTACCCTTTAAGGTACATCTATTTTTCATTCTATTCCATTAAAAAATGATGGTTATGATCTACCGAATGGATTCCAGGCTCTAGGGGGTTGCTCGGAATGGCCTGATTTGAGCTGATGTTGGGGATCTGCTGACTGAGCTGACGGGTGGGGACAGGAAGGCAGGAAGGCCTGGACAGCATCCAGGAACAGGGGTGAATGACCAGCTCCCTCTGTGCTCCACAGCCCTTCACTCCTTGTTGTTGTCTAGATGTTTGTGTCTCTCCAAAATTCATGTACTGAAATCCTACCCCCAATGCAATGGTATTAGAAGGTGGGGGCTTTGAATGGGGTCAGTGACCTTACAAGAGACCCCAGGGATCTCCCTCGCCCCTTCCATCAAGTGAGGATATGAGAAGACGGCTGTCTGCAACCCAGGAGAGAGCCCTCACCAGAACTTGGCCTGGCCCCTGATCTCAGACTTCCGGCCTCCAAAACCATGAGAAATACACTTCTTTTGTAAGCCACCCAGTCTATAGCACTTTGTCATAACAGCCAGGACTAAGACACTCCTACCACTTGGGTCTGTAATGTGATTGAGGAGGTTTCCTGAGGCAGGGGTGAGACTTTCCACAGCAATGGCACCAGCTGCAGACATAGCTGCTGGTGAGCAGGAGGTCCAGTAAAACTTCAGTGGATGAACAAATGAATACTTTCAAGGTGGAGAAGTATATCGTGCATTTAATACCACTTTTACTCACTTGAACTTTGCTAACCAGGAAGAAATAGTCAACTGACTTTTGAGGTATAAAGCAATAGCTTAAGAAAATCAACATTTTAAAGTTAGATTTTGTATACAGGTTATTTTATGGCCCTGATTGCACTTCTTTATAAACATAGTGACAAGTGACATTGAAGGTGTACTATTTGTAAAGAACTTTTAAAGCACTTAACATGCATTATTTTATTTCATTGCCTCTACCATCCTATGAGGTATCATCGTCCCCATTTTACAGATGAGGAAAGTGAGGTTCAGAGAGGTGAAGTCACTTGCCCAAGGTCACACAGTTGGTGAGAAGCTGGAATTCACATCTCCCAGTCTGACTCTAGAATCTATACTAGAAACCACAGCATAATTTACTAACCTCTGATGACAGATTGTTGTCTAGTAAAGAATCTGTCTGGCTTTTGTCCCTGGCTTCCTGGGAAGTAAACTTTAAATCTTTGCGATTTCCTGAGTGATAGGAGTGCCTTTGTCATTCATGGTGGATCCCTTGGATCACAGCTGCATTTATGCTAACCAGATGACTCAGGACAGAGCTGCCCGGGCCACAAAGACCAGCCGTGTGATTAGTGATTAGTAGGTTGGGGCTTTGAGTCAAATGTTATCAGTCTAACCTCCCAACCTCCTGGGAGGGAACTGGGGCTGTGGCCAGTGATCCAACCAATCATGTCTCCATAGTGAAACCCCAATAAAAACTCTGGACACAATGGCTTGGGTGACCTTCTTGGTTGGTGACCACGTCTGTGCCAGGTGGGTCATATGCTCTGACTCCACGGGGAGAGGACAAGGAGGCTCACAGGCCTCACACTGTGCATCTCCTCATTTGGCTGGTCCCGATTTGTACCTTTATCATAAAACGTAATTGTAGCAGTCAGAAGTACAGGTGGCCTGGGGAACTTGTGCCTGGTGTCTGAAGTGAGGCAGGCTTGTTGCGGACCATGCTCTTAACTTGTGGGGTCTGTGCTGACCCTGGGTGGTCAGCATCAGAACTGCCCAGCCACACTAAGCCATCCGATCTGGAGAAGCAGGAATACAAGGGAGGGAGCCTCAGATAAAAATCTGGTTCAGCCTCATGGGGAGAAATTGGCCCAAAAAGGGAAGCCCTTCAAAGATGTGTCCCATCCTTGCTGGATTGCAGGAAAAGAAATGTCTCCTTGTCAGATACAGAGTGTTCCAGATTTACTGTGGTCAGCCTTGAGCATGGCTGTCCTCCCACCAAATGGGGTGAGGACAGTGACAGTTCCGTTTTCAGTGGAACTGTTTTGCTCTACTAAAACTATAACCAAATTAAAATCAAAGGACCATAAGACTTAGGACTACTGAGGAGAAAGTATTGTATCCCTTGTGCACCAAACAGCTTTGCAATGAGACGTGATTGCCAAGGTCTGTCTGTAGGAACTGAAGAGCCCTTACAACACCCTTCAGGGGATGTGCAATCCCAGAGCTGAGCTCTTAACATCATTTTGTCCCTAAAAGCAGTTGTTCAATTTTCTAGGAAATGAAATTGGGCTTTAAGTGTATGCTAGGGAAAGTTGCTATATATTTAATAGGTTCCTATCATTAATCCTGAAATGGAACATCTTGTTATAAAGCCACCTGACCACTTGTCTTAGTCCATTTGGGCTGTTGTAACAGAATACCATAGATGGGGTGGCTTATAAACAACAGAAATTCATTTTTCACAGTTCTGGAGGTTGGAAAGTCCAAGATAAAGGTGCTGGCATACTCAGTGTCTGGTGTGTGCTCCCTGGTTCGTGGATGGAGCCTTCTGTGTCCTCACATGGTGGAAGGGGCAGGGGACCTCTCTGCGGTCCCTTTATAAGGGCAACAACCCCATTCATGATGGCTCCATCCTCATGACCTAATTTAACTCCTAAAGCACCCTCTCCTAACACCATCACACTGAGGGGTAGGATTTCAGTATATGCATTTTGGGGGGACACAAGCATGGCATGCAGTCTATAGCACCCTCCTAATGGCTGGTATTCCCATGGGTTCAAGGTGATTCAAAAGGTTAATGCTGAACCAAATTAAATGTGATCCTTGCCTAGTGGGGTATCAGGACACTTACGTGGGCCCTGGAGGCACTGTGGGGTTTCTGGGGTCTTGGGTTAAAGCTGGCAGCCAGCATGGCTGGGCGATGGAGGGAGGCCCCTCACCCTCTGCCCATGAAGGAGGCTGGGCTAGGAGCACTGCACAAGGCAGGCAGCATGAGTGGGGCACAGTACCTGGAAGCTGGGGTCCCAGGGCTAGTGCAGGCCCTACTGCCATCTGGCCGGGGCCAGCAGGCAGCCAGGCAGGGCCTCCACCCCAGGTGCACACTGAGTGAGACCTCACCACAGGCCCTGGAGTAGGTGGGCTGGAGAGAAGGTGGGGGGTGGGTTCTGCCTAAAGGGGGCTAAGGGGAAGGGCTCTGCACCATTCTGTGTACAGAGGACCACTCTGTATGCAAAGTAGCCAAAGGCAGGAGCCTGGTCAGAGGATGGCTGCAGTGTTCAGAGCCAGGACGCTGCTGGCCGAGGGAGGTGAGAAAGGGGATGGACACACGGAGTTGAAGAAGGTAGGGCTGACAAGCAGTCTTGGTTGGGAAGGGAAGGGTGGCAGGGGAAGGGGACAAGAGACCCCTCCCCAGTCTCTGGCTTGGGTCCTGGGGTGAAGTGTGTGGGGGACAGTGCCTGGGGGCTGTGTGCCTGGAGGGGCCCCTAGGAGGGGCAGGTTAGGATGAAAGGGAATGGTTCTTAAACAGAGTTCCCAGTGGTCGGCCAAGTGGGCCCCCATCTCAGGAAGAGGGATGGAACTGGCTGAGTTATTAGCCCCATGGAGAGGGGCAGGAGGAGCAGACATTAAGTCTAAGGACAGTAGCTCCAGGTTGTGGTCCAAGTTCTACATCGTAAGAGCTGCAAGGCTCCTCTGTGGGGCTCCAGGAGGTATGTTCACAGATAAACCACAGAGGATGACAATCGTGAGGACGGATGTGCCACGTGTGAGATAGAGGGGTTCCACCTGGATCCCCCATGGTGATGGGAAGGTCTGAGAATACCAGACTCGCTCACTGCAAATTACTTTTCAAAAAGAAAAAAAATGCAGAACCCAAGGCAAGGTTTCAAGTACCTAACAAAGTAAGTGCATCTTCTAGTTGAAGGTGCCACAGAACCACACACAGCGCACCTGCCACCAAGGGGCAGCATTCCACCTGCTGGGAGGACGCCCTGCCCTGGGCCTGCACCCTCCCCTCCAGGAGCGCTTGTGTGCATCAGTGTGCCCGCGATGCAGAGGAAACCTCTCCTCAGTTGTGGGCATGAGTGGGAGATGAAACATGTTTTTTGAAAAAACAAAGAAACAAGATGTGCATACATCTGATTGGGAGTTTGAGGTTAACGGATGCAAACTAGTATATGTATAATGGATAATCAACAAGGTCCTACTGTATAGCACAGGAAATCTATATTCAATATCCTGTGAAAAACCGTAATGGAAAAGAATATGAAAAAGAATGTATGTATATGTATAACTGCGTCACTTTGCTGTACAGCAGAGATTGTAAATCAACTATATTTCAATAAAATTTAAAAAATAAAAAAGATGCACATACATATATCACACACACATAAATGGGGGGGTGTTCCTTTCTTTCCCTGCTCTTCCCCTTCCCTCCTCCACCCCCCAAATCAAGAATAATGTCTTCACTCTTCAGTCTTGGATCCATGAAACAAAGATCAATGTGGACACCAGTGTTTGTAATAAAATGTAGCATTTCAGCCCCATAGGAAAGTTACACAGAGGGGACACTTGGGAAAACAGCTGTATCTTAAAAGGATACAATCTACTTGACGAAAATAAAAAAAATATATTTTAGAAACTTTGAATACATCTGAACAGTTCATTTCCACAGAAGAGTTTCAGTCATTTTGAAAAAAAAGACTGTTCTCCCTTCAGCTCTCTCCCAGGTTCACTGTAGAGGTCGAACACTGCACCTCCCGAGCCCATGTGCACCGCTAAGCCCAGAGGCCAGCGTGTCCCCGAGGCCCTGCATCCCTTCCTTTTGCAGCACTGTGACCCCAAACTGACACCTGGCTGGGATCTTGGAACTGAAACTCGCATAAGAAAGAGTCACACGGTGCTAATGCACTTTGAAGAGTCTGCTTCACTGATTTAAACTTGCACTCCAAGGCAGCCGGGCAGCATATGCATTTCATCCACGTTCTTAGAGGCTGCATGGGAAGCAAACCTGGTATCAGAATTATCTCATGGGTGTGATAAAGCCAATCATTTCATATAAATAGCATTTGTTACATAAGAAAAAAAGATGCACGTTCCTGCATACCTCACGTTCCTGCAGGTAGAGGAAGAAACCTGCTCCTTGCCCTGGCTCTGTATATTAAAACAGATGTCTGCCTGGGTCTGAACCTCCAGGAAACAACTTCAAAGTATTGTCACACCTTTTTCAGCCCAGATTTGGGCTCCTGGTGAAACTTCCTGAACATCGAACCAGATTGTCACTGTCAACCTCTGGTCACCAGAGCCCTCCTCCTGGACACTGTGTAGGCCTGGGGGGGTGGGGGGGATGAGCGAGAGGGACATGGGGTGGGGGGCCCTACAACACAGGGACACAGAGGGAAAGGGCCTGGCCACTCTAGATCTGTCTTTGGTAAAGGAGGGTTTGGAATTCACCTTCTCCAAGGGTCCTGCCAACCCTGCAAGAGTTACAAAGAGAACCTACAAGAGACTGGGAATTGCACACCTGCCTACTTCCAGTGAAGGCCTTTGAAGTTTCCTAGGGCGGCCCAGAGGCCCAGGACAGAGCAGCACGATGTGCTGTGATACAACCCTCCTTGGGGGAATGCCCCATCATCATACAGGGAAGAGAGAGCCTGGCTTGACTCAACAGTGACAACAGAAGAAGCAGGCAGGCCACCATAGCTGTAATTAAAAGCCTCTGCATTATCTGCCCCTCTGCTTTATGGATTCACCTAAAAATTAAGCAACCAGGCATCAATTTAGCTGGCCCCATGAAATTTTCTGCTGTTTTATCCACTTCTAATAATGTGCATGTAAGCACTTAATGTTCGAACTAGCTCCTACTTTATGTATATATTATACCTAAATCATTTATTTAAAGGGGCTCCTGAAACGTAAGAAACAGCTACTTGTCTTTTAGAAATCAGGGGGTAATCAACCTCACTCTGGATTAAATTCTTGAATTAAACTAACCAGAAACCTAAATCAAGGCTCCTTACAGCAGAGAGTCTTGCAGGATACAGGAGGCACCAGCAGGAGCCATCCTGAGCTTGGCGCCTGTGACAGTCTGTCCTGGGCCTGTGGACTCTGAAGCCTGAGGTTTCAGTGACCCTGGAAAATGCCCCTGGCCTGGAAAAGGGATTCAGTAAGGGGTTTTCACTTACTAGCTAAGTCTCCCCACATAAGTTATGTGGGGAGAACAGAGAAAGGAGTCCTCTTCGAGTAAGAAGATCCTCAGGGGCTTCCCTGGTGGCGCAGTGGTTGAGAGTCCGCCTGCCGATGCAGGAGACACGGGTTCGTGCCCCGGTCCGGGAAGATCCCACATGCCACAGAGCAACTAAGCCCGTGAGCCATGGCCGCTGAGCCTGCGCGTCCGGAGCCTGTACTCCGCAACGGGAGAGGCCACAACAGTGAGAGGCCCGCGTACCGCAAAAAAAAAAAAAAAAAAAAAAAGAAGATCCCCAGCAAGAAAGAGCTGCTCATGTTCCCTTCTGTAGAGGAGAAAGGGCAGGGGGATATGTAGGAGTCTTCCGCCAAGTTGACTGCCAAGTACATCTCTACACAAGACGGGCTGGCAATAGGTCATATTCCCATGTTCTAAACAGTCAGCAGCTTCTGTAGACTTTCCCCAGGGAGAAGGAGGCACTGACCACAGGGGGACATATTCTGGATCTCCTTAGCAGTTTTTCACAGCAAATTTTAACAGTAGGTTTATACATCAGCCTCTTGTTTGCCTGGTTAAAGTTCATAATACCCCTTGTGGCAAACTATTTTCTAACAAGGCAAGGGCATTTCTATTATCACAGCATCATATCTGCTCTTTTACTACGTGGCCTTGCTACCTCTTCCCCCAAGAGGAGGGGTCCACTACATTTCCCCTTGATTCCTGGCAGGCTCACGACCATAGGATCAAGAGAACACAGCAGGCAGGGGGTGACCTCCTAGGATGGGTGCTCATAGGCGATGCAGCCTTGACTCCTGGAATCCTGTAACAACAGCCCTGAGGCCGCCATTCTATCAGGATGCCATGCCACACGGACAGGCATGGGCAGGCGGTCCGTGGGCAATCCTAGTGTTTGCATCATCCAAACCCAGGCCCCAAAAGGCAACTTCAGGTTCATCCCATCTTCATTCTTTCCAGCTGGGGCCCCAGATGTTATCGAACAGAGACAAACCATCTTCATTCTGTCTGAATCTGGCTTAATAAAAAAGTGGTTTATCTGCTAAGTTGTGGTGTCATTTGCTAGGAAGCAGTTAGTAACCAGAACACCCTGAACCAGACCAGGTTGAGTATGTTGAAGTTTGGGTCTATGCGAGGCTGCACATGACACATGGCCCTCCCAGGTACCCCCGACTTTGTGAGACCACCCTTGGCACCCAGCTGTCTTTCCTGAAAGGCATGGTTTTGCATTCTTGCTCACAAAAATGTATTTTAATGCCTGACTATGACAACGGGTACATCTTCACATTTTAAAAGGCAACACACGTCCCAGGTCTATCCTGGGTCAGCCAGGACAACACAACCTCCCCTCCCCTTAGATTCTGACTTGGCACCCGATGCCCTGCACTGCCTGGTCCCCACATAGCCTTTCCATCCTTCGATGCACTGTTTATGCTCCAGCCACACTGGGCCACTCACCTCACCCACTGTTTATTCATTTAACCTTTATCCTAACGAGGGGCATTTTTACTACTTCCAACCACTTAGGACAGATTTTAAATAATAAGGGATAAACATCCTCACATATAAGTCTGCATCGTATCTTTAGTCATTTCCATAGGAAAGATTCTTAAAAGTGGGACTCTGGGGCACTGAGTATGAGTTTCAAGGATCCTGATACATACTGCAGAGTGGTTTTCCAGAAACCGATTACTAGCAAAGTTGGACACCGTTTGAAACCTCATAGGTCATTCCTAGTTTTTTTTGTGAACTGTTTCCCTCGGTCCTTTGGCCATTTGAGGGCATGTGTTTTCTCACTGGTGGGCGGGGGTCTTTTGTGATGCCCGTGTTCCCAACGTAGTTACTGCACCCACCCTGCCTCCGTGCGGGAACAAGGCAGGTGGGCGCCGGCTGGCTCAGAACCCACACTGGTGGGGGCTGACTGCATGATGATAACCCAAAGCTTAGAATCACGAGGGGGTGCAGGGTAAGGAGATACGGGAGTCTGGGAGGGGGGATGCAGGAGCTTAGCTGCAGAGCTGCTCACTGAAATGAGGCCCAAAGGAACTTCATAACCAGAAACAGAAAGCCCAGAGGGGGGCCAAAGGCTGGGTCTGTCCCCAGAGTCCACCAGAGATCAATGTGCTTGGATCTGGATGGGCAGGTAAAGAGGCAAAAGGTGAGGTCAGAAAGTGAGGGACAGGGGCCCGTGGGTGCAGGCAGGGTGGCAGGAAGCCTGAGGAGTGGTGAACAGGGAGGGCCTAAGCAGGGGCCCTGGCTGGGGGATGGTGTGGGGCAGGGCAGACCAGGCAGACAGTGACAGCAGCAGTCCTGGCAAGGGGCCTGAGGACCTGACTGGCAGATGGGCAGTGACAATGGAAAGCAGGTAATTTTAGAAATAACTTCTCATGACTTCATGATGGATTGGCTGTGCTGAAAGACAGGTGCTACATGTGAATCCAAAATCTCTGAACATCAGGAGGCCTGGAGCAGAAGCTGGCCGACAGACAGAGCTCCCTTTGGAACCCCACGTTGACGTGTGGATGTCACCCCGGTGACTAGCATGCTGGCACGGGGCACAGAGGACAGTTCTGAGTGGAGGGATAACTTTGGGAATCTGCACAAAACTAGCACTGAAAGCCACGGGTCTTGAGACACCAAACAAGAGTTGAGTTAAAAAGAAAAGGATTCTGGACTGAGCCTGCAAGAACTCCAACATCTGAAGGTCAGGTGGACAAGGAAATACCAAGAACCAACACTTGGGCTGGGAAAGGGGTGGCCACTGAGCTGGGGAGAAACTGAAATGCTGTGGCATTCTGGAAACCCAGGGAGAAAGTGCTTAAAGACTAGGGAAAAAAGGCAGAACCCCCAGCTGCTAGAAAACAGGAAATGAAAAAGCTGAGTTTAACAGACACCTGATATGGGCAAGTATGGAGGGGATGATGTGTCCAGCACCCAGGGGCCTGGACTTCAATGGCCATGAAAGAACCCCAAAGCTGAGCTTCCTCAAGACCCTGCCAGGGGATCCACAAGGTCAAAACAACCACTGTAAGATGGTGTTTGTCTTTTCACCGTACTGACACTGATGGTGAAAAGCAAAGGTGGTGCCTTTGCACAAATCAAGACAATAGCACCAAATGTACCAATAGCCTTTGTTCTCTTCACCATCAGTCAGAATTACAGAAACACCACCACAAAAATAAAACAGAAAAACAAACAGAAATCAAATTAACTTAAGAATGCCCTTGCACTTGAGCCAGGACATTTGGGTATGTGTACGCAGCAGTGAAAGCTGCCCTATTCACGCCACATATTAGGTGTCACTTTGAACAAACAACATAATCTTACTGAGCTTCAGTTTCCTCATCTATAAAGTGGGGCAGGATCAGAAAATTCAATGATGCATTCTGTAACATACACAAAACAGGACTAGGTCCAGAATAAGCATTCAATTAATATTAGCTACTATTATTATTTAAAACAAAGGTTTTTATCTAGTACAGAAAGTTCTCTATCTTCCAGCAATACTCTCTGAGTTTGCCTGGGCACTGAAGGCAAAGAGGCCTGGAGCTTGGACAGGAATCGTGTTACAAGAACCTCCTCTTGTATGAGCCAGACAGAGGGGGGGTGAGCCAGTGGAAGGGGCTGTGGCTCAAGGCTGGGGTATGTCGCCTCAGCTATGGGTACAGTGGTGAGTGGTGGACGGTGCTTGGGAGACAGGTGACAGGGGATCCTGTGTGAGTGCACCGCTGTGGGGTGTGTCACTGCACCCCGTGGCTCTCTGTGCCCTGCTGCTTCCTCCGTCACCGCATTTCATAACCACGTGGGTGGCAGCAGAGAAATGTCCTCAAGAAAAAAGTCAGATAGTGGGTCTGACAATGAAGGTTTCTAGCAAGAAGGTAGAGCCAACTCACTCTGGGATGGGGAGGTCTAGAAGGGACCTCCTGGCAGAGCTCTGAGAGAGCCACTCCGTGGCTCAGAACTGCAACATCACCAGAGCTCTAAGCTGGGACCCTGGACTGATGTCAGAGATGGCCCAGCCTCCCTCCTCATTCCATCTTGTTACATGCATAAGGCCTGCTGTTCTTCAAAAGAAGGACCTCAAGGAGGAGGGAAAATGTTGTTTTACATCTAAACATAGATATTTGGCTCCAGAGATGCTTCTCCAACCAGAGAAACCCAAGGAGGACTGATCAGACCTTGCAGGTGGAAAACCATGGCACAGAGATCCGTGACATGCAGAGGTATGGCGGGTGTGTCCTGCAGGAACCGTAGGGTTGTCTGGACCTTGCTCCCAAGAAGGTCCACCACCACATGGTCACGGAAACAAGTAGCTTGATCTCAAGGCAGGACATTGTGTTTTCTAAGCCAGATGTGATTGCATTATTGGAGTAACAAAAGGAACCCTTGGTGGTTGTAAGGGAAGGAACAAGAAGACAGCACGCGTCTGTTGGCTTAGCAAGTGAAGCCATGTGTTACCTTGAAACTGAGTTCTTAAAGGACACAGCAGGAAAGGATTTGGTTCTCTAATAGGAATGATAAATTTTCCAAGTTTGGAGTTAGGTAGCTAATCAGCTATGGAGAGATGACCATGTGCAGAAAACATACATTTCCCTCCCTGCATCAGGGAACCTATAACGGAGGAGGACCCAATGGCTGTAGGAATGTGGGAAGCCTCTCAGAACTCATACTGGAGAGGTGCCCTGTGACTGCAGTGAGTGTGGGAAGGCATTCAGTGCACAGCACCCACTTGCTGGAAATCAGAGCACTCCTACTGCTGAGAAACCTTTGAGTGTGAAAAATGTAGGAAGTTCTTTAAACTTAATTCAAGCCTCAAAGTACATCATAGAAGTCATAATGGTGAGAATCCCTTTGAGTAAAGATAATGCAGAGAGGCTTAGAGAAATGGCAGGCAATGTCACACATAGCATAGAATTCACAGCAGTGCAAAATCCCTCCCATGAACACAATATGGGAAGATCTTTAGATATGGTTCAATCCTTAGAAGAAATCAGGGAATTCATACTGGCACAAGACCCTATGGAATACAGGGAATCCCCCAGTAATGGCCCAAGCCTTGCCCAACATCAAATAATTTGTAATATGCTTTATTTAACCTAAAAGCCTACTGTTATATCATTACAGTATCTTGTAGTTGGACAGTACACTGAATAATCATTCTGCCAATCCACAATGCCAGACCCAGAGTAATAATCAAGAATTCATTTTTTAATAACTGGGTGAATGAATGGGTTCTCTTTGATTTTCTAGGTAAACTGATTGCAAAGAATAAGTTTTGTTTCTGCCTTTCCAATATTTATACCTATATTTTCTCTTCCTTGTATTAATGCATGAAACCTGATTTCAGACCCTGAGAAATACAGAAAAGACTCTGTACTAATGTGCCTGATGAAGGTGTCATCTTGCCAAAGGGCTCTTTGGACTGCAGTTACGGAAACCCAAACAAGTTGGTGAAACTGACTCTTGAAAGCCAGGAGCGATCTGAGCCCCAGACCGGGCAGGAACGAATGTTATGCTATAAGGTACCCAAACGATGTTCTCTCAACTCCCATCTCTGCCTCTCCTGTTTTCCATCCCAGTGGCTATTGATGAAGAGAAGACTCTCCTGAAGAACCATGTGCAAGGTCCCAGGAAAGAAGGCCTTGCCTTTCAGGTACCCTCCTTGGATCAGTCATCAACAGTCCACAGCTAGGACCGTGTCGGCCCTGGCGTGGGTAAGGCACCTGTCAATCAACTGTGGTAGTGGTACCAGTGGTATTGGGGTGCAGGGACAGGGCCGTTCTATGCACATGCACCAATGAGAGCTGAAGGGAAGGGCATCCTTAGAACAGAGGTGCTGAGAACCCCAAAGTCATCCACAGCACAGAGCCCAGATTTGCAGGGCCCTTTGTAGTTTACACAGAGCTTGTTCATATCATCTCCACTGCTCCATCTTCAATATTCCAGGATTCTTTTTTATATACATTTTACACATGAACAGACAGAGGCTCAGGGAGATTCGGTGACTTTTCCAAGGCCATACAATTACAAAATCCAGGGACTCCAACTCCAAATTCTATTCTCTCCAGTCTCTCTGGCCATTGTCATACAGTGATGACCATCTCTTACACCCAGTTAGATCTCTGACATCATTGAAGTCTTAAGGAGTTTGGAAGTGAATTTCAAACTTTTGAGGCTCTCAGGGATGATACTCCCAATTAAACACTGAGTGACGGTTACAAAGAATATCTACAAGTGTTCACTATAAGCAACGCTAAACATCGCCAAGCCACGTCGTTCCCCACATGGGGTAGAAACTAAGAGACCTGCTGGGAACTTTGTCTGGAATCAGAATCATATTCAGCCTCACATACAAACAAGTGGGAATATTTGTTTCCTGGCCTGCTGTGGTGTTCCCCAAGAAACACAATCACTCCCAAGATGTCTGAGAGTAATCCTCACCAAAATGTCAATGGTGTCAATGTTTCTAGTGCTAAATGTTAATTTTGGAAATAAAAAATAAAGGCCACTATTTACATGAACTCTCTGAAACTAAAAGACATAGGAATAAGGACAACACACTTGTCTTTCTCCATGATTATATTTCAAATGCATATTCTCCCCACCTAGTCTGGTGTTATTGAGGCCCCTTATCACAACCTCAAAAGCCCTGGACACATTTGCTCACACCCTGATGATGATTTCAATAGGCAGCACATTTAAAAGATACCCAAACCCTAACCCTAACCCCTAACCCTAACCCTAACCCTAACCCTGAGACTGGATGGTCTCAGCTTTTCTGTAAGAAAGTTGGGAGTGGATGCCTTCCCTGAGGGTCACCAGGGATGGGGACTCACGCCGCACACACTGTGAGCCCGTGTCATGACTTGGGGCTTATCCACTGCCCTAAACTCCCCAACTGAGTCAGCTGCCTGGGTCTCCTCACGACCCCGGCCCCTTCCTCCTCTTCTCCGCTGGCTGCTCCAGTCTTTCATTCAGCAGAAGCTTTTTCCTGTTTCGAATATGAATGATTTCAGCCTCTTATTTTCTTCCACTTCTTAGATCCATTTGATGAGCACAGTTGGCCCCAGAGCAGAGCAACACAGAGGAAGGGGGTGGGGTAGGGGGTGTGGGGCAGGTGGGAAAAGGGAGCAGAAAATGCCGATCCTTATTCTTCTCCTTGTCACAATTATATCGGCAAAAAGACACCAGTAGTTGTGTTTCTGGGGAAGACAGAGGTAAAACTGAAAAGCAGTGCTGCTGCGTTATAGCCCACCAACCTTGCCTCCACACCATTTTCATGCACTTAGAGCTACTGGCGCCAGGGCCGGGAGATTTCATTCCCAGGTCCCATCCAGTCTGAGGATTCTCAACAGCTGGGAGGAAGGGTGAGGGTACAATTTAAAGTCCTCACAGCCGGATGCATCTCTGGATTCTAAGGTTCTACCATGTGGAGGTGTAGCACCACTGCCCTGTGGACTCAGCATCCCTGGGAGATGGAGAATGTCATCCCTCCCAGATAGACCCGGGCCAATAGTGGCCAGGGACCTCTGATACCATGGCGGTGGCTGGGTGGGTGGGTGGTCAGAACCAGCAGGGACTGTGAAAACCTAGTGCTTGAACCCACGCCCAGAGATTCTGATTCAGGAGGGCCGGGAGGGCCTGAGAATGTGCACTTCTAGAGAGTTCCCAGGTGATGCTGACGCTGCTGGTTTGGGACCCTAAAGCTTTTGTTTTATAGATGAGAACCCTGAAGACCTCAGAGGGGACGCCATGACTGGAACCCAGGTCTCCTGACTCAAAGACTCAAAGAAATCCTCTAACAAGAAGGAAAGAAGGAAGGGAAGAAGGAAGGAAGGGAGGAAGGGAGGAAGGGAGGAAGGCATTAAACAATCTTAAAAAAAGAAGAGAAAGCACAAAACAGCTCGCTGAAGTCTGAGTGTGTGGGGAGGGCACAATTCCATCTGGGACCCTGGGATGAGGGCGTTGCGGGGCTGCAACTGGCTCCACTGCTCAGCTGCCTTCCAGCGGATGTCTCACAGCAACTCAGAAAATGTAACTAACTCCTGTGGCCCGCAGAGCCCTCTGGGCCCACCCTCCCTCAACCCATTAATGGCAGCCTGGGGGCAGCATACACTGCCTTGAGGCACCAAGCCTGCAGGACGAGGTGCTCCCTTTATGGAACTGCCCGAGGGAAGGTCTCAAGGAGACAGAGTCAGAGGTCAAGGTCCTCTATGTAAGTCAGGGTAAGAATCAGAGAATTGGGACATTTACCAAGGTGACTTTTTTTAATGCAAGTATAATTAATTTACAATATTGTGTTAGTTTCAGGTATACAGCAAAGTGATTCAGTTATACATTTTTTTCAGATTCTTTGCCATTATAGGTTATTACAGGATATTGAATATAGTTCCCTGTGCTAAACAGTAGGACCTTATTGATTGTCTGTTTTATGTATAGTGGACAAAGTAGGAGTCTAGGATTAACAAATACAAACTACTATACAAAGTGACTTCTTTTCCCAGAATATTCGTGGTGGAAACAGTGGGCTGAGAGGGAGAAGTCTTGACTTCTAGTCTTGACCTTACAATGAGCCATCATCTTAGGTGAGTCACTTGGTCCCTAGGAAGTTGGATTTTGTTAAATATACAAAATTAATGATTTATTAGGGATTTTTCCAAATTTTCTATTCCATCATTCATCTTATTTTTTGGTTTTCTTGCTTTGCCCCTCTTTTTGAGTAGGAGGGTAAAGGAAGTCACATCTCCGCTTCTCGTTTGTAGAATAGGAAAAGCTTATCTAAACGGGTATTTGTGACATGGGCCCATGATGAGGGAGTTAGGTAACCCAGCGGCTAAAAGCTTTCTAGTCGGCTTTGTGTTGACCAGGCTGACATGTGTTCCTATGATCTGCCATGAAGTGGATTTTATATTAACTGGCCTTCAAGAATATTCCACAGAGGGGGCCTCTGCCCCGTTTGAAACCTGCCTTCCTGCAGCTCTCCTGGGCCTCGTCCTTCCCCTTCAGCTCCCAAGGACAAAGGTCCTGGGGCACAGGGTTCAGCCGGGGCTGCTCCTTGTCTCCATCTCCATAGACACTCTCCTTAAATGCACTCATACGTGAAGGCTCTAAACAGCATCTGTGCGATGCAGAGGAGGCCACAGTCCTACCTCCAGCTCAGACATCTCCCCGCAACTCTGGATTTCTGCGTCTGCCTGTCCTCCTGACGTTTCCACTCACTCCAACCCAGCCTCACCCAGCCAGACCTCTTCACTTCCTACCCCACACCCTCTCCAACCCCTCCTCTTCCCTCCCCAGCTTAATAAACAGCACTGGCAGCCACCCAGCTTCCCAGCCAAGACCTAAACCTTCCTGATTTCTTCTCTTTTTCTGGCCCCACATGCAGCCAGTGGGCAGATTAGAACACACATCACATCTCTCCCCTTCTCGTGGCCTCCATGTCCCCACCTTGGCTACTTCCTAATATCTCTTGCCCCACTGCCTGATACCCCTGCATCCTTTACCTGACTACAATCCAAGCCCCACACAGCAGGCAGTGACTTTTTTTAAAAAGCAAAAACCAGATTTCATCACCCCCATCTGAAAACCTCCCGGTGTCTGAAACCCAAACTCCATGGCCAGGCTCACAAAAGCCTGTCCTGCTCAGCCCTGCCTCCCTCCCTGGCATCCCGGGCCCCACGCCCCGCCGACCAGCTGGCCACCTTGGGTCCTAACCTGGAGCTTCTTTCATCTGTTGTTCCCACTGCCTGGCTCCTCCCCCTGGTACAGGTCTCACCCTGAACGTCTCCTCTGAGACACTCTGCTGACCATTCAGGCTGAAGTGGGCCAGGTTCTCTCTGCCACACCACCCTTAGTTCTCTGCACCTCAGTTATCACCGCCAGATCATTTTCTTGTTTATGTGTTGTCTTCCCCACCAGGATGCGGGCATGCTCACCTCTGCAGCCTCAGAGCCCACTCGGGACAGTGGCTGGTCCCTAGGAGTGCTCAGGAAACACTCACGGGGCCCCAGTGATGGGACACTGGCAGGGCTTCCTCTGGGAGCAATAGCCCAGGGGCAGAGGGGGGACAGAGGCCAGCGCCAGGGGTCTCGCCCTGCACTGCTGGGAATAACCCTGCCGCAGTCACGCAGGATGGCTCTTCTAACTACCATCCATAGAAAGCACCACAGACCTCGCACCCAATGTGAAGGGGCAGGTGGCACGTGGATACTGAGAATGACCCCCAAACCGACTTGCCTCACCCCACCCCCTGCCCACGAGGGCACTCAGAGGACCTGTGCTGCATCTCAGCTCAGCTTCCCAGCTTTTCCGAGCATCTCTCCAGGAAGAGCCAGGGATGCCCTTTCTGATAAACTGGGGTAGGATCTGTCCTCCTTCCCTGCCTGCATCCATCGGGGACTTCAGTCACTTCAGTTCCCACCCTCTGGGCTGATTCTGGCTTGGTGGTGGCTGTTACCCACCAGGATCACCAACCAGGAGTGGAGGGGGCATGGGAGCTGCTGGGCTGTGGGGGTCCTGGGGAAGACCAAGGCCAACATCTCCCCTTCCTCCAGCCTCCACGGCTCCCCTTGGGACAGAGGGTCACCTCCTGCCTGCCCTAGTCTCCCCTGGCCTCTCTGCTTACCGTCCTCCATTACCCCTCCATGGTCCACTGTTGCCTTCTTCCTAGAAAGCATCCCTACTCTTGTCTCTGCCTCTTATGAATAGAATGACACATATTTCCTGCTCATTCTCTGTCATTATTAAATCACAGTTCTGGACGGGGGAGGGAGGTGTCATTTTCTTAAGTCTTCCTGTTTTCGTGACCAGAGCTACCAGTGGAAGGCTTACCGCCATTTCCCTGTCACTTACAAAAGGCCATTCAGTTGCCCTCCAATGCATGCTTCCCTGATTAAAAATGATTTGGAGCATCTTTCCTTTGCTTTTTAACCTTGTGATTTTCCTGTCCTGTAAAATGCCTGAACAGATACTTTGCCCTTTTTTCCATCTGGGCTTTTCTTGGTTTCTGTTGATTTGGAAGAGTTCCCTGCATATTGTTCCTTGAAATTGGTGAGATTCCCCCCAGAATGTCATCTGACTGTGGGTGCTATCCAAGGTCACCTTCATTGAACAGAAATTCTTAATTCTGATGTGATCAAATTCTTTCTTTTTTTTTGTCTTATAATTTGTGCTCGTCAGGTTCATTTAAGTCCTTCCTACAGCTAAACCTTCTTCAATTAACTTTATAATTTTATCTTTCACATTTAAGTCTTTTTAACCTCTGTATGTGGTGTTTGGTATAGATCCATTTTCCTTTTTCTCTATATTCAAATTTCCCTCTATGGAGAGTTTCTATATAGAAACTTTCCTTATCGATTTGTGGTTCCACCTTAACGTATATTAAGCTCCTGTCCTATGGAAGTCTGTTTCGGAGCTCCTTCTTCTATGCTGTGGGTCCATTTGTCTGTACTTGCACAAGACCACAATTTTTAATCACTAGAGATTTGTGGTATGCCTTAATATCTGGCAAAGTAACTTTACACTGACAGCTAGATCTTTAAAGAGATTATTTAATAACTCTATCTCACCATGCACAAGGCAATGTAATAATCCCAATGATATACACACCTATTCTAATATAAAATGGTCACTTCCTATTTTTGTTGAGTGCCCATTGTTACTGGTATATGATGGGGGGGATGGGAGAAAACTATAAATGATAAATGATTGCTTCATTCACTCACCAAATATTTATTAAGCACCTACTAAGTGCTAGCTGGCATTGTTCTAAAGGCTGGGGATGGAGCAGTGAACACAAACCAAAAAAGAAACCCTGCCTTCATGGAACTTACATCTGAGTAATGGAAATCAGGAAATCATTTCAACAGCCTCTCCTCCCCCTAGCCTGCTGGCTAGGGAATGTCCCTTCCCTGGGTGTCCTGGGTAAGAACCTACTCTGGCTTTTTGAGTGAGTGTTTCATGAGAAGAGAGACCATTTTAACCTGCAAGTAAATAAAATGTTATTGCTTCTCTTAGGGTTTATAAGCAACCCAGATCTATGAATTAATTTACTCAAGATTTAATTTAAAAATAAAAATCAATGTTATTTAGGTTCATTGAAATAACAGCTAATTTCTTTTCTCTCCAGAGTTTAGTCATTGTTCTGATATTGAATAAAGATCTGCAAAAATGAAGATTAAAAATACTGCTGTTATGAATCTTTTAAATGATAATACAATCTAGTTATGTTCATTATGTTTTTTTCATACTGAAAATGAGACTATTGGGCTTCCCTGGTGGCACAGTGGTTGAGAGTCCGCCTGCCGATGCAGGGGACACGGGTTCGTGCCCCGGTTAGGGACGATCCCACATGCCGCAGAGCGGCTGGGTCCGTGAGCCATGGTCGCTGAGCCTGCGCGTCTGGAGCCTGTGCTCTGCAACGGGAGAGGCCACAGCAGTGAGAGGCTTGTGTACTGCAAAAAGAAAAAAAAAAAAAAAAAAAAAAGAGACTATCCCTGAAAACAGCAACTTGGGACTAAAAGAAATTTACACAAATTCAGATCTGCACTCTCCTTCTCATCCCAGGGCGAGGAGTAACACAGGAGGATGCAGTTCATCCTAGATGCATGCACAGGCTTTGCTGGGGGCCTCTCCTAGCCAGTGGGTGTTCCCAAGATACCTGAGGTTTCCAGTCTACCAGACGCTCAGAGGGAGGAGGGCTGACTGCAGTTTTTAGCACCACGGTGGTTTCACTGCATTTGCTCAGAACAGTATCGTAACATGGGGCTCAGACACCCTCAGGGGTTCAGCCAGAGAGCCGACCTGGGGGAGATAGGTTTACTATGCTCCACAGAGGCTTTAGAGTGAGGGAGAGCTGAGGTAGGAGGAGGAGGAGCTATGACACACACAGTTATGGACTGGCTGATCTCTCCAGTATTTCTGAGAGGGGACAACAGTGGGCTGGGATTCCTGTTAACTTCCTATGTCCTCCCAGGCAGGTCCCACAGAGGGTGCCTCCTCACACGCCTTTATAGAGCACTGGGGTTGGGAGCACAGCTGGGCAACGTGGGGCATATTTTGACCTCTCTGTACTCGTAGGTAAGCCTCCTAGGGCACACAGAATTCTGAATGCAGCCAGTGGTGCTAAGTGCTTTCCCCTGCATGGAGCTTCGAGCTCTTCCATCTTTCTCCAAGCCTGGCACCTGGGCAAATGCTTTAACAGTCTTGTTCCCGAAACCCTCAAGATAACCCCATGAGGACGGTGCATCATTCACATTTCACTGAAGGCTGAGATGAGTCTTGGAAAGCCTGCACAAAATGCAACAAGAGCGTCTCTTCCTTGTGGCGGCCGCTAGAGAGCAGAGTACGAACTGCGGCAACCGGAGTCATGGCAGGACAGGCATTTAGAAAATTTCTTCCCCTCTTTGACCGAGTATTAGCTGAAAGAAGTGCAGCCAAAACTGTAACCAAAGAAGGCATTATGTTTCCAAAACAATCACAAGGAAAAGTATTGCAAGCAACGGTAGTAGCTGTTGGATCGGGCTCCAAAGGAAAGGGTGGAGAGATTCAACCAGCTGGTGTGAAAGTCAGAGATAAAGTTCTTCTCCCAGAATATGGAGGCACCAAAGTAGTTCTAGACGACAAGGATTATTTCTTATTTAGAGATGGTGACATTCTTGGAAAACACGTTGACTAAAATAAGTCACTACTGAAATGGCATCACGTGAAGCTAGCTGCCCATTCCACTGAAGTTCTGAAATCTTTCATCATGTAAATAATTTCCATGTTTCTCTTTTATAATAAACTAATGATATCCAAACTAATGAAAAAAAAAGGCCACAAGATTCAGAGCAGGGACTGTAACCGAGCAGGACCCCATGGGGCCTTTGCTGAATAGACACCCTCCACCCCCATGTCCTCTGCCTGTCTCTTGTCTGCAGAAAAGCCTTAGCTTCTTAGGTCTTCCCTGATTTCCAAAGAGTAAATTTAATCAGAGAAGTGAAAAAAATGCAGAAAGAAAGGAAACAGTTAAGCAAACCAAAATAATAATAGTTTAGCCATTAAACAAAGTCAAAGACCTTTAGTTCCTCCTCAAGAGCTATAGATAATATTCTGAGCCATGTCCTTTGAGCTATTTTGCAGGTAATGAAACCCCTACCAGGTGGAAGAAGTTAACTGTATGCTGCCCACAAGCATATAGACCCCAGACCAGTTGGAACCAGAAGGTTGATGGTGTTGACTCCCTCGCCACCAACCAATCAGAAGAATGTCCACAAGCTGATCACACACTCCACAACCCCCTCCCTCACCCAGTCTCTAAAAACCTTTCCCTGAAACCCACTGGGGAGTTTAGGTCTTTTTGAGCATTAGCTGCCCGGACTCCTTGCTTGGCTCCTGCAATAAATGCTGCATTTTCCTTCACCACAACCCAGTGTCAGTAGATTGGCTTTACTGCACATAGGCAAGCAGACCCAAGTTTGGATCGGTAACAGAACCATGGCCATGTTTACTGAACCTGAATCTCTGCATTAGTCAGGGCTCTCCAGAGAAACAGAACCAGTAGGGTATGTGTGTTTATGTCTCTATCTATATGTCTCTATTTTCTCTCTATTTACCTACCTATCTGTAACAGAGGTTGATTTGAAGGAATTGGCTCCCATGATTATGGGGGTTGGCAAGTCCAAAATCTGCAGGGTGGACTGATAGGCTGGAGACTCAAGGAAGGGATGATGCTGCAGCTTGAAGCAGAAGGCTGTCAGGAGGCAGAATTCCTTCCTCCAAAGCTGACCTAAGTTTGTTCTCTTGAGGCTTCAGCTGATTGGATGAGGCCCACCCACATCATGGAGGGTCATCTGCTTTACTCAGGGTCTACTGATTTATATGTTAATCACATTTTAAAAACACCTTCACAGCAGCATTCAGATGTGTTTGACCAAAATATGGATACTATGATCTAGCCAGGTTGACACATAAAATTAACCATCGCTGTTTCCATAATTGTTAGACATAACGTAAAAGAAATTAAGAACAAAAGTAAGCTTCTAGGTTAACTAGGACCCCACATTTTTATAGCATGTCTAGTTTTTATTCTACATTTATATTAGACAGAGGTTTCTTTCCAACATCACTCTTGTGCAAACATGAAAAGAAAATTAAGATTTCCTGGAATTCTTCATCAATCATGCCCCATGTCCTGACACCTCAGGAGCGAGGATGCTGTCAGAGTTGCCTCTGGGATGTTATTCCAAGCTGCAGACACCCCTCTGCAAGCTGAGGGGTGGTGTTTTATTGCTTAGGGTGGGCCGACTGATTTTTTTTTTTTATGTATTTCAGCAATAAAAAAGAATGATAAACTCATCTACCTCTAGAGACCTTCCTTCTTTGGGATACATAAAGCACTTGATTCTGGTGGGCAAGGAAGTGTAGACTCACAGTCATGTCTTAAAGAGGCTTACCTGTTCCATTAAGATGAAATCCAAGTGCCACTCTCTGCCCCCCATCCTTCTGTGCACACAGCACCATCTCTCTTCAATGCAGGGTCAAGTGTAATCCCTCTGAAGATGTTTTAACCAGTAAATCAAACTCAGCACATGAAAAACGGTGACACCATAAACTGCCATGACCAGGTGTGCACAAGCCTGGGCCATGACAACCAGCCCTGGACCTGGGTGGGGGCACGACTCCCAGCAATTTTAGAGGTGATGGAATGTGGAGGAAACGTGCATCTTAGAATCCATGAACTATTCCTACAGCTCATTCACTAGAAATACTGAATCTTCAAAGGTGGCCCACCATCCAGTGAACATGAAACAGCCTGAAGAGGGGGCAGCATTGCCATCTGTATTTACCTAATATATTACCTTATTACTAAAACCTCGAAGTTTCTAGCTGACATTTCATTACTTAAATAGATGTCATCTCCTTTATAAACAGGCCAACCACACAGCCCAGTTTTCCTGGAAGAGCAAATTATAAATGGTGCTCCTCTGTAAAGTGTCCAATTTTGGACAATCCCAACCTGCAAGGTCAAACCCCCTTTTTTAAAATTAATATTTATTGGAGTATAGTTGCTTTACAATGTTGTGTTAGTTTCTGCTGTACAGCAAAATGAATCAGCTACAGTATACATATATCCCCTCTTCTTTGGATTTCCTTCACATTTCGGTCACCACAGAACACCGAGTAGAGTTCCCTGTGCTATACAGTAGATTCTCATTAGTTATCTATTTTATACATAGCATCAACAGTGTATATATGTCAATCCCAATCTCCCAATTCATCCCACCCCTCCTCCCCTCTCCCTGTATCCATATGTCCATTCCCTACCTCTATGTCTCTATTTCTGCTTTGCAAACAAAGAACACTCTTTGACATAAATTGCAGCAAAATCTTTTTTGATCCACCTCCTAGAGTAATGAAAACAGAAACAAGAATTAACAAATGGGACCTAATTAAACTTAAAAGCTTTTGCACAGCAAAGGAAACCATAAACAAAACAAAAAGACAATTCTCAGAATGGGATAGAATATTTGTAAACGAAGCAATCTCCAAAATATACAAACAGCTCATGCAGCTCAATATAAAAAAAAAAAAAAAAACAACCTTATCAAAAAATGGGCCGAAGACCTAAATAGACATTTCCACAAAGAAGACATACAGATGGTCAAGAAGCACATGAAAAGATGCTCAACATCACTAATTATTAGAAAAATGCAAATCAAAACTACAATGAGGTATCACCTCACACCAGTCAGAATGCCCATCATCAAAAAATCTACAAACAGTAAATGCTGGAGAGGGTGTGGAGAAAAGGGAACCCTCCCACGCTGTTGGCGGGAGTATAAAGTGGTACAGCCACTATGGAGAACAGTATGGAGGTTCCTTAAAAAAACTAAAAATAGAACTACTATAAGATCCAGCAATCCTAACTCCTAGGCATATACCCAGAGAAAACCGTAATTTGAAAAGATATATGCACCCCAATGTTTGCTGCAGCACTATTTACAATAGCCAGGACATGGAATCAAACTAAATGTCCATCAACAGAGGAATGGATAAAGAAGATGTCGTACATACATACAATGGAATATTACTCAGCCATAAAATAGAACAAAATAATGCCATCTGCAGCAACACAGATGGACCTAGAGATTGTCATACTGAGTGAAGTAAGTCAGACAGAGAAAGACAAATATATGATATTGCTTATATGTGAAAACTAAAAAATGATACAAAATGAACTTATTTACAAAACAGAAGTAGAGTCACAAATGTAGAAAACAAATTTACGGTTACCAGGGGATAAGGGGGGGATGAATAAGTTGGGATTGACATATACACACTACTATATATAAAATAGATAACTAATAAGAACCTACTGTATAGCACAGGAACTCTACTCAATACTCTTTAATGGCCTATACGGGAAAAGAATCTAATAAAGAGTGGATATATGTATGTATATGTATAACTGATTCACTTTGCTGTACACCTGAAACTGGCACAACACTGCAAATCAACTAGACTCTAATAAAAATTTTAAAAAATATTTAAATTGATTTGAAATAGAACAGACAAACAAACGAAAACAGAGATATGCTCCTATTACCGTTGTTCTAAGGAAAAATCCGTGTGTGTTTCGAGTCTCTAGTGCTGGACTATTTCTGCACATCACATCTGTTATTGGACATTTTATTAGTCTGCTAAGGCTACCATCACAAAATATTGGGGGACTTAAACAACAGACATTTATTTACTCATGGTTCTGGAGGCTGGAAGTGAAAGATCAAGGTGTTGGAGGTTTGGTGTCTCCTGAGGCCACTCTCCTCGGCTCCCCCATGGTCACCTTCTCCCTGTGTCCTCCCGAGGTCTTCCTCTGTGCAGACACATCCCTGGTTTCTCTCCCTCTTCTTATAAGGATCAGGTCCCCACCCTCATGACCTCCTTTATCCTTAATTGCCTCCTTAAAGGCCCCGTCTCCAAATACAGTCTCACTGGGATTGGGGCTTCAATACATGAAGTTTATGTGGGGCCACAATTCAGTCCATAGCAAATGCGACCTTCCGGGAAACTCTTGAGACAGAGGAGGTCGTTGATCTAAAGGTGGTTTCCATGAGCTGCCTGGTGTCATGGGAACAGTTCATTCTTTCATTCAACAAGCATTTACTGAGCTGCCTGATGCCCGATGTGTTTGCTGTCCCAGGTGCCCGGGCTATGGCAGCGGACAATCAGAGTAGGTTCCCATGCTCCTGGGTGGCATGTGGGCAGTGGGGGAAAATACACCTAAAATAAACCAGGCAGCTTCTGGTGCTAGTCAGGCAGGCAGAGGAGAGAGGTCAAGGGTACCGGGCCTGAGATGTGATTTTTCTCCTGCTCACTGCATCAATCAAGAGGAAGGACCAAACCTCCCAGGGGATGGCCAGGAGTAAACCTGCTATAGCACTGTAAGTGCCCAAAGTGGGCAGCGAGACACTGCATCCCAGCAAGATGACCAGTTACTCTCAGCTCAGAAAACAGAAGTGTCACCCTGTGTGTTCTGGCTCGCCCACACACAGGACCGCTGGGAGACCATGGGAATGCCACACACAGAGGGAAGACCTGCACTTAGGGAACCCGTGGCTTTGATGGCGGGTAGAGAGAAGCCTGCTCCTCATCTGGAGGGAGCCACACTCTCACCTCTGTGACAAGGCCCAAGGGAAAGAGCAGTTGGGCCCCTAGAGGTGCATCGAGTCGGGAATGCTAGGTGCACAGAGGGGCGGGAGGAGATAAGGTGGCTGCTGAGGCCCTCAAGGAGACGGGGCTGAGGGCTATGTGGCCAGAAGGCAGCCACATAACCAGCTGGAGAAAGCTTTCTGAGCAGAGCTAAAATCAAGTGCAAAAATCTTAAGGCAGGAGTGAGTCTGGGGTGGTTCCTGGACCAGAGAGAAGGCCGGAGTGGCCAGAGGGGACCCAGCCAAGACAAGGGGCACAGAGGGGCAGAGGGCTGGGCTGCATGGGCCTGCAGGTCACGGGGCGGAGGGTGGGGGTGGCCTTTGTTCTGAGCGTGATGGGAAGACACCAAGCAGAGGAGAAACACCACCTGATCTGTGTCCCCGACAGACCTCCCTAGCCATGCGGCAACAAGGGGATGTGTGCAGAGCTGGAGTAGCCACGAAACCAGGGGTCAGTCCACTGAGACAGGAAAGGTGGCGTGTCTGGGCCAGTGCCAGGTTCATGCGGTGAGAGGGTCAGAGCTCATCGAGGGGAAGTGTGATGATGACGACCAAGCTGATTCAGCTGCCACCTGCTGGGTGATGATCCACGGCCCATGTCGGGGATTTGCATAAACTGTCTCTTTTTATCCAGACAGTCGTCCCAGAGCTATGTTTTTCTTCTCAATTTGCAGATGAGAAAACACTATCAGAGAATGGTTCAAGACGGCGGAGTAGAAGGACATGCTCTCACTCCCTCTTGTGAGAGCACCAGAATCACAACTAACTGCTGAACAATCATCGACAGGAAGACACTGGAACTCACCAAAAAAAGATACCCCACATCCAAAGACAAAGGAGAAGCCACAATGAGACGGTAGGAGGGCTGGACTCACAATAAAATCAAATCCCATAACTGCTGCATGGGTGACTCACAAACTGGAGAACACTTATACCACAGAAGTCCACCTACTGGAGTGAAGGTTCTGAGCCCCACATTGGGATTCCCAACCTGGGGGTCCGGCAATGAGAGGAGGAACTCTAGAGAATCAGATTTTGAAGGCTAGCGGGATTTGATTGGAGGACTTCAACAGGACTGGGTGAAACAGAGACTCCACTCTTGGAGGGCACACACAAAGTAGTGTGCACATCGGGACCCAGGGGAAGGAGCAGTGACCCCATAGGAGACTGAACCAGACCTACCTGCTAGTGTTGGAGGGTCTCCTGCAGAAGTGGGGGGTGGCTGTGTCTCACTGTGAGGACAAGGACACTGGCAGCAGAAGTTCTGGGAAGTACTCCTTGGAGTGAGCTCTCCCAGAGTCTGCCATTAGCCCCACCAAAGAGCCTGGGTAGGCTCCAGCGTTGGGTCGCCTCAGGCCAAACAACCAACAGGGAGGGAACCCAGCCCCACCCATCAGCAAACAAGCGGATTAAAGTTTTACTGAACTCTGCCCACCAGAGCAACACCCAGCTCTACCCACCACCAGTCCCTCCCATCAGGAAACTTGCACAAGCCTCTCAGAGAGCCTCATCCACCAGAGGGCAGACAGAAGAAGCAAGAACTACAAACCTGCAGCCTGTGGAACAAAAACCACATTCACAGAAAGACAAACAAGATGAAAAGGCAGAGGGCTATGTACCAGATAAAGGAACAAGATAAAACCCCAGAAAAACAACTAAATGAAGTAGAGATAGGCAACCTTCCAGAAAAAGAATTCCGAATAATGATAGTGAAGATGATCTTAGACCTCGGAAAAAGAATGGAGGCAAAGATTGAAAAAATGCAAAAAATGTTTTAAAAAGACCTAGAAGAATTAAAGAACAAACAAACAGAGATGAACAATACAATAACTGAAATGAAAAATACACTAGAAGGAATCAATAGCAGAATAACTGAGGCAGAAGAACAGATAAGTGACCTCGAACACAGAATGGTGGAATTCACTGCTGCAGAACAGAATAAAGAAAAAAGAATGAAAAGAAATGAAGACAGCCTAAGAGACCTCTGGGACAACATTAAATGCAACATTTGCATTATAGGGGTCCCAGAAGGAGAAGAGAGAAGAGAAAGGACCTAGGAAAATATTTGAAGAGATTACAGTCAAAAACTTCCCTAACATGGGCAAGGAAATAGCCACCCAAGTCCAGAAAGCGCAGAGAGTCCCATACAGGATAAACGCAAGGAGAAACAGGCTGAGACACATAGTAATCAAGTTGGCAAAAATTAAAGACACAGAAAAATTACTGAAAGCAGCAAGGGAAGAACGACAAATAACATACAAGGGAACTCCCATAAGATTAACAGCTGATTTCTCAGCAGAAACTCTACAAGCCAGAAGGGAGTGGCATGACATATTTAAAGTGATGAAAGGGAAGAACCTACAACCAAGATTACTCTACCTGGCAAGGATCTCATTCAGATTCGATGGAGAAATCAAAAGCTGTACAGACAAGCAAAAGCTAAGAGAATTCAGCACCACCAAACCAGCTCTACAACAAATGCTAAAGGAACTTCTCTAAGTGGGAAACACAAGAGAAAAGGACCTACAAAAACAAACACAAAACAATTAAGAAAATGGTCATAGGAACATACATATCAAAAATTACCTTAAACGTGAATGGATTACATGCTCCAACCAAAAGACACAGGCTCACTGAATGGATACAAAAACAAGACCCATATATATGCTGTCTACAAGAGACCCACTTCAGACCTAGGAACACATACAGACTGAAAGTGAGGGGATGGGAAAAAGATATTCCATGCAAATGGAAATCAAAAGAAAGCTGGAGTAGCCATACTCATATCAGATAAAATAGTCTTTAAAATAAAGAATGTTACAAGAGACAAGGAAGGACACTACATAATGATCAAGGGATCAATCCAAGAAGATATAACAATTATAAATATATATGCACCCAACACAGGAGCAACTCAATACATAAGGCAACTGCTGACAGCTGTAAAAGAGGACATCAACAGTAACACAATAATAGTGGGGGATGTTAACACCTCACTTACACCAATGGACAGATCATCCAAAATGAAAATAAATAAGGAAACAGAAGCTTTAAATGACACAGTAGATCAGGTAGACTTAATTGATATTTATAGGACATTCCATCCAAAAAGAGCAGATTACACTTTATTCTCAAGTGCGCATGGAACATTCTCCAGGATAAATCACATCTTGGGTCAGAAATCAAGCCTCAGTAAATTTAAGAAAACTGAAATCATACCAAGCACCTTTGGTGACCACAACGCTATGAGATTAGAAATCAATTACAGGGAAAAAAATGTAAAAAACACAAACACATGGAAGCTAAACAATACGTTATTAAATAACCAAGAGATCACTGAAGGAATCAAAGAGGAAATCAAAAAATACCTAGAGACAAATGACAATGAAAACACGACGATCCAAAACCTATGAGATGTATCACAATCAGTTCTAAAAGGGAAGTTTAGAGCAACACAAGCCTACCTCAAGAAACAAGAAAAGTCTCAAATAAACAATCTAACCTAACACCTAAGGAACCAGAGAAAGAAGAACAAAGAAAACCCAAAGTTAGCAGAAGGAAAGAAATCATAAAGATCAGAGCAGAAATAAATGAAATAGAAACAATGAAAACAATAGCAAAGATCAATAAAACTAAAAGCTGGTTCTTTGAGAAGATAAACACAATTGAAAAACCTTTAGCCAGTCTCATCAAGAAGAAGAGGGAAAGGACTGAAATCAATAAAATTAGAAATGAAAAAGGAGAAGTTACAACAGACACTGCAGAAATACAAAGCATCCTAAGAGACTACTACAAACAACTCTATGCCAATAAAATGAACCACCTGGAAGAAATGGACAAATTCTTAGAAAGGTATAACCTTCCAAGGCTGAACCAGGAAGAAATAGAAAACATGAACAGATCAAGCACAAGTAATGAAATTGAAACTGTGATTTAAAATCTTCCAACAAACAAAAGTCGAGGACCAGATGGCTTCACAGGTGAATTCTATCAAACATTTAGAGAAGAGCTAACACCCATCCTTCTCAAACTCTTCCAAAAAATTGCAGAGGAAGGAACACTCCCAAACTCACTCTATGAGGCCATCATCACCCTGATACTAAAACCAGACAAAGATACTACAAAAAAAATTACAGACCAATATCACTCATGAATATAGATGTGAAAATCCTCAACAAAATACTAGCAGCCTCCAACAACACATTAAAAGGATCATATGCCATGATCAAGTGGGATTTATCCCAGGGATGCATGGATTCTTCAATATATGCAAATCAATCAATGTGATACACCACATTAACAAATTGAAGAATAAAAACCATATGATCATCTCAATAGATGCAGAAAAAGCTTTTGACAAAATTCAACACCCATTTATGATAAAAACTCTCCAGAAAGTGGGCATAGAGGGAACCTACTTCAACATAATAAAGGCCATATATGACAAACCCACAGCAAACATCATTCTCAATGGTGAAAAACTAAAAGCATTTCCTCTAAGACAGGAACAAGACAAGGATGTCCACTATCACCACTATTATTCAACATAGTTTTGGAAATCCTAGCCACAGCAGTCAGAGAAGAATAAGAAATAAAAGGAATACAAATTGGAAAAGAAGAAGTAAAACTGTCACTCTATGCAGATTACATGATATTATACATAGAGAATCCTAAAGGTGCCACCAGAAAACTACTAGAGCTAATCAATGAATTTGGTAAAGTAGCAGGATACAAAATTAATGTACAGAAATCTCTCGCATTCCTATACACTAATGATGAAAAATCTGAAAGAGAAATTAAGGAAACACTCTTATTTGCCATTGCAACAAAAAGAATAAAATACCTAGGAATAAACCTACGTAGGGAGACAAAAGACCTGTAAGCAGAAAACTATAAGACACTGATGAATGAAATTAAAGATGATATAAACAGACAGAGAGATATACCATGTTCTTGGATTGGAAAAATCAATATTCTGAAAATGACTAAACTACCCAAAGGAATCTCCAGATTCAATGAAATCCTTTTCAAATTACCAATGGCATTTTTTACAGAGCTAGAACAAAAAATATTAAAATTTGTATGGAGACACAAAAGACCCCAAACAGCCAAAGGAGTCTTGAGGGAAAAAAACGGAGTTGGAGGAATCAGACTCCCTGACTTCAGACTATACTACAAAGCTACAGTAATCAAGACAATATGATACTGGCACAAAAACAGAAATATAGATCAATGGAACAGTATAGAAAGCCCAGAGAGAAACCCATGCACCTATGGTCAACTAATCTATGACAAAGGAGGCAAGGATATAAAATTGAGAAAAGACAGTCTCTTCAATAAGTGATGCTGGGAAAACTGGACAGCTACATGTAAAAGAATGAAGTTAGAACACTTCCTAACACCATACACAAAAATAAACTCAAAATGGATTCGAGACCTAAATGTAAGACTGGACACTATAAAACTCTTAGAGAAAAACACAGGAAGAACCCTCTTTGACATAAATCACAGCAAGATATTTTTTGATCCACCTCCTAGAGTAATGGAAATAGAAACAAATATAAACAAATGGGACCTAATGAAACTTAAACGCTTTTGCACAGCAAAGGAAACTATGAACAAGACGAAAAGACAACCCTCAGAATGGGAGAAAATATTTGCCAACGAATCAATGGACAAAGGATTAATTTCCTAAATATATAAACAGCTCATGCAGCTCCATATTAAAAAAACAAACAACCCAATCCAAAAATGGGCAGAAGACCTAAATAGACATTTCTCCAAAGAAGACATACAGATGGCCAAGAAGCACATGAAAAGCTGCTCCACATCACTCATTATTAGAGAAAGGCAAATCAAAACTACAATGAGAGATCATCTCACACCAGTCAGAATGTCCATCATCAAAAAATCTACAAAGAATAAATGCTGGAGAGGGTGTGGAGAAAAGGGAACCCTCTTGCACTGTTGGTGGGAATGTAAATTGATACAGCCCCTATGGAGAACAGTATGGAGGTTCCTTAAAAATCTAAAAATAGAATTACCGTATGACCCAGCAATCCTACTACTGGGCATATACCCAGAGAAAACCATAATTCAAAAAGACACAAGCACCCCAATGTTCATTGCAGCACTATTTACAATAGCCAGGTCATGGAAGCAACCTAAATGTCCATCGACAGACGAATGGATAAAGAAGATGTGACACATATATACAATGGAATATTACTCAGCCATAAAAAGGAATGAAACTGGGTCATTTGTAGAGACGTGGATGAATCTAGAGACTGTCATACAGAGTGAAGTAATTCAGAAAGAGAAAAACAAATATCATATATTAACGCATATATGTGGAACCTAGAAAAATGGTACAGATGAACTGGTTTGCAGGGCAGAAATTGAGACACTGATGCAGAGAACAAACGTATGGACACCAAGGGGAGAAAGTGGCGGGGTGAGGGTGGTGGTGGTGATGTGATGAATTGGGAGATTGGGATTGACATATATACACTAATATGTATAAAATGGATAACAAATAAGAACCTGCTGTTTAAAAAAATTAATTAAAAAAAATTTTTAAAACACTATCAGAAACAGAAGCGAGACGCTCCTTCACCCGGCTCCTGAGCGGTGGGCTTGGGGCCAGGGGCCAGGCCCTGCTGCTCACATCTAGCTTCTCCCAACGCCTTCGTGCTCTTCTTCTTGGGATGTGGGGCCTCCCTTTGGCCAGTGGGGTTACAGGCTGAGAAGGCCAGAGGCCTGAAGACATGGTGTCCTTACCTGCAACCCAAGCTTTCCTTCAGGCCAACCTGGCCCCCATGTTACAGTCTAATCCTAGAAACAACACTTCAGATGCAGAAGCCAGGAGGCTGTTTATCACATCAGAAGCTGCGGGAGCAAGTAGGCCGGCAGAAATCTGGCCCTGATAGTAGGAGTATGTGTCCCTTTTGTGGCTGGATGCCTCTTAATGACACAAGGGACGCAGAGTGCTCTGAGAGCTCACCTTGAACATTCACACGGCAGCCCCCATGAGTGTGGGTACCAGACCCCAGGGGCCTGGCCTCTAGGTGGGGCCGAGTGTTGGGGGGAGGGGTCTTCTGCTGCTCCATGGGTTTGCACTCACGTGACATCTGACACTTGACAACACACTGTATGCTCTTCTTCACATGAGACTCACAACACCCAGAGGCAGATGAGTTTAGTCCTCATTTTAAAGATGAAACAAAACTGAGACTGAGACTCATTAAGTAATTTGCCCAAGGGAAAACAGACAGGAAGTGGTAGAAAGATGACTCAAATCCAGGTCTGACTGATCCATTGTCCTCCCTGCTTCCCACAGAACTTCCATCCATCAATTCACTCATCCATCCACCCGTCCATCATTTACCCATTTGTCCTACTACATGTCTACAGTGTGCTTGGGGGGTGATGGGCTTGGGCAATTCAGCCACATGGATGCCTCCCCCCAGGAGCTCACTGGGAGACATGGCATGTCCATGTGTTCAGAGGACTCAGATCTAGAGACACACCAGCCAAGGTCTCGGGAGCCTTCTGGAAGGACTGGGAGCACTAGGTGGTGGGGACAGACGTGGAAGGGGGAGGGGGAAGAGACAGACCCTGACTCCATCTCTGCGCCAAGCAGCCCTTCCCATCAGGACAACAGCCTGGGGCCAGACCCACCCTAAATCTGCCAAAGCCAGGCAGCCTTACAACCACAGCAAGAGGATCCTTCTCAAAACACAAAGGGAATCTTGCTCTTTGTAGGCACTCATAAAACCATCAACGTTTCCCATCGCTTGGCTCCTACCCTGAACACCTAGCCCTGCCCTGTGCAGCCCAGCACCACCTACACCCTCCACTGTAGCCTTAGGGCCTTGGCACAGACTGCTCCTGCTGTCAGCATGTTCTCTTCTCCCCCTCTTCACCTCTTTAGCACCTACTCATCCTTTAGACTTGAAAATAACAGTCACTTACTCAAAGGCTTCCGTGATGGCCATGTCTGTCCCTTCCTGCTGCTCCCATGGTCACTGACACATTTGGGCACCAGCTGCCCTCAGCAAGATACTTGCATATTTTGTTCTTCAGTGTCCCACACCCCTGTAGGGCTTCCACAGAGGCTGGATGGAAGGACGGCTGGATAGACTGGCAGACAGGTGTTCCCTGAAGAAGCTCCACCTTTGGTCAGCTGGGCCTTGGTGTCTGAGTGCAGGTGGGGAAGGGAAGGGTTGGACATGCCCAGGGCACAAACACTTGGGGTCTGGAGATAACCAGGGCCCATGTCTAGTTCAGCACACTGTCTGTTGAGACAAAAAGCCCTGGGGCCCCACACCACTGTACCTGAGGCTCAGTCAGACAAGGGCACTTTGACATGGCTGAGGAGAGGCCAGGGCCTGTGCCCAGGGCCTGTTCCCAGGGCCTTGGTGGTCCAGGAACTCACTGTCCCCAACCCTGCCCCATGCTGGGGGCAGATTAGGGATGCTGGGCCTTATGCTCACTGTCTTCCCCGAGGTTGGGAGTCCCCAGGACTCTGTGGGGCCATCACATCACAGTGTGTCTAGGGTCACAGTGATGGAACCAGTAGGGACAGAGCAGCTGGCTGACCCCACAGCCCCCATGGCTGGAGAAAGCTTTATGAGCAGAGTGAAAATCAAGTGCAAAAGTCTTAAGGCAGGAGTGAGTCTGGGGTGGTTCCTGGACCAGAGAGAAGGCCGGAGTGGCCGGAGGGGACCCAGCCAAGAGAAGAGGCCCAGAGGGGCACCTGGGTAGGAGCAGAGAGCCAGGCTGGTGGCAACCACCCCTGGTGGCAGCCCAGGCTCTCCACGGGCCTCCCTGAGGTCCCCCATTCTAGCTACACAGAGCCAGGTCCAGGGCTGAGTCCTGCTTCCCTACCCACCGGGGTCCCCAGGCCACAGAAGCCTCCTGCTGTCGGAAGTTCAAGCTCCTCCTGTCCTTTAGAGAGAGAAGCTGGGAAGGGAATGCTACACCTGGTTCACAGCCCAGAAAAACCAGGACTGGGTTTTTTGTTTTTTGTTTTTTTTTTTCATTCACTCTAAGATCCCTGATAAGTGTCTGGCTGAGCACTTCGCTGAGTCCTGCTGTCAGGAACCACGGGCATCCACAGATGGCTCCACCCTCGCTGCGGTCATCCACAGATGGCTCCACCCTCGCTGCGGTCACCCGCAGCCCCCGCCCACATGCACAGGCATCCTCGGGCCCCCTTCACTGGTGCTGGAAGCACACTCTCAGGCCTCTGAATGCTGAGCCAGAGATGAACCAGGAAACAACCACCACTGAAAGAAAACGCGCACCCACAGAGCCTAATGTATGGCATTATCCAGCAGCCCCATTATTGAAAAGAATGGAATCAGGTTTCCACAAATGGTTCTGGAAAGCAGATATGGCCAGAAACCCCACACTACAATTAGCCCTCCCAGTGAACAATGGCTGGAGCCTTTCCCACTTGGAGCACAAGCAGGATGGAGCTGCGGCAGGGCTGCCAGGTGGAGCTCCAGGTGACAGGGAGGCCAGGTGTGAGGACAAGCCACGTCCTCAGCACAGACAGGTGCTCTCCTCTGCTTCCCTGGCCAGGCCCGCAGGATGGGGCACTGACACGCTGTTCCCCCCCTCAGCTCCAGGCGGCCTCAGAAAACGAGACTGCTCAGAACCCAGCTCTGCTGGGAGCTCAGCACTTGGAGGGCCTGTCAGGACAGCCCCTGGGCCTGGGTCCAGGCTGCTGCCACCCTGGGATGTGCAGGGGCCGTCACCATGGATACACAGACATTTTCTCAAAGTACATAAAATGGGATTTTTGGAACAACAGTAACATCTTAAAGTATCTTTTTTTTTAAAAAGATCAAGCAAATTAGGAGAAACGTCATTTACTTTGTGAGTGTTAAAATGTTCTGTGGATAAATTGTGTTGCGTACATGTCTGTATACAGGAATATGAGGTTTACTATTGGTTACTTTCAATTTGCAACTAAAAGCCAAGAGAAATCAGGATGGTTTTAAATCCTGAACTTATGCTGTGTGAATGATGGTTCTTTATATAAATATGTAAAGATAGAATACAATAATACATTATACATATCAATATTAGAATATGATAATGAATGTGATTATATATATATATACTATATAAGGTATATATATATAAATCAGTCTATATATGTATAGTATATATATGAAACAATTAACTGCACAGCATCGATTTGGGATAAACATAATGTGTGTCTACATATCATATTAAAGTAATACTACTTTAGTGTCATATAACCTCCATGTACCAACAGTGTAGTTGTCTTCCATTTATTTATGGTTTTTACATAAAATTACGAAAAAGCATGATAATATTCAACCTCACATTTCACTTAGTTATGCCAATATTCACAATAGAAGTAACTACGAAGTAAATTTGATGTTATTAAAATTCAGTCCAACTTTAGCACATATGATCTGCGGGAATAAGTAGGCTGGAGAAATATTAACATCCTACATCTTTTTTAATGAATTGAGTTATTTAAGAGGAAAAAGAAAGAAATGAAGTCATAGTTATTTCTTCTTTTTAATGCTGTCTTTGGAAGGCGGTTACCATTGCTTTGATACAAAAATACTATATATGGACTATTTCAGGTCTAAACCTTTCAGGCCTGAGTTGAACCCCTCTTGGGAGTCTGTACAAAGACAGTTGGGTTGTCAGGCTCTGCACTGTCCTGGAGTGAGGGGGATCCCTAGAAACCTCCCAGGCCTCTGGGCACCCTTTCGGCTGAGGGAGAGAAGAAGGATTCATGGACAGGCCTGTCTGGTGACTTCCGTGGGTAAGACTTTACTTGAGCAGGGCACTCCAGGACAAACGAAAATACTAACAGCCAACAGAGAGGGTGTGGAGAAAAGGGGACCCTCCTACACTGTTGGTGGGAATGTAAGTTGGTGCAGCCACTATGGAGAACAGTGTGGAGGTTCCTCGAAAACTAAAAACAGAGCTACCATATGATCCTGTAATCCTACTCCTGGCCATATATCCAGACAAAGCTATAATTTGAAAAGATACATGCACTCCAATGTTCATAGCAGCACTATTTACAATAGCCAAGATATGGAAGCAACCTAAATGTCCTTCGACAGATGAATGGATAAAGAAGATGTGGTGTATATAAACAATGGAATACTACTCAGCCATAAAAAAGAATGAAACAATGCTGTTTGTAGCAACATGGATGGAGCTAGAGATTATCATACTAAGTGAAGTAAGTCAGACAGACAAAGACAAATACCACAGGATATCACTTGTATGTGGAATCTAAAATATGACACAAATAAACTTATGTACGAAGACAGACTCACAGACATAGAGAACAGACTTGTGGTTGCCAACAAGGAGGGGGGAGGGAAGGACTGGGAGTTTGGGGTTAGCAGATGCAAACCATTATATATAGAATGGATAAACAACAAGGACCTACTGTATAGCACAGGGACTATATTCAATATCCTGTAATAAACCATAATGGAAAAGAATCTGAAAAAGAATATGTATATATATGTATAACTGAATCACTTTGCTATACACCAGAAACTAACATAACATTGTAAATAAAATAAATTAAAAAAATAGTAACAGCTGAAGGTCACTGATCCCCACAACCAATAATCATGTTCAATAATCATGAACCTCTGAAGACAGAGGTTCAGAGGGGGCCAAGTCACTGGGTTATGGAGCAGCGAACCCCAGATCGGGACTGGCAGTTTTGATCTGCAGGACGCAAATGCTCGCCTCTGTGGCACAGTGCCTGCTGCTCAGGGCTCAGGGCTCAAAACATCCTTCCACATCAGGCTCCAGAATCATTTCAAAATCCTTAAGCAGAACTGTAAAAAAACAAAGTCATTTGCAAAATGTCATTTTCCCTTTATGTCTTCCCCATTCACAAAATATTTCTTGAAAATTGTGTATTTTAAGCTTGTTCCTTATTGTCCCTAAGACTGATGGCTCAGATTCCTCACCGGATACACTACTGACACCCCCTTTCTGAGCTCAGTGATCAGGCTGTCCGGGGAGGTTGGGGGCCGCCACTGCGCTTGTCTTCCCGAGGACCCTGGGGGAGGCCAGCACCCTGTCTGAAGCCATCCTGTCCCGCGGCTGGCCTCAGCTCCATTAGGAGCAAAGACTCCATGTCTTTTCCACACATGCTGCCCAGCCACGAGGCTGAAACACAGTTTTAATTATAACTTTAAAGACTGGCCTCTGAGGTCCATCACCCTGTTCTCAGGCAGCTTGTCACTTAAGTGCCCTTACAGTGACCACCCGAGAGCAACATTCTCTGGCAGCTGATGTGCGGCGCCTCCCTGCCCCATGAGGCTGGGCCAGGCAAAAAGCCCTGGAAACCATGTCCCCCAAGGAGATGCTTCAAGGTGCCCAAGGGCAGAAGCAGAGAGTTCTCAGCCCAGAGCCGAGCTGCCCAGCTCCACGTGTCTGCCCGAGTATCAAAGTGTCCCCTTGGTGTGGGTCAGGGCGATGACAGTGGGTGACAGCTCAGTCCCCAACTGGAGGGTAAGACGGATGCTGCCCTGACCTACGAGGGGACAGAGTGTCACAGGTGGGAGACACTTCTGTCCTGCAAAGTGAAGTCAATTTAACCAAATCCCACTGCTGTCCTGGCCATCGCCTGCCCTTCACGCCTCAGCTCCACGGAGGCTCCCAGACCCTTTCGGGGCAGCACTTTCTTCAAATGGAATTGCAGGAAGAGCTGGGAGTAAAATGCAGAGCAGGGTGGTGGGGGAGGTGCCCATCTCCCTGTGCCCCTGCATTCCCTCTAAAGCATGTTGGGGAGAGCCCCTGGGACGCAGCCCTAAAAGCACAGGCCCAACGGGGTCCTTTTATGGTTTATAGGACCCACTGGGGTCCCACCCACTCTCTGAACTAGAATCTCCCCAGGAAGCTCTCCCTTCCGAAGCTCAGGGCATTCCCCCTGCCTTACCCAGCTCCTTCCTTGGGGACCGTCTCCTCCTTCCTACCTTCCCTGGATGGGACCTCAGGATGGTGCTCTGCCAGGGGTCATGTCCGCCTCGCCCTCCACTGACCTCCCCTCCACCTCACACGATTCTTAGGGTGCTGCCGTGAGCCAGGCCTGATGTCAGAAACCCAGCTCAGTCTGCCAGGGACTGCACTGGTCCTGGGGTGAGGCTGGGGTGGAGGGGGCCCAGTCCTGCTGGACCAGAGAGAGCTGGTGGATCCCCCACCTACAGAGGAGCCATCACGGTGGGGCTCAGAGCACACGGCCCCCAGGCTGGATGGTGCCTGTGCGTGCACGTGTGCATACACACACAAACCCAGGGGTGAGTACAAGGCATGCCAACCCAACCTACCTGGGGAGAAGGTCAACCCCATATCTGTGCAGACTCCTTTGGTTTAAGCACTGACTAGCTATTTCTCTTGAATTCTAGGAGAACCACTCACAAAAGGCACAAAAGTGACTGCTGAAGGCTTCCCTGGTGGCGCACTGGTTGAGAGTCCACCTGCCGATGCAGGGGACACGGGTTCATGCCCTGGTCCGGGAAGATCCCACATGCCGCGGAGCGGCTGGGCCCGTGAGCCATGGCCGCTGAGCCTGCGCGTCCGGAGCCTGTGCTCCGCAACGGGAGAGGCCACAACAGTGAGAGGCCCGCGTACCGCAAAAAAAAAAAAAAAGTGACTGCTGAAGGAATAATGGGCTTGAGAAATATACAATCGCCCCAAGCACGTGTGGGGAGGCCTTGGAAGTAGACAGGCATCAGAAAAGCAGCTGTGTGTGAAGGCTCCTTGCAGGCAGGCAGGAACTGCCTTGACCCGCCCTTGACCTCTTCCTCCCCCTAAACCAGGCTGGAGGAGGGAATGCTTCCCAAGACTACTTGGAAGGCCCACAGCTGCTGTACCCCAGCCCCTGGGGAGGATGGGGGGTCAGGATTAGTTGGAAGCAGGAGGGCAGCCCCTGGAGGCCACACCAGCCCTGAGGCTGCCACGGGCAGAAGGAGACTTAAAGCTGGTTTTTAATGAACTGGAAAAGGCCAGATGAACGCGAGCCACCCTGTAACCTGGAGAGAGTGGGCAGCTCAGCAGTGGGCCTGCGCTGGAAGGCCAGGCCAACAGGGGCTTGGCACAGGGCAACCTGGACTCTTCCTGCCTCTCCTGAAGGCCCAGCATCCTCCTGAAGGTGGGGATGCAGCCCACCTCACAGTGCCCTATGTGGGGGAAGAGTCTAAGAGAGTTTTGGGCTGGCGCCCAGCTGGCCGGCACTCAGCACGTATCCATGTCCTCCCTTCTCTCCTCCCAAGAATGGGCGGTGCTAACAGCTTCCATCTGGACAGATACACGGCTGGGCTGGGGAATGTGGCAACACGGCTTCCAAAGGGAGGCCTGTGACTGACCCAAAAGTCACTGGACAGAGGCACAGGCAGGAACTAACAGACTCATATTTGACAAAATCCAAGACTTAATTACATCACACTCAGCGCCTTTACTTAGGAACGAATGTGCTCCCCTCTGGAGCAGGAAGAGAAGGCATGGTCTCAACCAGATGCCCCCCCGGGAGGAACGGCCTACCTCCGTGGACTTCCTCTGGGGGCCTGACAGCTAAGGGACAGCCTGGGGTCTCTCAGGATTGCCCTCCAAAACCCAAGAAAGTGAACAAAAATTACCCACATCAATCAATGAATACAAAACTAATTAAAATATCTCTCAGCTACCAAGCAAGAGAAGAGGCCAGAGGAGTAAGATGAACATTTTCAAGGCTTTCTCTGGCTTCCCCAAATTTCCAAAATGCCATATTATTTAGAATACATTTTAAGAAGGTTTCTATGTGGCAGTATACCAAATTAGTTTAGAGATCTGGAGATTTTCTACATGTTCAGGAACTGCATTCCAACTAATCTATAGTGATCATGGCCATAAAACTGTAAATTGCTTTATGCAAAACTCTTGTTGGCTTCCAATCCCTAAATCCGTTGAGGTTCATTCTGTCTAGAGAACTATGATCATTTTCTGCTAAGAGTTCATTTAAGATCTTTGCTGATGTTAACACAGTTCTCTGAGCCTCATTCAACCCCAGCAGCACGTAGCTCCTCTTGCAATAATTGGTGCCTCTCTGGACAGGAACTTTCCCTGGTCCCTCATGGATGTGCCCTTGGTGAGTTCAAAGAGAAACAGGTGCACCAGGAGAGATTTTCTTGTGAGTCAGTAAGTCATTCTTTCAGCAATGCATTTAAGAAAAGACCATCCAAGCCAACTTCTTAAACCCACTGGCAAATGACTCAAAGCTCAATTTAGTCTGTAGAATATACTGCAGCAGGTATTCAAGGATTCTGTGATTAAAAAGACCTGTTCAAATGTTTACTGGCACTCCAGCCTTCTAGTCAGACCTCTTTGCAGCCCAGTGAGGAGCTGTGCACCCACAGGGCACCCGCCGTCACCACTGATGGCTCTGGGTTCAAACCCACCTGTCTCCCCATCAGTACCAGCGTCTGTGCCTGGTGTCCCAGGATCATGTAGAGAAATCAGTTCCTTTTATTAAAACGAGAGATGATTTATCAAACTATATAATCAATTAAAAAGTGACCACAGAGTACTTACAATTCAGTATAAATGCTAAATCAGGAGTAGTGAGTTTCCCACTGGAAGAGTGTTGCTGCCATCCTAGCCCTGCCTCTGGGGAGCCAGCCAGGCACACAGCCTACCACCCTGACAGACCAGATGACAGGGGTCCACAGAGCACATGGACACCCCTGCCTAGCATCAAGGGATGTGGACTCTCCCGCTTTCCAGGAAGTGAGGGTGGCCTTGGGCTGTGTGTGCTGCCCAACCCCAGGTCCCCCTCTCTTGCTGGTAGACATCGGTAAGCCTCTGGGTCCCTTCAATTCAATTGTCCTTTATTTGCCAGTTCCTATATGCCAGGCAGTGTACTAGTCTTCTTATAGCATTTCCTCATTTACTCCCCACCCAGGCTCAGGGGCGGTCGATGACATCACCCCCTTTCGCAGGAGCAAGGGGGTCGCAGAGAGAATGAGTGACCTGCCCACAGTAGCCATGGTGCAGACCAGGCCTCCCCACCACTGCACCCTGGGCTCTTCACCGTCACCACCCTAGAAACATGGTCTAGAAGGGAAACGAGTGTGTGCGCACACACACGCACAAAAGCACACAGGCACAGACACACTCACACACCTGCACACACTCTCACATACACACACATGCCCATACTCACACAGCACTTACATACACACGTGTTCACACTCACACTCTCACATACACACACTCACATACATACATATTCACACACTCACACACACACTCATACACACAGGTGTCTGAAAAGGACCATGCCTGTGTGAGTTACTTGAGTCACTGTGGTTTGTGAATGTGCTTAATGTCTGTTTTTAATTCTAAGTGCCTATTATTAAGCATTTACGTATTACTTATCTGTCTCCAAACTGCACTCTAATTTGGCCCAAAAGGTGCGGCAAAAAAAGGGAGGAACACATCCAATCTCTTGTCTGGGCTTAAAATGACTTGGGGGCTGACCAGGACGTGTCCCAGCTCCCGTTTGGACAGATCTGGAGAAAGTGTTGGACAGGCCTGCCGTGGCCCAGTGAGATTGCGAGGCCCGCCTGGCACCACAGCTGAGTCAGCAACACTGGCCCCTCTGCTGTGAGCGAGCAGAGCCCACCGCAGCCAGTCTCCTAGTGATGGATGTGCTACATTTGATTAGAGTCTCACAGTCTCACAGAAGTACAATGGATCTGGAATCACAGAGCAGAAAACAAACAAGCAAACAGCACATCAGAGGAAGTGACAGGACCCTCCTAGGATGCTGCTCATCCCCCTCCATGGTCTATGTCATGTTATCGGAACTCTCCCGAGAACTGAGGGGAAACCATCCAGTTCCGAGAGTCTTTGTTATCAAGATGCTATTTTTATATTTAATGATCTAGAGAAAGTTCCCCTGCCTATAGCTGTCATTTTTTAAACAAAGTTTTTTTAAACTAATAATATGTGTCATTTTCATTTGTCATTTGAAGAGTTGATAGCTCAAAGCATGTGGTACTTTTACATAGAGGAGGAGTGGGCTATGGTCTGAATGTTCATGCTCCCCGTTACCCACCAGGGTTCTTGGCCTCCTTAATTAACAGGAATTGATCAGAGGCCAGACAAGAATTTCCAGCAAGGCTTTACTGGGGCCCCTGCTGCAGCAGCGGGGAGTGAAAACAAGCAAGTTTCCCTTGCTTGCTCACTCCCCAACGGGGCAAGCTGGTTCCTTATAGGGGGTGAGGGTAGGGGTGTGTCCAGGGGTCCGGCTGGAGGGTTGGCTTAGGTGGTCTGCCCACCCCTTTGTGTTGTGTTGTGTGCAGGGGGCATGCGCAGTACCCTGCTTTTGCTCCTGACCCCCTGCTTTTGCTCCTGGCTCTTCAGAGGTGGCAGTTGCGTTTTTTGGTCTCTTTTTATCTTGTCCAGAATTTGTGCCAACTGTGCATACATGCAGTTATTTTTAGTCCATTATAGTTTCTTTATATTTTGTAGCTCGAGGAGACGTTTGTCCAGCTGCAAGCATTGCAGCACTGCAGCAAAGGGTCCCAGGTCCCAGCCTGTTTCCTCCCCAAATTACTATGTTAAAGTCCTAACCCCCAAGGATGATAGTATTAGGAGTTGGGGCCTTTGGGAGGTACTTAGGTCTCATGAGGGTGGAGCCCTCGTGAATGGGATTAGTGTCCTTATAAAAGACCCCAGAGCTCCCTCACCCCTCCCACCACATGAGGACTCAAGGAGAAGAGGCTGTCTACAAGCTGGGTAAGGGCCCTCACCAGAACACAGCCATGCTGGGGCCATGATCTCGGGCTTCTGGCCTCCAGAATTGTGAGAATAAAATTTCTGTGGTTTACAAGCTGCCCAGTCTGTGGTATTTTGGTTACAGCTGCCTGAATGGACTAAGGGTCAGAAGACAGAAAATCCAAATACATACTATTTTGTTCCACAGTCGAGCTAATAAGTGCCTATATATGAGGGGATAAAAGTTTGCTACCCAAAAAGGAAAAAAACCTCATAAATCCTTCACAAAATTTCAATTAAAACATGATCCGACAATTGCCAAACCATCAGCAAGCTGCCAGGATAAACTTTCCAAGCAAAGCAACCTTCCTATTAAGCAAAACTCTGCTTCCTTGTTACACGGGCCCCGAGGTGAAGCCAACATGCCTTGAAATCCAGTCAAGCATCCACAGTGACACCTGCCAGGACCTCCCAACATGCACCCTGTTTAGATGAGCACATCCAGGGCTGTGAAGAACTTTTCAGAAAACAGACGCTCTGAGAACAGAAGGTGCCTGAGCCACAGTCGAGCATAGGCCGTCCTTCCCGACCCCGCTCCTTTTTGCCTCGGGATGGCCGTGCACATGTACCTAGGACTTCACTTTCCATGTTTAGAAGTCGAGTGCAAGAGACCCTGGGGTCCTTTCCTTTTTTAGAGACACCAGAGCCCAACGTTGGATCTACTTCGTGTTCTGGGCTGTGGGACAGCCTGAACCAAGGCCTTGCCTGGCTCTGCACACAGGGCCACTCACATGGGCTGAGAGCCAACAAAAGAATGAACCAAAGACACCTGCTTCTGCCCTGCACCTCACGACTGCAGGGCAGCAGTACTGAGTTCCTGCACAGACCAGGCGCCCGATGAGGGGAGCCCGGCCAGGGTCTTCCTGGGCCCCACCGTGCCAGGCCTGCTTCCTGTTACAATGTTTAATCATGCACAGCACCCTGCCTTTTTTTTTTTTTTTTTTTTTTTTTACTGAAGAACAGCTGATTTACAATGTTATATTAGTTTCAGGTTTACAGCATAGTGATTCAGTATTTTTGCAGATTATAAATGATTACAAGATAAGGGCTATAACTCCCTATGCTATACAATATATCCTTGTTGCTTATCTATTTTATACATAGTAGTTTGTATCTCTTAATCCCATACCCCCTTCGTGCCCCTCCCCCCTCCCTCTCTCCTTTGGTAATCACAAGTTTGTTTTTTGTATCTGTGAGTCAGTTACTGTTTTGCATATACATTCATTTGTATTATTTTTTAGATGCCACATATAAGTGATATACAGTATTTGTCTCTCTCTGCCTGACTTATTTCACTAAGCATAATATTCTCTAGGTCCATCCACATTGCTGCAAATGGCAGCATTTCATTCATTTTTATGGCTGAAGAGTATTCCACTGTACATATATACCATATCTTCTTTATCCAATAGTCTGTTGATGGGCACTTCGGTTGCTTCCATGTCTTGGCTATTGTAAATAGTGCTCCTATGAACATTGGGGTGCACGTATCTTTTTGAATTACTGTTTTCGTTTTTTTCTGCATATATACCTGGAGTGGGACTACTGGATCATATGGTAGTTCCACTTTTAGTTTTCTGAGGAACCTCCATACTGTTTTCCATAGTGTCTGCACCAATTTACATTCCTACCAGTAGTGTACAGGGTTTCCTTTTCTTTACACCCTCTCCAACATTTGTTATTGGTAGACTTTTTGATGAGAGCCATTTTGACAGGTGTGAGGTAATATCTCATTGTTGTTCTGATTTGCATTTCTCTAATAATTAGTGATACTGAGCATCATTTCATGTGCCTGTTGGCCACCTGTATGACTTCTTTGGAGAAATGTCTATTCAGGCCTTCTGCCCATCTTTTTTTTTTTTTTTTTTTTTGTGGTACGCGGGCCTCTCAGTGTTGTGGCCTCTCCCGTCGCGGAGCACAGGCTCTGGACATGCAGGCTCAGCGGCCATGGCTCATGGGCCTAGCTGCTCCGTGGCATGTGGGATCTTCCCAGACCGGGGCACGAACCCGTGTCCCCTGCATCGGCAGGCGGACTATCAGCCACTGCGCCACCAGGGAAGCCCTTCTGCCCATCTTTTGATTGAGTTGTTTGTTTTTTTGATATTGAGTTGTATGAGCTGTTTATATATTTTGGATATTAACCCCTTGTTGGTCACATCATTTGCAAATATTTTCTCCCATTCCACAGATCTTTTCGTTTTGTCAATAGTTTCCTTTGCTGTGCAAAAGCTTTTAAGTTTAATCAGGTCCCATTTGTTTATTTTTGCTTTTATTTCTTTTGCCTTAGGAGCCTGATCCAAGAAAATACTGCTACAATTTATGTCAAAGAGTGTTCTGCCTATGTTCTCTTCTAGGAGTTTTATGGTTTCAGGTCTTACATTTAGGTCTTTAATCCATTTTGAGTTTAGTTTTGCATGTGGTGTGAGGGAGTGTTCTAATCTCATTGTTTCACGTGTAGCTGTTCAGCTTTCACCGCATCACTTGAAGAGACTTTCCTTTTTAAACTTCCTGCACAACTGACCGAAGTGGAGACTGAATGGAAAAGCAAAGCCAACAGGAAGCCAAGGCACAGAGAGGTGCGGAGGATGTGCAAGACAGATGCCAGTGGGAAAGGAGATGGGCACAAGGAGAGCAGAGGGCAGCAGCGGGCGGGAGGGGATGGAGGACACACCAGGGTCAGGACCCAACATCTGCATTCCCCCAGGTTAGATTCACACCAGAGACTCCAAGTCCCCCAGACTCTGTTTTCTATTCACAGCCCAGGTAAGAAACACTGGGGAAAGTCCCTTTCAGAGAATCTAGTAACCTTTCCACCACTGGCAATTCTAAATTCCAGCTATTAGGCAGTAAAGTGTATCCCATGAGAGACACTACTTTTGTTTGCCATCCACCCAGCACCAGTCCAGTCTCCTCCTGCCTCATCATCAGAACCTAGTTTGGGTGGTGGTGGTGTGTTCACATGCCTGGCTCAGGAGATAGATCTTGGTAAGTGTAAGCCAATGCCAGTTAGTGTGAGATAACATTGTTTCCCTCTTTCCCTGCCTCCCTCCAAGCCAGTGGTAGCCACACGACCCAGCTCTGGCCAATAAAAATCTAACTATAAACCCGTCTGGCAGATTTCCAGGAAATCTTTGTAATCCTGATAAACAAAAATCAGAAACAGCTGGCACTGACCCCTCCTCCTTCCTTGAACTAGGACATAACGGCTAGTGCTTCAGCAGCCACCTTGTGGCCAGGTGGTCAGGAGAATTACAGAGACGTCAACCAAAGGGTTGACCAGAAACCAAACCAAAGCCTCTGAACCAATGCTAGGAACCTCCTTATGTGTGAGAAGCAACCCACTATCTGGTCAGTTTTCTGTTACTTACAACTGAACAGATTCCTGATACACATGCTGAGATATTTTATTTTCACACACCAGTAATTCAGTGATAACAGCCATAATAATTATCTTCCTGTGTATAATCGTTGTTTAATCTACTGAAGACTTCCACAAAGCCTATCTAACTGGACCCACTGACATCTTGTTACCAGGCAAGTGTCTTCTCAGCATTCCTGAGATAAGAACACATACTCTGAAAGGTAAAGTGGTAAATCCAAGTGGTGCCCGCCAGGCCCTCCCCAGGGCTTTCTGTGGAATCAGCACCCGGCAGCCAGGTCGAGGAGGACAGTGCAGCTTATCAGGTGGCTGAGGAGGGAGGCCATTCCAGGAGGCAGGGAGGGTGTCTCTCCCCACATGGCACACTGGCCTGTGAGTGCACACATAGAGCTCCAGGGAGCTACCTACACAAGGAGTACACGTGAGACAAGGGAGGGTAGCTGAAGGAGGCCAGAGCAGGCAGCAGAGCCAAGCTGAAAACTCCACCACTGTTACAGACTGAAGAGCATGCCTCCAAATTCATTTGTTGAAGCCCTAACCCCCAATGTGAGTGTATTTAGACTTAGGACCCTTGGGAGGTAATTAAGCTTAAATGAGGTCTTAAGGGTGGGGCCCTGATCTGATAAGATTAGTGTCCTTCCAAGAAGAGGAAGAGACACCATATCTTTCTCTCTCTCTCTCCCCTGTACGTGCACAGAAGAGGTCAGGCAAAAACACGGCAAGAAGGCGGCCATCTTCAACCAAGGAGCGTGGCCTCACCAGAAACCAGAATGCCAGTGCCTTGATCTTGGACTTCCAGCCTCCAGAGCTGTGAGAAATAGATGTCTGTTGTTTAAGCTACCTCGTCTGTGGAGTTCTGTTAGGGCAGCCTGAGCTGATTAATACAACCATCACCTCGACTGGAAATTTCAGCAGCCTCTAAGTGCTGCTAAAATGAGCCATATCTCCAATGGTTCTGGACTAACCTTTGGAGGATCAGTGCTCCAAGGACTAACTTGGTCCCTTCTGGAATTGCTCATGAACACCAGCCTCCCTCAGCTCTGCAGCGTCAGCTAGCTCAACATTTGTGCCCAGGAGGCTCTGAACCCTGAAGGACACCCAGCAGGGCAAGGCGGGGCTCCCTCTGATGAGAAAGCCCCAAATTCAATCAGGCTCAAACCACGTGGCTGCTGGCCCACGCTACGTGCCCGTGGATGGAGAGGCCTTGCATGTGCACACCTCCAGAGTCAGGTCCGAAGGCGTCCTGTTGAGGGAGGGGCAGAGCAAGAAAAAACGCATTATACACAGACCAGGCACTGTAGAGGGGGAGGGGTGCACGGCTTTAACCTCCTGTCTCAGTCTCTACCATTAAGAGCAATTTAAATGACATTTGGTGGAAAAGATAATAATATTTCAGGTCAGAGGGAGACGGTGATGGCTGCAACCAGGACAGCATGGATGGAGAGAGGCAGATAGAGTGAGTAAATGAATCATGAGGACCTTGTGATCGATGTGACGTGTATGCGTGTGGGGGTGTGTGTATGGTGTGTCATGTGGTGTGGGGGGATGCGTGTGTGTGACGTGTGGTACATGGGGTGTATGTGGTGTGTGCACACATGTGGTAACGTGTGTTCTGTGTCTATGTGGGGGGAGGAGGCAGTGGGAATAACAAGAATCCAAACCCCCACTCCTTGTGCTGTGGGAGCACAAGGGCCCTGGTGACAGATGAGAACCAGGATACAGGTGACCATGCAGTCAGCTTGCGAGTGGGGCTGGCAGGTGTCCACCGACAGTGGGGTAGGAGGGGTCCAGCTCCAGAGCTTGTGGCAGGAGAGGAATTGTATGGACAAGATGGGGCGGTCAATGGCTGTGCACAGCCCCCGACCTGGGCCTCTGGAGGAGGTCCAGCCTGGACCATCACACTGCATCCCCGGCCACTGCACACTGCATTTCAGGGGACCTGGAGAGAGCCTGGGAATGTCACTGGCCATCGCTGACTGGTTTGCCACCCTGTCCTTTCCCCCCATCAATAGGGACCAAGGGCATTTAGTGCACCAAGCTGCCACCTCCTTGGGTTCTTCCGTATAGGAGGGGCATGCACATGTGTGTATAAGAGTGCACTTGTGCATGGTGTGTGCATATGTGACTGCATGTGTGTGGCCGTGCACACGTGTTGTGTGTGTGGGTGTGTGCAGCATTCATACAATGTATGAGCATAAATTGTGGTTTGTGTGCACATGTTGTGTGTGTGTCATGAGCACACATGTCTTTTGGTCCTTTGAGGGACAGGAAACGAGAACACATGTTGGCATGGGAAGTGAATCCTGCAGGCAGCTGGAGAGGCCCTCCCGGGGCTGGGGGACACTTGGCCCATAGACGTCAGCCAGGCCCATGTGCTGCAGAGAAGAGAGCCCAGCCCCCAGGCAGGGGAGAGGAGTGGCCTCGGCCAGGGAGGGGAGGAGGGCTGGGACCAGGGCCCAGAGGCTGGATGGTGGGAGTGCTGATGGGCCAGGGGCCCAGGGCTGGGGTGCTGATGGGCCAGTTTCTCTCTAGCCAGAGCCCTGTCCAGGCAGGGTGGCCCGAGGAGACCTGGGATGAGGAGTGAGCGGAGAGGAAGATGCTGGGTCCCTGTGACCTGCTCTCCAGCCTCTCAGGGCAGAAGCACTGACCTGAGTCCTGCTCAGTCCCATCCCCGGGCTCACACCCCAGCTGCACAGCTGGCTCGCTTGGGGATCATTAACAAAGACACCCCAGGAGTGGAACCCCAGCTTCCGTATTTTTGTAAGTGTACCTGAATTACCAGACCCAATGCCCTATCGGACCAGAATGTTCCTGCTGACCCTGTCACCAGGGAGGCCCTTTTAGGGCTTCAGCCCTCTCCCCGGAGGCCCTGTGCCCATGATGCTGACCTGCAGAATTGGGCAGTTACAGCATCTGCCGGCCGAAGGCAGCACCTTCCAAAGGGCCACCTCAGCCATCGTGAGGTCATTTGAACGTACAAGGGGGCAGAAGTTAAATTGTTCTTCCTCGTTTCCAGCTGTCCTTGCTGCAGGAAAGAAGTCCCAGCCTTGGGAGAGGCTTCACGGGACAGTTAAAACTCAGGCCCTGAAGCCATGTCATGGCCTCGATTAAAGGACTGATTTCTGTCTTTTGAGCCTGAACAAATTCCAGAAGAACTGCCTCATCAGAGGCATCAAGGTCCTTCGCACGATGGCTGAAAGGAAAGCTGTCCACGGGGAAGAATCCGCCCAGCTGCTGTGAAGCCCCCTCCCCTGCCGTCCCCACCAGCACCTCCCTCCATCACATCACTGAGCAGGTACCCGGCCGCAGGTGTGAAGGCCAGACCCCTCCACTGTGCACCAAGCCTCATGGGACTGACATATATGGTGAGCACAGCCCTGTCTAGGGACCCGGCCCCCATCCCCATGCCCACCCCTCAGAGCCCTGCTGGCCACCTTAGCGAACTCTCCCCTTGATCCTCAGCACCCTTGGCCTTAACAAGTGACGGCCTCCACTAAAATGCAGAAGTCTAGCAGTCACTTCTAAAGGGCACAGACACAGCTGTGAGGTCTTAACTCATCACATGGGCTCCCTCAGGGCCCCACGCTAGGTCTTCGAGGCAGGGACATTCCCAGCCACTTCCAGAACCCAGCCCCAGAGAGACAGAGGGCAAAAGCCAGGCATCTGGTGCGGGGTCTTTCACAGGTTGGGGAGCCTGAGAGTCACGTGGTGTGTGTTCTCCATGCAGATTCCCAGGCCTCATGCCGAGACAGCCCTTTGTGCGGGTGCTGGTGGGGGCCAAGGACCTGTGGGTTTCTGGGTGCCCTCCCCACACCGATGCTGACACACAGGGTCCTGGGCCAGACACGGAGTGTTCTACACACCAGCCAGCACAAGAAGCCTTGTATACGGGTGGAGCTCAAGAAACTGCTGCTTAGAAAGGACTAGAAAAGGAAGTAGCTATGTCATAATATGCACTATATAATAATGACTTGCTTTATGACACATCCTGCAGCTTTTAGATGGGAAGAAGCACTATTCTACTGCACCAGGATTCAGCAAATTCCATATATCGTGTACTAACTTCCCTGTAAACACTGGGCCTGAAAGATGTGTGGGGCTGGGGTAGGGGAGGACATTTTTCAAACAAGTTTGAAAAATACTGGATTCTACTTGACTAAACTGTGGGCCTTCTCAGAGTCTTGATCCGCTAATGGGCACTGCATACCTTCAAGGACAAATTGAGAGTGTACAGAATATTTCCCAAACTTACTGAAGCAAAGCACCTTGTTTTATTTTTTAATGGAACCTATTTTAGCATCATGAAACATAAATGGGGAAATCTCTAGTTCACCATTTCACAGAGTTTTCTAGTTTTCAACATGCTTCTGTAAATAAGAATCTCCTGGAATGTCCACGCCCAGTTCCTGCCTCTGCAGGCAAGTGGCTTAATTCCTGTTTTGTTGAGAATGCCTGAAGATTCCTTAACCAGGAAAGCTGGAAAATGACCAGAGAAATTATCATATTGTCTTGGTTCTAAGACACAGGATCCTTCTGATAACAGCTTGTAGAGAAAAAAAGAAAGAAAAAAAAAAAGCAGTGAGAGCATCAGTTCCAGCCAATACGCTGGCAGCTCACACCCACCACGGTTTATTTCCAGCCCATGCTGTGCAGTCATGACGGGTCAGCTGGGCTGTGCCCTAGGACCTCTCCTCATTCTGGGCCACAGGCTGATGGGGCAGCCCTCCACCCCCAACGCTGCTCATCACCAAGCAAAGGGCAGGACAGCTCTGAAGGGTCACACGCCTTCATGCAAACAGCCTGTAAGTGATACACATCACTCCCACTCAGATAACTCATGTGGCAGAACCCATCCCCCAGGCCCGCCCCACCACCCAGGCCTGGAACGCAGCCCTGCTGGGTGCCACGAGCCTGGAAAGCTGGAAAGCCTGCCCACCCTGGTCGTGGTGTGACCCTGACAACCTGGCACATCCTAACTTCAGCAACACTAAGATATAAAGATGAATCTTAACATTTAAGAACATGGAATTTAAAAAATTGTGCTTAAGTTCCATGTTTCCTGACTGGTTAATATGTGCACAGGTATGAATCCGTGTACACATTGGCCAAGTATTTGTGACATGACAGCTCTGAGTGACCAACCTGCCTTGCCAAGAAGGGAGTGACCTTTTGCACACTCGGGGCCACCTGCCCTGTCTCTGGAGTCCCAGAGGCTGCAAAGGAGGCAGTCGGCCTTCCTCAGCATTTGTCCCTGGTCCCTCATCAGAGGCACGAACAAGAATTCCCAGCCTTGCCCCTGCCTCCCAGGGCCCCAGGATGCTGCATCTAGGTTTGCAATCGCCCAAATCTATGCCACGTGGAAATGTCCCTCCAAACGCCCTTTGCCAGGACATCTGTGACGCTGTGGCCATGGGCACAGTGCTTTACAGGCACCCAACTTTAGCAGGCAAAGTAACATCCCCTCACAAAGAGCTATGAATCAGATGGCCCCCAGTGCAACCATCCTGCTCCTGTGAGCTCCTTGGCCCCAAATGTGGGTGACGCTTCACATCTGTCCTCCATCTAATCATCACGGCCGTCCCTGGAGGGCAGCCAGGGTGATGTGCAATCATTCTCTCTTACAGATGAACACACAGCAAGGCACCAGCTTGAGGTCACTCGGATAATTGACATTCTGGTTTTTCAGGCGTCCGGTGCTTTTGGCCTCTCTGCTGATGGGGTCCCAGGAGAGGGTGGAACATTCTGTGGGAGTTTATTTTGAGAAGAGCCACAGACTAGATCTTCCAGTCTTGGAAGGAACCTGGTAGGTTCATTCTGGAAGTAGCACCAGGATACGAGGTGGGCAAACAGGCTGACAGCATCACCTCCGTAGACTCCCCTAGATGATTGCTCACAAGCTGTATCACAACATGCGTGTGAGCACCCGGGAAGTATATCGAACAGGAAGCTTCCCCTCTCACGTGGACATTTATCTGCAGCCTGTCTCTCTGCCAACAGGACCAGGGCCTCTTGAGGGAGAGCGGTCCCTCCCCACGTTCCCAAACTGCAGGGCAGGTGGCGGCTTATGCCCTGAGCCCTGCTCCTCCCCCTGGTGATAGTGACAGGCCAGGGGTGGCTGCTCCAGTGTGGGCCCCTGCCAGCCTCCAGGACAGAAGCTGCTCCTCGCCGAGGCAAGGATGCTGCTTTGGGCGCTCCAGCTACTTTCCCACCTTGGGTCAGAAGACCTCAAGCAGTGTGCTTTGTACATGTCTACTCATCAAATTAATCTAAGGGGACATCAAACCTGGGGTGGCAGGCACAGGTCTAGACATACAATTCCAGGCTGCCTTTCTTGGAAGGCACAAAGAAGATATTTTATTCTTTCCTCATAAGGCCAGAAAAGAGAAGAAGGAAAAAAGCTCTGAAATACCAGGCTCTGTTTTTTCCTTTACAATTGATACTATTATATTAAGGAAACTTATTTTTAAAATTAGAATCATGTGTTAAATGTACATTGAGATGCTTGCTACTTGAAAGAATCCTAGAGTAAATCCTTTGGCAAACATCATTCCTGCCAGAATTTAATTTATATATATTAGAGTTATAACTGCTTTAGGTACTTTAAAAAAAAAGCAACAATGTAGCATATCAGTGAAATGTAAAAGATTAAAACAACAAATAAGTTCTAAGGCAGGTGCTGAGAGGCACACAGTGGGGTCCACAGCGGGGAACACAAGGCCCCACCCTCATGGAGTCAGGGTGGGTGACAGCCAGCAGGGCCCACCCACCACCTACTCAGAGGAGGGCACTAGAAAGGGGACCTGAACCTGTCATGTGACAACACATTTAAAAAGACAAGCTAATAAACAAATTAAAAAAACCCAAACTGCCCTCTCTAGTTGAGCTCACAATGACAATAAAATTGTAGAACTGCATTCTCGGGAACCCAAATCAGAAATAAATAACAAAGCGGTCAGCTCCTGGGTGTGTGTCCGGACTGAGGCTACGAAAATTGTGGTTTCTGTCTATGACAGCGTCTCCCTGGGTCCTCGGCCTGGGGGGTTTCCAAACCCTACCTATTTCAAGGTCACTCAGGTTGCTGTTCAGAGCTTTTCCTCCAAATTAAGCCATTACATTTTTTCCTCTTTGCCTTCATAGCATTCTGGCTCATTTTCCCACCACCCACAGCTCTCTGGAGACTTTGCTACAAGTCTGGAGAAGCTGGGATTGATAAAACAATGGAATTCTAAGGAAGGCAGGTCCCCTTTCACAAATGAGACATCAAATACCAGGAGATTTGGTGCATTTCAGCCACGGTTTTCTGTTGTGTCATGCTCTATCCAGAAACTCAATATCATTTATAGATTAGAAGGAATTCTGCACAACGAATGTTTCTACTCTGGCCCTTTCTTCTACTGATCATTGAAAAACCCAGGATTTTTGTTCTCCTGGAGATCTCGCAAGTCAGGACACATGAGTGATTTCTGAAAGCATGAACTGCTTCTGAATGGCAACCTGCACTTTCTGGGTTTTTGGTAAATCCTTTCCACAGCTAAGAAGCTGGTACACTGCCTTACCCTCTGAGGAGACAGGGGCCAGTGGATCCTGAAATTGAGCCGCCAGCCACTAGCCAAACCATACCCCTGGCCTGGGCTGCAAAGGGTCCCACCTTCTCACTGACCCCAAGGTGCCACCTACCTGGCAAACCCACCTACCAGATTCCCATCTGTACACAAAGACACACCATGCAGGCCAGCAGCAGCCTTAACACCAAACATTTTAACACAGTAATTCTATGCCTATAAACTTATCCTTAGAAAATAAAAGGACAAACACAAACAGAGGTATGGACACAAGATGACGGTCACTGCATCTCTGTTTCTAAGGAGCAAAACAGAAGCTGACAATTTCAACAAAAGGGTATTATGGTCGCTACTGGTGCTGCTAATGGAGAAGCCTGGCCTTCCTCCTTCCAGATGAGGGGTGATAGTGGCTGCCCTGCCCGGGGGAATAAAGCCACGGCCTTGCTTTGGCTGATAAGGAGCAGGCAGAGGTGTCCTGCCACCTCCTGGAGGGATGGCTCCCATGTAGCCCCCGCCCCTGCCCCCACCCCACAACGTTCTCTGCAGGGGCTGCTCTGTCAGTCTGTGTCCCAGAGGCCCGTGCTGACCCAGGATGGACCCGAAATAGGAGTGAGCGATAAGCCACTGCCATCCTGAAATTGTTTGTTACCAAAGCACAACAGAGCTTATGGTGACTGACACAGAAATGAGTATCTAGTAGTGAGCTTCTGTTGTAAATAATATTAACTTATGTAGATTGTCCTCGGGGGTTGGATAAAGAGTGGGAAGGATACTCTTATCTGAGGCTGGGAGGATGAGGAAAGATTCATGGAAAGCATTTCCAGGGAACACCTGGAGGGCAGATCTTGCACTTACTAAAGGTGGAGGGCTCAGTGTCCGGCAGGTGTAGGGTTCGCTGTTTGCTGGGTTTGATTAGGTAAAACAAGAAATATGAGCTCAGAAGAGAATTGGCTGGGGCTTCCCTGGTGGCGCAGTGATTGAGAATCTGCCTGCCAATGCAGGGGACACGGGTTCGAGCCCTGGTCTGGGAAGATCCCACATGCTGCGGAGCAACTAGGTCTGTGAGCCACAACTACTGAGCCTGCGCGTCTGGAGCCTGTGCTCCGCAACAAGAGAGGCCGCGATAGTGAGAGGCCCGCGCATTGCCATGAAGAGTGGCCTCCGCTTGCCGCAACTAGAGAAAGCCCTCGCACAGAAACGGAGACCCAACACAGCCAAAAAAAAAAAAAAGAAGAAAAAAAGAACTGGCTGATTTGCAAGCAGTCATGAAAGGCAGAGAGAGCCTGTACATTTCGGGATTTGCCAAGTGTAAAATGAAACAGCTTCTAATCTCAAAATATTAAGAGATTAAAACAACAGTGGGATTTGAGCTACAAAACTAAAGTTTAAAGGCAAGGATCTAATGAAGGATAGAGCCCTTACTCTATTGTTATAAACTGGATAAATGAAAAGCCCAGTAATTGTTTTTAGTTGGGCAAAATGGCTTAGGGAAAAAAAATAAAACCTAAAAACTAGGGGTAAGGCACTTCTGTGGAAGCCTGATAGGTCCAAGGAAGCTGCCACTAAGTTGAGTGTGAGGGAAAGGTAAGTGCTATATTTGCAAGCCTCCCATAAGTCTAAAATTATCTGAAAACAAGAAGTAAAAAAGAAAAACAAAATGATGTTACAAACCTGCATAAGGATATTTTGTAAACGTTCAAGGAGAAGAAAAATACAACCAGCATAATCCACATATGTGCATGGAAATAAATAAAATCTTTCCAGGTAGATATCAATAGTGGTTGTTTGTAAAGATGAAATTTCAAGATTTCAATTTATTCTCTTTTGTTTATTTGCATAGTCTTTTTAAAAAGGCGATCATAAATTAGGCGCATAATTCAATAACTTTAATTTTCATATAAATTTATATTGCTTATACAATAGTATACAGGCAGACCTTGAGATATTGTGAATTTCGTTCCAGACCATTGCTTTATAAAGCAAATATCACAATAAAGTGGTGAGTCACACAAATTTTCTGGTTTCCAAGTGCACATAAAAGTTAGGTTTACACTATACTGTGGTCTTTTTAAGTGCACAATAGCATTATGTCTAAAAAAATGTATATACCTTAATTAAAATACCTTATTGCTAAAAATGCTAATCATCATCTGAGCCTTCAGCAGGTTGTAATCTTTTTGCAACAGTCACATCAAAGATCACTGATCAGGGCTTCCCTGGTGGCGCAGTGGTTGAGAGTCCGCCTGCCGATGCAGGGGACACGGGTTCGTGCCCTGGTCCGGGAAGATCCCACATGCCGTGGAGAGGCTGGGCCCGTGAGCCATGGCCACTGAGCCTGCACGTCCGGAGCCTGTGCTCCGCAATGGGAGAGGCCCCAACAGTGAGAGGCCTGCCTACCGCAAAAAAAAAAAAAAAAAAAGATCACTGATCAGGGGTTGAGATCAAGATGGTAGAGTAGGAGGACACATCAAAAATAAACCTACATGTGGAACATTCCCACTGAAAACAACCTGAAGCCTTGCAGGAAGACTCTGCTACAACCAAGGCTACAGAAAAAGCCAAATGGAGTCGGGCAGGAAGGGAAGTGAGTGATCAGGTTGGGACAAGCACCCCTGGGAGGGGATATAGAAGAGGAGGGGTATTACATGGGCTCAGGGATCCTGCCTGGGAAGTGAGGAGCTGGAACCACATATTGGGCACCCAGCCTTGGGGTCTGACACCAGGAAAATGAGTCCACTGAGCTGCCCTCTCCTCTTCTTCACCCTGCCCCCAATAGGGTGATGATGGTCACTGAACATAGGAGTAGTTCGGTTCGTACTTGGCTCTGGCTCTAGCCCCTCCATCTCCAGCCCCACCCCCCACCATGGTGATAGCTGCCAGCACATCCTGGGGGAAGATGTGACCCATGCCCACGTCAGATCCAGCTCTCCCACCAAAGCCACTGTACACACATGAACTGCATAGGACGCTTCCGTACAAGGACACCCCTTCAATACCAGGACAGGTGACTGTTTCAACTAATTTAATAGAGACAGAGAAAGTTAAACAAAATGAGAAGACAGAGGGATTTGTTACAAATGAAGGAACAAGAAAAAAATCTTGAAAAAACAACTAATAAAATAGAGATAAATAATTTACCAGATAAAGAGTTCAAAGAATTATTAATAAAAATGCTAACTGAACTTGGGAAAAGAATAGATGAACACAGTTTGAATTTTAACAAGGAACTAGAAAACAGAGAAAAGAATCAGTCAGAGCTGAAGAATACAATAACTAAAATGAAAAACACACTAGAAGGAACTAACAGATTAGGTGAATACAGAAGAATGCATAAGTGATCTGGAAGATGGTATAATGGAAATCACTTGATCAGAGCAGCAAAAAGGAAAACAAATTTTAAAAATGAGGACACTTTAAGAAACCTCTCATACAACATCAAGTGTACTAAACATTCACATTATAGGGGTCCCAGAAGGAGAAGAGAGAAAGTGTTCAAAAACGTATTTGATCAAATTATGGCTAAAAACTTCCTGAAGCTGAAGAAGGAAATAGACATCCAGGTACAGGAAATACAGAGAGTCCCAAACAAGACGAATCCAAACAGACCCACACCAAGACATACCATAATTAAAATGGCAAAAGTTAAAGAGAACTTTAAAGGCAGCAAGAAAGAAGCAAAGAGGCATATACAAGGGAAAGCCCACAAGGCTATTTGTTTATTTTTTATGATTTTTCTGAAGAAACTCTGCAGACCAGAAGGGGGTGGCATGATATATTTAAAATCCTGCAACCTAGGATACTCTATACAGCAAGGTTATCATTCTGAATTGAAGGAGAAATAAGGAACTTCTCAGACAAGCAAAAAACTAAGAGTTTCATAAATACTAAACCAACACTAAAAGAAGTGTTAAAGGGTCTTCTCCAAGTGGAAGAGGAAAGGCTACAAAAAGTAGTAATTTAGGCCGGAGGAAGATGGCGGAAGAGTAAGACGCGGAGATCACCTTCCTCCCCACAGATACATCAGAAATTCATCTACACGTGGAACAACTCCAACAGAACACCTACTGAACGCTGACAGAAGACCTCAGACCCCCCAAAAGGCAAGAAACTCCCCACATACCTGGGTAGGTCAAAAGAAAAAAAGAATAAACAGAGACAATAGGATATGGACGGGACCTGCACCAGTGGGAGGGAGCCGTGAAGGAGGGAAGGTTTCTACACACTACAAGCCCCTTCGAGGGCGGAGACTGCAGGTGGCGGAGGGGGAAAGCTTCGGAGTAGCGGAGGAGAGCACAGCAACAGGGGTGTGGAGGGCAAAGCAGAGAGATTTTGGCACAGAGGATCGGTGCCCTCAGGCACACACCAGCCCGAGAGACTTGTCTGCTCGGCCGCCAGGGCGGGCGGGGCTGGGAGCTGAGGCTCGGGTATGGGCTTTCAGTCGGAGCGCAGGGAGAGGTCTGGGGCTGGCGGCAGGAAGAGACCCTGAAGGGGTTAGTGCTAGCCCGGAGGGAGTCCGGGGAAAGGGTCTGGAGCTACCGGAGAGGCAAGAGACTTTTTCCCCTTTTGTTGCCGGGTGCGCGAGGAGAGGGCATTCCCCTCCCTCCCCTCTGCCTGAGTGAGCCAGAGCCCCCGAATCAGCGGCTCCTTTAAACCCGTCCTGTCTGAGCGAAGAACGGACGCCTTCCGGCGACCTACGCGCAGAGGCGGGGCCAGGTCCAAGGCTGAGACCCGGGAGCTGTGAGAGCAGAGACAGGGAAATCTCTCTGTGCAGCCTCCGAGGCAGCGGATTAAAGCTCCACGGTCCATTTGATGTGCCCTGCGTCTGTGGAGTGCATGAATGGACAGCGAATCATCCCAAATTGAGGAAGTGGACCTTGAGGACAAGATTTAAGACTTTCCCCCCCCCCTTTTTTTTCCCTCTTTTTACAACGAATTATCTCAAATTAAGGAGGTGGACTTAGCAAGATTTCAGACTTTTCGCCCTTTTCCTCTTTTTACAACGAATTATCCCAAATCGAGGAGGTGGACTTGGAGAGCAAGATTTTTTATTTTTCCCCCTGCTCTCTTTTTGTGAATGTGTATGTGTAATCTTCTGTGTAAGATTCTCTCTGTATAGCTTTGCTTCCACCATATGTCCCAGGGTTCTTTCGGTCCGTGTTTTTTTTCAATAATTACTTTTTAATTTTAATAACGCTACTATATTTCATACTTTATTCTATTTTACTTTACCTGCTCTTTCTTTTTTTCCTCCCTTCCCTTCCTCCCTCCCTCCCTCCGCTCCTCCTTTCCTTCTTTCTTTTTCTTTCCTCCATCCCTCCCTCCCTCCCACCCTTCTTCTTTCCACTTTCTTTTTCTTTCCTTCCTCCCTCCCTCCTGTCTTTCTTTCTTTCTTTCCTTCCTCCCTCCCTCCCTCTCTTCTTCCATTCACTCTTCCTTTTGCTTTCATTTCTCCCTCCTTTCTTTCCTTTCTTTCCATCCTTCCTCCCTCCCTCCTTTCTTTCTTTCTTCCTTCCTTCCTTCCTTTCTTCCCTTCTTCCTTTCTTTCAATCTCTCTTTCTTTCTTCTACTAATTATTTCTTTCTACTTTTTCTCACTGTTATTCTGAGCCGGGTGGATGAAAGGCTCTTGGTGCTGCAGCCAGGAGTTAGTGCTGTGCCTCTGAAGTGGGAGAGCCAACTTCAGGACACGGGTCCACAAGAGACCTCCCAGCTCCACATAATATCAAGCAGCGAAAATCTCCCAGGGATCTCCATCTCAACACCAGCACCCAGCTTCAGTCAACGACCAGCAAGCTACAGTGCTGGTCACCCTATGCCAAGCAACTAGCAAGGCAGGAACACAACCCCACCCATTAGCAGAGAGGATACCTAAAAACATAATAAGGCCACAGGCACCCCAAAACACACCACCAGACGTGGACCTGTCCACCAGAAAGACAAGATCGAGCTTCAACCACCAGAACACAGGCATTAGTCCCCCCCACCAGGAAGCCTACACAACCTACTGAAACAACCTTAGCCACGGGGGACAGACACCAAAAACAACGGGAACTACGAATCTGCAGCCTGCAAAAAGGAGACCCCAAACACAGTAACATAAGCAAAATGAGAAAGCAGAAAAACACACAGCAGGTGAAGGAGCAAGATAAAAACCTACCAGACCTAACAAATGAAGAGGTAATAGGCAGTCTACCTGAAAAAGAATTCAGAATAATGATAGTAAAGCTGATCCAAGATTCTATTTCCCAGATCCAAAATCTTGGAAATAGAATAGACAATATGCAAGAAACAGTTAACAAGGACCTAGAAGAACTAAAGATGAATCAAGCATCGATTAAAAACACAATAAATGAAATGAAAAATACTCTAGATGGGATCAATAGCAGAATAACTGAGGCAGAAGAACGGATAAGTGAGGTGGAAGATAAAATAGTGGAAATAACTGATGCAGAGAAAAATAAAGAAAAAAGAATGAAAAGAACAGAGGACAGTCTCAGAGACCTCTGGGACAACATTAAACGCACCAACATTCGAATTATAGGGGTTCCAGAAGAAGAAGAGAAAAAGAAAGGGACTGAGAAAATATTTGAAGAGATTATAGTTGAAAACTTCCCTAATATGGGAAAGGAAATAGTTAATCAAGTCCAGGAGGCACAGAGAGTCCCATACAGAATAAATCCAAGAAGAAATACGCCAAGACACATATTAATCAAACTGTCAAAAATTAAACACAAAGAAATCATATTAAAAGCAGCAAGGGAAAAACAACAAATAACACACAAGGGAATCCCCATCAGGTTAACAGCTGATCTCTCAGCAGAAACTCTACAAGCCAGAAGGGAGTGGCAGGACATAATTAAAGTGATGAAGGAGAGAAACCTGCAACCAAGATTACTCTACCCAGCAAGGATCTCATTCAGATTTGATGGAGAAATTAAAACGTTTACAGACAAGCAAAAGCTGAGAGAGTTCAGCACCACCAAACCAGCTTTACAACAAATGCTAAAGGAACTTCTCTAGGCAAGAAACACAACAGAAGGACTATACCTACAATAACGAACCCAAAGCCATTAAGGAAATGGGAATAGGAACATACATATCAATAATTACCTTAAATGTAAATGGACTAAATGCTCCCACCAAAAGACACAGAGTGGCTGAATGGATACAAAAACAAGACCCATATATATGCTGTCTACAAGAGACCCACTTCAGACCTAGAGACACATACAGATTGAAAGTAAGGGGATGGAAAAAGATATTCCATGCAAATGGAAATCAAAAGAAAGCTGGAGTAGCAATTCTTATATCAGACAAAATAGACTTTAAAATAAAGACTATTAGAAGAGACAAAGAAGGACACTACATAACGATAAAGGGATCGATCCAAGAAGAAGATATAACAATTGTAAATATTTATGCACCCAACATAGGAGCACCTCAATACATAAGGCAAATACTAACAGCCATAAAAGGGGAAATCGACAGTAACACAATCATAGTAGGGGACTTTAACACCCCACTTTCACCAATGGACAGATCATCCAAAATGAAAATAAATAAGGAAACACAAGCTTTAAATGATACATTAAACAAGATGGACTTAATTGACATTTATAGGACATTCCACCCAAAAACAACAGAATACACATTTTTCTCAAGTGCTCATGGAACATTCTCCAGGATAGATCATATCTTGGGTCACAAATCAAGCCTTGGTAAATTTAAGAAAATTGAAATTGTATCAAGTATCTTTTCTGACCACAATGCTATGAGACTAGACATCAATTACAGGAAAAGATCTGTAAAAAATACAAACACATGGAGGCTAAACAATACACTACTCAATAATGAAGTGATCACTGAAGAAATCAAAGAGGAAATTAAGAAATACTTAGAAACAAATGACAATGGAGACACGACGACCCAAAACCTATGGGACGCAGCAAAAGCAGTTCTAAGGGGGAAGTTTATAGCAATACAATCCCACCTTAAGAAACAGGAAACATTTCGAGTAAACAACCTGACCCTGCACCTAAAGCAATTAGAGAAAGAAGAACAAAAAACCCCCAAAGTTAGCAGAAGGAAAGAAATCATAAAGATCAGATCAGAAATAAATGAAAAAGAAATGAAGGAAATGATAGCAAAGATCAACCAAACTAAAAGCTGGTTCTTTGAGAAGATAAACAAAATTGACAAACCATTAGCCAGACTCATCAAGAAAAGAAGGGAGAAGACTCAAATCAGTAGAATTAGAAATGAAAAAGGAGAAGTAACAACTGACACTGCAGAAATACAAAAGATCATGAGAGATTACTATAAGCAACTCTATGCCAATAAAATGGACAACCTGGAAGAAATGGACAAATTCTTAGAAATGCACAACCTACCAAGACTGACTCAGGAAGAAATAGAAAATATGAACAGACCAATCACAAGCACTGAAATTGAAACTGTGATTAAAAATCTTCCATCAAACAAAAGCCCAGGACCAGATGGCTTCACAGGCGAATTCTATCAAACATTTAGAGAAGAGCTAACACCCATCCTTCTCAAACTCTTCCAAACAATATCAGAGGAAGGAACACTCCCAAACTCATTCTACGAGGCCACCATCACCTTGATACCAAAACCAGGCAAGGATGTCACAAAGAAAGAAAACTACAGGCCAATATCACTGATGAACATAGATGCAAAAATCCTCAACAAAATACTAGCAAACAGAATCCAACTGCACATTAAAAGGATCATACACCATGATCAAGTGGGGTTTATTCCAGGAATGCAAGGATTCTTCAATATACGCAAATCAATCAATGTGATACACCATATTAACAAGTTGAAGGAGAAAAACCATATGATCATCTCAATAGATGCAGAGAAAGCTTTCGACAAAATTCAACACCCATTTATGATAAAAACCCTGCAGAAAGTAGGCATAGAGGGAACTTTCCTCAACATAATAAAGGCCATATATGACAAACCCACAGCCAACATTGTCCTCAACGGTGAAAAACTGAAACCATTTCCACTAAGATCAGGAACAAGACAAGGCTGCCCACTCTCACCACTCTTATTCAACATAGTTTTGGAAGTTTTAGCCACAGCAATCAGAGAAGAAAAGGAAATAAAAGGAATCCAAATTGGAAAAGAAGAAGTAAAGCTGTCACTGTTTGCAGATGACATGATACTATACATAGAGAATCCTAAAGATGCTACCGAAAAACTACTAGAGCTAATCAATGAATTTGGTAAAGTAGCAGGATACAAAATTAATGCACAGAAATCTCTGGCATTCCTGTACACTAATGATGAAAAATCTGAAAATGAAATCAAGAAAACACTCCCATTTACCATTGCAACAAAAAGAATAAAATATCTAGGAATAAACCTACCTAAGGAGACAAAAGACCTGTATGCAGAAAATTATAAGACACTGATGAAAGAAATTAAAGATGATATTAATAGATGGAGAGATATACCATGCTCCTGGATTGGAAGAATCAATATTGTGAAAATGACTCTACTACCCAAAGCAATCTACAGATTCAATGCAATCCCTATCAAACTACCACTGGCATTTTTCACAGAAGTAGAACAAAAAATTTCAAAATTTGTTTGGAAAAACAAAAGACCCCGAATAGCCAAAGCAATCTTGAGAACGAAAAACGGAGCTGGAGGAATCAGGCTGCCTGACTTCAGACTATACTACAAAGCTACAGTAATTAAGACAGTGTGGTACTGGCATAAAAACAGAAAGATAGATCAGTGGATCAGGATAGAAAGCCCAGAGATAAACCCACGCACATATGGCCAACTTATCTTTGATAAAGGAGGCAGGAATGTACAGTGGAGAAAGGACAGCCTCTTCAATAAGTGGTGCTGGGAAAACTGGACAGGGACATGTAAAAGTATGAGATTAGATCATTCCCTAACACCATACACAAAAATAAGCTCAAAATGGATTAAAGACCTAAATGTAAGGCCAGAAACTATCAAACTCTTAGAGGAAAACATAGGTAGAACACTCTATGACATAAATCACAGCAAGATCCTTTTGGACCCACCTCCTAGAGAAATGGAACTAAAAACAAAGATAAACAAATGGGACCTAATGAAACTTCAAAGCTTTTGCACAGCAAAGGAAACCATAAACAAGACCAAAAGACAACCCTCAGAATGGGAGAAAATATTTGCAAATGAAGCAACTGACAAAGGATTAATCTCCAAAATTTATAAACAGCTCATGCAGCTCAATAGCAAAAAAACAAACAACCCAATCCAAAAATGGGCAGAAGACTTAAATAGGCATTTCTCCAAAGAAGATATACAGACTGCCAACAAACACATGAAAGAATGCTCAACATCATTAATCATTAGAGAAATGCAAATCAAAACTACAATGAGATATCATCTCACACCAGTCAGAATGGCCATCATCAAGAAATCTAGAAACAATAAATGCTGGAGAGGGTGTGGAGAAAAGGGAACACTCTTGCACTGCTGGTGGGAATGTGAATTGGTACAGCCACTATGGAGAACAGTATGGAGGTTCCTTAAAAAACTAAAGATAGAACTACCATATGACCCAGCAATCCCACTACTAGGCATATACCCTGAGAAAACCATAATTCAAAAAGAGACATGTACCAAAATGTTCATTGCAGCTCTATTCACAGTAGCCCGGAGCTGGAAACAACCTAAGTGTCCATCATCAGATGAATGGATAAAGAAGATGTGGCACATATATACAATGGAATATTACTCAGCCGTAAAAAGAAACGAAACTGAGCTATTTGTAATGAGGTGGATAGACCTAGAGTCTGTCATACAGAGTGAAGTAAGTCAGAAAGAGAAAGACAAATACCGTATGCTAACACATATATATGGAATTAAAAAAAAAAATGTCATGAAGAACCTAGGGGTAAAACGGGAATAAAGACACAGACCTACTTGAGAATGGACTTGAGGATATGGGGAAGGGGAAGGGTGGGCTGTGACGGGGGGAAGGGGAGGCATGGACATGTGTGCACTACCAAACGTGGGGTGGATGGATGGTGGGAGGCAGCCGCGGAGCACAGGGGGGTCAGCTCGGTGCTTTGTGACCGCCTGGGGGGGTGGGATGGGGAGGGTGGGAGGGAGGGAGATGCATGGGGGAGGGGATGTGGGAGCAGATGTATGTGTGTGACTGATTCACTTTGTTATGGAGCAGAAACTAATAAAAAAAAAAAAAAAAAGTAGTAATTTATAGGAAAGGCAAAATCCCACTAGTAAAGGCAAATATATAGTAAAGGCTATGGATCAACCACTTAAATAAGCTAGTTCTCAGATTAATAGACAAAAATTGTAAAATCAACTATAACTACAATAAACAGGTAAGAGATAAACATGAAGGTGTAAAATATGACTTCAAAACCATAAAATGTGTGTGTGTGGGAAGTACAAAATGTAGATCTTTTAGAATGTGTCTGAACTTAAATGACTATCAGTTTAAAACAAGTATATATAAGTCAGCACATATGAACCCCATGGTAACCACAAATTTAAAAACCTACAATAGATACACACAAAATAGAGAGAACGGAGCACAAATATACCACTAAAGAAAATCATCAAGCCACAAGGAAGAAACTAAAAGAAAAAGAACAAAAAAGAACTACAAAAACAACCAGAAAGCAAATAACAAAATGGCAATAAGTACATACCTATCACTAATCACTTTAAATATCAATGGACTAAATGCTCCAATCAAAAGACACACAGTGGCTGACTGGATTAAACAAAAGACCCATCTATATGCTGCTTACAAGGGACTCACTTTGGAGCTAAGGACACACACAGACTGAAAATGAGGGAATGGAAAAAGATATTTCATGCCAATGGAAATAAAAGAAAGCTGGAACAGCAATACTAATAAAAGACAAAGTAGGCTTTAAAACAAAGTCTATAACAAAAGACAAAGAAGGGCATTATATAATGATAAAGGGATCAATACAAGAGAATATAACATTAGTTAACATATATGCACCTAATATAGGTGCAACTAAATATATAAAGCAAATATTAACATACATAAAGGGAGAAACTGACAATACAACAGTAGTAGGGGATTTTAACACTCCACTACATCAATGGACAGATCATCCAGATAGAAAATCAATAAGGCAATAGTGGTTTTAAATGACATATTAAACCAGTTGGACTTAATAGATATCTACAGGCCATTCCACACAAAAATAGCAGAATATACATTCTTTTCAAGTGCATGTGAAATGTTCTCCAGGGTAGATCACATGGTAAGCCACTAAACAAGTCTCATCAAAGTTAAGAGAACAGAAATTATATCTAACATTTTTCCAACCACAACAGTATGAAACTAGAAATGAATTACATGTAAAAAAACAGAAAAAACACAAACACACAGAGACTAAACAACATGCTACTAAAGATGGGTGAATGAAGAAATAAAGAGAAAATCATAAAATACCTTGAGAGAAATAAAAATAAAAACACAACTTTCAAAAATCTAAGGGATGCAGCAAAAGCAGTTCTAAGAGGGAATTTTAGAGTGAAATAGGTCTACCTCAAGAAACAAGAAAAATCTTAAACTTAATCTACCATCTAAAGGAATTAGATAAAGAAGAACAAACAAACCCCAAATGCAGCAGAAGGAAATAACAAAGATCGAGAGGAAATAAATAGAGACCAAAAAAAAAAAAAAAAAAAAACCAAACAATAGAAAAGATCAATCAAACCAGAGTTGTTCTTGAAAAGATAAGCAAAATTGATAACCCTTTAGCCAGGTTCACTAAGAAAAAAAAAAAAGAGAGAGGCCCCAACTAAACAAAATAAGAATAAGGAGAAATTACAACCAATATTTCAAAGATACAAAAAATCACAAGAGAATATTATGAACAGTTATATACCAACAAGTTGGTCAACACAGAAGAAATCAATAAATTTCTAGAAACATACAGTCTTCCAAGACTGAATCAGGAGGAAATAGACAATCTGAACAGACCAACCACTAGTAGTGAAATTGAATTAGTAATAAAAAAAAAAAAACTCCCTGCAAACAAAAGTCCAGGACTGGATGGCTTCATAGGGTGAATTCTACCAAACATATAGAGAAGAGCTAATACCTATTCTTCTCAAACTATTCCAAAAAATTGAAGAGGAAGGAACACTCCCAAATTCATTCTATGAGGCCATCATTACCCTGATACCAAAACCAGACAAAGACACTATAAAAAATAAAATTACAGGTCAATATCTGATGAATATAGATGCAAAAATGCTCAACAAAATATTAGCAAACCAAGTTCAACAATATATAAAAAGGGTCATACACCATGATCAAGTGGAATTTATTCCAGAGATGCAAGGATGGTTCAGTATCTGCAAACCAATGGATATGCCACACTACATTAACAAAAGGAAGGATAAAAATCACATAATCATCTCAATAGTTGCAGAAAAAGTATATGACAAAATTCAATATCCATTCATGATAAAAACTCTCATCGAAGTCAATATAGAGAGAACATGTCTCAACATAATAAAGGCCATTTATGGCAAACCCACAGCTAACATTATACTCAATGGTAAAAAGCTGAAAGCTTTTCCTTTAAAACCAGGAAGAAGATAAGGATGTTTCCTCTTGCCACATGTGTTTAACATAGTATTGGAAGTCTTAGCCACAGCAATCACACAAGGGAAAGAAATAAAAGGCATCCAAATTGGAAGGGAAGAAGTAACACTGTTACTATTTGCTGTTGACATGACAGTGTATTTAGAAAAAAACCCAAAATCTCCACCAAAAATTATGAGAATATATGAATTCAGTAAAGTTTCAGGAAACAAGATTAATATACAGAAATCTGGGGACTTCCCTAGTGGCACAATGGTTAAGAATCTGCCTGCCAATGCAGGGGACACGGGTTCGAGCCCCAGTTCGGGAAGATCCCACATGCCGCGGAGCAGCTAAGTCCATACACCACAACTACTGAGCCTGTGCTCTAGAGCTCGTGAGCCAAAGCTACTGAAACCCAGGCACCTAGAGCCCATGCTCCTCAACAAGAGAAGCCACCGCAATGAGAAGCCCATGCACTACAATGAAGAGTAGCTCCCACTCGCTGCAACTAGAGAAAAGCCCATGCACAGCAATGAAGACCTAACACAGCCAAAAATAAATAAATATTTTTAAAAATCTGTTGCTTTTCTATACCCTAACAATGAACTATCAGAAAGAGAAAGCAAGAAGAAGTCCATTTAAAATTGCATCAAAAGGAATAAAATACCTCGGAATAAACTTAACCATGGAGGCCAAAGACCTATACTCTGAAAACTATAGGACACTGATGAAGAAAACTGAAGATAATACAAAGAAATGGAAAGATATCCTGTGTTCATGATTTGGAAGAATTAATATTGTTAAAATGTCCATACTACCCAAAGTAATCTACAAATTTAATGCAATCCCTAGCCAAATATCCATGACATTTTTCACAGAACTAGAACAAATAATCCTAAAACTTATATGGAACCACAAAAGACCCCAAATAGCCAAAACAGTCTTGAGAAAAAAAGAACAAAGCCAGAAGTATCACGATCTCTGACTTCAGACTATATTATATAGCTGAAGTAATTGAAACAGCATGGTACTGGCATAAAACCAGACACATAGATCAATGAAACAGAATAGAGAGCCCAGAAATAAACCCATGCACTTATGGTCAATTAATTTATGACAAAGGAAACAAGAATAAAAATGGGAAAACACTGTCTCTTCATTAAGGGGAAATGCTGGGAAAACTGAACAGCTACATGTAAAAGAATTAAATTAGAACAGTTTCTCATACCATATACAAAAATAAGCTCAAAATGGGTTAAAGACCTAAATGTAAGACTGGAAGCCACAAAACTCCTAGACAAAAACATGGGCAGAACACTCTTTGACATAAACCATAGAAATATTGTTTTGGATCTGTCTCCTCAGGCAAAGGAAACAGAAGCAAAAATAAACAAATGGGACCTTATTAAACTTAAAAGCTTCTGCATAGCAAAGGAAACCATTGACAAAATGAAAACACCTATGGAAAGGGAGGAAATATTTGCAAATGATGTGACCAACAAGGGGTTAATATCAAAAAAATATGAAAAGGTCATACAGCTCAACATCAAAACAAACAACAAACAAACAAACAACTCAATCAAAAGACGGGTAGAAGACCTGAGTAGACATTTCTCCAAAGAAGACACACAGATGGTCAACAGGCACATGAAAAGATGCTCAACATCACTAATTATTAGAGACATGCAAATCAAAACAACAATGAGATACCACCTCACAGCAGTCAGAATGGCTATCATCAAAAAGTCTACAAATAACAAATGCTGGAGAGGGTGGGAGTGTAAACTGGTGCAGTCGATACAGAAAACAGTATGGAGATTCTTCAAAAAACTAAAAATAGAATTACCATATGATCCAGCAATTCCATTCCTGAGTATATATCGAAAGAAAACAAAAGCGCTAATTGGAAAAGATACATGCATCTCAACGTTCATAGCAGCACTATTTACAATAGTGAAGATATGGAAGTAACCTGTTTGTCCATCAACAGATGAATGGATAAAGAAAATGTGGTGTGTATCTACAATGGAATATTACTCAGCCATAAAAAAAGAACTGAAAATTTGCCATTTGCAGCAACATGGATAGACCTAGAGATTATCATACTGAGTGGAGTAAGTCAAACAGAGAAAGAGAAATATTATATGCTATCATTTATATGTGGAATCTAAAAAATAATGCAAATGAATGAATATAACAAAACGGAATCAGACTCACAGACAACAAAGGAGCGGTTACCAGTGGGGAGAGGGGTGGTGGAGAAGGACAAGAGAAGGGTAGGGGATTTGAAGGTACACACTATCATGTTGTAAAATAAATAAGCTACAAGGATATATTGTACAGCACAGGGAATGTAGCCAATATTTTAAAACAACTTTATAGTATAATCTATAAAAATACTGAATCACTATGCTGTAAACCTGAAACTAATATAATATTGTAAATCCACTATACTTAAATTAAACAAAAGAAAAAAATGATCACTGGTCACAGATCACCATAATAAATATAATAACAATGAAAAAACTTTAAATCTTGGGAGAATTACCAAAATGTGACACAGAGACAAGAAGTGAGCAAATGCTGTTAGAAAAATGGCACCAACTGCTTGACACACTGTCTCCTCAGGCAAAGGAAACAACTGATTGTATGAAGATTGCCCCGTATCTTCAATTTGTAAAAAAACTGAATATCTGAGAAGTGCATAAAGCAAAGTACAATAAAACGAGGTCTGCCTGTATGTACATATATTATATATATATTACATAGGCTGTGATAATGAAATTATTATCACAGTAATTATAGCTTTATGACTGTCTTCTAGGTACACAGGTTTCCCCTTCTCTCCTGTCCTCATCACCCGGACACTGTGAAGTAGGTATCGTTCACATGGCAGATGAGACGATGAGAGGTTGAATAAAGCTCTTGCTCTGAGTGTCAGGCACAAAAGCTGATTTAGAAAGCTCACTCCTGTCCTCCTCCCCTCAGATGATATGGTTATTTGCTTCTGTTGGCAAGCTCTTAATACCTAATATCGCAGAAAGCAACAACGGAAAGTAATGACAGTACAATACAGAGACAAACCTGTAAAGATTCTCATGCAAGCAGGCAACTGAGCATATCAATTAACATCCTTTTTTTTCTTTTTGATTAATTTATTTATTTAATTTATTTTTGGCTGCATTGGGTCTTCGTGGCTGTGCGGGCTCTCTCTAGTTGTGGCGAGCAGGGGCTACTCTTCCTTGCCGCGCGCGGGCTTCTCATGGCGGTGGCTTCTCTTGCTGCGGAGCATGGGCTCTAGGCGCTGGGCTGCAGTCGTTGTGGCACATGGGCTTGGTAGTTGTGGCCTGTGGGCTCTAGAGCACAGGCTCAGTAGTTGTGGCTCACCGGCTTAGTTGCTCCACTGCATGTGGGATCTTCCCAGACCAGGGCTCAAACCTGTGTCCCCTGCATTGGCAGGCGGATTCTTAACCACTGCACCACTCAGGAAGTCCAAACATCCTTTTCATTCTTGGACTTATCTTCACGTTCCTTGAGGTTAAGTTTATCACGTGACCATGTTTTGTGCACTACATTTCATTTTTCCAGGTATAGCACGACACTCATGGAGCCACTGCAGCTGGCGTGTACGGTGTGCCAGGCTCTGGACTGAATGATTCACAGGCAGTTATTTATCTTCATCCTGACATCACTCTATGAGGCGGACAATATCATCTTCCCACATGGACACCCACTGCTCCCTCTAACTCAGCTCTTTACCAGGTTCGTGGTACAGGGGTACAAGGTCCCCACGTTCTTACAACAGAATCCCACTCTGCATAATATTCCATGGTGGACCAGAATACATATTATTTATCTGTTCATCAGTTGATGGATATTTGGGTTGGTTCTACTTTTTGGTTATTATAAAAAATGCTACTGAACATTCATGTACAAGCCTTTGTGGGGACATACGTTTTCCCTTCTCTTCAATATATACTCAGGAGTGGAATTGCTGTGTCATATGGAAATTCTGTTTAACTTTTTAAGGAACTGCCAAACTGTTTTTCAAAGAGGCTACAGCATTTTATATTTCCACTAGCCATGTGCAATGGTTTCAATCTCTCTACCTCCACACCAACGCTGATCTTTTTCTTTTGGTTCTAGACATCCTAGTGGGTGTGAAGTGGTATCTCATTGTGGTTTTGATTTGCATTTCCCCAATGACTGTATGTTGAGCATCTTTTCATGTGCCACTTATATATCATCTTTGGAGGAATGTCTACTCAAATTTTTTGGTCTATTTTTTATTGGGCTATTATTTGTCTTTTTTATTGAGTTGTAAGAATTCTTTATATGTCCTGGATATGAGTTCTTTGATGATATAATTTTACAAGCATCTTCACTCATTCCTTGAGTTGTCTTTTCGCTTCCTTGAAGGTCTTGTTTGCAGCACAAAAGTTTTAAATTTTGATGTGGTGCAGTTTATCTATTTTGTTATTTAGTTGCTTCTGCTTTTGGTGTTGTAGGTGGTAGCTTTCTGAAGTGAGGGAGCTGTTGGCGGCCATCCGCCCCCAGGTGGGTGAGGGGACTCAAGAGGGAGTCAATCAGTCCACATGGAGAGAGAATGACAGTCACACAGAGAGAAATAGAGGAGAATGTGTGAGGTGGAGAAATGTGCAGGGGAGACAGGCCTGGGCTCCCCCAGCACTGCCCTCTCGGGCCAGCACACCTGAGACCAGCTGGATGTGATAGGGACTCCTTGGAACCCTAGAGACCTGCTTCCCAGCTCTGTCCAGTTTCAGCTGTTTGCCAACAAAAACACAAAGAAACAACAATGAAGAAAACAAGAACTCTGACCAGTGTACACAGTTTAGAGATGAAAAAAAAGAGGCTCCGAGAGGATCAGGCCCCATCAAGAGACTGGGATTCCAATGCCAGCCTGTGCCCCAGCCTGACCCCCCACCTCCGGCCTCCTCATGGGCAGGATACAAGCATCACAAAGAAGCAGACAAGCCTCTTTACTTGTAAAGAGGCTCACAGAAAACCTCCTTTCAAAAGCACACTGTTTCAGCTGCCCGGACTTTCTAACGTGAGAGAGATGAGGAATCAGAGTCAGCAGAGCCTTCATCTTCAATTCCGGAGGCCAGGAGCCCCACAAGGGACACCGCTCATGACCGTGCTGGCTGGTGCAGTGGAATCACTCAGAAAGGAAGAGCAGGCCCGTTGGAATCAAGGGGGCAAATCTTGAAGACAACGCAGTAACACGAGCCCAGGAAAAATCCAGGTACAGACAGAACCTCAAGGTAGAGGGAGGGCTGGTGGCCAAATGGAAGCTGCCAAAGTCTCCACGGACTATGATTGGTCAAAACTCAATTTTATAAATTTTCTGTGTGGGAAACTAAAATATCGACTGTTCCATACACAAACTACAGAGTGAAATGGAACAAAAAGCTTGACTGATGGGGGTGGGATTTCAGTGTTGAGAAACATTGGTTCAAAGGATGCTCCAGCTCGTGTTTCAAAGACAAAAAATAATGTGTCTACAGAGTGCCACTCCTGGGCCCTCTCCCCATCTCTCTCTACATCAGCAACCTCCCTCCAATCACACGAACCTGAGCTTCTAGGGTGGAGGCCACCTTTTTCTCACCTCATGGGCTTCAGACTCAGAACACTCTACACGCAAAGCAGTACATCACTCTAAACAAAATAATGAATCTATATGTGATCATCAAAATGCAGATTCCCACCAACCAGTCTTGCCAAGGGAGAGGATACGTTTATCCTAAAGGAATTAAAATGACTTACTAACCTGCTTCCAAGAGTCACCATATCTGTGATTTCAACATCTCGTAGCAGAGAACAGGTGAACATGAAGTTAGCCAAAGTGTACTTCCAGAAGGGCATTGCCTCTGGAACCTGATAGAAAATATCTCAACTCACTTTCTTCTCAAATAAACACAGATGAGAATCTTGGCCATGAATTTAATTTCTCTTATTGCACATGTACTTTAGAATATAAAACTCTCAGAAGATAAATCCATGTAGTTCATGGGAGGCTAGAATCTCCAACTGGCTGGTCCTGGGTCATCATTAGCAGCCTAAATCACATGCTGTAAAATGTGGATTTCACAATGCTCCCAAAAGGCAGTCTCGGGATAAAGAAGACGTGGCACATATATACAATGGAATATTACTCAGCCATAAAAAGAAACGAAATTGAGTTATTTGCAGTGAGGTGGATGGACCTAGAGTCTGTCATACAGAGTGAAGTAAGTCAGAAAGAGAAAAACAAATACCATATGCTAACACATATATATGGAATCTAAAAAAAAAAAAGGTTCTGAAAAACCTAGGGGCAGGACAGGAATAAAGATACAGACATAAAGAATGGACCTGAGGACACAGAGAGGGGGAAGGGTAAGCTGGGACGAAATGAGAGAGTGCCATGGACATATATACACTACCAAATATAAAATAGCTAGCTAGTGGGAAGCAGCCACATAGCACAGGGAGATCAGCTCGGTGCTTTGTGACCACCTAGAGGGGTGGGATAGGGAGGGTGGGAGGAGACACAAGAGGGAGGAGATATGGGGATATATGTATATGTACAGCTGATTCACCTTGTTATAAAGCAGAAACTAACACACCACTGTAAAGCAATTATACTCCAACAAAGATGTTAAAAAAAAAAACCTGAAAAAAAAAAGAATTTTAAGGGTTAGGAATTTTAATTTTAAAACTATGCAGAAATAATAAGGATGAAAGGAAACAACTCTGTGTGAAAAGTAGGTAAGGAAAGTAGAATGACTGATTGTTCCAGAATGAGAAAGAGGGGGGAAAATAGGACGAACTTTTAGCAGTTTTGTGGAAAAAGGATCTTGGGAAGGAATCTTATGCATGGTCAACCTGGGTAAGATTGGGATAAATTTATTTAAGTTAACAAATGAGTTTTAATATCAAAAGTACACTGATGTAAAATTAGAATTGTTTTTCTCTCTGTTAAAAGTACAAAGTTTTATTGGATTTTTGGTCTGGTTTTTTTTTGCGGTACACGGGCCTCTCACTGCTGTGGCCTCTCCCGTTGCGGAGCACAGGCTCTGGATGCGCAGGCTCAGCGGCCATGGCTCACGGGCCCAGCTGCTCCGCGGCATGTGGGATCTTCCCGGACCAGGGCACGAACCCGTGTCCCCTGCATCGGCAGGCGGACTCTCAACCACTGCGCCACCAGGGAAGCCCCCTGGTCTGCTTTCGATAACAAATTTTGAAATTTTTTTTTTTTACCTTTTAAATAATCTGCCTAGAAAGCCCCGCCACACAAAAAAATGGCAATCTTGTTTAAAAATATAAGCTTCAACATAAAACGCTGTTGTTATAAAGCAGAAACTAACACACCATTGTAAAGCAGTTATACTCCAATAAAGATGTTTAAAAAAAAAACATAAAACGTGGCTAATGGCATAAACTGTAATATGTCATTAACCTTATACCCTCAAAAATCCATCCATTCACTCATTCATCCATTCATTCATCTATCTTTCTACCTTCATTGGGCATCTTCCAGACAGTCCTAAACAATGGTTAGGTAGGTAAAAACACAAAGACACAGTCCCAGGCATGAAGAGTATAGTAGTGACAGGATTACACAGTAGGCAGACCATCTGCTGGATTATCAACAAAGCGGGGCACCAAACACAAGGCCCTTGTTCTGTTTCTGGAACAGGACCCTTCCTGCCCAGGGATCTGCAGCATGCTCCCCAGCCTGACGGGCTCCAGATCAGCATCGGGGCCTGATCTAAGCATCTCCTCCCCGAGGCCTTCCTTAGCCACATCTCACCTCTGTTCTCCATCGCTTCACCTGCTTCATTTCCATAGCAACTCTCGTCACCTGTTCATGGATGCTGGCTCACCAGGTATTCCCAATCCCTACAGTACACCGAGCACTGCTGAGCAGCATTTTTCATTAAGGACAAAGAAAGGGAAGCAAGGATGTGACAGCAAAACAGAAAAACTTGCTAAATTTCAGAGAAATGTTTCTTTGCTACAGGAGACAGCTTCTTAAAAGATTGCTCTAAAGGTAACAAAAACACTATGAAAAGCCTTGAAGTTATAGCCCTCATTTTGTAAAAAAGCATTTTCAACCTAGTGACTATCAACTGCTCTGCTAAGATGAAGACATTACATATTTGCCTGGCCTCTCCTTTTTCCCTCCCAGTGATTTTCCTATGTTTTATTACTATTTGTAAGGTTTATATTATCTATACTATGTGCTGCCACTATAATTCACACAGATGGTTGATCTTTCTTACTTTTATATTTAAACAGATTTGAGGTTCACCACCCATTTACAAGTGCTGAACTTTTATGCACTTCTATTTTGGCTGGATTTTGACATTCAATGGTTTTATTCAAAACCCTTATTCAGAAGGGCTCACAGAATCTAAACCCTCTAATTTCGGGCATGCTTTAGAATATCTGTCCATTGTCTCTGTCTTTACACTAGTCAGTTTGGCTAAATAAGGAACTATTGGGACATCCATTGTTCTACTCAGAATCCATCAGGGTCCCTTCAGAGGGTGCAGCTCAGCACAGGCTGGCCCAGCATGTTCTATCCCGACTGATGCTCCTTACCTTTTCTGTCCTGATGCCAGGTGAAGGGTACCAAGGAAATCAAAAAACTCACCATGACTCAGTCATTCTTTTTTATTTGTTACTTTTTCCTTTCACCAACCCCTCCCTATTTCCTCCACCTCCAGATCCTCGCAAGCACTTTTCTACTCTCTGTTTCTGAGTTTTACTTTCTTTTTTTTTTTTTTTTTAAGATCCCATATATAAGTGGTACCATGCAGTATTTGTCTTTCTCTGCCTGGCTTATTTCACTTATCATAATGTGCTCCAGGTTCATCCATGTTGTTATAAATGGCAAGATTTGCTTCTTTCTCATGGCTGAATAATATTCCATTGTATATACATATAATATGGTGTATATATATTGTGAATAATGCTGTAATGAACATGAGAATGCAGATATATCTTTCAGATCCTGTTTTCATTTCCTTTAGATATATACCCAGAAGTAGAATTGATGGATCATATGTTAGTTCTATTTTTAATTTTTTGAGGACCCTCTATACTGTCTTCCATAGTGGCTGCACCAACTTAGGTTCCCACCAACAGTGTAGGAGGGTTCCCTTTTCTCCACATCCTCACCAATACTCACCAATATCTCGTCATCTTGATGATAACCACGTGACAGGTGTAAGGTGATATCTCATTGTGATTTTAATTTGCATTTTCCTGATGATTAGCGATGTTGAACACCTTTTCATATACTTGTTGGCCATCTGTATGTCTTCTTTGGAAAAATGTCTATTCGGGGCCTCTGCCCATTTTTTAATTGAATTGTTTTTTTGTTTTGTTTTGCTATTGAGTTGTATTCCATATTTTGGATATTAACCCCTTATCAAATATATGATTTGCAAATACTTTCGTCCATCCCACCAGTTGCTTTTCCAGTTTGTTGATGGTTTCCTTTGCTGTGTAGAAGCTTTTAGTTTGATGTAGTTCAATTTGTTCATTTTGACTTTTGTTGCCTTTGTTTTAGGTGTCATATCCAAAAAACCATCACCAAGACCAACATCAAGGATTTTATGCCCTTTTTTTTTTTTTTTTTTCTGGGAGTTTTATGTTTTTACATCTTACATTCAAGTCTTTAATCCATTTTGAGTTGGTTTTTTGGTACGGTGTAAGATACGGGTCCAGCTTGGGTTATTTTTTTAAAAGCTTAACAAAATGCAATAATTCCTTATGAATGACAGACTCAAGTTTGGCCTGGTTATTTACATATCTTTCTTTGATCATCTACTTAACTTTTCCCCTTCTTTTCTAAAACTCTTTGTTAGGAAATCAAATCATGGTGACACTTGGTTCCTTTTGTGGCATTTCCTCCATGCTGTACCTGTCCAATGAGGCCTCTGATTTTCTGGCTTCTGAACTAGTCTTTGTGTTGCTACCATTTTTACTTTTTTCTCTTCTGATTTTTTCCCCTGAATTCTGCCAGTGTGGGCTTTGTTCTCTTCTGTCTCACTCAATCCTCTGAATCTTTCTTCTATGCTCAAATTCTGCTTTAGAGATCACGTTGCCAGCATTTTCCTTGAGAGTTTCATTTTTTACTAGGAAACTTACTTTTCTGAACTCTTGAGCTGGTCTCTGAATCATCCACATTTTCCCGCAGTCTTTGGTTTGTGTTTTTCTTTGTCTTTCTTTATTTTCAGGTTTCTCTTGTAATTCTTTTGTAGTCCTTAGTCATCTCTGAATGAGATCAGCTATTTATCAAGGAAAAAGAGTATGGAGTAAATGGCAGGATTAGGCTGAGAAAATATAAGGCTTTGATTCAAATTTGTCTGGAATATTTTCTCACCCATCTGGACTTTATTCTGTCCTGGGAACCTGTCTCCTTGAGTTTTTGGACTTCAAGTGTAGGGCTGGCTAATAACAAAGCATTCATTGCCACACACCCACTGGGTGGGGATTTGTCACTGCTCCCTCCCAGACTTGCCTCTCCCTATTCACCTGGGGCAGGTCCCTGAGCCAGGAGCCAGGTCACATACAACACACATGGAGGAGGGCATGGTCCCCCTCCACCGCCACCTCTGAATACCCAGTGGCACTGACCTGGCTTCATCTGAGCAGAGAAAGTGCTCACTTCCTTCTGCATTTGCTGTCCCTGATACATAGTACATGCTCAATAAACATCCGCTTCAGGAATGAAGATTGAGTTAATAAACCAGATGAAGAAAACCAAGGAGACAAACATGGAGCACAGCACACCAGGAGGCAGTCGCACGACAGTCTGCAAGTCAAGTCCGGAGGCACGAAGCTGACAACCCCTCCTCCAGTGAGCGTGGTGATAGATCCGGGCCAGGGCTGGGGATGTACTGGCACTTCCCACAGCTCCAGTAAGTCTCTGGTGCAGGCGTGGCCTGGGGTCATCAGTACAGTAAGGGAAGGCATCCTACACTTCATCCTGGTTCAGGCAAGTTTTGTTCTGGAAGTTATTACAGTCTTCACTCTTGGTTCTGAAGGTCTCTATTATCCCCCACAAGGTGACAGCTCCAGGGAGCAGAGGCCACCATGCAGTGATATGAGGACAGTGGAAGTCAGGATGTCACCGTAAAGGTGCCAGATGTGCTCACCTCCTCCAGGTGCACACACCTGTCTTCATCACGCAGGGGGGAGCTTGGACACTCGGGGTTCACCTGTGTGGACCACTGGTGAGAGGGCGGCCGTTCCCCCTGCAGACCACCTCCTTTTGGCTCTGAAGAGCCCACCTGTAGCACAACGCAGGGAGGCAGAAGACACTCCAAATGACTGTGCCACAGGGAACAGAGGTTCAGAGTCAGAATCTAGGCAGACAGGTGGAAAGGAAAAGGGCCCTTCCTTGACACCTGAGTTTGCTGCCTGAGATGTAGATACACTTAACCCGAGACACTCCTAAACAGCCCTCAAAGCCTCCACTCAAGGCTCAGCGTGACCCCAGCAATCTCTGCCTCCAGGGAGCCACTTTCCACCCTTCTCTTGACCTCCCCATGCCCACCCAGCCCCTAGCTGGGGGCTCCCATCCTTCTTCTGGGTTAAGGGACTAAGGGATGTTCCAGACCCACCTCAGGAGGCACAGATGGCTCGAGAGTGGACAGTCAGTCTCACACTACCGCCTGCTGCTTACTCAGGCCTGGGTGCCTGTGTTCCGCAGTTGCTGCCCCTTGTTCACACCTGCCTTGCTCTGTGTCTTAAATCAAACCTTCAAGAAGGCAGGAGCTGGCTCTTTGAGTCTGTAAACACTCCTACTAAATGATTTTAACGTGCTGTTCGCAAAGCGTGACAACAAGCACTAGAGGGATTCAAATATGCTCTGTTGTCTGTGGTCCTTGAGAAAATCCTGCTAGAAGCAGTCATATTAATGACAATGAAAAAAATGAAATAGGTGCCAAATCAATGATGTGAGCCCTCGTGTCTGAGTAACACACAAAAAACGGGAAAAAATATATCCCCTGGCCCCTGAATGCTTGCAATCCCAGTGGAGAGAGAATGGAAAATATGGCAGTTGATGCTATTATAATGTTTTAGCTCCAACAAAGTGCTTTCACATGCCTTAATGCCAATGTGTCTGACAAGGACCTTGAGGGGTATTATCTTAATTTTACATATGAGAAAACTGAGACTCAGAGAAGTAAACTTTAAAAGATTAGAGAATGCTGCAAAATAAAACAGCCAAGGTCAATATTGGAACTAAGTAGACAGTAGCTTGGTTTTGTCCTCTACCACAGAATCCAGGATCATAATTAAAATTATTTCATCCTGAATGTCCACTGACAGACAGATGAATGGATAAAGAAGATGTGATATATATATATATATATCTCCATACACACACACACACACATACACACACAGAGGAATACTACTCAGCCATAAAAAAGAATGAAATAGTGCCATTTGCAGGAACATGGATGGCCTAGAGATTATCACACTACAAGAAAGTAAGCCAGATAGAGAAAGACAAATATCATGTGATATTGCTTATATGTGGAATCTGAACAAAAGATACAAATGAACTTATTTACAAAATAGAAACAGACTCACAGACATAGAAAACAAACTAATGGTTACCAAAGGGGAAGGTAGGGGAAAGGGATAAGTTAGGAGTTTGGGATTAACATATACACACTACTATACATAAAACAGATCAACAACAAGGACCTACTGTATAGCATGTGGAACTGTACTCAATATCTTGTAATAACCTATAAGGAAAAAGAATCTAAAAAAGAATATATATATATGTATATATATATGTATATATATATATATATAACTGAATCACTGCGCTGTACACCTGAAACTAACACATTATAGATCAATTATATTTCAATAAAAAAATTATTTCATCCTGTTGCTTCTCTACCGACTTCTCAGCCATGCCAGAGATGTGGTGATGGTACACAAAGATGTGAGCCACTTACAGAATCAAAGAGGAAGACAAACACTTACTGAACATGTCCTGTGTGTGGTACTGCATCAGGTGTCACCATAGGTAATTCACACAGTCATCACCGTCACTCAGTGGTATCATCACCGTTTCATGTGTAAGGAGAATGAGTGTGAGCAAACAATGCAAATATCATCTACTGTATCACCCTGGAGCACAGCCAGGATAGGGCGATGGGCAGGAGCTTGGATGTTACCATAAAGGTGCAGTAACCAAGGCAGTGTGATACCGGCATAATGGCAGACAAATGGATCAACGGAACAGAATAAAGAGCCCAGAAATAGATCCTCACTTACATGACCATTTGATTTTTGACAAAGCCACCACCACAATTCAGCATGGATAGGATGGTCTTTGCAACAAATGGTGCTGGAAAACACTGGACATCCATATGGAAAAAAATGAACCTCAACCCCTACCTTCCCCTATATGTAAAAATTAATTGAAGCTGAATCACAAACCTTGTTGTAAAAGCTTAACTAAAGAACTTCAGGAAGAACTACAGGAGAATATCTTCATGGCTTAGGATAGGCAAAAGTGTTTTTAGGACACAGAAAGCAATAATCATAAATGATAAATGGCAAGTTAACTTCATAAACATTTTAAAATGCTGCTTACCAAAGTCACAACTACAACTCAATAATATGAAGAAAAACCACCTAGTAAAAAGTGAAAGAGCTGGACAGGCACTTCAACATCATTAGTCACCAAGGAGATGCAAATTAAAACTCCAATGATATACCACCGCACATGCACTGGGATGCCTTAGAGGAAATAAGGCTGACAGTACCGAATGTTGGCAAGGATTCAAAGCAACCAGAACCCTCCAGCCTTGTGGGTGGGGGTATGAAATGGTCTGGTGGTGTTTTACAAGCCTGCCCCATGACCCAGTAATTCCATTCCTAGGTATTAACCTAAGAGAAACAAAAGCATCTGTCTACAAAAAGCCTTGTATCAAAATGTTCACAGCTGCCTTATTCATAAGAGCCCCAAACTGGGAACAGTTCAGCAGTTCAGAAACAAGAAAGTAGCCAAACAACCCCTGGCACAGTGAGACAATGGAACACAGACAGCAAGGAAGGGGAGCAAGCCACTGATAAAGCAACAATACGGATGAATCGCAGAAACCTCACACTGAGCGGAGATGAGCACCTACTGCCTGGTTCCTTTCAGAGAAAGCTCTAGAACAGGCAAAATTAACCTATGATGGAGAAATCAAAAAAACATCTGCCTGTGGAGAGGAGGCTGGAGGCAGAGCCTGAGAGAACTTCGGGGCGTGATGTTAATGTTAACCTTCCATAGCTTGATGAGGATGTGTATTACACAGATGCATGTATTTGTCAAGACTCAGCGGAAAGTATTCTTACAATTTGTGCATTTCCTTTTACTTCCAAAAAAAAAAGGAAAAGTTGAGCTGTTAGGCTCAGAATCTAGACCCCCCCCCAGCCTCTGTCCAGCCTGAACCAGAGGTACTTCGAGCATCCTGCCCTCTCACCGGGGCCCCATCAACTACACCAGTGTTGAGTGATGGGGAGCCAGACAAATGTATGGGGCCTCAGGGGACAGACCCTGAAACAGAACCTAAAGTGACCGAGGGTGTCTTAAGTGACCCAGAGGAAGGAGTGAGTGGTCCCTTGATCTCCAGACAGGCACACAACCATGATACTTTTAAAAAATGTTGGCAGAATACATATAACATACAACTTACCATTTTAACCACTTTTTTTTTTGTTTTTTTTGTTTTTTTTTTTTTTTGTGGTACGCGGGCCTCTCACTGTTGTGGCCTCTCCCGTTGCGGAGCACAGGCTCCGGATGCGCAGGCTCAGCAGCCATGGCTCACGGGCCCAGCCGCTCCGCGGCATATGGGATCCTCCCAGACCGGGGCACGAACCCGTATCCCCTGCATCGGCAGGCGGACTCTCAACCACTGCGCCACCAGGGAGGCCCTAACCACTTTTAAGTGTACAGTTCAGTGGCATTCAGTATATTGCTACTGCCGTGCAACCATCACCACCATCCATCTCCAGGACTTCTGCATCTTCCCAAACTGAAACTCTATACCTCTTAAAAAACAGTAACTCCCCTTCCTCTCCTTCCCCAGTGCCTGGCATCCACCATCTACTTCCTGTCTCTATAAATGTGACTACTCTAGGGACCTCACTGAGTGCAATCACAGTACTTGTCCTGTTGTGACTGGCTTATTTCACTGAGCATAATGTCCTCAAGGTTCATCCATGTTCTAACAAGTGTCAGAACTTCCTTCCTTTTTAAGGCTAATACCCCATTTGATGCAGATACCGCATTTTGTTTATCTGTTCATCTGTCAATGGACACTTGGGTTGTTTCCACCTTTTGCCTACTGTGAATAATGCTGCTATGAATATGGGTGTACAAATATCTTTTAGAGTCCTTGCTTTTACTTCTTTTGGGTACATACGCAGAAGGAGGATTGCTAGATCATATGGTAAATCTATTTTTATTTTTTTGAGGAACCTCTGTACCTTATTCCAAAGCAGCTGTACCATTTTATACTCTCACCAACAGTGCACAAGGGTTACAATTTTTACAAATCTAGGTCCCAACACTTGTTACTTTCTGAGGGTTTTTTGTTGGGGAGGGGATGATAGCCATTCTAATAGAGGTGAGGTAATATCCTTAATACCTTTTAAAAAAAAAAAGAAGCAATTCTATGCTCCTTTCCCACAGGAAAATAAAGGGAGCTTATTTACAGCATAATTTTCCAGCAGGGCTCAGAGCCTCACAGTTGGGAACTGAGGCAGAGAAGGCGGCCCAGGGGATAAAAGGGGGCTGTATCCCCAAATCACCTGGCTCTGAGGAGTCCCCTGCACGTACGCACACGAGGCTTGGCCAACATGTATTTAATGCAAGTGAGTGTATAACTCCTAGAAAACAGAAACCAAAGCAAGTTCTTTATGTTTAAGTGTTAAAGTTAATAAACAGAACATATTTACAAAAGAAGCAATTTCCGTTTGGAAAAATCTTTATTCAGGTTTAATGGCTGCAGAAACATTCCCCCAAATAGGAATAAAACTGCAGCAGATTTTTTCCTTCCTATTTGAACTCCAAAATTATAGGAAAATATACATTCTGAGCACTGAAAGACGAATTCTTAGGAAATATATATTTATGCAAATTAAGCAATAAAACATATTTAAGTCAACACAAAATGTTATACTTAACAATTTCTTGACATTTTAAGAACTGGGCCAGTTTTAAATATCCTCAGAATTCCAGAGATATTAGAAATTATCAAATTTCTCACTTCTGTATTTTGAGTAAAATAGCCCATCACAAAGAATATCTTAACCTGTATTCTAAGTGAGTTTAGTTGGAAATTGTAGAAATCGGAGAATCAATCACAAACTTGGGAACAGCGAGTTCAGTTTTCACAAGGCATGAAGAAAATGACCCTAGAAGCTTCCACATTGCTTTCGGGTGGACCCCCAACTCGTCCCCATCCAGAGCCCCACATTCTTTGGGATCTTACAAATGTAACAGGAAGACCATGTGGGGCCTTCATTTTAGCTGCTGGTAAACTGCCTATAATGTTTTTTTCTGACTTGACTTTAAGGAGTATTTGCCCTTACAAGAGCAATTCTCCTTAGCTTTGTTTTTTAGCAGAGTTGTGATTCTAACAGCTTCACATGTCCTAAAACCAGACAAAAATACAAACAAGAGTCAGGGGCATTTCCTTCCTCTGGGTTAAAACGATATAACAGGGCTTCCCTGGTGGCGCAGTGGTGAGAGTCCGCCTGCCGATGCAGGGGACACGGGTTCGTGCCCCGTTCCGGGAGGGTCCCACATGCCGCGGAGCGGCTGGGCCCGTGAGCCATGGCCGCTGAGCCCGCGCGTCCGGAGCCTGTGCTCCGCAACGGGAGAGGCCACAACAGTGAGAGGCCCGCGTACCGCAAAAAAACCCCAAAAAACCAAAAAAACCCCGATATAACAGATATAAGGACACTGTCCACAGCAAAGAGGTTCAGCAGTGAGGTGTGGTTTTGCCAGCTGCCTGGAACAGAATGAAAGCAGAAGAGGACAGACCAGGGGACTCTAGAAGCCAGTGCTGCTATAAAGAGAGACAGCAGGGTGATGGCTGAGAGCTCTCTCCCAAGCAGGCCTCTTCCTGCTGACACCTGAAACCTCAGGGTGTTGACAGAGCTCTTCAGACCTTCTGTAGACCCATCATCTAATACAGGCACCGCAGATGACACCAGCACAAAGCTCACTGTGGTGGATCATTCAAGCAAAGCATGCAAGAGATAAACTCTGTTTTTACTTATACATCTGACCCAGGAGTATGTAAGACATACGATGTATCTGTAGTGCATAGACACAAATTTAGGCAGCATCCTAAGAGGGTAATTGTAAATGGGACTGAGGTGGGAATACGTGGATGAGTAAGAGTCTTTATGAATCATTAGATGCCGGCAAGAGAACGAAATGAGATCACTGCAGAGTGTGAATGGGCCTTGGTGGTGCAGGGCACAAACTAGTCCTTGGAGGGGGGACTCCTGCCCAGGGCTGGACACCCTGATGCAGGCACCCATAAACACGAGAAAAAACACAAAATATTACACAAGGTCCGCCATCATGTTCACCTGCCAGGAAAAGACAACTGTCTTACATGAAATAAAACAACTGCTACAGAGTTTTGACATTGCTCTATAACTTCTGGTGCTTCTACCTGAATGAAAATGAGCAAGGTTCAGAGTACAGAAAAAATAAGGCAAAAATCTAGGGCCACCAGATGAAAAACGGTGTCTGGTTAAATACGAATTTCAGATAAACAATAAATGTTTTCTATAAGTACGTCCAATGCAATATTTAGGACAAACTTACATGAAAACATTATCCATTATTTATCTGAAATTCAAATTTAACTAGACACCCTGTATTTCTATTTGCTACATCTGACAACTATAAAGGAAGTATAAACTTGTTTGACCTTCCTGAAACCGTCTCTGCTGGTCACCGGATGCAATGGGCAAGCAATGTGGAACAAGGCAAAAATGTCACTGGGTTTTCACTGCAAATAGTAAGCCAGAGGCAGCCACGGCTGGCCATAATGGACAGGAAATGCAGTTACTGTTTCATTATTTTTTAAATTATAGTTTCCTCTTTGTTCTCCAAACTGTCCTATTTTTTGGGATCTAGATTTAAATATTTAAATATTATATATATGAGTTGAGGTGACCAACTCAATACTTTCCTCGTGATCGCACTACTGCAAACCACCACCCCCCACACACAAAAAAACCTTTTTTTTTTCTCCCTGAAACCCAGCACTGTTTTATAATTTGCCTCTTATTCAAGACACACATTTCAGGCAAACTCCAAAGCTGTTATTTGGAGCTGAAATGTTTAAATACTCTCCAATGCATAATTGTAGTACAGATGTTGTCTTTCACAATTCTCTCTGGGACAGGCTATTTCAGAACCTGGAAGAGGTTACTTGTATAACTTAATTATTTTTCAATTCTTCTGAAGTATTTTGTTTTTCTATTTTGCACTTTTCATGAATTTATACCATTTTAACTTGAGAATATCTAAAAAATATTTGCAGTACAATATTTAACTCATGATTCCTTTCATAAAAAGGCTTACTAAGAATAATATTATCAACTGATTTTATGAGGTCAGTACCACCATTATATCAAAACCAGTCAAAGAGAGTACAAAAAAAGTACCAACACCCCTCATGAACAGAGAAACAACAAACCTCCACAAAATATTTGCAAACAAAAGCCAGCAATGTATAAAAAGAATTATACACTGTGACCAAGTGGGCTTTATTCCAGGGATACAAGGCTAGTTCAATATTCAAAAACCAAGCAATATAATCCACCATTTTAACAAGCTAAATATAAAAACCACATGGTCATATAGATTGCCTCAGGAAAACATCTGACAAAATCCAACATGTGCTCATGATAAAATAGTCAGCAACTAGGAATACAAGGGAACTTTCTCACACTAAGGGCATCTATGAAAACCCTACAGCTACTATCATAATTGATGGCCAAAGACTAAATGTTTTCTCCCTAAGACCAGGAACAAGAAAGGATGTCTACTCTCACCACTGCCATTCAACACAGTATTAGTTCTAGCAAGTACAATAAGGTGTAAAAAGAAAATAAAAGGCATACAGGTTGAAAAAGAAGAAATAAAGCTCTTTATGGATAACGAAATAGTCTACACAGAAAATCCTAAGGAATCTACAGAAAATCTCCTAGAACTCAATGAATTCAGCAAGGTCACAGGATAAGGGATCAACAGACAAATATCAACAGTGTTTCTACATACTAGCAATGCACATGTGGAAAGTGGATAAACACGATATGATTTACAATCATTCAGATAAAATAAAATACTTAGGTGTCAATTGAATAAACATGTATGGAATATATATTGAAATTTATGAAATGATGAAAGAAATCAAAGAAGACTGAAATAAATTGAGAGATAAAGCATGTTCATGGGTTAGAAGGCTCAACATAGTAAAGATGTTGATTCTATCCAAATCCCTACTGAAATCCCAGCAAGCTGTTTTTAATAGATATAGACAGACATATTCTAAAATATTCATGTAAAGGCAAAGGAACTGGAATAGCTAAAATAATTTTGAAAAAAAAAGAATGGGTTATTTGTAGTGAGGTGGATGGACATAGAGTCTGTCATACAGAGTGAAGTAAGTCAGAAAGAGAAAAACAAATACTGTATGCTAACACATATATATGGAATCTAAGAAAAAAAAAAAGGTCATGAAGAACCTAGGGGTAAGACGGGAATAAAGACACAGACCTACTAGAGAATGGACTTGAGGATACGGGGAAGGGGAAGGGTAAGCTGGGACAAAGTGAGAGAGTGGCATGGACATATATACGCTACCAAATGTAAAATAGCTAGTGGGAAGCAGCCGCGTAGCACAGGGAAATTAGCTCGGTGCTTTGTGACCACCTAGAGGGGTGGGATAGGGAGGGTGGGAGGGAGGGAGACTCAAGAGGCAAGAGATATGGGAACATATGTATAACTGATTCACTTTGTTATAAAGCAGAAACTAACACACCATTGTAAAGCAATTATACTCCAATAAAGATGTTAAAAAATAAATAAATAAATAAATAAATAAATAAATAAATAAGGGGGGGTAAAAAAAAGAATGGGATGAGAGGCATCACTGTACTTGAGACTAGGGCTTACCATAATGCTGCAGTAATCGACGCGGTGAAGTATTAGCAGAAAGCAGACAAGTAGATCAGTGGAACAGAAATAAAAACAAAACAAAACAGAAACAGACCCACACAAGTACAGCCAACTGATTCTGACAATGGTGAAAATACAGTTCAATGGAGGAAGGCTCATCTTTTCAACCAGGAGTGCTGGGGCAATTGGACATGCACAGGCAGAACACTGAAATTCCACCTAAACATCACACCTGAACAAATTAGCTCAAATGGATCAAAGATACAAACGTAAAATGTAAAACTATAAAATTTTAGAAGAACATAGGAAATCTTCAGGAGCTAGCCTAGGTGAAAAGTTCTTAGACATGACACCAATAGCTAAAAATAATAAATTGGACTTCATCAAATTTAAAAACAGAAACAAAAACAACTTTTGTTCTGCAGAAAACCCTATAACAGAGCTCAAGCTTAGACATCACTAGCTCAGCCACCGGCACATCCCCCAGGGGTCAGGCCAGACGTTGGCACCACTTGCACATCATCCTCTGTCTCACATCTGTCCACCTCATCCCACCGACCAGATGCCAAAGCCAGGCCTCTCTCCACCTCTATCACATGAGTCTAAACTGCCCTCAACCCTCTCTAGGACCTGCAGGGCTGTGAGACCTCAGTGATCCCAAGGACCCCTCCCCGCTGCTCCTCAGTGATCCTGAGGACCACCACATCCCACTCTCCTCAGTGATCTGGAGGACCCCCACCATCCTAATTGAGCTCCAGGGTCCTCCCTTATAATCGATTCCCCACACCCTCCACAATCCATTCAACAGACAGAGAAACCTTTGTCAAATGCACATCCGATCACGATCCAGACCTGATTCTTTGAGACCCCAAAACATTAAAGCAGATTTGACAGATCAGGTGACCCAACAGCTGAACTGGGATGGGAGTTGCATGATGCTGAGTGTGCTGCCCTCCCAGCCAGTGTCTGTGTGCTCCCAAGGGCACGGCTGGTGGGCGTCAGGCCCCCTCTAGCTAAAGCATGGCTTTAAGCACAATGTTGAGGTCAGCAGCATCCCCTCCCCTCCTCCCCCTGGCCAGCAGCTGCCACCGGGGACCATGCTGCTTTCTACAGCGGGTGGGCACTAGCCTGAGTGCTGGATGTCCCCACCCTGCAGTGACAAAGCCACCCAGTGGCGGCCACTTTGGGGAGCAGGACCTCCCATTCACGTGCTGTCCCTTCTTCTGCCATTGCTGGTAGCAGGACTGCCAGCACGTTGAGGGTCCCTGGACCACACAACAAAGAATGACCAACGGGATGAGGGCTCAAAGGGATTTTAATTTGAACTCCGAAGGGAATACACCATCATCTGAGGCTCTGAAATAGTGGAGTCAAACATGTCCCCAAAGACACACCCCTTCCTGAAGGCAGCACCGGCCCTGCTTAGCAGAGGCATGGAGTCTGACCGCAGGCGTGGGGGGTTACGGGGGCACACTCGGGGCTGACACCCAGCCTTTATATCCAACCACATGCCAGGGGAACTTACCATCACCGGTCACCCTGACGGTGTTTCAAAACTGTAAGCACACATGAATTTGAAATTTAGGGCACATGGTTGGATACAAAGGCCAAGGAGGAAGCTCCACCCCGTGTCTCTGTAGCCCTGGTCCAACACCTGGTTTCTTGCTACCAGAGTGAGGAACTGGCGTGTCTCCTGCAGGATTCTGAGGAAGAACAGAAGTGTCCACATCCATGAAAAAAACTGACCTGGGATCACTGACTGTGAGATGTAGACCCTCACATCAAGGCTGGGATCCTCATGCATTAATTAAAAGTCTTAGTCGCTTGATTGGGAGTGATATGATTTGTATCACTTACATAGATACAAAATGATAAATGACACAGGAGTTTGCTTTATTTACCTAAAAAAAAACAATTTAGGGGTTATATTTTGTTGGTTTATGTTTTTAGCTCTTTAACTTGGTCAGAACTGAACTAAACAATTTGCACAAAATAAAATAAATCTCTTTTGATAATAAAACTAACTAATTTTAACTGGTATTCACCATTAAAGATTTCAAGATACAGGTGGCAGTTTCTGAAATAATTTTACAGAATATTCAACAGTCACAGCACAAAGCTCATTCTGCAAACAACAGAAGTCCGTTTTTTATTAGAACCATCAAAGGTAATTTTGAAGGTTATCAAGCTTCCTTTAATGATAGACATACCATGAAGTTAACTAGACTATATCTCTATTTATTTCTTCCTTTCATAGACACCAGTAGTTTTGGAAAATACGCTTTTAACTCTCAGACACGAACAGGAAAGGTTAAAATCTATACTACTGCCAAATGTTCTCAAACATTTAGATTTCACATGACTCGACCGACTATATCCCATTACCTCAATTTCCTAAAATAACTTTTTAGAATCGGTACAAACTAGCACATAAAGGGATACCCCAAATGACGGGCTTGTGATGGTTTCACACTGGTGGGACCACCAGTCCTGTACCATCACCTGTGCAAGATGGAGATGTAAAGGCTCCCCTCTGCCAAGCCCAAAGGAGTCAGTTGCTTAGGTCGCTATTAAAGGTCGCTGTAAAATACAGTACCACCTTTCAATTATCTGCTTGATAAACGGAGGAGGGGGCTACAGTGCAGCAGAGTATCACGGGGTTTGTGCCAGAAGATGTGGGCAAGGCCCCCTTTTCTTATTAGTCAAGTTGAGACCCTGGGCCACATACTTAACTTGAACCTTGGTTTCATCATCTGTGGCAAGAGGGTAACCCTGTCCCTTCTCCCCCACCTCAGAGGGTGTGGAGGTGATGCTGACCGAAGCCTGGGTTAAGTCATGAGGTGCCCAGGACATGACACATGCGTGGTGGGTTTCCTTACCACACAGGGCCGTCCTGAGACAAAGCTTAATACAAGTGCAGCCTCTGCAGCACGTGACAAGCAGTGATAATGTGGCGGGCCCACCTTGCCTCTGCCCGTCCCCGGGGAGTAAGGGGACATGATTCAGTCCTTTACCCAGAGTTGGTTTGTCAGGGCAGGACATGCCCTATTGGTGGATGACATCACCTGAGCACAGTGAGAAAAGGTTACATGAGCCGCACAGCAGACAGGGGGATACCAAATGCTCATTTAAGTGCAGAATCCACCTCTATAAAGACCAGTTCTCTCCTCTCAGATGTCTGAGAATAAATGCTGACTAAAGCGCCTTTGGATTCTTACCTGAACCCACATCAATCCAAAATACACTCTATTGCCATCAGGGCTTATTCTCTCCGTCTGGGAAACCTCAGTCTGGCCTCTACCTGCCAGGCAGAGCGCATTTTGGGGAAGCCGGAGGGTCTCCTAAACTGAAGCTCTGCAGTCCCGTGACCCAGCACTTTCACTCCCAGGTGTGCTCCCAACAGAAATGCAGCCGAATGTCCAGCAAAATACATTGTCCAGGATGGCCCCCTGCTCTAAGAGCCCACCCTGCAAAACCCCCAACACCCATCAGCAGGGAATGTCACCTATTCACACGGCACTGGGAATGAACTAGCAACAGTGACACATGGGGACCTGGATGGACCCCACAAACACCCCAAGGAGCCGAAGGAGCTGGAGGAAGAGCACACGCTGTGGGATCTCACAGACGGGAAGCGCGGCAGCCACGCGGGTGTGTGGCGTGAGATGTGGGGGCAGCGGTGGCCCGGGGGGCAGTGTGATCACAGGCGCATGCTCAGTTTGTGTGTGCGCTTATGCCGTGCACCTCTCTGCGAGAGGTTACACTTGCACAAAAGGCTGCAAGTCAGGGAGAGGGGACGGTTCTCTCACCCACTCCCAGGAGTTAGTTTTGTCAGGCAGGCAAGCAAGAGGACAGATGTCCTCAGCCAGTAGTGAGGACAAGTCCTGGGGGACTCACTGTGCCCCCTGCCCTCTGAGGGCCAGTTTCAGAAGAGATTGTGCCGTGGGGTCGGGGGTTGCGGGGCAAGAGGACCCTCCACAGGCCAGGAATTAAGGCCATTTAATCAGATTGCAAATGCACTCCGTATCCTGACAAGATTCGTGACTCTCCAAATTTACAGTGAGTCACCTGTGATCTTGTCAAAACTGTGACAAAACCCTGACCTACTTAGTGCTGGGAAAGCGCCTGGAAATGACATCGCCGCTTCCCTATTTAAAGCATGTCTCTCATGACTGAAGCAAGAATGGAACAAAAGAAAACCCCCAATTCATCGCATTCCAAAAGATGGGTTTACCTTTGCTACCTGTCCCCAAAGATCCCAAATGATAATGCAACATGAATTGCAATGAATGTTCCTGGTACCCATAGGGGAGGTCTGAGATGCTGCTGGGTGCGTGTCCAACCTCACAATGCAGCTGTGCAGACCTCACTCAATAAAGGAAACAAAGACAGGAAGACCAACCAGGCCTGGCAGCCCTGCACTGCCCCCCAGGATCACCCTCCCGACGACCAAGGGAGACAACACCCTAGAAAAGTGCCTCGGACACAGGGAAGCCAATCTCACCCATATCCTGGGGGGAGGATTTCTCTTGGAAGCTTTCATCTTCCATGTGACAAGAGTTTTTAAAATGGTTTCTTCAAAAATGAAAACTACAATCGAGCCTTCATTAACCTGGTCTCATTAAAACACGTTCTGACAGTGATTTTTTTTCTACCTGTGCTATGTTTCCAGCTCTGCCTTTAAAAATTTGTAACTTAAAAGTCAGACAAAGACAAATATCATATGCTATCACTTATATGTGGAATCTAAAATATGATACAAATTAACTAAGCTACAAAACAGAAACAGACTCACAGACATTGAAAACAAACCTATGGTTACCAAAGGGGAAAGGGGCAGGGGAGGGATGAATCAGGAGTTTGGAATGAACAGATACAGACTATTATATATAAAATAAACAAGGTCCTACTGTATATAGCCCAGGGAACTATATTCAATATGCTGTAACAAACCATGATGGAAAAGAATATGAAAAAAAATTTACAACTTAAAATGAAGGTGGATACCGTGTCCACTTGACAGGCTCACAGCAGGCAATGGTCACGTTTCCTGCAAACATCTGCAGCAGCATCGCAGATGGGCCCTTGCTGGGCTTGATGACTATGCACAGACCCTGGCTGTGTCACAGTAATCCTTTTTGGCCTGTTTATTTATTTATTTCTGTCTTATGACTCAAACAAAATAGTTTAAGGACTAGCAGGGCCGCCTGTCACAATCAGCATGCAGCCCATCCTGTGCGGGGTGGGCTCTGAGCTCGAACCAAAGTGCCTTCGATGACCTGGGATGCCCCGGAGTCACGGAGGCTCCAGCTAACACACAGACTGTGTTAGGACCGCCCTGCCAGGCCGGTGAGTGGGATACACCCTGGAGCTTTCAAATCAAATCCCCTCTGTGAAGTCCAGCAAAACCTCCAAGGACACGCTCACTGTGATGGGAAATCTGAAAACCAGGGCAGGACAATGACCCTTCATCACCTCCTCATCGTCTGGAAACATCTATTTTTTTTTTAAGTTTTTGCTTTATAACAAATTGAATCAGTTATACATATACATCTGTTCCCAAATCCCTTCCCTCTTGTGTCTCCCTCCCTCCCACCCTCCCTATCCCACCCCTCCAGTCGGTCACAAAGCACCGAGCTGATCTCCCTGTGCTATGCGACTGCTTCCCACTAGCTATCTACCTTACGTTTGGTACTGTATATATGTCCATGCCTCTCTCTCGCTTTGTCACAGCTTACCCTTCCCCCTCCCCATATCCTCAAGTCCATTCTCAAGTAGGTCTGTGTCTTTATTCCTGTTTTACCCCTAGGTTCTTCATGATATTTTTTTTCTTAAATTCCATATATATGTGTTAGCGTACGGTATTTGTCTTTCTCTTTCTGACTTACTTCACTCTGTATGACAGACTCTAGGTCTATCCACCTCATTACAAATAGCTCAATTTCATCTCTTTGTATGGCTGAGTAATATTCCATTGTATATATGTGCCACATCTTCTTTATCCATTCATCCGATGATGGACACTTAGGTTGTTTCCATCTCCGGGCTATTGTAAATAGAGCTGCAATGAACATTTTGGTACATGACTCTTTTTGAATTATGGTTTTCTCAGGGTATATGCCCAGTAGTGGGATTGCTGGGTCGTATGGTAGTTCTATCTGTAGTTTTTAAAGGAACCTCCATACTGCTCTCCATAGTGGCTGTACCAATTCACATTCCCACCAGCAGTGCAAGAGTGTTCCCTTTTCTCCACACCCTCTCCAGCATTTATTGTTTCTAGATTTTTTGGGGGTAGAGGCCATAGTGATTTTAACTGGCTGGTTAGACTGAACTGCAGGATTTCAAGAGGAGAGAATTATGGCCAAGGAATAAAATCATGGCCCTGAGCCAGGGCCATGAGGATGGGGGACATGGTCCCACTCTTGCCTCCTCCACAGCCTCTCCTTCTCTGGACCCCACAGGCAGAGGCTGCCCTGGTGGCCCAGGCACCCACACCACGGCACAAAATGCAACAGAAAAGGAAACCAAGAATCACAAACAGTTCCACAGCCCCCTGACACAGCTGCATCTGCCTGTCTCCCCCAGATCCTGACACACAGCCCAGGGGCTCTCAAGACATCTGATTCCACAGACCATAGAGGGTCCCCCCAAAGGTTAAGGATTCATATAGAGGCTTTGTTTTGTTAAGTAATAGATATTAAATTCCAAATTAAACCCTCCCAACCTTGCACAAGGGTAAGAGCTAGTACCAGGTAGACAGGCGGGCCCCACGGAAGGAGGACTGAGGCAAGGTCTGCCCTGCTCTGTGGGCACGGCACTTACACACATCCTGCAGGTGCACTTAGGCCCTGCTTACCAACTAGGGCGCCATCCATGGCCTCACTGTCCCCGTGAGCCAGAGGCGAGGTCACCACTTACAGAGCGGCACACATGGGAGCCCGGAGACGCTGCTTCCCTGCAGCAAGCCAGCCATCCAGTCTCCCCTGCATAGCCTGCAGGAGGCTGCTCCTCAGTGCTGGGCTCCCAAGATCCCACAAATATGGTGGCTCCTTGCCATCCAAACACCTGCCTGTTCCCATCCTACTGCTTGTTTTACAATAATAATAGTAATCTTACAAAGCAGGATCCTTTGATATGTCAGCCTTCCCCATGGCACAGGGCCCTGGGCATCCCCTCACCTGCCCTGGACAGCGTACTCCTGAGCCCTGACATGTGCACACACCTTGTCCCACCCTGGGCCTCTCTCTCTCAGGGGAGGTGAATAGGAGAGGCCGCTGAGCAGCACGAGACCTGGGGCTCTGTTCCATTCTCCTGCCTATGCTCAGCCTCAGCTTTCCAGCAGGCAGGTGAATGTGTGTGCACCCGGGAAATCAGCCACCTTCCCAATCCTCTGCCCTCATGAAGCTAGCTGCACGCTGGCTCTGACCACACGACATGCCCCAGGGGGACAGGGGAGCCAGTTTAGCAGGATAACCACGCCTGGCACCTATTACAAATCCTGAGATCTTGGGCAAACACCCACTGTGAGGGATGTGGCCTGCCTGGGAGTCCTCGACTGTCCAGTGCTCTTCTCACCAGGCCCCTCCTAGAATCTCTAGAGACACCTCTTCCCTTACGGCACCTTCTATCCCTCCACACTGATGTGTCAGGACCCCAGGCTCTAACCTGGTCCTACACACAGTGAGGAAGGGCCTGCATAGGGGCAGAGAGGCCAGCGCTCTGAGTGCAGCGATAGAGGCCAGCAGACCTTTGGGGCACTGGTGGATCTCCTCCCTGGAGGAGGAGGAGGGAGGGGAGGAGGAGGGAGAGGAGGAGGGGGAGGAGGGGGAGGAGGAGGAGGGGAGGAGGGGGAGAAGGGGGAGGGGAGGAGGAGGGAGAAGAGGACGGGGAGGAGAGGGAGGACAAGTGAGACGGGGAGGGGAGGAGGTGGAGGAGGGGGAGGGGAAGGAGGAGGAGGAGGAGGAGGGGGAGGTGGAGGAGGAGGAGGGGGAGGTGGAGGGGAGGAGGAGGGGGAGGGGAGGAGGGGGAGGAGAGGAGGGGGAGGGGGAGGAGGGGGAGGGGGAGAGGGAGAGGAGGGGGAGGGAGGGGAGGAGGGGCAGGAGGGGGAGGAGAGGAGGGGGAGGGAGAGGAGGGGGAGGGGAGGAGGGGAGAAGGGGGAGGGGAGGAGGAGAGGGAGGACAACTGAGATGGGGAGGGGAGGAGGAGGAAGAGGGGGAGGGGAAGGAGGAGGAGGGGGAGGGGGAGGGGGAGGGGGAGGGGGGGGGAGGGGGAGGGGGAGGGGAGGGGAGAGGAGGGGGAGGGGAGGGGGAGGGGGAAGGCAGAGGAGCCCAGGGGCTCCAGCATACAGCTGGGTGCACAGTCCTGGGGCTGCTCGGGAGGCAGTTGTCAGGGCCGCAGCCCCAGGGGTGTGGGATCCAGGCTGCTCCCTTCTGCTCCTCTCCGCTGGCGCTGGCTCTACCTTCTGCAGGACTCGTCTCCAGCCTCCTGCCCCTACAGCCCTGCTGCTCTTGTCCACTCTCCCAGAGGCCCACCCACTGTTGGTTGCAGTCCCTGCGGTCTCTCTCCAGCTCCTGCCTTCTGGGTCTCTCCTGTCATTCCCAGGTGCCTGACTTCTTCCATATTCCCCAATTCAAATCCCCAAGAATCCTGATCTCTGGAATCTGAGCCACACAACCTCTCCTGGTGCTGAGCTCGTCCCACTGGGCTGTGGGCAGCCGCTATTCTGTCTATGGCCCAGACTGTCCTTTAACGTCCTTTGGTGGAGGCCCGTGGAGGAAGGATGTGGAATCATAAGCTCCTTGGGTACACTGTTACCAACTAAGTTCAGAAAGCTGGTGTGATCGTGTGTGAAAGAGACCAGAGTAAAATCACCCAGGTGGCCCCCTGAAAACCAGAAGAACAGGACTAAAAGGAGGGCTCTGGCAGTGGCATCAGGAACAGGAACAGGCTTTCCTGTGTGTGGTGACCTGCCACGCTGCACTGGATGACCCATCATCTGACCTGGAGCATGTCCCCTGCAGGGCCATGCACCCAGCCCTCAGGAGCCCACGATCGATCCATTATCGTTCACCTACTACAGCACGTTCAGCCCATGCAGTGTCACGTAGCCGTGGGGACCTCAGTTTAAGGCTATTTAGTAATGTGGAAAAGGCTCAAGAAATAATGCCAAGTGAAGAGGAAAACAAAACCAGAGGAAGAATTCTTTGCATAGGATTACTTCTTCTCCAGTGGGTATTTTTCCAAAGGGTATTTGTTACTTTTGGGAGAAAGCAAGTCTTTAGCCACAATGTCTGTTGAAAGAACGAGATGACAGAAGGCCAAGGGCAGCACCATTCTGCAAAAACTTCAATGCAGAAACAGAGTCAATAAAAGGCCGAGGGTCGCCCCACCGCTCCTTGGCCTGGAGAGGACAATGCAGAGTCTTCCCTGCCCTCCTGCCAAGCTTCGATGAGGAAGCGGGGTGCTCAGCAGGTCTGCCAACCCTTCTGGGTGGACGAGGCTGCACTGAACGAGCCATGTGTGTCAGGGCAGCAGAGGTGGTCAGACTGCAGAGGAAGTTCAAGATGTAACAGGGACACCTGGGGACATTTTACATAAATGCATGACCACTTTAAACCTTCCAGGAGTAAACACAGTTACCCCTCAGTATCCATGGAAGGTTGGTTCCAGGACTCCTGAGGATACCAAAATCCACAGATGCTCAAGTCCCTTATATAAAATGGTGTCATATTTGCAAATAACTCACTGCACATCCTCCCCTATTCTTTAAATCATCCTTAGATTACTTATAATACCTAATACAATGTAAATGCTATGTAAATAGCTGCCAGAGTACAATTAATTCAAGTTTCACTCTTTGGAACTTTCTGGAATATTTCTTAGAACATCATTGATTGTGGTTGGTTACATGCATGAATGCCAAACCTGAGGGTGCAGAGGGCCAACTGTACAGGTGATGGGAGACTTGGGCTCCCGAGACAGTGCTGCCTCGTTCCCAACGCGCAGTAGAACAGTGTCCAGAGCAGGACGGTGGCACACACTTGCCCACCACTGAGCATACGATGGAAATGAATGAAGGGTGCAGGAACATGTCAGAGCACGACGGGTACTCTCCTCCACTGAGTGCAACAAATGATGGTCCCACCCTTTACGACCAGGAGAAGGGGGCTACTTGTGAAGACCCTGTGAAGACCCCAGGTCACAGTGATGTGGTAATGAGCGCTACACTCCAGGGAAGCAACAAAATGACCTCAGGCTCCCAAATCTACTATGTGTTTGTGTGTGGGGGAGGTACTGCAAGGCTTTATGGGGGCACTAACGGTGCAAGGGCTTGCAACACAGCTAAGTCCATTCTTTTGGAAATCTAAAGAGCTCTTCAAATGTCATGGCCATGAAAAGCACGGTCACCATGAGGAGGCATCCCGTGGGTGAGATGCACCAACACACGAAGACTGGCAGCCCACCTTTTGGGAGCTCCTGGGAGAGCACACACTCTGTGATGTATGGCACAGTTCACAGGTGCTGTGAGTGAGGAAACCGTAAAAGGCATCATAGGAGAGGCAGGGGTTGGCACTGGAAGGGAGGGCTCTGCATCCAGGGAAGGGCAGGGGAGCCAGCAACCAAGATGTGGCAAGAGAACCATGTGGTGTACCTGGGACAAGGGGGCGGGGGTGGACCAGTCTGCTTGGGGGAAGTGTCTAACCCTGAACTTCAAGTAATGGTTCCCCAGCTCTAGGCAATACACTAAAATGCTTTGTGATTTTTTTTTTAAGTTTTCTATAGTTAAAACCTCAGATAACATCCACATAACAGGCTCAAGAATACTCCAGCCATCAGTGTATGGTCTGCCTTCCTCCTTTCTCTGCACTGACTCAGCACTGATTCCTGAGGTATCTTGTGCTCTTCTACACCCAATGCTTTGCATTTGATCATGTTGATATGATAAAAAGAAGCAAACAAAGAAGCTTCCAGAAAATGCAGCAGACTCAGTTGGGAAAGGCCTGCCAATCCTTTGCCTCTGTACAGCCGACAGAGCCCGCCGATGGGGCCAACATTGCTCTAGCCACCACAGGGCACTGTCAGGAAACCGCTCACCAGGCATTCCCAGGCCTCGGGACACAAATGTACTGGCCATTGCCCTGTCCTTTAGTGGATCCACTCTCCAAGCTGGTCCCAACTTCAGAGTGAGCCACCCATTCAATAGGTGAACAGGATCTGTGTCTTGTGACCAGTCCTGTCCTGACGCCCCAACCACTGCATCCCCGCCACATACAAAGCACTTCCACAGCCCTCACTGTAGGTTGCATGACAAACCAATGAAGGGCAAAGGCTCAGAGGGCACTCAGCTCAGAAAGCCACCATCTCCAAAACCACCAACCCGAGGAGCTGACACGCAAGGTGACCCTGGACTCACAGCCCCCTGGAGACCTGACAGAAGCAAATACCATCTCACTGGCCAGATGCACGCACCCTAATGCCAAGCAAAGACAAGGCTGCAATCAAGTGAGGAAACACAAGAAGAAGCGACTCCCCAAGAACAGGGCCAGCAGACCCAGCAAACAGTAACATCAGACAAAAACCCCCAACTCACCACCACCGAGAAGTTCAGGTAACAAATTATGAATCAGAGACTATAACATACTGTTTTAAATGGTTTCAAGTACTTCTTAAAGTGATCAAAACCGTAAGTAAACAATATGATACCTTTTAAAAAGACCAAGGATATGGGAAATTAAGAGAATTTATGGAAATGAGCAACATAATCATAGAAACCAAAAACCAAGTGGCTGGTCTTTACAGTGGGTCTGATGTGGGTTGGGCAGAGGGCAGATTAGCCAAGTGGAAGGCAGCACTGAGGAAAGCCCTTAGATGAAGGCATAATGCAAGAGAATCGCTGAAAAATCAGAATGATGGAACAAAAAGGACCAATAAATGACAAACTGAGAGAGGAAGGAAGAGAGGGAAGTGGTAACAGGCAATCTTTGGAGCGCTAAAAGCTAATGTCATGGAACTGATCCCAGCATGAATCATCCCCGGGGGAGGCCCAGAGGAGCAGGCAAGAGGATAGCTCATTCTCTCATCTTCCCAGGTGTCCAAAGAAGCTTCAGGAAGACTACAAGGCTACGTTCCCCGAGGTCTCACACATTCTGGTTGTACAGGTGACCCCGGGACGTGGTCTTTCTCAAATACCAGATACATTTTGTCCTTCCTCCACACTGGCAACAGCACAGTGATCATGTCACCTGATTCTTGAGTGCTGCTGGCCTTCTGTCTACAGGGATGCAGGGCTTGGCCCTGCTGGCCTCTCTGAAGCCATGGTCCACCAGTTGCTCATCCCCATGACTGACAACCCTGTGGACCCTACAAACCGGAAGGCAGGCAGAGAAAAAGAAAAATATTTAAAGACTCCAGTTTACTATCTTTTTAGTGCATGGTGGATTTCTCTCCCAGCAACTGAAGACGTGAGCATGGGCATTCCCCTCCTTGTACACTGCTTGGCTGGCAGGTAGCCCAGGGGCAACAAGCTGGAGGGGCTCTGTGCGCATAGGACAGCCCAAAGTAGGTCTGGCTGGGGCAAAATCCTCATGAACTCTCATTCCTCAGGATTTAGGGCTTCCTACTTTTAAGTTGCCATGGCTTTTAAAAGACAGAAAAACACTGCAAAACTAAGGGCTATTAACATACAACTATTTAAAATTGAATATTTAAAACAAACATATCTGAGATTACTGCCAAGTAAGCTGTTCCAAACATAGTTGGAGCCAACAGATTTGCACAAAGAGCCTGTAAAAGAATGCAAAAAGTTCATAAGCTTCAACTCAGCCCAACAAAGTAAGTGCACACCTCCTGGCTGTAAAGGAACAGGTCAACTGTGAAGGCAGATTGTGCTTCATAAGACAGACAAATGGCATTCCAGGTGCCCCCAGACCGGCTCAGCCGGCAAGTGGGGATGAAAGGTGACACCAGTCTCACAGGATGGCTGTGAAATTTAAACCAGATAATGTTGGAAAAACACATGGCAATCACTGGAGGCTATTCTACTGTTTAGGGATTACAGCATTAATGTAATATTCATTAGTGATTAAAGCAGCAAGTGTTCATTCAAGGCTTTATTGATTAACGTCTAAAAAGCCACATAGATTTCTGAGATACAGGCAGTGAGTCCAAGGCTGCTGGGGCGTGGCAGGGGCAGGATCAGGCCTCAGAGGTAAGGGAGGCTTGGGTCAGATATCCAGTGTGGCACTTGTCTGCCTCCTTCCCCCAGGCTGCTAGCAGGGGAGGCCTGGGGGCCCTCGGAAAGGCCAGATCTTTCTACAATAGCTTGTCTAATCTAAACGAAGGGTTTTTATGAAAAAGTGTTCTGGAGTAAAACAAAAGCTCTTCTTAGAAAAGGAACCACAAAGTCACAAGCGCTAAACAATGCCCAGCCCCCAAGAGAAATGGCGACCCCATTTCTCTCTCTCAAAGCACAAGGAGCTCCCCAAAGATTATAAGCAAGGTCCCTAGCCATCTACGCCACCATCCACCAGACAGCAGTTTCCAGGGAATGGCTTACTCCTCCACACTTTCTTTGAAAGCCCCAAAACAATGAAAACGGAGAGAGAGAACTAGAAAGAGAAACATATTCCACTTTCAACAAATCAGGAAAACAGACACTAGCAGACAGCACAAATCCCTGGGTGGACCGGACCAATGGAATCAGGAACGGACAGAGAAAGCCAGAGCCCCCATCCTGACCCCTGGGGAGATACAGACCTTGAGATGGCTGCTTGCAATGGATCACATAGACTTGGGAGCAGAGCCACTGAGTAGACCGCGGCCTGTGGACTTGGCCTCATACACAGAGAGAAACAGGCAGCAAATACGAGATAGAAGCACAAAGACCTGCTAGGAGCAACGCCCAATTTATACATGAAGATCTGGGGAATGCAGCCCTCCGGCTGGGCAAAGGAAATGTATTCAGAGAGAGTGTATTCCAGACCACAAACTTGAAATGAAGTGCACCCCCATCCTATTCTTCAACAAAGAACTGACTAAAGTCACCAAGTAACCAGCTCTGGAATCAGGCACAGAAATAGGGTGGGGGAGGAGGGTAAGCACGTGCAGACCCAGAGGAAAGCCTCATAAGGAAATAGGAGAAGAGCTTTTTTAGTAACATACTCTTCACAGTCTCTGTAAGCTTCCTATTATTACTGCAACAAATCACAACAAACCTGGTGGCTTAAAACAAGAGAAATGTATCATCCTACAGTTCTAGAGGTTAGACCTCTGAAATGGGTCTCACTGGGCTAAAACCAAAGTATTGCAGGATGGTGTTCCTTCTGGAGGCTCCGGGGGGAATGTGCCCCTGCCTTTTACAGTTTCTAGGGGCTGCTCTGGTTCCTCGGCCGGTGGTCCCCTTCCAGGAACCGCATCCCTCGACCTCTGCTTCCAGCGTCAGGTCTGCTCTGACTTTGCCCCTCCTGCCTCCCTTGGGGTTACATCAGGCCCACAATGCATAATTCAGGCCAATCTCCCCATCTCAAGATTCTTAACTTAATTACATCTGCAAAGTCTCCTTTTCCATATAGAATAACATATTCCCAGGTTCTGGGGATTGGGACATAAACATCTTTGGGAGTCATGATTCCAGCCACCGCAGGAAGCCCCTTTTTCCTTGCCATGTCCAGTCTGGAGGGCACACACATGCATTGGCTCATGGCTTCCTGCTGCCAACAACATCAGTACCAGTCTTTCTCGTCTGATGCCTATCTGGTCCTCCCTCTTCCACTTTCATGGACCCTCTGATTACACTGGGTCCACTCAGGATAACCCAGGATAATCCCTCTACTTTGAGGTCAGCTGGTTAGCAACCTTCACTCCATATTCAATTTTACTTTTTTCAATTCCAATTCTCCCAACATATTCACAGGTTCTGGACATCGGGATATTGATATCTTTGAGGGGCCTTTACTCTGCCTACCACACTCTCCTAAAAAGATTTTTAAAAATCAAAGAAGAGATTATAAACCAACAGAAGGAGAAGAAGAGCTTGGGAAAGAAATGGAGAAAAAGAAAATAAATGGGCTAGGGATGATGACCACATTATAAGCCGTTAAAAAATAGAATAAACACAATCAACCAAACAAAGACACAAGCAAATGAAATGGCAAAGGATGTGAAATATCAAGTTTATCTAAGAGATGACAGATATAAGACCCAGAAGAAATGCTACATAGATAAAGTGACTTGTCTCTGTCAGATGATAAGGGTATATTGTGTTCGGTTTAAAAGAAAGTGATACAGAAGATGAGCACACAGAAATAGCCTGGAGAAGTTACTGAATCAAAAGAATCATATGAACACCCAGGCAGAAGACAGGCTGAGCTCAAATATCTTCACAATAATGCTCAATGCTGAAAGACAGAAATATTTCTATAAAGTTTTAAAGGAAAGAGTGTGACTCAAGAGTTTTATACTCAGGCAAGAGATATTTTGAAGCTTGCAAAAATTCTCCACTGGGAGTCATGAGCCATCCGAGAGGAGAGCAGGGGATCATGACCAACAAACTCTATCATGAACTCCAACAACTGAAAGAGGAATTGAAAGAAAGGCCTTGAGAATTCCTCTAAAATTAAAGGACCAGTACTGTGTGATCCTGGAATCCATCTAAATGTGGCACGAAGACCATGTAACTGTGGAAAATGACGTTACCTACGAGGGGGCAAATAGTATGTGTCTAGACCACGTAAGCAATGGTGACATAAACAACAAGACAGGAGGAATGGGAGGGTGGGGGAAAGAAGGGTGGGCATGCACTTTAGTCATCTTTCAAAGCAGAACTGAACTGATATCACTGAAGGCAGCTGGCAAACATATTTCATAGTTTCCCCCTAACTTTACAGGGATTGAATGGAGACTATAGCTTCTCCCCAGTTAATTCTTCCTCCTGAGCACCTGCCTAACCCACATGGCAAGGAGTGGACAGAGGGACACTACTTCCTGCTCATGGGCCAGCCCTACTGCAGGAACTGCCACCTGGGAGGGGCCGGCCACTACGTACTCTGGGACTATGGTTACCACTGGCTGGCCCACCCAGCCCAGGGAAGGAACATGCTGGGAACTCCAAGGTAGAAGACACTAAGCTTAAATTCAGCAAATCCTTCATTATTAAATTAAATAAAATTTAAATGAGCACATTTTATTTTTTAAACATCTTTATTGGAGTATAATTGCTTTACAATGGTGTGTTAGTTTCTGCTTTATAACAAAGTGAATCAGTTATACATATACATATGTCCCCATATCTCTTCCCTCTTGTGTCTCCCTCCCTCCCACCCTCCCTATCCCACCCCTCTAGGTGGTCACAAAGCACCAAGCTGATCTCCCTGTGCTATGTGGCTGCTTCCCACTAGCTATCTATTTTACGTTTGGTAGTGTATATATGTCCATGCCACTCTCTCACTTTGTCCCAGCTTACCCTTCCCCTTCCCCGTATCCTCAAGTCCATTCTCTAGTAGGTCTGTGTCTTTATTCCCGTCTTGCCCCTAGGTTCTTCATGACCATTTTTTTTTCTTTTTTTAGATTCCATATATATGTGTTAGCATATGGTATTTGTTTTTCTCTTTCTGACTTACTTCATTCTGTATGACAGACTCTACATCCATCCACCTCACTACAAATAACTCAATTTCGTTTCTTTTTATGGCTGAGTAATATTCCAGCTCAATATCAAAAAAACAAACATCCCAATCCAAAAATGGGCAGAAGACCTAAATAGACATTTCTCCAAAGAAGATATACAGATTGCCAACAAACACATGAAAGAATGCTCAACATCATTAATAATTAGGGAAATGCAAATAAAAACTACAATGAGATATCATCTCACACCGGTCAGAATGGCCATCATCAAAAAATCTACAAACAATAAATGCTGGAGAGGGTGTGGAGAAAAGGGAACCCTCTTGCACTGTTGGTAGGAATGTAAATTGATATAGCCACTATGGAGGACAGTATGGAGGTTCCTTAAAAAACTAAAAATAGAACTACCATATGACCCAGCAATCCCACTACTGGGCATATACCCTGAGAAAAACATAATTCAAAAAGAGTCATGTACCAAAATGTTCATTGCAGCTCTATTTACAATAGCCAGGACGTGGAAGAAACCTAAGTGACCATCAACAGATGAATGGATAAAGAAGATGTGGCACATATATACAATGGAGTACATTTAATTTTAAATACCACATACGACAGTCTAAAAAATGTAATAATCTCCAACATGATTAAGTGAGAATAAAGGAAACTGGAGAACAATGGACACTGTATGCTCCTATGTGTTTAAACATGAAAAAAGAAAAGATACATTCTTGGGCATCCACAGAATATTTCTAGAAAGGTACAGAGGAGCAATTAACAGCAGGGCCTCTTGAGAGAGGGACTGGGCCTGGCATAAGAAAATGACTCACATTTTACTATATATTCTTGTTTTACTTGAATTGTTAGCCTGTGCACATACTGGCCGTCTCATTTTTTAAGAAAATTGAATAAGCAAAGGAGAAAGGGCAAAAGCTAGTATGCCCCTATTTCTGTGGAGTAATACCTGCCCTCCTGCCTTTCTGTAGGCCTGGGGACAGGATGTGGCAAGTTCTGTATTAGCTTTGCCTTTCTAGATTTCAGCATTTCTTATGGAACGTGTTTTACAAAAAGTATCCCCAAAACAAATGGTTTATGGTCAAAACACCAAGAGCAAAGTGCAAACAGGTTCTCCTACCTCCCCTCCCCCTCCCCCACACATCAATTAAACTTATCAATAGTCTATTAAAAAATGAACATCGATGACACACACTGGACAAAGGTTTGAAGGATCCTCCGGTTTGCTCCCTAAAAAGGAAAATGCACAGTGAATTCCGATGAATGTCCAAAGGGTCCAGACTGCCCTCTCCTGCTCCAGGCTGTTCTGTATCCCAGAACATCCCACAAACTCAGGAAGATGGTGCTGGTGTGACTCACTCTGCAGCTCTCAGAGGGTCTCCTCTGTTTCCAGGGCGACCTCTCTCTGATCTCAACACAAGCACCTGTCCACCAGCCTCTGTGGTCCTCACAACAACCCCGCGAATGAAATGAGGCTCCCCCTCATCCCAGACGTAGGAACGGAGGCTCAGGGCAGTGAGACACCTCCCCAAGGTCCCCAGCGATGGGGCAGGTCTCTTCCCAACCCTGCTGAAAAGGAATGAACGCCCAGTTGGTTAGGGCTCCGTCCTGAGGGGAGAGGAGCCTGGAGAGAAGCTGTAGAGAGCCGACAGGTACCCCTGGAGCTGCTGTCACCTGCAGGGACGCAGAGGCTGGGAGACGACCTGACCCAGCCAGGGACTCACAGCAGGAGGCAGCACCAAGGAAACAGAACAGTGTGTCTGGCCCCAAAGCACAGCCTCTCCCACACCCATGCCCCCAGGGGGCCCAGGGATGGCAGTGTCCCACCCCCCTACTGGCCTGGGCACTCAGGGGCTCCTCTGCAGGCACTTGGGTGCCTACAACCTCCCCTGTGGACTCTCTGGAAAGCAGAACATGTTGGGGATGCAGGAACCCACGGGAGTGGCTGAGCACAGCAAGTGCATGGCCAGCAGGTGGTCAGAGCAGGGGCCTGACCTGGACCCGCTCCACTCAGTGCCCTGAATGTGGGGGTCCATCCAGCAGACACTCATGGGCTAACCTGGGCCAAGTGCCTGCAAACACACTGGGGAGGATATGGCACAGCCTCAGGGAATGGGCACGCAGCCTCAGGCCTGCTGGGTCCCTCCGAGAAGTCCCACAGCCTGACCATGGCTGAGCCCTGCCTACGTACAGCCCATGAGTCTAGCACTAGCCTCCTGGGCTAGCAGCGAACGTCTGGGGCCATTCTCCTCTGTGAACCACTGGGAACCACCTAACAGCTTCATGCAAATTCTACATGTCTCCAAATGACTTAGGTTCTTTCTACATTTCCTCCAGGTTTTTATTCTTGCTTCTGAAAAGTAACTACAATAACAACAACAACAACAACAACAAAAACCTCAAAACAGTTTCTTACATTTGTATAGTCTTAATTTACAAAGCACAGCCTCATATCTAGATGAAGAAACCCAACCTGGACTTGCGAAGGGCTCTGCCTCCCTGGAGAATGTGCCTGGGCCGTGGAGGTCCCCACCCCACCTGTCCACCATGGAGGAGGCGTGGCTCCTGCCTGGCTGTGCTCCGCCGACGTGATGCCTCACGTGCGGACTCCCCTCCAGCCTGGCAGCTGCCCAGAGATCATGCAGCGCCCCAGTTTTCCTTATGTCACTCAGGCTCAGCCTGGGCCAGCACCCGGAACCCTCGGGGAAGGTCTGCTGCTGGGGCGACCAAACGCCCATGCAAGAGGTGCTTTCTCACGCCTTTGCCCACTGGTCCACGAATACCACCAGGAATTCGGGGCAAAATGTCACTGCCCATCTCTTGGGCAACACAACGAACTGATGGGAAGAAGATGAGGAACCTAGTCTTCCATGCTGCAGGCTTGGCAGCTCTGTGAATTTAGACAGGTTGTTCCGTCACGCTGGGGAGTGGATGGCCAACACACCCTCCTGCTCGGAAAATGTCTCTGCTTCTCTCTTCCTCCCTGTTAGGAAGAGTGTGACAGGAAGAATGCACACTTTGGGGTTGGGGAAGAGGGGTCTGGGTCTCCAGACTGCTCCAAACACACCCTCAAACACTAGACTCTCCCTCTCTCTGGTGCCCTGGGCATCGCCTTACCCAGAGGGTAAATACGGATTTCAAGCCTGTTCTCAGTAATGCCCACCCTCAGCTCCCTCTAGGGACCCACACCTGGCCTCATCCAGAGCTGGGGGGTGGGGGGAAGGACCACAGACCTTCCACTCTCATAAAGGGCTGTTTCGCTGAGGCAGCAGTGTTGAATCGTGAACCCCCACTTTTATCAACACGGGTACAGTGGTTTGGTTCCTTCTTGGGCAACTTTTGCAGCAGAGAGAACACCGAGAGGGGACACTGACAGAGAAGACTAATTAATTACTTAAAAGAAAAAAATTTCCTAGCGGTACTTTATCCAGAAAGCATCGTTTTCCCACTCAATACCTGTCCATCACAGCGTCATGGTTCTGCTCTGTTAGGCGAAGTCCGGTAGATCTTATCTTCTTGCCAAACTGAAATAACAGGGAGGCAGGTGGGAAGGGATCTTGCTCAGGGGTGAGGTTGCAGGGGTCCAGCAGCCCCCTGAGGACTCTCCAGAGCAGGGGGACGAGCCCAGGAGAGAGGCGTGGCAGGGAGAAGGAGGGCAGTGCTGGTCAGGGGGCCAGAGTGGGCCGCACAGTCGTCAGGGTGCGGAGGGAGGCCTAGAGGAAGCATTAGCCCCAGGGGTCCCATGCTCCGGCTGAGCGTGGATGATGCAGACTGCTTCTTTCTTCAAGGCCCCTCCACAACCCCAGACGGGGAAAGGGGAAGTGGGGAGGAGGGTTTTTAAAAATCCGGAATAGAGTCATTTGCCTTATCAAATAGATGTAGCTAATATTCCCTAAGACTGCATACAGTGTCTGCGACACATATACGGAGAAGGTGAAACTACACCCCCCCAGAGAACGGACACTCTGTGGTGTGTCACATCATGGTGAATCGGTAAATAATCCAGGCTTTTTTTATTTTGCACACTGCCAAACTGGGGGCTCAAGTTTGAAAATGTGTCAGATCTGACATGAGCCACATTCTCAGCTATAACGCTTTTGAACTCATGGGAGCTAAACAATTCTAGAAAGAATAATTAAATTTCTAATTTTAATTCCCACAGGACTAGTAACTGCATTTCACAAACACGTGTGGAGAGCCTGTTCTGAACACGGGGCCACAGAACAGCCTTCTCCTCGCAGCCTCATGGTCAGAAGGAGGGATGCTGACCACACAATCCATTTCTAATTATAAATCCTTCTTAAAATGCTCTGTATTCTCCTCAGCTTGAGAAATGGATACAAATATTTTTAAGAGACGCCTAATTTTCCCTAGCTGTTCTCTCCCATCAATGAGTGGGGCTTTCTTTCCCCTGATTAGTCAGCACTTGGAGAGAAGGAGGGAATTATTGGGCACAGAGTCATGGACTTGAATGAGACATCAGAGGTCAGGCAGCTACCTGTCTCCACCTCACCTGTGAAACAGAGGACTAGAAAGGTGCCAAAGGTGGGGGCCTGGGCCAGAGGCTGGGAGTCTCCCCCAGCAGGCCCAGCCCGGCCTTCAGCCCACAGGGGCCACACACAGATGCTCCTCCATGGCCACGGCCACGTTTCCTGCCTGGACCTCCGGTCACCCCACGGACTAGTACAGGCAGACCTCCTTTCATTGCACTTTGCTTCACTGCGCTTCGCAGATGCTGCATTTTTTACAACCTGAAGGTTTGTGGCAACCCTGCATTGTCAGACGATGGTTAGCATTTTTTAGCCACAAAGTATTTTTAAATTAAGGTATATGTATTTTTTAGACATAATGCTATTGCACACTTAATAGACTACAGGATGGTGTAAACATAACTTTTATGTGCACTGGGAAACCAAAAAAATTCATGTGACTCGCTTTATTGTGGTGTCTGCAACCTCCACAGTACCTCCTAATTTAAATGCAGCAACACAGCATCTTCTAACAAATCCCTAACATAAAGCAGTGGAATTTCTTGCCTGTATCACCCCTCCCGAGCCCCAGAAGCCTTACACGATAATGTGATAATGCATTTCTGAACACAGTGCCTTCCAGACTGTTCATGGGGTAAGTGAACTTGGGTGGAAGAAACCTTAGGAAATGCTGTCAGCCTCAGCCAGTGAGGGCAGATGACCCCGGGGAGATGGAGGCTGACCGCACACGGCAGGCCTGACAACCGGAGTCCGCCAGCCACTTCGAACTAGGGGGCCCTTAGGGCCCAGTTCATAGCACCTCAGACCAGACAGACTGTACAAACAGAATAATCAAGAGACGTGGATAGGAAGTGCAACCCATCCCTGCAAGTCCAGGCCACAGGCTCCCAAGAGATCCAGTGCAGCCTTTCAATCTGCCTACCGGAAACTGCGCAGCCACGGTACCATATGAAACAGTCAGCCACAGAGCTTTCACGTGACCTAATAAGTGACGGGGCTTGCAAAAGAGCCACTTCCTTCAATGGGGCCTGCATCGTCCCTCAGAAGGCACAGAGACTTCTCTGCCCTGCACCACATTTAACACCGATGACAAGGGATGCCCCTTGGTCTCACCTGCTCCAAGAACAGCAGCAGGCCCTGCCAGGGGGCTCACTCAGGGTGGGGAGAGTGGTGCGGACACCAGACCGGCCAACACCTCCCCCAAGGGTAAATGCCAAGACCGCCCATGCTGGCGGGGCCTCAGGCCACAGTCACTGACCCTCACTGACATGGGACTGGCAGGACCCCACCTTTGGAATCCTTTTCTCTTTCCTCTCCTTCACCCCCTAGTTTTCCACGTAAAAGACTAATCTTTCATCAACTCCAAGAGTAAGAAAGTGTGTTCTGTAACGATCCATCCGATGAGCCCTGGGAGGCCTGCTATTCACATGCCCAGCAGCACCCAAGAGGTAGGAGATGCAGCCCAATTCTCAGGGGGTCTGGCGTCTACTCTGACTTGGAGGAACTTCCTTTAGCCTGTTTTAACAGAACTGGCTGACAATTCCAGATAAACAACAAGAATCACTAAGCCAAAGAAGGCCCTCCATCCTTCTTACCCATGCCTCCTTCTTCCTCAACAAAAAAAGTTAAAGCAAGTTCACTGAAGCTAGGACTTGAATCAAGTGCAAACTGTAAATCCATCAACTGAGAAAACTAAGGGAGAGAAACGGGCTCGTGGTAAGTGAGGTGGGCACACTCTGCCTCCAGTTCCTTTTACTGGAACGACTGATCTCTTTAGAATTGAAGGACTCACTGCACAGTCTCTCACCTGCTCCTCCCTGCAAACCTACGCGAAGCCAGAGCAGAGATTCTCCTCTTGGGAGGCCACCTGGGACTGTGCCCAGGGTCACACAGCTGTTCACCCCGTCCAAGTTGGCTGGCAACTCGTCCCTTTTTTTTTTTTTTTTCTGTTCAGGGATGATTCTTTCAAGAGACAGCATGATATTATTTAAAAGACTGGTAAAACATACTCCAATGAATACATTTTAAAAAGAAAAAGTGTGCAACTAGAGATTATCATACTAAGTGACGTAAGTCAGAAAGAGAAAGACAAATACCATATGATTATCCCTTATACATGGAATCTAAGATATGACACAAATGAACCTATCTATGAAACAGAAATGGAACCACGTACATAGAGAACAGGCTGGTGGTTGCCAAGGGGGAGGGTTGGGGGAGGGATGGAGTGGGAGGTTGGGTTAGTGGATGCAAACTATTATATATAGAATGGATAAACAACAAGGTTCTACTGTATAGCACGGGAAATATATTCAATATCCTATGATAAACCATAATGGAAAAGAATATAAAAAAAGAATGTATATATATACATATATATGTATAATTGAATCACTTTGCTATACAGCAGTAATTAACACAACATTGTAAATCAATTATACTTCAATTAAAAAAATAAAAAGAAAAAGTGAACGATACATACATTGGATGTTCAACAATGTTTTTTAAAGGCATGAAAAACTACACATGCAAATGTGTCGCTCCATATTTCAATAATACAAATATTCTCCAAGCTTCAAATAATCATTACAGGAACTGTGGGAAAATGGAATGGAACGTGGTCTTTGGACACCAAATAAGAATAGGTACTGACTCAGTCTTAGGACGTGGGGTGGCCTTCGGGGCAGGAGGCACATCACATCCCAGGACACAGTCCATCATGTGGTCTCTTCCACAGTCCAGACATGCCAGGCCAGCTCCAAGCTTCCTATAATATCCAGGGGAGGGGGACTTCCCTGGTGGTCCAATGGGTAAGACTCTGTGCTCCCAATGTAGGGGGCCCGGGTTCGATCCCTGGTCGGGGATCCTGCAGGCATGCCACAACTAAGAGTCCATATGCCGCAACTAAGAAGACCGCATGCCACTACTAAAAAAGAGCCTGCATGCCGCAACAAAGATCCCGCGTGCCGCAACTAAGACCCGGCACACAATCAATCAATCAATCAATATTTTTGAAAATATCCAGGGGAGCCACATGTCATAGACAATTTTAAAATGGAACCACAGAGATAATCTAGGTAAATCACGGGTGTGTCAGCCCCAGGGGCAGCAAAGCTGGAGTCTTCACAGCGGTAGCAAGGCTCAAGGTGGCAGGGGCAGCACCAGGACATCCACTTCTAAACTCACCTCAGTAACTGAGAAACTGAATCTCACAGAGGGATGGGTTGGTGGTCTGTTCACACCCATCCCTAGCATCATGTGAAACTCTGCTGATCTAATAAAACAATAGAATGAAACACTGAGCAGAAAAGAAAATGAATTTCAGCGGTCTCCTTTTAAATTTCCTAAAAGTTAATACTGCATCTTATGCATGCATATTCACTCAGACATCAAATAGCCATCACACTTATAAGGAAAACTATGGAAGAATAAACTAAGCTCAAACAGAAAATAGTTCCTTGCAAGGAGAAAGTCAAGATCTTTCAAACCCAGAAAATGAGTTTATTTTAGACTTATCTACTTAAAGCAAGAGAGATGTATTTAGAACTTGCATTAGCATGAATGTACATTTGACTTCTCAGAATGTGAGATGGTGGATAGCAGAAATCTAATAGCAAGTACTAGGGGTTTGTGGGATCCTGCAATTTTACTAGATAAGGCCTTGGAGACATGGGAGGTTAACTTTCTCCTTTTCTCACGAGTGGCTTAGAGCATGACGGGGCCATGCCTCGTCCAGGGTGGCTGGCTGTGGCCGATGCAGGAGGAAATGCAGGGTCTACTCCCTCTTAATCCCAGTCTTTACCAGAGCCCTCCCTCCCACCACGAGATACTGTGTGTAAACCAGCCAGCTAAACACACCTCGACAACATGGGCAGGTAATACAGCAGCATCAGCCTCTGTCTCATTTTCAGAATTTGAAAGACTTGTTTTCAACCCATATACCCATTCTGTTACTATGAATGGTAAGGAACTACATCCCCAAAGAGCAGAGAAGGCAGTTCCTTCCTGGCCTGCTCTGTCACATCTGTCACATCTGTGTTAATGTCATCTTTTTCTTGGTCTGACACACAGACTGCTTGGGGGATGCAGCAGTCTGCCAAGGGCAAATGAAACTCTGCTTCCAAGTTTCAAGGGTAAAATATTTTCAAATTAGATATACCATAAAAAGGAAGCAACATATTTTGTTTCCTTTCAAATGCCTATGGATCTCATGATTCCCTCTGAGTAGGATATTCTGTGCTCCTCCTCAGGGATGGACAGCTTCCAAAAGGATCAGGTACCACCTGTCTTTTAATTGAGTGGCACTTCCCCTGTAGCCATTTAAAGTGCTCCAAGAGGGGCACAAAGCTGGAAAACAATTTCCATTTGCCCCTTTGAAATCAATAGTTCGATTTACATGCATTTTCAACAGAATAAGAAGTATAAAGAAATATCCAGTCATAGCATTTGGACAGTTGTCTAGTAGAAGACTTATTCCCTTCAAGGTGTGATCTCTCCCTTCAGCATCTGGGGTCCACAAGGAACCTGGGGAGGACACCATAACTAGACCCCTTGATGGTCGTCCAAGCCCTGGGACACACACACCTCCCCCTCACCTTGGCAAGACAACCCTCCCCGCATGAGCTCGCCTCTCTAGACTCACTAGGAACTTTCTGATGAATAACATGGCACACACTTAAAATCAGATTAAGCACATTTAAGTGAAAAGCACAGTTGCCTCTTTTCTCCCGTTTTCATTTTCTTCAGGTAAAGACACATAGAGGGATTAAACATTTGCTTTTCTCCACCAGAGAAACCCTGAGGCCAATAACCCTGGCAAGGCAGGCAAATAAACCCCCTGGGAGGTGCCAGTGACAGAGTCCTGGGGTTTAAGTCAGTAGTTGTCAAACCCAAAAGAAAGCATTATTGGGGGATGGTGAGCATTTCCACTGGGTATCCTGGCCGGCACTATCACGCCCTCACCAGGACCAAGATGTAGGCAGGAGTTCCATGAGGCCAAGTAGCTCCTCCCCAAGCCAACACTCTCCCTTCTGTGGTCTGAGGAGGCATTGAATCTTCCGACTAGGACCAACCATCACTCTCCAAAGACTTGGAGCCATTAAAGCAATCTCTCTGCCCCACGGAGGGAGCCACAACCTCTGGCTATTCAAAGCATGTGCTTCCTTCAGTGTCCATTCCTTGGGCGATGGGCACACGGAAACGCGGGGCACACACGAACAGACCCCCAGTTTGGGGATCTTTCATCCTTTCCCAAGGTGGCTCAGGTAGAGGACCGCCAAGATGCATTTAGCACGCCCCCTGCTGGCCCCTCGGGAGCTGACTCAGCCTTTATTCTCTGGGCCTAAAATAGGAATTAAATGACCTTAACACCCAAAGGGAACAAAAAGAAAAGCCAAGGCAATTTCGGCTTCCCCAAATCATAAAATGTGATGTTCTAACCATAAAAAGGGGATGAAGAGGCTTTAAAGTAAGGGTTTTTGAAATGTTTTAGGAAATCAGTGGTTACTATCTCAAGATTTAGTGAGAACACTTGAATTTGTATTTTCACGAGTACTACAGTGAGTTAAATCAGAAACATTATAATGAATACTTTCACAGGTCTACAAGTGAAAAGGATATGTGGCCAGAGTTCATAGCTCAGAGCCTTAAAAACCAATTTTCGTAGGATTGAAGCTACTTCCATTACAGAAAAAATCTCGGCAATGACTTAAGAGGTCAAGTAGCAACTGTTATGCAGCAGGGGCAAAGTCGCTGAAAAGACGAAAAGATGCACATTTGGAGACAATTCCGCTACAGGGCTTCCTGTCTCATGCAGCTTTGCCACTGTGAATAAATCTGGCACCTTCAGGAGGTGACAGGCCATGCACACATGGCTGCTTCAGAGGGACATGCCCCTCCCCTTCTCCACAAGGGGAGAACAGACAGTTCAGCTTTTTGGTGACTTTTGTGCTGGCCTCCACCAGGGCTGAGGGCCTCCACACAGGACTCAGGCTGAGACCCACACAAGGCAAGACTCCATAATGCAATGGTTTCCATCTACTGCCACCCTGAATGCCAAGGCCTAAGGTGAAACCCTGCTTCCCCGTTTTCTTCCCACCAATCCAGGGTTTTTGAAAGCTTATCTTCCTGACCAGACTCAAACTTTTGCATGGCCTGTGGTATTAAATTCCTTACAGACCCAATATGACCACACTAATAATTTAAGGCATGCTTCTTTGAACCAATGAGGAAGAGTCATTAATTATTAAATACATGAATGTCAATATTTTTGCCCCTTACTGAATATCCTTTTGATATGATAGGCTTAAGTAGATATACAGACTGTCTTGGGAACTTGCTTACTTCTGTTCTCATCACAGTCAGTACTAATGGAATACTCACACACACAATAAGGCTGACACGCTGCTTGAATTTAGGAGGAGAAATTTCCCCAGAACTTTGTGTGCCATACAGGTAGGTCCCAGCCTCTGCACTCGCAACCCTCTTCAGATGTTAAGCTGGCCTTCAACCTGGTGGGCGGCACAGCTGCTACGGTAAGGAAAGGAAAGGCAGGCAGGACCCCAGAGAAGCTGTCACCCCTTTCTCCAGGGTAAGCTGCTCCCAGGCCCATCCTAGTTGGGGGGGGGAGGGGGGCAGGGAGAGGAGGTGATGGAGGGGAGGAAGACCCGCAGATTTTCCTGGAGCAATCAAGGCCCTTCAAGATCTAGGCCACACTGTCTACCTTTTCCTGAACACATCATCTGCCACCTCGAACATAATGTCTTTTAAAATTTTTCATCTCATGGCTCACTTTCAATGATAAAGATAAAGCCAGTCAATAACCACTTAAGTATCATGCATGACTTTCCCCTGGATCCTTGTGATGTGGATGAAGTGATTCCCAGATCCGTGGGGATCTAACAAGTTTCCCTCCAGGCACTCTCGAATCTATTCATTCTCAAGCCAAGAAATAAAAATAAAAACCGTTTTCACCTGTGTAAGGCTGGCGAGTTCACAGAGCAGAGGGAAATCTATTTTATGGCAGAGTCTCAAAAGGCTGCAAGAGCTGCACGGGAGGAGGGTGCACTTGGGTGGTTGTGTCCAATGAAGGAAAGTTTTTGTTAATGATGACATCACTGACATCTCCCGAATTTAAAGGAGCACTTAGAGCACAGCAGATGCGCTCTCCCCCCCTCCAGTGAGAAGATACCAGGGAAGGCCTCCGGGTTCACAGCCAAATTGCATTAACGGTTCGTCCGCTGTCCAGACAGACCCAGTGGAACGAGCGAGCAGCGTACCGGGCCGCGGTGGCCCACACAGCTGGGGCAACCGGCCGGCGGCCTCACGCGCTACTGCCCGGCCGTGCCCGGGCGTCCGCTGGCGCCCCGGGACTCCGGCGCGCCCACACGGACCGAGGGGCCGGTGTCCCCGCGCCCGTCATCACGTTCCAGTGCATATGGCTCAGGGGCCCGGAGGAGACACCGTCAGCGACCCAGCGAGAGCGCCGCGCCCTGTCCAGAGACCCGCGCCGGGCCGGAGCCGGTGGCCGCGGCGCCCGCGGGGTCCAGAGACGAGCCCGCAATGCAGACGCTCCGGCGAGCCCCGCGCCGAGCCCGCGACCCCCGCGCCCTCGCGGCCCGGTACAGGGGCTGCCGGCCTCTGCGCCCACCTGCTCCGCCGCAAAGCCGCGGAGGCATCCGGCGCCGCGCTGGGACTGACCGCGCACCTACCGGGACCGCGGCCCCGGCCCCACCGCCGCCGGCAGCACCGCGGCCAGCGCCGTCTCACCTGCCGCGCCGTGCCGCTCCGCTCGGCCAGCCCGCAGCGCCTCAGTCGCCGCTACCCGACTTCCATTTTCTCTCGCTTTAAGGAAAATCGGATCAGCTGTTTCTCGCGCTCCGGCTCCGCGGCCCCCTCCCCAGCTGCCGCTCGCGGTCCGGGGGCCTCTCCACCCCCGCCTCCTCCCGCGCTCCGCTCCGCCCCTCGCGCCCCTCCGCTCCGCCCGCGGCCGCGCGCGCCCCCTGACGTCACCGGCCGCAGCCGCGCCCCGCCCCCTCCCCGCGTGGACGTGCGCGCACCCCGCCCCCGCCCTGCCGGCCGGCTCCGAGCGCGCGTGCTCGCGGCAACCACTGGAGCAGAGACACGGGCTCCGGGGAGAGTGCGGGGCACCCCTCGCCCGCGTCCCCGCGCCCGCGCTAGCTCTTCGAGGTGCCCCTTGGCACCTGCCTCCGGGACTGCAGGAGACGATGCTTAAATAACCTTCTTTTGCCCGTCTACCTGCCTCGCACTGTCTGCGCCCACCTTCATCATTTCTTGCTTTCTGCTCACGCTTTCTTCCTCAGCATCCCAAACTTTTCCCACGCATCCTGTCTCGGCTCCATTCCCGAGACCTGCTTCGGGGCCAGTGCATCACATCTCGTCAGAAGCTGCTCCCTTTGCTTCTTAAACCGGTTCTCTGACCTTTCCCCATTTCTTGCCTTCCTCTTAAAAGTATTTTCACACCACAACTTCGGACGGCTCCTCTCTCTGATGCCAAGGCCGGCCCACTGCCTTCTGCCCACTCTCACATCACCCTCTCGGTGTAACCACGCCCCCCCTTCCAAATAATGTTATATTACAAGTTACTAATGCCATCCTCATGCATTTCTTGACAATCGTTTCACTCTTAGTTTAGGACTTCTTGCTTGGTTATTAACATTATGCACACATATCTGTAAATTACTAAATATATATCATTTTTAGTAATTTATTTGACTTCTTAAATTAATATACAGTAAAATTGACTTTTTATTTTTTTGGATATACAGCCCTGTGAGTTTTCAAACACCAGTTTGGATGCGTGTAACCACTAGCACAATTAGGATACATCATCCCAAGAACTCCCTCTTGTTGCCCTTCTGTAGCCACACCCTCCCCAAACCCTAATATGTTCTGACATATGGCAACCACTGATATATTCTCCATTGCTGTAGTTTTGTTTTTTGAGAATGTTATACACATAGAATTATGCAATATGCAGCATTTTGAAGCTGACTTTATTCATTCACCATTATGCCTTTGAGATTCACCCATGTTTATCGATAGTTCTTTTTATTATTGGATGCTATCCCATTATTTATACTGCGTTTTGTTTATTCATCCATTGAAGGTTTCTTGTTTGGGCAGTTGTGAATAGGTGTTCTACAAACAGTTGCATGCAGAGCTTTGTATGGACAAGTTTTCAAATCAGGTGAGTAAATACCTTGGAGTACCAATGCTAGGTCTTTTGGTAAACTTGTTTATCGTTATAGGAGCCCTAAAAACAGTTTTCCAGAGTGTTTACACATTTTCATAGCCACCAGCAATGTATAAGAGTCCCACTTTCCTAAATCATTGCCAACACTTGGTATTTGCTGTATATTAGGCATTCTCATAGGTGTGGAGAGATTTAATTGTTGCTTTTATTTTCAGTTCCCTAATGGAAAATAATGTGGAGCATCGTTTCACTTGCTTATTTGCTACCTGTTTATCTTCTTTGGTGACATGTTTGTTCACATCTTTTGCCCATTTTTAAATTGATTCTTTTCTTATTGTTGAGTTTTAAGAGTTCTTTGTATATTTTGGATAGAAGTACTTTATATGATATGTTTTGCAAATATTTACTGTCAGTGTGAGGCTTGTCTTTTCATTCTCATGTCAGTGTCTTTTGCAGAGCAGAATTTTTTAACTTTAATAAAGTCTAACTTGGCATTTGTTTTTCTTTTAGAGATCATACATTTGGTATTATATCTAAATGCATCACCAAACTGTAGGTCACATAGATTTAAGTCTATGTTTTCTTCTTGAAGTTTTATAGTTTTACATTTTACATTTAGGTCCAAGATCCATCTTTATTTAATGTTGGTGTACAGTCTGTGTGTGTCAATTTTCTTTTTCTTTTTTCTTTTTTGCATGTGAATGTTCAGTTGTTCCAACATCATTTGTTGAAAAAAAATCATTTTCCTGTTGAATTGCCTTTGCTCCTTTGTCAAAGATCAGTTGACTATATTTGTGTTGGTCTGTTCTATTGCACTGATCCATGTATCCTTTCTTTGACCAATAATGTCACACTGTGTTGATTTCTATAGCTTTGTAGTAAGTCTTGAAGTTCAGTAGTGTCATTCTTCTGACTTTTTTTTTTTAGTATCATGTTTGCTATTCTGGTTCTTCTGCCTTTTCATATAAACTTTAGAATCAATTTGTGGGTAGCTACAAAATAGCTTGTTTGGATTTTGATTGGGATTCCACTGAATCTGTAGATCAAGTTTGGAAAAATTGACATGTTAACAATATTGAGTCATCCAGTCCATGAATATGAAATAACTATTTATTTAGATCTTCTTTGAATTTTTCAGCAATGTTTTATAGTTTTCTATATAAAAGTCCCATACATATTTTGTTAGAGTTACTTTTAAGTATTTTATTTTACGGAGCTATTGTAAATGATATTGTTTTTTAATTTCTAATTTCAGTAGTTTATTGCTGAAATATAGGAAAGCAGTTGGCTTTTGTATATTAACCTTATATCTTGCAACCTTGCTGTACTTGCTTCAGGAATATTTTTGAGCATTCTTTGGAATTTTCTACTAGAATATTGTCACTTACTAATAGAGACAGTTTTATTTCTTCCCTTCCTATCTGTATATGTTTTCTTATCTTACTGAACTAGCTAAGACTTCCAGTATTATGTGGACTAGGAGTGATAAAAGAGGACATGCTTACCTTGTTCCTGATTTTAGGAGGAAGCATCCAGTTTCTCACCATTAAGTATGATGTTAGCTGTAGGATTTGCTGCATATTCTTTTTTTTAAATTAATTAATTGATTGATTGATTGATTTTTGGCTGCATTGGGTCTTCGTTGCTGCACCCAGGCTTTCTCTTGTTGCAGCAAGCAGTGGCTACTCATCGTTGTGGTGCGTGGGCTTCTCATTGCGGTGGCTTCTCTTGTTGCAGAACACAGGCTCTAGGAGCTCGGGCTTCAGTAGTTGTGGCATGTGGGCTCTCGAGCACAGGCTCAGTAGTTGTGGCACACGGGCTTAGTTGCTCTGTGGCATGTGGGAGCTTCCTGAACCAGGGCTCGAACCTATGTCCCTTGCATTGGCAGGCGGATTCTTAACCACTGCACCACCAGGGAAGCCCCACATTCTTTATTAAATTGAGAAAGTTTCTCTCTATTCCTAGTTTACTGAGGGTTTTTTAAAATGAATGGGTGTGAAATTTGTCGGATGCTTTTTCTGCATCTAATGACAGGATTGTGTGATTTTTTTTCTTCAGCCTGTTGATGTGATGGATTACTTGTCTGACTTTAGAACGTTGAGCATTCTTGCATACCTGAGATAAATCCCACTTGGTCGTGGTTTATTTTGCTTTTATGGTTGGATTTAGTCTTCTTGTTTTGATATTGGGGTAATGCTGGCTTCATAGAACGAGTTTATTTTTATTGATATAGGCCTGTTTACCTATTTGTTACCTATTTGTTACCTGTTTGTTCTTGCATACATTTTGATAGTTGTGTCTTTCAAAGAATTGATCCATTTCTTCTAAATATTCAAATTTGTAAGTATAGTGTTGTTTATTGTAATTCTTTATTTTTTTTCATGTTCATGAAGTCGGGAGGAATTAACCTTCTTTCATTTCTGATATTGATAAACTGTGTCCAAGATCTTTTTTTCTTAGTTAGCTTGGGACAGTTTTATAAATTTTAGTGATCTTTTCAAAGAATCAGCTTTAGGTTTTGTTAATTTTCTCTACTGTTTTTCTGTTTTTAATTTCATTTATTTCTTCTCTCATTTTTATTATTTCTTTTTTTTTTCCTGCTTGCTTTAGGCTTAAATTGTTCTTCTCTCTCTAGTATACTTAGGTTTACTAGAGCTTGTTGATTTTTTTTCTTTCTTCTTTTCCATTTAATGCCATAAATTTTGCTCTAAGCACTGCTTTTCACTGCATACAACAAATTTTGATAAGCTGTGTTTCCATTTTTGTTTCATTCAATATATTTTAATTACACTTGACAGTTCCTCTTTGACCCAAATATTTTTAGAAATATATCGTTTAGTTTCCAAATAATTGGAGATTTTCAGCTACCTTTCTGTTTTTGATTTCTAGGTTAATTCATTTGTGGTCTAAGAACATACTGTGTATGATTTCTACTTTTCTGTAATTTGTTAATGTATGTTTTATGGCCCAGAATGTGGTCTTTGTTAATGAATATTCCATGTGAACTTGGGGAGAATGCATATTATGCTGTCTTGGATAGAGTATTTGTAAATATCAGTTAGATAAAGGTGATTGATTGTGCTGTTCAGGCCAACTGTGTCCTTATTGATTTGCTGTGTATTTGAGCTATCAATTTTGGAAAGAGGACCTGTTTTTGTTTTTTTTTATATAAATGTATTTATTGTATTTATTTATTTTTGGCTGTGTGGTGTCCCCATTGCTGTGCGCGGGCCCTCTCCAGCCGCAGCGAGCAGGGGCTACCCCCTGGTGCGGTGCGCGGGCCTCTTATTGCGGTGGCCCCTCCTGCCATGGAGCACGGGCTCCAGGTGCATGGACTTCAGCAGTTGTGGCACGTGGGCTCAGCAGTTGTGGCCCGCGGGCTCCAGAGAGCAGGCCCAGCAGCTGCGGCACACGGGCTCAGCCGCTCTGCGGCACGTGGGATCCTCCCAGACCAGGGCCCGAACCCGTGTCCCCTGCATTGACAGGCAGACTCCCAACCACTGAGCCAACAGGGAAGCCCAGAAAGAGGACCTTTGAAGTCTCTAATTATAATAGTAGATGGGTCCATTTCCTTTTTCAGGTTTATCAGTTTTTGCCTCACATATTTTGATGCTCTGTTGTTAGGTGCAAACACATGTAGGATTATTTTATCTTCCTGGAGAATTGGCCTCTTTGTGATTATGTAGTTTCCCCCTCCTTTATTCCTAATAATGTCCCTTGTCCTCAAGTCTGTTCTGTCTGAAATTAATTTAGCTACTCCAGTTTTCTTTTGATTAGGGCTAGCATGGTATATCTTTCTTCACACTTTTACTTTATTTTAAATCTTTATTTATTTGGCTGCGTAGGGTCTTAGTTGCGGCAGGCAGGCTTCTTAGTTGCAGCTCGCCAGCTCCTTAGTTGTGGCATGCAAACTCTTAGCTGTGGCATGCATGTGGGATCTAGTTCCCCAACCAGGGATCGAACCCTGGCCCCCTGCATTGGGAGCGCAGAGTCCTATCCAATGCTCCATCAGGGAAGTCCCACTTTTACTTTTAACCAAACAGACTTTGGTTTAATGTGGCCTTCTTGTAGACACAATGTAGTTGGGTCTTGTTTTGTTACCATTTTGGCAACATCTGTCTTCTAATTGATGTGCTTAAACCATTCATATTTACATGATTATTGATACATTTGGATTAATATCAACCATCTTTGTAACGAATTTCTACTGGTTGCCTGTGGCTTATTTTTCTGCCCTTTCCAGTTTTAATTGAGCATTTTATATGATTCCACTTTATCTGTTCTCTTGGAGTATCAATTATACCTCTTTTAAGAATTTTTAGTTGTTGTTCTAGAATTTAAAATATACCCTTTCACTAATTTATGTACACCTTCCAATAACAATATTCTCTTCACATGTAGTACTGACATCTTATAACAATGTGTTTCCAATCCCCAGTCTCATTCCTTGTGATGTTGCTGTCATTCACTCACTTATCCATATGTGTAATTTCCTAATACTTTGTTACTAGTATTGCTTTAAATGGTTATCTTTTAGATCAATCAAGAATAAGAAAAATTAAAGATTTTATTATACTTTCATTAATTCCTTCAACAATACTCTTCCCTTCTTTTTGTAGATCCAAGTTTCTGACCTATGTAATCTTCCTTTAGTCTGAAAAAAATCTTTTAGTATTTCCTGAAGGATAGGTCTGATGGTGAATTGCATCAGCTTTTGTTTGCCTGAGAAAGTCTTTAATTTCTTCATCCCTTTTTTATTGAAGTATAGTTGACTTACAATATTATATTAGGTTCAGGTGTAAAACATAGAGATTCAATATTTTATAGGTTACTTAACATACAAAGTTATTACAAAGTGTTGACTATATTCCCTGTTCTGTACATTGCATCCTCGTAACTTATTTGTTTTATAACTGGTAGTTTGTACCTCTTAATCTCCTTCATCTATTTTGCCCCCTCCCCACTCATCTCTTTTCTGGTAGCCACTAGTTTGTTCTCTGTATCTGTGAGTCTGCTTCTGTTTTGTTATATTTGCTCATTTATTTTGTTTTTTAGATTCCACATATGAGTGAAAACATACAGTATTTGTCTTTCTCTGTCTGACTTATTTCACTAAGTATAATACCTTCTAGGTCCATCCATGTTGTTGTAAGTGGCAAGATTCCTTCTTTTTTATGGCAGAGTAATATTCCATTGTGTGTGTGTGTGTGTGTGTGTGTGTGTGTGTATCACATCTTCTTTATCCATTCACCTGTTGATGGGCACTTAGGTTCCTTCCATATCTTGGTTATTATAAATAATGCTGCTATGAACATTGGGATGCATGTATCTTTTTGAATTAGTGTTTTTGTTTTCTTCAGATACACACCCAGGAGTGGGATTGCTAGATAGTATGGTAGCTCTATTCTTAATTTTTTAAGGAGCCTCCATATTGTTCTCCACAGTGGCTGCACCAATTTACATTCTCACCAACAGTGTACTGGGATTCCCTTTTCTCCACATCCTTGTCAACACTTGTTATTTCTTGCCTTTTCGATGATAGCCATTCTGAGGTGTGAGGTGATCTCCTTCACTCTTGAAGGATAATTTTTCTGGGTACAGAATTCTAGATTGGTTGTTTTTGTCTTTCAATCCAAAAAGCATTTCACTCCACTCTCTTCTTGCTTGCATGATTTATGAGAAGTCTGCTGTAATTCTTATCCTTTATCCTTTTTCCTCTGAGGGTAACCATTACCCTTCAACCCCCCTGGTATGGCTTCTTTCAAGATTTTCTCTTTTTTTGTATTTTGAAATTTGACTATGATATGTTTAGGTATAGGTTTTGTGTTGTGTTGTGTTGTTTTATCCTGTGTGTTGTCCTTTGAGCTACTTGGATCTATGGTTTGGTGTCTGTCATTAATTTTGTAAAGTTCTCGGGTGTTATTACTTGAACTATTTATTTTGCCCTTTCCTCTCTTTTTTCTACTGCTGGTATTCCAGCTACACATGTGTTATGATTTTACAGTTATCTCACAGTTCTTAGATGTTCTGTACTTATTTTTTCATTTATTTATCTTTTTGCTTTTAGTTTGGGAAGTTTCTGTTTTATACTCAAGCTCACTGATTTTTTCTCAGCCATGTCAAGTCTACTGATGAACCCATCAAAGATATTCTTCATTTCTGTTATAGTGGATTTTTAATTTCTGGCAGGTCCTTTTGTTTTTTTCTTAGAATGTCCATCTCACTGCTTACAGTATCCATGTATTCTTGCAGATTATCTATGTTTATTAGAGCCTGTATCAGTCAGAGTTCTTAAAAGAAATATATACAGCTGGGAGAGAAAGAGAGAAAGATATCAACAAATTGGCTAATGCAATTGTGGGGGCTGGCAAGTATGAAATCTGTAGTGTAGTAGTGGAGACTGGTAGGCTGGAACATTGGATTAGGAGCTGATGCTGCAGTCTTGAGACATAATTTCTTCTTCCTAAGGGAAACCTCAGTTCTGCTTTTAAGTCTTTTTAATAGATTGGAGGAGGCCCATCCACATTTTCAAGGAAAATGTCCTTGACTTAAAGTCAATCAATTATAAAAGTTAGCTGCATCTACAAAATACTTTCACAGCAACACCTATATTAGTGTTTAATTGAATAACTGACTACTATAGCCTAGCCAACTTGACATATAAAACTAACCGTACAGAGCTCTTAAAATATTAATCATAATTATTTAAAATTATTTGATACTTCCAAAATCTCTGCTATATTTGAGTCTGGTTCTACTACTTGATTTACCTCTTCAGACTGTGTTTTTCTCATCTTTTATCATGCCTTGTAAAATTTTTTTTGGTGTAATCTTTTTTTTAACATCTTTATTAGAGTATAATTGCTTTACAATGGTGTGTTAGTTTCTGCTTTATAAAAAGGGAGTCAGCTATACATATACATATATCCCCATATCTCCTCCCTCTTGTTTCTCCCTCCCACCCTCCCTATCCCACCCCTCTAGGTGGTCACGAAGCACTGAGCTGATCTCCCTGTGCTATGCGGCTGCTTCCCACTAACTATCTGTTTTACATTTGGTAGTGTATATATGTCAATGCCAATCTCTCGCTTCATCTCAGCTTACCCTTACCCTTCCCTGTGGTCTCAAATCCATTCTCTACGTCTGCGTCTTTATCCCTGTCCAGCCCCTAGGTTCTTCAAAACCATTTGGTTTTTTTAGATTCCATATATATGTGTTAGCATACGGTGTTTGTTTTTCTCTTTCTGACTTACTTAACTCTGTGTGACAAACTCTAGGTCCATCTACCTCACAACAAATAACTCAATTTTGTTTCTTTTTATGACTGAGTAATATTCCATTGTATATATGTGCCACATATTCTTTATCCATTCATCTGTCGATGGACACTTAGGTTGCCTCCATGTCCTAGCTATTGTAAATAGAGCTGCAATGAACATTGTGGTATGTGACTCTTTCTGAATTATTATGCCTTTAAAATTTTTACTGAAATCTAGACATATTGTATTGGGTAACGGGAACTGGGGTAAATAGCCCTCTAGAGTGAGGACTGATGTTAATGTGGCTAAGATTGGGGCATTGTTTTATGTTTGTTGTAGGTACCAGAGGCTTCAACTTCCTCTGTTAGCTTTATTTTGTCTCCTCTCTTAACTTTGGGCCCCCCTAAGTATCCCTCCTCAGAGAGAGTGTGTGTTGTACAGCTCTTTTGTCTGTAATCCACTGTTGGTATCCTGAAATCCTGTCAGTGTGATGGTAAGGTGTGGGTGAGGGTCAGCGTTCTACAGTCTTCAAATTATATCAATTCTTTTAGTAGACCCACGTCTTCCCTGTGACATTGACTAGCGTTTCTTCTTGTATAGGTTCCCCTCCCCCCCACCCCTTCCCCTGAGTGAAACAGGCAGGCTAGAGGGGGCTGCATTGAGAGGCTATCATTTTCCATGGTTCTGGGATAAGGTTGTGATAAAATATTTCTCCCCTGAAAAGTAGGTCTTTTTTATGGAGAAAGTTCTGTGTATGTTTCACAAAGATTATTCTTTTTCTCCAAAAGTGAATCTTCCTTGGATCTTTACTGTGAGAACCTGGCGAGTTTTCTTGAGGTAATGTCCATTATGTGTGGATGTCCACCTAAGATTCAGCCCCCAGGAGTTCCTCACTTTCTAGCTAGTCCCCACTCAGCCTCTAGCAATTTTTCAAAATTACCACCTAAGTGTTCCTACCAGTGTATGGCTCCAGCAGCTTCTCACATAAACACATCTCAGGTGTGACTCTCTTGCTTCGCCTGTCTTCCTGTTTCTAGGGGACAGCTTGTCCTGCAACATGTGTTTTCTGATGAGTCCAATAAAAGTCAGTGCTTTTCCGCTTGTCCAATTCTTCTTGTTGTAAAGACAACAATATTTGCCATCTTTTTGCATGTCAGAGCTCAAACCAGAAGTCTCCCTCTCATTGTGCTTGTAACACGCATTTCCCTAATGGTTAATGATGTTGAGCCACTTTTCATGGGCTTACTTCACATCCTTACATTCTTTTAGTGAATTTTCTGTTCAAGTCTTAAACTCATTTTTATGAGATTATTTATTTTCTTACTGTTGAGTTTTGGGGGTTCTTTATAGATTCTGGATGCAAGTCCTTTATCAGATATATGATTTGAAAATATTTTCTCCCATTCTGCACCTTGTCTATTCATTGTATTAAGGTTTTTTTTTCATAAAGCAAACACTCAACTTTGATGAAGTCCAATTTAGAATTTTTAATTTAATTTTATGGCTCATGCTCTTGGTAACATATCTAAGTACTCTTTTCCTAACTCCGCATCACAAATATCTTCTATGTTTTCTTCAAAAAGTGTTAGAGATTTACATTTTACATTTAGAGCTCTATCCATTTTGAGTTAATTTTTTTGTAACAGGTGTGAGGATTAGGTGCTTTTTTTTTTTGTCACGTAGGTACCTAATTTTTTTTTATCACATCACCATTTGTTGAAAAGTCTATCCTTTCTCTATTGAATTACCTTTGCACCTTTGTCAAACGTCAATCGTGTAGGTTTATTTATGGATTTTTGCTTTCTATTACATTGATCTATGTATCTATCCCTCCACCGTGTTTACTGTAGTTATGTATTAATTTAAAAAATCAGATAGTGTGAGTCCAACTTTTTCTTCTTTTTCAAAACATTTTTGGCTATACTCATTCTTCTGCCTTTCTATATAACTTTTGGAATCAAGCTTAGCTGTATTTTAAAAAGCTCTTGCCAGGCTTTTGATGGGAATGGAGTTAAATCTGTAGATCAGTTTAGGGAGAATTGATACCTTAAATACATAGTTTCCCAATCAGTGTACAGAATAAATCTCTCAGTCTCTCAATTTTTTTGGCTGCAACGTGTGGCATGCAGGATCTTAGTTCCCTGACCAGGGATTGAACCCGTGCCCCCTGCAGTGGAAGTGCGGAGTCTTAACCACTAGACCACCAAGGAAGTCATGTCTTGCAATTTATTTATATCTTCTTTGATTGCTTTCACCAGTGTTTTGTAATTTTCAGCATTCAATCCTGCACATGGTTTGGTAGACTTCTTTGTAAGTATTTCATTTTTTAAAGGTATTGTGAATTTTTAGAACTTTCCATTTTCATTGTTTATTGCTAGTATATAGAAATATGATTGATTTTTGTGGGTTGACCCTGCATTCTACAAGCTTATTAGTTCATTTATTATTTCTCAGAGCTCTTTTTTGTAGATTCCACTAGATTTTCTATGTAGATAATATTCTGTTAATAGGAATGGTTTTCCTCTTCCTGTCTAATCCACATGCCATTTATTTATTTTTCTCACTTATTCCACTGTCAAGGACTTCCAGTGGGAGAGTGAATAAAAGAGGTTAATGTGGACATCCTTGCTTTGTTTTTGATCTTCAGAGCAAAAAATTCATCTTTCTATTACTAAGTATGATGTTAGCTGAAAGGTTTTGTAGGTGCCCTTGGTGGTGGTAGGGGTTCTATTTTAATACTAGTTTGCTGAATGTTTGTCTCATGAGGGGTGTTGAATTTTGTCCAATGCTTCTTTTGCATCAATTCATAGGGTCATGTGGTTTTTCTTCATTAGTCTGTTAATATGGTGGATCAATTACACTGTCTATGTTTGAATATTGAACCAGCCTTGCATTCCCAGGATATATCCAGCTTTGTCATAATATTTTGTTCTTTTTTATATTTTGCTGGAATCAATTTGTCAGCATTTTTTTTGAGGAATTCTGCATCTATCTTCATGAGGGCTATTGTTTCCTTTTCTTGTACTATCTGACTAAATTTGGCATCAGAGTAATGTTAATCTCATAAAATGCTATATTTTCTGGAAGTAATTGTGTAGAATTTATGCTGTTTCTTCTTTAAACATTTGATAGTTTCACTAGTGAAACCCTGTGTGCATGGGGTTTTCTTCTTCAAAGGTTTTTAACTACAAATTTAGGGTCTTTTTAAAATTAGATATTTGTGAAACTATTCAGGGGTTCATACACAACTTTATGAGTTTTCTCTATTAATCTTTCTCCTCGCCACAATCTTCTTCTCTTTCCAACTTCCTGGGGCCTTCTTTCTTGGTCTTCAAGCCAGAAAACTGGGACTCTAATTTCCCCTCTTTGCCATACACTTCTCTGAACATCCTACCTGGAATCACACACCCACCTCTCTCCATCCCGTGTAGAGTTTTATTTTTCTTCATAACACTGACCTCCACCTGATGTATTGTATGCTTCTCTTGATTTGATTATTATCAGTCGAGCCCTCTAGCCTATGAATTCCATGAGAGCTGGCACATCTCTGTTTTGTTCACTGTAGTATCTCCAGTTCCTAGAAGAGTCCCTGGCACCTGGAAAATGAAGAGGTGCATAAGACATATTTGTTGAATGCAAAATGTATTCATTATTGCACATATTTTAAAATGCTCCCTATCCCCTTTTCAAATATAACCTCCTGTCTATTACCAAGTCTTGGTATATTTAAAGGTGATAAATGAAGACATCAATGACAAACAGCATTATAAAATGAATACAGAATTGAAGTGGGAGCTGTGACTTTAAAAAAAATTATAACTTTCCCCAGTATAGGCAAAATTATGATAATTTTCTATGAGACTCTTTAATTATAGAGAGCATATAGCAATAAGCTAATATTATATATGAATGGGGTATTAGTTTCCTAGGGCTGCCCTAAAATATTACCAAAAACTAGGTGTCTTCAAACAACAGAAATTTATTCTTTAATAGTTCTGGAGGTAAGAAGTCTGAAATCAAGGTGTAGGTAAGGTTGGTTCTTTCTAGACACTCTGAGGGAGAAACTGTTCCATGCTTATCTCCTAGTTTCTGATGGCTGCGTGGCAATCTTTGGCATGCCTTGCTGTTATAGGCCAAATGTTTGTGTGCCCCCCCCTCCCAAGTTCGTATGTTGAAGTCCTAAACACCAATGTGATGGCAGGGGAGCCTTTGGAAGGTAATTACATCATGAGGGCAGGGCTCTTGTCTGATGGGACTAGTGCCCTTATGAGACCCCAGGGAGCTCGATCTCTGTTTCTCCCTGTGCACATGCACCAGTGAAAGGCCATGTGAGCACACAGTGAGGAGTCAGCACTCTGCAAGCCAGGAAGAAGGCCCTCACCAGATCCTGAGCATGCGGACACCCTGACCTTGAACTTCCAGCCTCCAGAACCGTGAGAAAATAAATTTATGTTCTTTAAGCCATCCAGTCTATGAATTTTGGTATGGCAGCCCAAGCAGACTAATATATGTGGCTTGTAGACACATCACTCCAGTCTCTGCCCTCTATCTTCACATGGCCTTGTTCTATGTCCGATCCTCTCTTTTATAAGGATCCTAGGCATTGCATTAGAGACCCACCCAGGTAACCCAGGATGATATCATCTTAGTAACTGCAACTTAATTTCATCTGCAAAGATCCTATTTTCAAAAAGGTTCATATTCACAGGTCAGGACTTAGACCCAGTATCTTTTGGGAAACACAGTTTAACCCACTTCAGGTGGAGTGGGAATAAATCATTTCTTGTGGGTGAAATCTCCTAGGAGGTAAGAGAACTAAACACATCCTCTCCCCATTCTTGATGCGTTGGAAGGGACAGAACTGTGACCCTGCATCACAGTCATCCTCAGAACAGGAGAGGTCATGCATAGATGCAACTGACAGCTGTGTCTTTGACCTTTTGACACTGATCACCCAATAAGAACTACCAGCTGAGCAGAGGAGACTGGGAAGAAGCCAATCAGCATAGATTTGGAATCCCCCCAAATCCTCTGATAAAAACAAAGAACGAAATTGGGTCATTTGTAGAGACGTGGATGGACCTAGAGACTGTCATACAGAATGAAGTAAGTCAGAAAGAGAAAAACAAATATCTTATATTAACGCATATATGTGGAATCTAGGAAAATGGTACAGATGAACTGGTTTGCAGGGCAGAAATAGAGACACAGATGTAGAGAACCAACATATGAACACCAAGGAGGGAAAGGGGTGGTGGTGGGATGAATTGGGAGATTGGGATTGACATTTATACACTAATATGTGTAAAATAGATAACTAATGAGAACCTGCTGTATAGCACAGGGAACTCCACTTCGCTGTACAGTAGAAACGAATACAACTTTGTGAACAACTCTACCCCAATAAAAAAAATAAAAATAAAAAATCTTAAAAACTAACTAACTAAATAAATCAGATAATAAACCGAAAACACTTATGTCAAAAATAAACCAAAATAAACCAATGTCAAAAAGGATGGAGACAAACCATCAAGCATAATAGCCCAGTGCAGTTTTAGAAGCTATGTGAGGAAGTAAAGGAAAGACAAAGGAAGAACAAGGATGGCTCATGGGTTAAAGTAAATCCTTTCTATTTCTTTTTTACTAAGAGTGTTTATCATGCATGACTTTTAAAAAACAGTCTTATTGAGGTATGATTGACATACAGTAAACTGAATGTACTTAAATACTACAATATGATAAGCTTTGACATTGCATATATTCAAGAAACCATCACCCATGATCAAGATAATGAATATTTCTATCACCCCCAAGTTTCCCTGTGACCCTTGGTGATCCTTTCTTCATGCTGTTCCCCGCTCTTACCCCTTTTCTTCCCAGGCAACCACTGGTCTGCTTTCTGATATTGACATTAAAAAATAGTTTTTCTGCATTTATTGAAGTCGTTTTTCTCCTATAATAGTATTTTTTTCTACTGTTAACCTATACGCTGTTAGATCTCTTTTACTAGTATTTTGTTGAGGATACTGGCATCCACATGCATGAATGAGATTGTCCTATACTGCTTCTTTCTCATGAGCTCCCTTGTTATACAAGATTCATAAAATGAGTTGGAGGATATCAGTTAGGATAGGCTGGGTTATACAGCATAACAAAGGAGGCTAAGAATCTCAGGGGGTTAAAAACAAACAACAGCTGTATATTTCTGGCTCTTGCTCCACGTGGAGGCATCTGTGCTCATCATAGCCACTCAGGGCCCATATGAACTCTGCTCTGCACCTCCACCATTACTGTGGAAGGCAGAGGGGAGCCTTGTGAGCCTTGCACTGACTCAGTGCCACCTTCACTCACATTTTATTGACCGAGGCAAGTCACACCACCATGCCCAAATCCAAAGATGCCAGGAAGGTGCAATATTACCATGTGGACAACCCTGATCCATACTGCAGTCTACCCTTCTGTCACCAAATACTCAGCTCTGTCTTCTTCCTACACGCAGAAGAGCCCATGCCTACCCTCTTCAGGAAAGACAACACAAATGCCTGTATAGTCATTATGTCCAGCTCAAGACAATTCTGAAATCTGCCTGGAAAGACTTACAAGGGCCATCTACTCCGAGCATGGGAAGTGACTGTCGATAAGGCTCTAATTTGGCCATTTGGGAAGGGACCCTCTCCAGTGTTCTCTATACCTCGTGTCCATCCTTTGCCAGGCTCTTTCTGTTCCATTATCAACCTGGCCACGTCTGAAATGGACATTAGAGAGTGTTCCTCCTTTGGCAGCTGAACATATTTTTAGACACCTTGGGGACCCAATGTATGTTTTAAGTCTTGGACAGTTGAAAGAGGATTTTTTAGTCTAGGCCCTAGTTTTCTAGGAAGTCAAGCCACATAAAGTCTATGTACTTCTGTGGTGGACATCTTCTGCTTGCCCTCTAAACCCTCTCTATCTTTCCATAAGCTCCCTGTGCCTGGGGGCCCATCTGCATCAAAGGCTTCCTTACTCTCTGGCTTCCAGTTGGGTTTGTCCAACTGGTAGCACTGGCAATAGATGAGAGGGAGGAAATTGAATGAGGTTGGATGATACATTACCCTGTTTCATATCTGTGAGATTGCCAGAGGCTGACAAACTAGCATAATCTAGACTAACTTCTAAGGTGGTAGAACTTGCATTCCAAGTACCTAGTCTCAGTAGACTATTTGTATAGCATTCATCTGGGCTCCAGGAAGTGTGGGCTTTATTCATCTAGAACAATCTGAACAAGATGAAATTCTTGCTTATTAAAGGTTTGATATAATGTGCTTATTAAACCATATGGGGACTTTTTTGGGTTATTAATTTGTTTAATTTTTATAGCTTTTTTATTGTGGTGTAACTTACACACAGTACAAATTACTGTACTGGTTCATACATGTATGGTCCAATAGGTTTTGCCAAGTGTATACACCCATTTAACTACCGCCCATCAAGATATAAAATATTTTCATCACTCTGGAAAATTCTTTTTTCTAATTCAATATTTTTCTTTTGCCCATCCTAGGTATTTTGCATTTCTATAGAATTTGAAAATCAGCTTGTTAATTTCTACTAAAATGTCTGACGGGATTTTTATTGGAGGTGCCTTTGATTCTACAGATCACTTTGGATGAAAATTGTCATCCTAAATATATTGAATGTTCCAACCCATTAATATGATATATATTTACTTAAGGTCTTCTTTAATTTCTCTCAAAATGCTATGTAGTTTTCAGTGTATAGATTTTATACATATTTTGTTAAACTTTTCCATAAGTATTATCTCTGACTATTCCTAATTATTGTAAATGGTATGTAAACATTAATTTTCCAATTGAGTTTTGCTTGCATAAATAATACACTTGATTTTGTATGTTGACTTTGTGTATTGCAACACACTAAATTCACTGAGATTTTTTTTCTTCTTTTTATGGATTCCTTAGGATTTTCTGCAAATGTGATCATGTCTTCTGTGAGTAAAGGCAGTATTATTTTTTTATTTCCACTGTTTATAATTTTATTTCTTTTTCTTGTCTTAATTCACTGGCTTGGACACCCAGTATAATACTGAATTGAAATGGTGAGCATATATTTTGCCTTTATCCAGCTTTTATGAAGACAGCATTTTTTACTATCACCATTATATATGATGTTAGCTGTAGGTTTTTGTAGATGGCTTTTATTAAATTGGAAAAGTTTCTTTTCATTTTTTACTTTGGTGATCATATTATAGTTATAAAATATTATCAAATGTTTTGTCTGTATATATTATGATAATTTATGACTTATTAGCCTTCTCATCAATGTTTCTTTATTTTTTAATTTTTAAAATTTTTATATTTTTTCTTTTAGTTTTATTGAGATATAATTGACATACAGCACTGTGTAAGTTTAAAGTGTAAAACGTAATGATGTCTTATATACATCAGGAAATGATTATCACAATAAGTTTAGTGAACATCCATCATCTCATCTACAAAATTAAAGAAACGGAAAAAATGTTTCCTTGTGATGAGAACTTGTAGGACTTGCTCTCTTGACAACTTTCATCTATGACACACAGCAGTGTTAGTTATATTTGTCATGCTGTACATTGCATCTCTAGTACTTATCTTATAATTGGAAGCTTATACTTTGTACTGCCTTCATCCAATTCCTCCTACCCCAACCCCACCTCTGGTAACCACAAATCTGATCTCTATGAGCTTGTTTGTTTTTGAAGTGTAATTAACCTACAACACTATGTTAGTTCCTGTTACAAAACATAGTGATTACATATTTCCATACACTTCAAAATTATCTACTATGATAAAGCTTGTTATGATCTGTCACCATACAAAGATATTACATAGTTATTGACTATATTCCCCACACTGTATTTTTCATACCTGTGACTCATTTGTTTTGCAACTGGAAGTTTATACTTCTTAATCTCCCTCAACTGTTTCTTCCCTCCCTCCACCCCTCTCCCCTCTGGCAACCACCTATTTCTTCTCCATATCTATAACTCTGTTTCTATTTTGTTGTTTGTTCATTTGTTTTGTTCTTTAGATTCCACATATGAGTGTAATCATACGGTATTTGTCTTTGTCTGACTTACATTGAAGGTCTTATATTGAAGTCTTTAATCCATTTTGAATTAATTTTTGTGCACGGTGTAAGAGAGTAGTTCAGTTTATTCTTTGGCATGTAGCTGTCTAGTTTTCCCAACACCATTTATTGAAGAGGCTGTCTTTCCCCCATTGTATATTCTTGCCTCCCTTGTCATAGATTAATTGCCCATATAAGTATGGGTTCATTTCTGGGCTGTCTATTCTGTTCCATTCATCTGTGTGTCTGTCTTTGTGCCCATACCATACTGTTTTGATGACTATAGCTTTGTAGTATAGTTTGAAATCAGGGCTCATGATACCTCCAGCTTTCTTCTTCTTTCTCAAGATTGTTTTGGCAATTCGAGGTCTTTTATGTTTCCATAGAAATTTTAGAATTATTTGTTTTGGTTCTGTGAAAAATCCCATTGGTAATTTGATAGGGGTTGCACTGAATCTCTAGATTGCCTTGGGTAATATGGTCATTTTAATAATATTAATTCTTCCAATCCATAAACACAGTGTACCTTCCCATCTGTTGGTGTCATCTTCAATTTTGTTCATTTAGGGTCTTATAGTTTTCCAAGTACAGGTCTTTTACCTCCTTAGTTAGAGTATTCCTAGGTATTTTATTCTTTCTGATGTGATTGTAAGTGGGATTGTTTTCTTAATTTTTCTTTCTGATAGTTTGTTATTAATGAGTAAAAATGCAACAGATTTCTCTATATTAATTTTGTACCCTGCAACTTTACCCAATTAATGAGTTCTAGTAGTTTTTTAGTACATTGACTTTTTAAAAGAGAAACCAACAATGCATTCCTGGGATACACCCTACTTGTTCATGACATACTTTTATATATTTGTAGGTTTGATTTCTCAGAGTTTTATTAAAGATTTTAGCATATTTGTTCTTTGTATTTGATCTATAGTTTTCTTTCTTGCAATTTCCTTGTCTGGTTTGGTTTCAGGGTTATACTCACCTTATACAATGAAGTAAGAAGTGTTTCCATTTTGTCTACTTTCTGTGTAAGATTATTGTTATATCTCCCTTAATTAAGCATTCAATTTCTTTAACATATATATGCAGGCTTTATAATTCTTGCTGTGTAATTTTTTAGTTGTACTTTACAAAGGATTTCAACTCAGGTGTTGAAATTTTTTTGTAAAAAAATTCTCATAATATTTCCTTATTATCCTTTTTATATCCATAGGATCTGTAGTGATGTCCCTCTTTCCTTACTGATATTAATAATTTTTGTTTTTTCATTTTTTTTTGGTCTTGATCTATCTTGCTGAAGTTACAATTTGATAAATCTTTTTAGAGAATTAGCTTTTTCCACTGTTCGTCAATTTTCTATTTTACTGATTTCTTATCATTATCATTTCTTTCCTTCTACCCAATATAGATTTTATTTACTCAATTTTTGCAGTTCACACAATACTTTATAGAACATAGATATTTAAATGTATACATATTCTTCTAAGCACATCCTTAGCTGCAATCCCCGCATTTGGATATATTGTGCTTTTGTTATTATTCATTTTAACTTTTGTTGTGATTCCATTTTAGACAGATGAGTTATTTGAGTTCCCATACACTTCACACTCAGTTTCCCCTATTATTAACATCTCACATTAATATGGTCCATTTGTTACAATTAACAAACTGATATTGATACATTACTTTTAATTGAAGTCCATAGTTTATTTATTTTTATTTCCAGGATTTCTTGTAATCACAGGATACCATATTATATTTAATTGTCATGTCTCCTTAGGCTTCTCTTTGTTGTGATGGTTTCTCAGGCTTTCCTTGTTTTTGATGACTTTCACCATTTTGAATATTGGTCAAGTGTTTTGTAGGATGCCCCTTTATTGGAACTTGTCTGATTTTTTTCCCTCATAGTTAGACTGGGATTATGGATTTTTAGGAGGAAAAAGTACAGAAGTAAAGTGTCATTCTCATCACACCATATCAAAGGAACATAATCTCAACATGATTTATTACTATTGATGTCGACCTTGATCATCTGGCTAAGACAGTGTTTGTCAGGTTTCTCCACTGTAAAATTACTTCTTTTTTTCTCCCTCTCCTTACTGTACTTCTGGGAAGAAATTTACTATGTGCAGCCTACACACAGGGAATGGAGGAGTTATGCTTCCCCTCCTTGAGAGAGAAATATCTACATAAATTATTTGGAATATTTTTCTCTTCTCTCCCATTAATTCATTAATTTAATCATTTATTTATATCTGTATGGACACATGGATATTGATTTTATACCTTGGGCTATAATCCCAAACTACATTATTTTGTTTTCTCAAATTGTTCTAGCTTTGGCTATTTGGAGCTCTTTGTGTTATTTTCATGAGTAGAATTTTGTTTTCTTATTGAGGAATAATTGAAGTATATTAAAGTACATAAACTTAAAGTTAAAAACTTGATCAGTTTTGACATATATACACCTATGAAACCACTACCGTAAACAAACTTTTCCATTACCCCCAAAATTCTCTCTCCACCACTATCCCCATATAGCCACTAATTTCATTCAGTCACTACATGTTAGTTTTCATTTTCTAAAATTTATATATATGTGGTCATACAATATGCATTTTTACCTGCTTATTCACTCACATAATTATGTTGAGATTCATTCCTATTGCATGAGTTGCTGAGTAATATTCCATTGTGTAGATATGCCACACTTTTTTTAACCATTCAGTTGTTGATGGACATTTTTATTGTTTCCATTGTTTGGTAGTACAAATAAAACTGCTACATACCTTGGTCTACAGGTCTTTGTGTGGACATAAACTTTTGATTTCTCTTGGTTAAATAAGCAGAAGTTAAATATTGGCTTATAAGGTAGATGTATGTTTAAATGTTTAGGAGGGACTTCCCTGGTGGCTCAATAGTTAGGAGTCTGCCTGCCAATGCAGGAGACACAGGTTCGATCCCTTATCTGGGAAGATCCCACATGTCGCAGAGCAACTAAGCCTGTGCACCACAACCACTGAGCCTGCGCTGTAGAACCTGCGAACCATGACTACTGAGCCTGCGTGCCACGACTACTGAAGCCTGCGTGCCTGGAGCCCGTGCTCTGCAACAAGAGAAGCCACCGCAATGAGAAGGCCATGCACTGCAATGAAGAGGAGCCCCCGCTCGCCACAACTAGAGAAGGCCCACGCACAGCAACAAAGACCCAACACAGCCATAAATAAATAAATAAATAAATTTTGAATAAATAAATAAATTTTTAGGAAACTGTCAAATTGTTTTCCAAAGGGGTTACATCATTTTATATTTTATATTCCCACAGTATGACATGAGTGTTCCAATATATTCATATTCTCATAACACTTGGTAAGGTCAGTGTTTTGTTTTTTTTTTAATTTTAGTGATTCTAGTGGTCATGGAGTGGTATCTCATTGTGGTTTTCTTTTTTGCGGTATGCAGGCCTCTCACCACTGTGGCTTCTCCCGTTGTGGAGCACAGGCTCTGGACGCGCAGGCTCAGCGGCCATGGCCCACGGGCCCAGCCACTCCACAGCATGTGGGATCCTCCCAGACCAGGTCACGAACCCACGTCCCCTGCATCGGCAGGCGGACTCAACCACTGCACCACCAGGGAAGCCCCTCATTGTGGTTTTAATTTGCATTTCCCTGAAGACTAATACTGTTAGGCATATTTTCATGTGCTTATTGGCTATTTGTATTTCTTGTGAAGTGTCTGTTCAAATATTTTCCTTACTTTATTAATAGTTTGTCTTTTGTTGTTGTTTTGTAAGAACTCTTTCAATCTTCTGAATACAAGTCCTTTTTCTGATATGTTCATGGCAAATATTTTCTCTTACAATGTGGCTTGCCTTTTTGATTTTCTAAATAGTTACCTTTGAAGAGCAAAATTTTAAAATTTTGGTGAAATTCAATTTATTTATTTATTTATATTTTATAATTTGGCATTTTGTGTTCCTACCTCAAGGTCACAACCATTTTCTGTTTTCTTCTAGAAGTTTTATAGCTTTAGGTTTTCAGTTTAGGTGTCTAATCCATGTGCTGTTAATTTTGTTTAAGGTAGGGGTAATGGTTAATGCTCATTTTATTGCTACTGGCTCTCCAATTGTTCCGGCATGCTTTATTGAAAGATTTTTTTCCCACATTGAATTGCTTTGCACCCATGGTCAGAAATCAAATCTAGACTCTGTTTTGTCATATTTATCTATTTGTTTATCTTAATGCCAATACCAATATCTTGATTAATGTTGTATCACATGAAGTCTCAAAATCAGGAAGAGTAAGTCTTCCAAATTTGTTTTATTTTCTTTTTTGATTATTTTTATAAAAGTCTCTGCATTTTTATACAAAATTTAACATTAACCTGTCAATTTCTTTTTAAAAGTTTTCTAGAATTTTACTTGGAATTGTATTGAATCTATAGAACAATTTGGGCACATTTAACATCTTGGTTTTTTTTTTTTGCGGTACATGGGCCTCTCACTGTTGTGGCCTCTCCCATTGCGGAGCACAGGCTCCGGACGCGCAGGCTCAGCAGCCATGGCTCACAGGCCTAGCCGCTCCGTGGCATATGGGATCTTCCCGGACCGGGGCACAAACCCGTGTCCCCTGCATCGGCAGGCAGACTCTCAACCACTGTGCCACCAGGGAAGCCCTTTAACATCTTTTTTTAAAAATTTTATTTATTGAAGTATAGTTGATTTGCAATATTATATTAGTTTCATGTGTACAGCATAGTGATTCAGTGTTTTTGCAGATTATACTCCATTTTAGGTTATTACAAGATAACGGCTATAATCCCCTGTGCTACACAGTATATCCTTGTTGCTTGTCTATTTTATATGTAGTAGTTTGTATCTATTAATCCCATACCCCTAATTTGTTCCTCCCCCTTTCCCTCTCCCCTTTGGTAACCACAAGTTTGCTTTCTATATCTGTGAGTCTGTTTCTGTTTTGCATATACATTCATTTGTATTCTTTTTTTAGAATCCACATATAAGCGATATCGTACAGTATTGGGGGGATATTTAACATCTTAATATTAAGTCTGAACATCTGCATCTCCTTTCTCATGAGAGGGGCTTGTTAATATCTAGATTCTAGATCATTTAGGTTTCTTTGCATTCTTAGCTCTCTGATGGGTTTTAGAAACTAGGATTTTGTGGGTTAATTGGTTTCCTCTGTTGTGCCATATGCTTAGTGACTTTCTGTATCCTAAGTGGAAGTAGAAGCCACTTTTTTCTATGAGTAGCTTTTAAACTTCTGATTCAAATACTTTATTTCTCCTTTTTAAAGTTAGTTATTATTTTCTTTAGAAAATAGCTTCATTCAAGGTATAATAGACATTTAATAATGTGGACACAAAGTTTACAATTAGATATGTATACCAGATGAATACACCTTTTAATCAAGAGAAATATATGTGACATCCCCTGAAATTCTTCATGTCCCTTTGTAATCACTCCTCACACACCTCCCCAATCTGCCCCCATCCATAGACAACCACTGGTCTGCTGTCACTATATATTAGTTTGTATATTGCAGAATTTAAATAAAACTCTTCTTTCACTTGGCATAATTATTTTGAAATTCACTCATGTTATTGCATGTATCATTAATTCATCCCTTTTTGCTGCTGAGTAGTATTCCATTGTATCAATATACTCCAGTCTCTCTATTCAATTATTGGTGAAGATTTGGGATGTTTACAGGTTTTGGCTATTTTAAATATAGTTCTTATAAACATTCCTTTACAGGTTTTTATATGGATTTATGCTTTGATTACTCTTGAGTAAATAAATGCCCAGCTGTGGAATGACTGGAATCAATGATATATTAATTAATTGGTCATCCATCTGATCTCTTTTATACACTGCTAAGTTCAGTTTGCTTGTATGTCAAAAGTTTGTGTTCATGTTCAAAAGACATTAATCTGTAGTTTTCTTGTAATGTCTTCACCTACCTTTGGTATCAGAGTAATTCTGGTGTCATAGAATGAATTGGGAAGTATTCCCTCCTCTTCAAATTTATGTAAGAGTTTGTTTGTAGTTTGTGAAGAATTGGTATTCTTTCTTGCTTAAATTCCTCAATGAAGATATTTGGGTCTAGAAGGTATTTTTTATTTTCTAAGGATTTCAAATATATTTTAATTTATTTGATAGAGGACAATTCATGTTATCTATTTCTTCTCAAGTGAGGTTTCTAGTTTGTGTATTTCAAAAAAAATTATCCATTTCATCTAACTTGTCAAATTTATTTATATAAAATTGCTCATAATAATCCATAATTTTAAAAATATCTATAGAATCTGTAGTATTGTCACATGTCTCATTCTTGATACTGGTAGTTTGTATCTTCTTTTTTCCTGCTCAGTCTGGCTAGAAGGTTATCAGTTTTATTGACCTTCTAAAAGAATGACTTTTGATTTCATTGATCTATTTTATGTTAGTTTGGGTCTAAGCTCTTAAATTTTATTTCTCTGTGTGTATACATTTCATTTTGTTCCCTCTTTTTTTTTTCTGTTTTCCTAAGGTGGGCTGAAGTCATTGATTTGACATCTTTTCCTTTTCTAACAGAGTTGAAATAGAAGCCCACAAATTTGACAAGTTGCATTTTCATTTTCATTCAGTTCCTAATACTTTCTAATTTCCCTTTCTACTTTTTCTTTGACCCATATGTTATTTAGAAATGTATGAATTCATTTCCAAATGTTGAGGAATTTTTTTCCCTTGAGATATTTCTGTTATTGATTTTTAGTTTAATTGCTTTATGATTGGAGAACATAGTTTGTTTGACTTAAATCTTTTGAAATTTATTGAGGCTTGTTTTGGGGCCCAGAATCTGATCTATCTTGGTTAATGTTCTGTTGCACATGAAAAAAATATATATTCTGATTTTGGTTGTTGGAGCATTGTATATGTCAATTAGGAAAAGTTGCTTGACAGTATTGCTAAAGTCTTCTGTACCCTTATCAACTTCCTGTTTGCTTGTTCTATTGGCTTTTAAGAGAGGCGTATTGAAACCTCTGACTATAATTGTGGATCTGTCTGTTTCTCCCTCCAGTTCTATTGGTGTTTGCTTCAAGTATTTTGAAGCTGCATTAGTGGTTGCATAGATTTTTAGGATTGTTATGTCCTCTTGATGAATTGACCTCTTTATCATTGTGAATTAACCTTATTTTTGGTAGTAACATTCTGTTGTCTGAAATCTACTAATTCTGATATTAATCTAGCAAATATAGCATTATTTAGATTAATTTTAATATGGTGTATCATCTTCTATTCTTTTTCTTTTAAATGAAGTGTGTCTTTATATTTAAAATGCTCTTTTTTGTAGACAGCATATAGCTGGGTCTTGAATTTTTATCTAATCTGACGATCCCTGACTTTTAATTAGAATGTTTAGACTCTTTAAATTACTATGATAATTGAAATGGTTAGCTTTAAATCCTGCTATTTTTTTCTGTTTGTTGCTTTTTCACTTTGTTCCTTTTTTCCTTCCCATTTTTGTCATGGGTACAATGATTATTATTTATGATTCCACTTTAACACCTCTTTGCTTATTAGTTGTAACTTTGTTTTGTTGTTTTGTTGCTCACTTAAGATTTATAGAATATATCTTTAACTTACCATTGTCTATTATCAAGTGAAGTTACACCACTTCAAGTACAACATAGGAACCTTACAACAGGTAAGGTATTTTTAGGTATCCTGACCTTTGTGCTATTATTGTAACCCATATGATTTTATATATTTTATAAGCTCCACACTACATTGCTATTACTATTGTTTAAACAATTTTCTTTTAAAAGATTTAAATACTTAGAAATAATCTTGTATATTTATCCAATGTAGTTACCACTTCTGACCCCTTCATTCATTTGTGCAGATCCTTATTTCTATCTTTCTTCTGCCTGTTGGGCTTCCATGAGCATTTCTTGTTGTGTGGTAATGAATTATTTTGCCTTTATGTGTCCAAAAATGTCTTAATTTATCTTCATTTTTGAAATGTATTTCCTCTGAGTATAGAATTCTAGGTTAACAATTTTTTCAGTCAGTGCTTTGAAGATGTTATTCCACTCTCTTTCCTGTCTTCTTCTTCTTTCTTTTTCTAAATGAGAAATTTGCTGTCATCCTTATTCTTGCTCTTGTGTGTATAATGAGTGTTTTTCTTGGCTCTTTAAAAGATTTTCTCTTCATCAGGAGTTTTGAGCGATCTGATTGTAGTATACCTTGGTGTAATTTTTTTCATGTGTCTTGTGCTCAGTTTTCTAAATCACTTTGGTCTTTGGGTTTATAATTTTCAGCAAATTTGGAATGTTCTAGGCTATTATTTCTTCAGATACATTTTCTGCCTTGCCCCTTTTATGAATACCAAGTACACGTGTATTAGATCACTTCAAGTTTCTTCCACCCCTCACGGATGCTCTTTTCATTCATTTATTGCATCTTTTTTCTTCTCTATGTGTTTGTTCTTGGATAGTTTCTATTGCTATGTCTTAAAATTCGCAAATCTGTTTCTTCTGCAATGTCTAGCATGCCCTTACTTCCATCCAGTGTATTGCATCTTTCATGTCAGACTTGTAATTTTTATTTCTAAAAGTTTTATTTAGGTCATATTTCTATTTAACTTTTTTGAAGATCTGTAATAGAGTTGAAACCACAATTGTAATATTCTTTTCTAATTCTAACACCTCTATCAGTTCTGGGTTGTTGTTTTTTCTAATTCCAGATTGTATTTTCCTGCTTCTTTGCATGTCTGTTAGTTTTGATTGGTTGTCTGGTACTGTGAATTTATCTTGTTGAATGATGGACTTTTTGTATTCTTACAAATATTCTTGAGCTCTCTTTGTAACTGAGAGGACCCTATGGGGCCTTCCCAGAACAGATCCCCCCCACCATGTCCTCCGCCTACCTCTTATAAAATTGTAGCCTCCTAGGCCTTCTCTGATTTCCAAAGAGTAAATTTAATCAGAGAAGTGAGAAAATGCAGAAAGGAAAACAGTCAAGCAAGATAAAATAATAATAGTTTAGCCATCAAACAAAGTCAAGGACCTTTAGTTCCTCCTCAAGGGCTATAGATAATATTCTGAGCCATGTCCTTTGAGCTGTCTGGCAGATCTTGAAACCCCCACCAGGTGGGAGATGTTAACTGTATGCTGCCCACAAGCATGTAGACCCCAGACCAGTTGGAACCAGAAGGTTGATGAGGTTGACTCCCGATTACCTCACAACCAGCCAATCAGAAGAATGTCCACAAGCTGATGACACACTCCACAACCCCCCTCCCTCACCCTGTCTTTAAAAACCTTTCCCTGAAAGCCTTTGGGGAGTTTAGGTCTTTAAGCACTAGCTGCCTAGACTCCTTGTTTGGTGCCTGCAATAAACGCTCCACTTTCCTTCACCAAAACCTGGTGTCAGTATATTGGTTTGGTAACATGTTTGCTATTAGGTTGTGTGGAAACAGTTTGATCCTTAGGGTCCTGCTTTTACAATTTGCTAGATAGGACCTAATATTTAGTATGGGGTTAATTATTACCCACCAGAGAGGCAATGCCCCATAAATTATCCACCAGCCTGGTGGTGGGAATAGTTATGATTTTTGGCCCATGTGAGTGCCAAACACTGTTCCCTCTGATCCTTTCAGGAAGCTCTTTCCTCAGCATCCAGTAATGTCTTCACATGCATGCTTCAATCATCGCCTGCTGGCCACTCTATGCTCCCTCATTGGTAGAATGCTCTATCTGCCTTGTTCTCCTGGGATCTCAGTTCTGTCTCCTCCATTCAAAGACTCTTCTGGGCTCTACCTTTAGTTCCACCTCATCTTGTTGTAGTCTGGAAACTCAAAACAATTGTAGGCCTTGCTTCTTTTGTTTCCAGCCCTCAGGGTTCACTGTCCTTTGCTGCCTAATGTCCAGTGACATAAAACCATTGTTTCATTTATTTTGTCTTTTAAAGAAATTAGTTCTTTCCAGCATGAGAGTAAATTTAAATCCTGTTACTCCGTTTTTGTCAGGAAACTAACTGTCTTTATTTTCAGAGATAGTTCTCCCTGCCCCACTGTGTGGCCTTCCTTGACATTGTGGTCAGTCACCCCAGCCTCCCCGTTGCTGCTTGGCCCCTCCTTCCCCAGCCCTTTCTTTGACTCCAGATCCTGGTAGATCATCTTCCCAGTGATAAGAATTTCAGAGTAGCTCCATAAAATCCACATTCTAGTTTGCAACTTGAGTAAGTCCCTCATATAACTCTGTTCATTATTATGGAAGATATCTATCTAATTATCACCTATCTATTATCTATCTATCTATCTATCCATCTATCTATTCATCTATTTTTAATTGAAAATTTTTTTCAGGTTGTAAGGTACAGAAATATCTTATTCTGGAGACTTCAAATGAAGAAGTCTATGTAAGAATATGGACAGATATAGTGAAGCACAGGGTGTGCTCTCAGCACCAGATCCAGTCCTCAAGGGAAGTCAGATGTTCATTCAGGATCCCACAAAAAAGTTCCCATAATGTTCCCACAGGACAGGTAGCATGTGTCAGGCCCTGTGTGAGCCTGACCTGTGGCCCATGTGTCAAGCCTGGTGTCATATCCAGGGTTGATTGGTCTCATAGCATAATGTGCAGCAACTTTCCAGATAAATGCTTCTCAGAGGGGGCCAAGGGCTTCACTGGACCTTGGGACCCCATGGAGTGTCCAGAATGATGCCAGTGGTTCACAGGGATAGTTACCCTTTATTAAGTACTCATCTTGCAAACATTATTTCCAACACTCCTATCCATACAGCGTATATGTCACTTTTCCTGTTTTCCAAGAAGAAATAGAGACTCAGAGAGGTGAAATATTTTTCACTGCACTGTCTAACCCATTCCATTCATATCCTTGATTATTTTGGAGTCAGCAGATAGTATAATACTTTCTTGTTCCATGCCATGTAGAAGCAGAATGAGTTGTTGTTATGAACTGCATTGTGTCCCCTAGATTCCTGTGTTGAAGCCTTAACCCCCAATCTGGTTATATTTGGATATAGGGCCCTTATAGGTGTAATTAAAGTTAAATGAGGTCATGGGGTGGGGCCATAATCCAATGTGACTGGTGTCCTTATATGAAGAGGAAGAAACAGCAGTGATGGACACACAGAGAACATGAGGACACAGCGAGGAGGCCAAAGAGAGTCCAGCCAAGGAGAGAGGCCTCAGGAGAAGCCAACTCTGCTGACATCTTGACTTTGAACTCTCTGCCTCCAGACTGTGAGGAAATAAATGTCTGTCGTTTAAGCCACTAGTCTGTGGTACTTTGTTATGAATTCCTGAGCTGATGGATACAGTCCTCAACACAAAGAAAGAGTCAGAGTCACAGATTTCTGTAGTCCTTCCCAAATCTAGCATTCTGTGGGTTGATCCCTTGACTACACATAACTAATGCCAACATCTTGTTAAAACCTAGCAATTCAACCATCCCTCCAGACTCCAAGCACATTTTGAGAACTGTGTCTGGAGACCTTTGTTATTACCTTCCCCAGAGGGTCCTTACTGAACAGTGATGGCCCAGGGTTCTCCAGGATAGGTGGGTACAGAGTAGGGCTTCTGAGAGTGGTGTTTCCTGCCATATGAACCAGTGTGGATACCGTCCCTAAGGGTGTCCTTGAGCCCAAGTCAAGAGCCCTGGATCCACACAACCTGGGGAAACCCTGCAGGACAGACATGGCAGCTTGGGGCTTTGTGAGAACCAGATCAATGGGTGGCACAGATGGCCAAGCATAGTGCCTCAGAGAAGGGAGGATGCTCTGTCCCTGAAAACTCACATTTCATGAACCAGGTTTTTGTTTGTTTGTCTTCAATTTCTAAATGCTTGTAATATATTCCAAATTCCATAACTTCACCCCCACTTTTCTTTTTCCTATACACGCCTTCCAAACATCAGACTCTGAACACAGATAACTTTCAGCCCAGCTCATCAGCACCCACTTTCCATATTTCTGCCTTCCTCCTGTAGAGAGAAGCATGGTGATTCTGGCTGTTCAGGATCAGCCCGAAAGAGCACAGAGTAGCTGTGGTATGTGATCTGAGGGTAGAGCCCGGTACATGCCCACTCTCAGCTTCAGTAGAAATTCATCCCTTAGTTGAAGTGAGGGAAGTCCACACCCTCCATGATAGAGGTGCAACACCAGCCTGGAGCAGAAGCAGTTAAACTAGACATGCTTCTGCTTGACTGATGTATCAGTTTAGCTCTGAAGGAATAAGGAGAGAGAGAGAGATTCCATCTTGATGCCCTCGTTTGAAGGGAGTTAGAGGGCTGGGGGCTGTGTACACGGGCCGAGTGAGGAGGTTGAGAAGACCTGGGTCCAGGTACACCAGGCTTTGTCCCCACTGCTGTCCACACCAGTCTCTGGGAGCCCTGTGTGGAGAGCGTCTATGGAAAGGGAGCCCTGGGAAATGCCCTTCACCCTCCTCTGTGCCTGTTTGCTTCCTCCTCTGTGTTGTGGCGGGTAAGGAGGGAGACCGTATGAGGAGTACACTCATGCTGTGTGAATAAAGCCCCAAACCAAATTTTCCCAGGCCCCTCCATTTCCCTCCATGCAGACTCCCACATCCCCTGCTTCCAGGGGAGCTCTCACGTCAAAGCACTGAGCCATGGGGACGGACCATGTCATCACCCAGAGGGCACATCACAGGCTGCTCCAATGGCCTCTGATGAAGCCCAGTCTTTCAAAGTACCCCAACCTCTGATTTTCAACAATTCAAAATTGAGTCATCATTAGTGCCCCCAAAGAATCTGATGGATGGGGCTTCCCTGGTGGCACAGTGGTTGAGAGTCCGCCTGCCGATGCAGGGGACACGGGTTCGTGCCCCGGTCCAGGAAGATCCCACATGCCACGGAGTGGCTGGGCCCGTGAGCCGTGGCTGCTGGGTCTGCGCATCCGGAGCCTGTGCTCCACAATGGGAAAGGCCACGGCGGTGACAGGCCCGCATACCGCAAAAAAAAAGAATCTGATGGATGCAAAAGGTCCTTTCCAGGTTACATTCAAATATTTACATCTGCAGTGGGGTACTATTTTTACAGAGAAACTACAGATTCTTTGTCCACAGTATTTCCAGACATCCTTCTATCTTACCCTCCTTGGGGCATCATCTGGTGTATGTTGTATGTACCACACACAGCAGAATGGAGAGTCTGCATTTCACAATCTACCTTTAATGTCTCAAAACTGGACTTTTGGAAATTCAAAACAAGAGTCTGAGATGAAAACATTTTGAGTTTCGAAAGTCGGGCCCTGAGAGACAACACGTGCTCATTTTGAGTCAGTTTCTATCACTCTGAAGAGTAGATTGAGCTTTCCTGGGCTGGCTGGAGGGATGAGAGAATGTCAGAGAAGAAAAGGGGAAATGAGTTGTGGGGTTCTGAGCCAGAGGCCCAGGTTACTCCCCCTGGAGAGCCCTGGCAGGGAGGGCAGGTGGAGACAGAGAGAGGGCAGGTGACTCAGGGAAGCAGGAGCACAGGGGCCTGCCAGCTTGCAAGGTCTCTGAGTGCTGCACCCCCAGCCCAGCGCAGACGTGGCCCTGGCTATATGGTCACGTGGGCTGAAGGACTCATACAGATCACAGAGCTCCCTTGCACTCCAGTGTTGTCTGAAAAGCAGTAAAATAATTTCCCAGGAGTCAAGAGTAGTACAGAAGGCCACCTCTGTCCCACCAAGTTTCTTTTTTTTTTTTTTTTTTTTGCGATACACGGGCCTCTCACTGTTGTGGCCTCTCCCGTTGCGGAGCACAGTCTCCGGACGCGCAGGCTCAGCGGCCATGGCTCACGGGCCCAGCCGCTCCGCGGCATGTGGGATCCTCCCGGACTGGGGCACAAACCCGTGTCCCCTGCATCAGCAGGCGGACTCTCAACCACTGTGCCACCAGGGAAGCCCCCACCACCAAGTTTCTTGTGGCCCCAGAGCGGCACAGACTGCAATAGGCTACTCCTAGGTCCCTAAGAACAGCCCAAAGCAGCTGGGAGAGGGGTGGACTAAAGGGGCCCTGGGGTAGAAGTGTGGGGAGATTTAGCAGCATGCTTGCACACAGCAGTGACAGGAACCCCTGTGCAGATGCACCCTTCAGGGGATGGCAGACAGAGGATGACACGACGGGGACAGACACCCATCCCCATCCACCCCTGAGGCCATGGCATCAAGAAACCATCCAAAACACAGACACACTGGCAGAAAGAAGGGAAAAGGTGGTGTGTGCCTGTGTGTGTGTGTGCATGTGTGTGTGGTTGGGGGGAGGGCTGAATTGCCTGAAATTTCATTTCTCCCACGGAAGGAGACTTTAAAAAAAAGAAATTATGTTATATAAACATAAAGGTCTGTTTTTTGAAAACTTAGAGATTCATGCCCTGCTACTCTATTTTATTTATCCTTTAGAGCAAATTTTTAAGCATTTAAAAAGCAGAGTATAGTTGGGTGAAAGCTTTATTGCCAACGTTTTAAAGTACAAATAGGTATAATCCTACCTATAGTTGAAAAATTATAAATGTCATTATTGAGTGAATCTTTTACTGCTATGGAAACTCCAAAAAAAAAAAAAAAAGGCACATGGGCTTCCCTGGTGGCACAGTGGTTAAGAATCCACCTGCCAATGCAGGGGACATGGGTTCGAGCCCTGGTCCAGGAAGATCCACATGCCACAGAGCAACTAAGCCCATGCGCCACAACTACTGAGCCCGCGTGCTGCAACTACTGAAGCCCACATGCCTAGATCCCATGCTCCACAACAAGAGAAGCCACCGCAATGAGAAGCCCACACACTGCAACAAAGAGTAGCCCCCACTCGCCGCAACTAGATAAAGCCCGTGCACAGCAGTGAAGGCCCAACACAGCCAAAACACAAAACAAAACAAAAACAAAAAACAAAGGCACATAAAATAGCCCAATTTTTTGTTCCTAGGACAAAAACATAAATGAAAATAATAGATAAATAGACTCTCAAATCACAATAATAATATTGACAACAATTTTCTTCTTCTGTACCAGTAAAACTCCAGATAAGGAATGATCTCATCTAAAGGAATTGATGACAGCAGTTCACCCCCTTGGGTGTGCAGCTTGGCGTGAATATGGAGGCCCAGAAAGAAAGTTCTGTGAAAGCAAATCTTTAATTAAGAAGGGGAGGGGGAAGGGTAAGCTGTGACAAAACAAAAGAGAGGCATGGACATATATACACTACCAAACGTAAGGTAGATAGATAGTGGGAAGCAGCCGCAGAGCACAGGGAGATCAGCTCGGTGCTTTGTGACCGCCTGGAGGGGTGGGATGGGGAGGGTGGGAGGGAGGAAGATGCATGAGGGAAGGGATGTGGGAACAGATGTATATGTATGACTGATTCACTTTGTTATAAAGCAGAAACTAATAAAAAATAAAATAAAATAAAATTTTAAAAAAAAGGAAAAAAAATAATAATACTTAAATAATGATGAAGTATAATAAATTTAGTATGTCTTTTTTTCCTCTTATTAGTGAACTGAAATTTACACATAGAATAAAAATGTCATGTCTCCTAAAAAAAAAAAAAAGAAAAGAAGAACTGGGTTACACCCTCTATGAGAAGGGATCCCTTTTAAGAAGCCCACAAAACACTAACAAAGACTGAAAAAAACAATACTGGGCACGGATTGAACGATAACAGTGTACCAGCCCCTTTGCATGTCTTAAACACAATTCCTTCACACCCCCCATGAGAAGCCTGAACTAGGCATCCCTTTATTACCTGACTCCCAAGGTGTCCCCTCTCCAGTAGGGGGGCCATGATGATGTTTCATGTCCCCAGGTGTCAGTGTCACCTCCAAACTCTCCCTGCAGAGAACTCTTTACGTTCTCTGCAGATCCACATCCCATGGGCCTGCCCCAGGCCACAGCCTGAGCTCTAGCTCTGGGGGTTGGAGAACAGGACTATCAGAACATTCTTGGCTTCTGTGATTGAAGGTAAGTCCCTGCCTCTCCAAGTAGAGTCTCTGTCTTGGTCAGCTCAGGCTGACGTAACAAAATACGATACACTGGGTGCCTTAAATAACAGACATTTATTTCTCACTCTCTGGAGGCTGGAGTGCCAGGGTGCCAGCGTGGTCAGGTCCTGGTGAGGACCCGCTTCCTGGCTTGCAGACACCACCTTCTCACTCTGTCCTCACAATCTCTCTGGTGTCTCTTCCTATAAGGGCACTAATACCATCATGGGAACCCCACCCTCAGCACCTCATCTAAACCTAATCACCTCCAAAAGACCACATCTCCTAACACCGTCCCATTGGGGGTTAGGGGTTCAATATATGAATTTTTCTAGGATGCAAATATCCAGTCTATAACAACCTCCAAATGTGGGCAAGGGTTTCTGTTGCCCAGCAGTTATAGAAGCCAACAGGAAAGACCCCAATCCTCACTCATCCCAGCAGGGCCTGGCCCCTGGTGTATTCACCTTCAGAGGCCAGGATCTCATCTGGCACATGATGCTTCCTGGGAGGGTTCAGATAGTCAGGAAAGTTGGGAGTGCCTATTGGGAATTTGGGGACAATTGGGAATGCTGGGAAATTTGGGAGTGTCAGGAATATAGTCTCTAATCTTCAAAGAAGGTTCAGGTTGCTAGCAAGTGGTTGCACTTCTGCCACCAGGAAATCACTCCACAGCTAAAGCAGCCTCACTTTCAGGTGTATCCTCTCTTGCTGGCTCCCCCATGGCGGAAACCCAAGGTACAAGTGGGCATTTCCCATCCCCTGACACACAGTGAGTGCTCACTCATCCATGACTTTGCATAGGCTGTTCCCTCCTCCTAGCACACTGCCACACACACCCCCCGCCGTTTGTCTTCCTGGCATATTCTCAATCCCTCTGCAGCGCTGGTTCATATGTCACCTCCTTGTGAAGCCTTTCACACTGCCCCTAGGCAGTGAGAGCATTCATAGCTCTAGCAACTTACTTTCATTATTTCCCTCTAATATTTCATTATAATTATGGTTCTTTTTTTTTTTTTTTTAAACTAGTGTCTGAGCTCCTTATCAGCCTCAACCAGAGAGGCTGGTGGGGAGTGGGGAGTCCCGGTTGGGACAACGCTGGGCATGCTCATAGCTCATCTAAGAGTTGACCTTTGGGACTCAGACATGTCCCAGAGCCCAGCTCAATGCCGGACTAAAATGAGGTTCTTAATAAATGTGTGACAAATAAAATCAGCCCCAAAGTTGATCAGAAATCCATTGATTCACTAATGGATGCAATGAACATTTCTGGAAGACATATCTGGCTTGAGACATTGTCCCAGATACAATGTGATAAATAGGAATCATCATTTTAAGGAATCTAAAATCTAATACGGGAGATAATACATGTAAATACATAATCTTAATAGTTGTCTATTTCTGTGTAACAAATTACCCCCACATTTAGCAGCTTAAGACAACAAACATTTATCACCTTACACAGTTTCTCTGGGTCGGGATCTGGGTTGGCTTGGCTGGGTGCCTCCAGCTCAGGAACCCCATAGGGTTGCAGTCAGGTTGTCAGCTGGGAATGCCTCATCCAAAGGCTTGACTGGGGCTGGGGCACCCACTTCCGTGGTGGCCACTCCCACGGCTGGAAGTTGGTGCTGGCTGTTAGAAGGAGGCTTCGTCTCTTAGTTCCAAGGAGAGAAATGGGCTCTATTGGCTCTCCGTTTGGCTGAGTCTCCCTTTGGGGACCTTGAGTTCAGCAAGCAGCATTTCACATCTTTCCTGGGCTGACTGCTAACTGGGAGGTTAAAAATTCCCTGCAAACATACAAGAGAAGGTTAGAGGCACAGACCCCCCCTCGGCCCCTCACTTCCTGGGGAAATTAGAGAGCCGGGGAGGAGCCCTCCTGGCACTCTGTCCTCTGTCCTGGCCGTGCCAGCTCTGAGCCTGGAACACAGCTGATCACCAAGTAGGAAACAGCACCAAGTGGCCAAGAATACAGGTGCTGGCTTGACTTTGGAGAAATTATTTAGCCTCTCCACACCTCAGTTTATTCACACACAAACTGGGGATGGTGATAGTAGCTCCCCCAAGACGTTGGCTGGAGATGAAATGGAGACTCCCGTGGAGCAGAGTGCATGAAACAGAAAACAGCAGACACAGACAACCTGACCTTTACTGTTTCCCTGCGGGCCCTTTTATTTCCAGGCAGAATTTTGCCACTCTTGTGATGGGTCATTCAGACAGACATCCCTTGAAAAACAAATCAAGAACTGAGTCACCAGACATTGATAAGAACACAAACATAGTAATCTGTGTTATTGGCCTTCCTTCCAAGGCACTTGTAATTGGGAAGGCAACATTTATTTGCATAAATCGAAAGCAGTAAAAGGGATATGTGAGTAGGAGCAAGGCAACCTGGGGTGCCTTGGATCACAGGGCAGGTGGGGACTGACCCATGGTTTGGGTTGGGAAACCGTTTCACCTTGACTTCAAATAAAGCACTGGAGGGAGGGGCTGCATTTCCTAGGAATTCCTGCAGAGTCGTCGCATGTTGCTTCTCCTTGGACACACATCCAATGGGTCATGACTCAACTAGGTAAACATTCACTCAGGTCCAAGGTACCTGTTGAGGTATTTTACTCCACGTTGAAGGACACATAAAGGTGGGGACAGTGTGTGCCAAGATGGTTGTGCTTTCAGGTCGAAGAAGCAGGGTGTGCACACACATACCTACACAGCAGTGTGGTAGTCTGTCACGTTCAACAGAAGTGATCAAGTGGGGGAGAAAAGAATGTTCCTGGGATCAGAAGCTGGGTTCCTGCATGAGGCACTTACTTGGTGTTGCCACAGTGAAGACGGGGCAGAGAGCCACAGGAACAGCAGGGACAGAGGTGCGGAGGGAGAAGAGTTAGCCAGCGCCGCTGGATGCCCTTTCTCAGGATAACTGTCCCTGGATGGGAGGCTCCTCCAAGGCCCAGAGGGATTCTGGTGCTCACATGTGTCTCCTTGAGGCTGGGGAGATGCCACAATCAAAGATGCTCTTGGATCAGATGACCAGCACCTCCCGGCCTAGAGCTGGGACTCGGGGGATACAAGAACAGCAAGGCTGAGCTGGGCTGAGTGCTGGTGGCCTGAGGAAGTCTGGTGTCTAGAAGGCTGGGGATGGGCAGGCAATGGGAAGGACAGCAGGAAGCTAGCTGTCCAAGAGCAGAAGCCAGGGGACCAAGTTGGTGTCTCCAGAAACAGACGTCTTGTCTTGGATCACTGCTATGTGAGGTGGCAGGCTATGAGGAACCCATGGGGCCAGGAGAGTGCTAGGTGCAGCTAGACAGATGGATTGGAACAGGTGAGGTGGGTACTTGAGACCACAGGAGCCACTGGGAGTTGGGGTGGCTTTGGTGTGATCAGAGGGGACCTTGGTGCCATTTCTCCAACGTTGCCCTGCGGGGAAGACACCGAGAGTAAAATAGGACTGTGGCCAAGAGGGTGACAGAGGAGGGGAGTCGGGAGTAGCATCTTGAGGAGTGGTGCCCAGGGCACCCTCTTCTGAGACAAACTTGCCCCCTGCAGCAAGAAGTTCCTGCTCTGGACCATCCCTGGTGGCTTCATCCCAGCGCTCCACAGCCCTGGCCCTGCGTCCTGCCTTTCCTCCTTCCTCTGGACAGTGTGGCCCCTGGCCTGCGGAGGTGGGGAGATGCAGGCATCACTCTGGCTATACTCACGGACCCTCTGCATGGATGCTGGCCTCCGCCTTGGGCCATTTCCTCCAGACCTGTGCACTCTCTGGAGGCACTGGCTCTGCAAACCCACATTCTTTGGCTGAAGCCAATGAAACACTGGAGTCGGATTTAATTCCACTGACGTGGGGGTCTTAGATGTGTCATAACAGTGGCTGGACCGCTCCCATCTCTTTTCCATCCAATCTCTCTGTGAGCAAAGAGAGGGCCAGGGAGGCAAAACTGTATCCCGACCCCAGGCCTCCAGCTCACAAGGCTCCAGTGGGTTTTGTCTTCCTTAAGGCCAAACCCCAGCAACTGTGGGTGTCACCTGCTTTCTATCAAATCTTGGGCAAGTCTCCTTTTTAATTCGGTGTTTTCTGAGAAATGGGGATTTGCTGATTTTATCTTTAGGTGTGGTCATGAGGGGACTCTCCCCATTTGCAGGGGAGGCCCAGCTCGGCCAGGCTGTCCTGCTCCTTTCTCTGACCTGTGTCCAAGGGTCCTAGACTGGGCTGGGGGGCCCGTGGGGTGAGGACCAGCAGCCTGGGGCGCTCCCCAAAACTTTAAGCTCATCTACTGGCCCAAAACTATTTGTTTTTCTTGACTTGTTATTTCCCTCTCTCTTGCATTGTCTATTTTCTTCTATCGGAATTCTCTTTTGAATACTTTCTTCAGGTAGAGCATATGGTTTATATGCTTGTGGTGTACTAGCCAGTAATTCCCTTCTTGATTCGACTGTGTTTCATCTCATGAAAGAATCATCACTGTCACTACACACACACGCGTGCACACACACGCACACACACACACATACACGGATTATCCTGCTAATTCATTAAGTCCACATTAGTCAGACTTCTAGTATGTTTACAGAAACAGTGCTAGATACAGGAGGAGATGGAAACTAATATAAGATCCATCCATTCCTCTCCAAGAAAGTATATTTTTGTGGGTGAGGCGAGACAATACGAGATTCACATAACAGATAATCTAGAAGAGGTGATAGGTGCCAGAATATGGATCTTCAGGAAATGGTCTTTTCTCTTTGGGTTTTACAATAATAACCATGGCTAGTTCCAGAAAATAGAGTTGAAAGTTATTTTCCCCTTAGAGTTCTTTTCTAGAACCACAGCATATCCAGAGGTAGGAGAAACTTCAACACCCTCAGTTTTCTGCAGAGGAAACTGAGGTTCAGGGTAGAAAATGACCCAGGCAAAGTCCAGTGTAAACTATTAGCTGATCTGGGACTCAACCCTCACATTCTTTTTTTTTTTTTTTTTTTGCGGTACGCGGGCCTCTCACTGTCGTGGCCTCTCCCGTTGCGGAGCACAGGCTCCGGACGCGCAGGCTCAGCGGCCATGGCTCACGGGCCCAGCCGCTCCGCGGCATGCGGGATCCTCCCGGACCGGGGCATGAACCCGTGTCCCCTGCATCGGCAGGCGGACTCCCAACCACTGCGCCACCAGGGAGGCCCCAAACCCTCACATTCTTATGTCCAGGAGGGTGTGGTGCCAACTCTGATTTGCTTTAGGCTATTTTAGTTGTTTGGATATAATCCAAGTACCCTGATGTAGGTATCCAGCTATATACATGATCAAAACATGGCTGAACTTTAACACTTGGGATTGACATCATCATCATCATCAAATAATTGTTAAAATATTAGGTGCTAAATTAATAATTTAGAGTCCAATCTCTACATTACAGATTTGCAGGAACATTAAATTGATTTTTGTCATTGGATTAGTCTGCTAGGGTTGCCATAACAAAGTACCACACACCGGGGGGCTTAAACACCAGAAATTATTTTTTTCACAGTCTGAAGGCTGGAAGTCTGAGATCAAGGTGTCTGCATGGCTGGTTTCTGCTGAGTCCTCTCTCCTTGGCTTGTAGACGGCCGTCTTCTCCATGTCCTCACATGGTCTTTCTTCTGTGTGAGTCTGTGTCCCCAGCCTCTTCTTATAAGGACCCCAGTCATAATGGGTTACGGCTCATCTAATAACCTGATTTTAACTTAATTGCCTCATTTAAAGACCCTCTCTCCAAAATACAGTCACATTCTGAAGTACTGGGTGTTAGGCCTTCAACATATGGATTTTGGGGAGTGGCACAGTTCATCTCATAACACTCAGTTAAAAATCTCAAAATAACATAAAAAAGGAAAAAAAGAATATTAAACATCATGAGAATAAAAGATGCCAAATTAAAGGGAAAAAGTAAAGGAGACCTCATCTTGGACCCATGTATGGCAGTACCTCGTACACTGAGATTTCACCTCTGCACACAGAAATCACCCTCCTCCACCAGACATAAACACTTCAACCTGAACCTGATACTCCTTTCCTGTCAGCCCTCAGCACAGAAGAACTCAGCATCACCCACTCACAGGTGCCCAGGAGCCTGGGAAAGCCATGAGGCATCACAGGGCTGAAACCATGACAGCTCATGAAGAAGGTGAGGCTCCTTACCTCCCCTCATGTCATTCTGTTGTTGTTAAGGGAATGGCAATGTATATATTAATTAGCATTTGTATTATATCAATAGAGTATGTACTCATAATTAATAATTAATACACAATATAGTACATTATAATTACACAAATTATAATTAATTGGAATGCATTAATAGTTAATATATAATATATTGTGATAACCATTAATTAATATAATTATAATCATTATCGTATTCTATTGTATTAGTATATTATATTACATATGCTATTACATTAATAATAATTAATAATTTTATTAGTATGTAGTAATCATCTTATATATAGTATACTTAGTATATTTTTATATATAATAGATAAGATAACTATATATTAATGTATAGTATATAGTACTTTTATATTATTTCATATTATATTCTATATGCTTTTATATATTATATATAGTAATATATAATAATCTGGTATACTATACTTATTTATTAACATATATTAGTACCTAGTACCTATAATATATGTCAATATATTATGTATTAACAATATATTAATCAATAAAGTATATATTAATATATTTCATTTTAAATATATTAATATAAATATTAAATATTAAATATAATACTTATACAAACATATTTAAACATATATTTAGTATTCAATATATATTTAATATATTAATACATCACTATATATTTATATATTATATGTGTTAAAATATTAATATACTAATATATTTTAAAATTAACCTATTAGCATATTTTGGTGTACAATATATAATACACAAGTTCTATATTACATACTATATAATACTATATATTAATTATGTATTTGGGCCTTTAAACACTGACTCTGTGTCCTTGAATGTCACTGTGTGACCAATGAACATCACATTTGGCCCTGGGCGAGGTACTTACCTTTTCTGTCTCGACTTGCATATTTTTAAAATGGGGACAACATCTGCCTACCTGTGAAGAAGTACACTTGAGGCAATGTCAGATGGGACTGACACAGGATTATAATCTATAAAATGCAAATCACATAATAAAGATGATTTCCTACCCAGCAATGACTGATGTAGAGTAGTACCGTGGCAACGCCAGGGCTATCTCACTGCAGAATCACAGCTTCATTTATTATAATGGGATCACAATAGGTGAGGCTTGCAGATAGCATAGAAACGCTGAAAAAAAAAAAAAAAGCCTACAGTTTGATTTAAGTTGGGCTTACAACCTCCTAAATCATGTTAATTATCTAATGTTTTGTTTGGCTCTTCATACAGGGAGGGCTGCTGTCAACACTCATGACACAATGAGGCCAGGGACCCCAGGTAATTTTGTTTGTGAAATTAGAAGCTTGAGATTTGTAAAGGAAAACAAACAAACAAACAAAAAACAAACTAAAAAAAAAAGCAGAGCAAGAGGGAACGGGTTAGCAGACAATCTCAGTGAGAATTGGCAATTTCCTTGGCTGCTCCAACGGCAAGTGCTTACAAGCCTGACCTTCCTCTTCCCTGAGGAAGTTTCAACAGAAGATACCAGATGTCCACTTGTCATCAGTGAGATCAATTAATATATAACACAGAATAGAAATGGAGAAAACAGGACTTAGCTCAGAAGGCTGTCAAAATGGAGATCTCTGAAAAAATAAAATCGTGATTTTTATTGAATTAATTCTATTAGTAATAAAATCAAGAGCTACTGAGCTTTGGTTGCAGTCTGCCTTGAGCAGGCACAGACGGGGCTGATTCACGTGATGCTTCCAGTAATGACATTGCAGTTCCCATACTGGAACCAGACATTTGCAGTCCTACAGATTTACACATCTTCCAAGATGCCTCTGCTTCCCTGGCAGCCACTTCAAGTGCTAGCTTGAAGAAAGGGCCAGACAATTCCTTGGGTCTACCCAGGAAAAAACCAGAACTTTTCATTGGTGTTAGAATTATGTAATTGAATGTAGCTGGTTTGTTAACTATTTTGTGTTGAAATAAAAAAGTAATAACATTTAAAATAAATAATATTTAATATATACATATATATTTGTAGGCATTCAAAATAGATATTTTATATTTGGCTCATAAAATATTTTATAATACAGTCAGAAAGCAAAAGAGGAAACAAAATAATATTCATCAGTTACCTCTTAACCATATTCCCCTATTGTGTTCTCCTTATTGGTGGAGTTGATTGCAAAGTCCACAGTTAACCATGTTTTGCAGAGAGGCGAGAAGGAAGACAAGCCCCTCTTTTGGCTGCGTGGTATCACACATTAACGAAGCACTAAATTTTTATGACTTTTCTGTCGCTTTCCTCTCTCAGAGTTTACTGGAGGATTGTAGAACCTGAGCACAGAGAGGCCAGAGTCAGAGCGACTTTACCTGCTGGATGTGGTCAGGTGTCCAGAGTGGGGCAAATCAAGAGCCTGACATGCCACAAGCCTGCTGGACCCTCCAGGACATTTGATGGCCTCTTTTCTCATTGAGCCATGGAGAAAGGCTTAATCCTATATCCTCAAAACACTAACAACCAAGGCTGAGTGTAAGTCTGGTTTATATTTCCATTTAAAATGGAATTTAAATTTTGACACCTGCATATCGGGAATCTGCTGTATGACTCACCCGTGCTGACCTGGTCCGGTAGACCAGTCATCTGGCTGCAACATAATGCATGGCAGGCAACGCTGCTATTTCCCTGTACAAAAAGGAGGGCTTTTTGGTGGTAAGTGCAGTGGGAGCTGTCAACAGTCTTCAACGAAGATAAGGTTACTGATGTGTATTTCCATAACGACACATTGCTGCTTAAAATTTATCTCCCAGGGGAGAACTTCAAAAGTAGATTTATTTAGAGAGATCTTTTCTGTATGAATATATTTCTTCTGCTATAGAGAATAATTATCCAATGCAGCCTAATGGAACTGCAGTGGGGAAACAAACCATCAGGAAACCCAGAATAGAGAATAGATTTGCGGTTTGGGTTTCTCAGATGGGAAGTGAGAGCCAGTCCCCTGCCCTGAGTGGGATCTTCTTGGCACCTGCTTTATCTCATCCTCACAGTGAGATGTGGAGGAACAGAAGAGAGATTTCATGCTAATGGGATGGGACAAGACAGCGCAGTCTAGAGTGGCATTTTCCTCAGGTTGGGCTGGAAAGAGGGTATTCTTCACTGTAGTCAGTTCATTTAGATTTTGAACACCTACTAGACTCCAGAGAAATGAACTCCCTCTTAATCATCACTATCGAGAAGGAATAAATACATGCGTTTCTCTTTCGCACAATAATTGGCTATGAAGCATTCTGGCAATCCTTTCATTACGGTGATGAGATCCAAAAATAGAGGCCAAGTATGTTTATTGGAAACTAATAGACCCACCTGAAATGTAAAAATTCCTGTAAGAGGTGTGTGTGTGTGTGCATGTGCCCGCACATGTGCTTTGGAGGGAGCAGTTGAGGGGGGCGGGGAAGCAGGTAGTAATTCATTTTTTCACCACATCAAGCCCTCCTTTGTTTTTTTTTTATTTTTAATTTTTATTTATTTATTTATTTTTGTGGTGCACGGGCCTGTCACTGTTGTGGCCTCTCCCGTTGTGGAGCACAGGTTCCGGAAGTTCAGGCTCAGCGGCCATGGCTCACAGGCCTAGCCGCTCTGCGGCATGTGGGATCTTCCTGGACCGGGGCATGAACCCGTGTCCCCTACACCGGCAGGCGGACTCTCAACCACGGCGCCACCAGGGAAGCCCCTGTTTTTTGGTTTTTTTAAATAAATCCTTCCTTCCTTCTTTCGCTGCGTTGGGTCTTAGTTGTGGCACACAGGATCTTCTGTTGCAGCCCATGGGCTTTTCCTTGAGGCGTGCAGGCTTCTCTCTAGTTGTGGCACATGGGCTCTAGAGCACGCGGGCTTAGTCGCCCTGCAGCATGTGAGATCTTACTTCCCTGACCAGGCATTGAACCCGCATCCCCTGCATTGGAAGGCGAAGTCTCAACCACTGGACCACCAGGGAAGTCCTCTCAAGCCCTTCTTTGGAATGAAGACGCATAGCCTGTGTAACTCACCCCCTTCTGGGATAATTGTTGAAAGGGTTTCTCCACCTTTCCTCTAAGGTTCCAGTTTGAGATCCGCTAAGTCAAGTCTAGTCCAGACTCTGCCTCTGTGAGCTCCTCCAGGACTGGGAGATGTCAGTGGGTTTCTCTTCCCTGCCAGATAGGAAGGGCTGCACCGCTTTCTCCTTGCCCTGTAGTCTGAGATTAGACTTTGATTAATTATAACCGGGCACGCAGAACTCTGACTTGGGTCCCAGTAGGAGTGACAGTGTGGTCGGCAGGATTTTGGGTCCCATGATCCCCACCCGACCCCACCCCTGACACACACCTGATGGTACACCTGTGGCAACACGCTGGCAAAAGAAAAACCGAATTCAGATTTCAGTCTGTGGAAGTGGGGTGCTGCTGTAACAAATACCTACAAATGTGATGGTGGCTTTGGAATTAGGTAGTGGCCCAAAGCTTGAAGAGTCTTGACCAGCATGATAGTAAAAGCCTAGACTGCTTTGAACAGACTGTTATCAGAGACACAAGTGTGAAGGACTCTGGTCATGAGGACTCAAAGGAAGTGAGGAGCCTTGTGGAAAAGTCCTACATTCCCTTGTATAATGCCTAAGTCACCAGAAACAGACTATAGACACAGGGACTTTAAGATCACTGCTGGTTCAGCTCCCAGACTGGACTTGGAGAATGTTGCCCTAGAAAGCTCAGAAGAAGGTGAAGAAATGCTACTGGAAGCTGGAGGAAGAGGATCTGTTCTACGTATTGGCAGAAAGCTTAGTGAAGCTGTGCCCTGCTGGTGTGTAGGGAGCAGAACTTGTAACGATAAACTTGGTTGTTCAGCTGGGGAAATTTCCAAGTCAAGGGTGGAGAGTGCAGCCTGTTTTTATCCTGCTGCTCAGAATAAAATATGAGTCGGGAGAGAGATGCTGAGAGAAGAGTGGTTAACAAAGAGGAGCCGGGACTGGATGATTTAGGAAACTGGCAGCCTATCCAGAGAGCAAAGCCACCAGAAAGGAGAACTCACCATCATGTCTGTGTGGCACATGGCCCCATAGCCTTTCCCAGTGCCTTGGGAGTGTCAAAGTCTTGACTTTATTCATCAAAAGGGGATGATTCATCTGTTGATGGACATTTAGGTTGTTTCCATGTCTTGGCTATTGTAAACAGTGCTTCTAAGAACATAGGGGTGCAGCTATCTTTTTGACAGATGAATGGATAAAGAAGAGGTGGTGTATACACACACACACACACACAATGGAATACTACTCAGCTATGAAAAAGAGTGAAATAAAGCCATTTGCAGCAACATGGGGTAGGGGCATTGGGGAGGGATGGATTGAGAAATTGGAATTAGCAGATGCAAACTATTATATACATGTATAACTGAATCACTTTGCTGTACACGGGAAACTAACACAACACTGTAAATCAAATATTCTTCATAAAATAAAATTTTTAAATAATAATAAAAAGAAAGGGGATGATTCACTCACTGACACAAAAAGCTTCCGGAAGAGATTGAGAATGAATGTGTGAAGTGAGTAATTTCAACAAATTAAAGAGAGGAAAGTGCAAAAAGGTAACATCGTTGTGCCCATACAAGGGAAGTGAGTGAAACCTGCCGGGTGGCGGGGTGGGGCAGCTTTCGTCAAATGGAACACGGTCTGCTAGGGACTGAGTCCTGCCTCTTCCTCTCAGCTGCCCTTCCTTGTGCTCTTAACACATGAAAAACATGAAAGACTAGGTGCAGATGAGAACCTCAAATAGAAGCAGAGCTAACCAGAACCAGGAAACTCCACCCCCGGAAAGAATTTGAGAGGGGGCTGTGATGCAAAAAAAGGGATGATTTGAGATGTATGTAAAATTGCCGGCTCCTGAGAGCACCTGGGCACCCTTACTCTCTTGCCTTGTCTATGACTTGAGGCAGGTGAGTGTAAGAAATAATCAGATCATTACATATCTACATCTTTTTGCTTCTTCGTTTGTCAGCAATGGATGATGCTGTGAAGGACCTCAGGTTTGCAAGAGGACAAAGGCTCAATCTGCTGGTACTCTGTGTAAGTCATCCTGGAATTGATGCTATCTGGATAAGAGGGGCTTAGAATTGTGTTTCTGCACCAGAGAATCATATGGTTTATTCTTTGTATTCTGTTAATATGGAAAATTATATTGACTGATTTTTGAATGTTGAACCAAGCTTACATTCCTGGGATGAGCCTCACTTCGTGGTGATGTCTTGTATCTTTTTATTCCCTACTAGCTTTGATTTGCAAATATTTTGTTGAGGATTTTGTGTCTGTGATCATGAGAAATATTAGGGTAACGCTGGCCTCTTGGTAAGAGTGGGCAAGTGTTTCCTCCTCTTCTATTTTCTGAAAGATATTGTGTGGAATAAACATTTCTGACTTTAAATGTTCAGTAAAATTCACCCGTGGGAACTTTTGGGATTAGAATTTTTTCATTGGAGAAAAAAAATTCTTTTACAACGGTTAGCTAAGAATTCAGTTCCTTTAATAGATGTGGGATTATCTGGTTTATCTATATCTTGGGTGAGTTTTGGTAGTTTGTGTCTTTCAGTAATTGGTCCACTTCACCTAAGTTGTCAAATGTGTGGGTATAGAGTTATTTGTAGTGCTCTTAGATCAGCCTTCTAATGCCTAGGGGATCAGTGTTAAAGTCTTTCATTCCTGATATTGTAATTTGTTTTTTCTCCCTTTTCTCCCTTGGTCAATTTGTCTAGAATATTATCAACTTTACTGATCTTTCAAAGGGCCAGCTTTGGATTTCACTGATTTTTATTTAATTTTTTTAATCACATTTTTATCTGCTCTTATCTATTATTTCCATTCTTCTGTTTGTCTTAGGTTTAATTTGCTCTTCTTTCTCCAATGTATTAAGATGGAAGATTGCATTACTGATTTCATACTTTCTTCTTTTCAGATATAAATGTTTAATGCTATAAATTTCCCCTCTAAGCCCAGCTTTGCTGTATCCCGCCAAATTTGACCATTTTTCTTTAATTTAAAATATTTTTAATTTCTCTTGAGATTTCCTTTTGACCCACTTGTTTTGGTTTGCTTAGAAGTATGTTGTTTAATTTCCAAATATTTTGAGATTTTTTCCACCTATCTTTTTGATATTGATTTCTAGTTTAATTTCATTATGGTGTTAGAACAACTATGCATGATTTCTATTCTTTTGAATAGATTAAGGTTTTTTTTACAACTTTATTGGAGTATAATTGCTTCACAATGGTGTATTACTTTCTGCTTTATAGCAAAGTGAATCAGTTATACATAAACATCTGTTCCCATATCCCTTCCCTCTTGCGTCTCCCTCCCTCCCACCCTCCCTATCCCACCCCTCCAGGCGGTCACAAAGCACCGAGCTGATCTCCCTGTGCTCTGCGGCTGCTTCCCACTAGCTATCTACCTTACGTTTGGTAGTGTATATATGTCCATGCCTCTCTCTCGCTTTGTCACAGCTTACCCTTCCCCCTCCCCATATCCTCAAGTCCATTCTCAAGTAGGTCTGTGTCTTTATTCCTGTTTTACCCCTAGGTTCTTCATGACATTTTTTTGTCTTAAATTCCATATATATGTGTTAGCATACGGTATTTGTCTTTCTCTTTCTGACTTACTTCACTTTGTATGACAGACTCTAAGTCTATCCACCTCATTACAAATAGCTTAATTTCATCTCTTTTTATGGCTGAGTAATATTCCATTGTATATATGTGCCACATCTTCTTTATCCATTCATCCGATGATGGACACTTAGGTTGTTTCCATCTCCAGGCTATTGTAAATAGAGCTGCAATGAACATTTTGGTACATGACTCTTTTTGAATTATGGTTTTCTCAGGGTATATGCCCAGTGGTGGGATTGCTGGGTCATATGGTAGTTCTATTTGTAGCTTTTTAAGGAACCTCCATACTGTTCTCCATAGTGGCTGTACCAATTCACATTCCCAACAGCAGTGCAAGAGTCTTCCCTTTTCTCCACAGCCTCTCCAGCATTTATTGTTTGTAGATTTTTTGATGATGGCCATTCTGACTGGTGTGAGGTGATATCTCATTGTAGTTTTGATTTGCATTTCTCTAATGATTAGTGATGTTGAGCATTGTTTCATGTGTTTGTTGGCAGTCTGTGTATCTTCTTTGGAGAAATGTCTATTTAGGTCTTCTGCCCATTTTTGGATTGGGTTGTTTGTTTTTTTGCTATTGAGCTGCATGAGCTCCTTATAAATTTTGGCGATTAATCCTTTGTCAGTTGCTTCATTTGCAATCTACAGATTCAATGCAATCTCTATCAAACTACCACTGGCATTTTTCACAGAACTAGAACAAAAAATTTCACAATTTGTATGAAAACACAAAAGACCACGAATAGCCAAAGCAATCTTGAGAACGAAAAACAGAGCTGGTGGAATCACGCTCCCTGACTTCAGGCTATACTACAAAGCTACATTAATCAAGACAGTATGGTACTGGCACAAAAACAGAAAGATAGAGCAATGGAACAGGATAGAAAGCCCAGAAGTAAACCCACGCACATATGGTCACCTTATCTTGGATAAAGGAGGCAGGAATGTACAGTGGAGAAAGGACAGCTTCTTCAATAAGTGGTGCTGGGAAAACTGGACAGCTACATGTAAAAGTATGAGATTAGATCACTCCCTAACACCATACACAAAAATAAGCTCAAAATGAATTAAAGACCTAAATATAAGGCCAGAAACTATCAAACTCTTAAAGGAAAACATAGGCAGAACCCTCTGTGACATAAATCACAACAAGATCCTTTTTGACCCACCTCCTAGAGAAATGGAAATAAAAACAAATGGAACCTAATGAAACTTCAAAGCTTTTGCACAGCAAAAGAAACCATAAACAAGACCAGTAGATTAAAGTTTTTTTCTGAGGGCCAGAAAGGTGGTGTGTCTTGGTGAATGTTCCCATGTGCACTTGAGAGTAATGTCTATCCTGCTGATGTTGGGTGGAATGTTTGAGAAGTGTCAGGTCAAGTAAGTTGATAGTGTTGTTCAGGTTCATACATTCTTACTGATTTTTTACCTACATGTTCTACAAATTATTGGCAGCTGAGTGACGAAGCCTCCAAATATAATTGTGGATTTGTCTCTATTCTCCTTTCAGATCTATAATTTTTGGCCTATGCATTTTGAAGCTCTGTTGATAGTGCATAAACATTTAAGATTTTTATGTCTTCTCACAAAATTGACCCTTTTATCATTATCTAATAGCCCTCTTTATCCCTGATAATATTTCCTGTTCTGAAAGTTACTTTGCTGGAAATTAATACAGATACTCTGGTTTTCTTTTGATTCGTGATTACATGTGTATGCATTCTCCATCTTTTTTTTTTTTTTTTTTGCGGTAGGCGGGCCTCTCACTGCTGTGGCCTCTCCCCTTGCGGAGCACAGGCTCCGGAGCACAGGCTCAGCGGCCATGGCTCACGGGCCCAGCCGCTCTGCGGCATGTGGGATCCTCCCAGACCGGGGCACGAACCTGTGTCCCCTGCATCGGCAGGCGGACCCTCAACCACTGCGCCACCAGGGAAGCCCCCACATTCTCCATCTTTTGACTTCAACCTATATCTCTTTATTTCTAAAGTAGGTTTCTTGTAGACAGCCTATGGTTGAACCTTAATTTTTATTTTATTAAAAATTTTTTAATTGAAACATTGGCTTATAACATTATATAAGTTTCATGTGTACAACATTATATTTCTACTTCTGTGTATAGAGAACAGCGTAGTGGTTACCAGAGGCGGGGAGGGTGAAACAGGTAAAGGGGGTCCACTGCATGGTGACGATGAATGGGTCTTATTTTTTTATCCATTCTGACAATCTCCATCATTTTATTGATTTCTTTAGACCATTCTCATTTAAAGTGATTATTCATAGGGTTGGATTAAACTGTACCATCTTGCTAGCTGTTTTGTATTTGTTTTCATTTTTGTTTACTTCATATTTTTCTGCCTTCTATTGGTTTAAATGAGCATTTGTCTGTGATTCTGTTTCATCTTCTGTAATAACTTATTATTTAAATATTTCTTTAAACATTAATGTGATTTACCACATGCATTTGAATATAATCTTTGTCTTCCTTTGACTAACATTATACTGCTTCACTGCTTATGCTGTTATAAGCATAAAAAACCTTATAACAGCACATTCCCAATTCCTACCTCTGATGCTATAATCACACAATATATTTTTATTATTTTTGCTTTAAAAGCCAGTTATAGCACATTTGAAATAAGAAAAAGATATTCTATTGTGCCTTCATTTATTCCATTTCTGATCTCTTCATTGCTTTGTGTAAATCCATGTTTTTGACCGATATCTAATTTCTTCTGCCTGAAATACTTCCTTTAACATTTCTTGTAGAGTAGATCTAGTCTGATAGCAATGTTTTAGCTTTTGTTTTTCTGAGAAAGTCTTTATTTCTCTTTAATTTTTGAAGAATATTTTCACTGAGTAAGAATTTGAGGTTGACAGTTCTTTTTCTTTCATCACTTTAATGATAGAACCCATTGTCTTCTCACTTGCATGATTTCTGATGATAAATTTGCTACAATCCTTACCCTTTTCCCTCTACAGATAACATATATTTTCCCCCCTTTGGTTGCCTTCATGATTTCCTCTTTGGTTTTCAGTGCTTTGAATATGGTATGCTTCACTTTTTCCTCCCTCCCTCCCTTCTTCCCTCCCTCCCTCCCTCGCTCCCTTCTTCCCTTCTTTCCTTCCTTTCCTCCTCTTTTCTTTCATATTTATCCTGCTTGGTATTTTCTAAGCTTTGTAGGCCACTGGTTTGGACTCTATCACTATGTTTTAAAAACCCTAGTGGTTATTTCTCCTTTACTTTTCTGTCCTTTGTCTCCTTCTGGGATTCCAATGATATGTGGATTGACATTGTCCCACAGCTCTTTAAAACTCTTTTCTGGTTTTTTGGTTGGTTGGTTGGTTTTTCCTTTTTTTTTTTTTCAGTTATGGTAATATCTATTGCCCTATCCTCAGTTTTAGGCAGGCGCTGTGAACCTGGGTCTTGGGAATGTTCCTCTGCTTTCAAGGCTGTGTCTATCAAGTTTCTGCCACTCCCTCAGGGTAGAACTTCATTTGTTTTCCTGTTTTCGTCCATCTGCAGTGGGTTTTCACTAGTGCCTCCTCTTTCCCCTTCAGATTCTGGCTTCTGTATCCTCTAGGAGATGGAGGAGATATGTTCTGGGTGGAATTTTATCAGTGTCTGCTCTCCATCCCGTGGCTGGTACTAGGAAAAAGCTTTGTCAAGATCCTCCCCAGTCTTTCCCATGAATACCTGGTAGGGTTCCTAGAGGGAGAATGTGAAGAAGGGTGTCAATTGGTCTATGTCTGCCAGCCTCAGAGACTCTGCACTCTTACAGTCAGCTCTTAATAGCTTTTATGGTGTCTGCTCTTGTCTGCTCCAATAAACAACTGCTTGAGTCTTGTTTTTCTCTATAGTAGCCTATGTCTATGTAGATTTCAGTTTGGTTACTTGGCCTAAGACTTCAGTTCTCTGATGAGTTAAGGAAAATCATTATAGGCATACCTTGGAGATATTGTGGATTCGGTTCCAGACCATTGCAATAAAGAGAGTCACAAAATTTTTTGGTTTCCTGGTACATATAAAACTTCTGCTTATTTTTGTTTTTATTTCCATTATTCTAGGAGGCAAATTGAAAAAGATATTGCTGCGATTTATATCAAAGAGCGTTCTGCCTGTTTTCCCCTAAGAGTTTTACAATATCTGGTCTTACATTTAGATCTTTAATCCATTTTGAGTTTATTTTTGTGCATGGTGTTAAAGAATGTTCTAATTTCACTTTTTACATGTAACTGTCCAGTTTTCCTAGCACCATTTATTGAAGGACTATCTTCCCTCCATTGTATAGTCTTGCCTCCTTTGTCATAGATTAATTGGCCATAGGTGCGTGGGTTTATTTCTGGGCTTTCTATCCTGTTCTGTTGATCTATATTTCTGTTTTTGTGCCAGCACCATACTATTTTGATAACTGCAGCTTTGTAGTATAGCCTGAAGTCAGGGAGTCTGATTCCTTTAGCTCTGTTTTTCTTTCTCAATATTGCCTTGCTGTTCGGGGGCTTTTGTGTCTCCATACAAATTTTAAGATTTTTTTGTTCTAGTTCTGTGAAAAATGCCATTGGTAATTTGATAAGGATTGCATTGAATCTGTAGATTGCCTTGGGTAGTATAGTGATTTTGACAATATTGATTCTTCTAAATCCAAGAACATGGTATATCTTCCCATCTGTTTGTGTCATCTTTGATTTCTTCATCAGCATCTTATAGTTTTAGGAGTACAGGTCTTTTGTCTCCTTTGGTAGGTTTATTCCTAGGTATTTTATTCTTTTGGATGTGATGGTAAGTGGGATTGTTTCTTTAATTTCTCTTTCTGATCTTTTGTTGTTGATGTATAGAAACGCAACAGATGTCTGTTAAACTCAAAAGCTTTTGCACAGCAAAGGAAACAAAAGGAAAGACCACCCACAGAATGGGAGAAAATATTTGCAGACAATGCAACTGACAAGGGATTAGTCTTCAATATTGACAAACAACTCATGTGGCTCAATATCAAAAAAACAAACAAACAACCCAATCAATAAATGGGCAGAAGACCTAAATTTCTCCAAAGAAGACATACAGATGGCCAAGCAGCACATGAAAGAATGCTCAACATTGCTAATTATTAGAGAAATGCAAATCAAAACTACAATGAGATATCACCTCACACCAGTCAGAATGGCCATCATCAAAAAAATCTACAAAGAGTAAATGCTGGAGAGGGTGTGGAGAAAAGGGAACCCTCCTACACTGTTGGCGGGAATGTAAAGTGGTACAGCCACTATGGAGAACGTTATGGAAGTTCCTTAAAAAACTAAAAATAGAACTACTATAAGATGCAGCAATCCTAACTCTTAGGCATATACCTGGAGAAAACCATACTTTGAAAAGATACATGCACCCCAATGTTCATTGCAGTGCTGTTTACAACAGCCAGGACATGGAAGCAACCTAAATGTCCATTGACAGATGAATGGACAAAGAAGATGTGATACATATATACAATGGAATATTACTCAGCTATTAAAAAGAATGAAATAATGCCATTTGCAGCAATATGGATGGACCTGGAGATTAACATACCAAATGAAGTAAGTCAGACAGAGAAAGACAAATATCATAAGATATTGCTTGTATGCAGAATCTAAAAAAAATGATACAAATGAACTTATTTACAAAACAGAAATAGACTCACAGACTTAGAGAATGAATTTATGATTACCAAAGGGGGAAGTGTGGGGAAGGGATAGATTAGGAATTTAGGATTAACATGTACACACTACTATCTATAAAACAGATAACCAACAAGGACCTACTGTGTAGCACAGGGAACTCTGATCAATATTCTATAATAACCTAAGTGCAAAAAGAATTTGAAAAAGAACAGATATGTGCATATGTATAACTGAATCCCTTTGCTGTATACCTGAAACTAACACAACATTGTTAATCAACTATATGCCCAATATAAAATTAAAAAATTTTTTAAAGTTGTGTTTACACTATCTTTTCTCTATTAAGTGTACAATAACATTATGTATAAAAAATGTACATACCTTAATTAAAAAATACTTTATTGCTAAAAATGCTAACCATTATCTGAGCCTTCATCTAGTTGTAGTCTTTTTGCTGGTGGAGGGTCTTGCCTCAATGATGATGGCTGCTGACTGATCAGGGTGGCAGTGTCTGAAGTCTGGGGAGGCTGTGGTAATTACTTAAAACAAGACAACACTGAAGTTTGCCACATTGATTGACTCTTATTTTCATGAATGATTTCTCTGTAATATGAAATGCTGCTTGATAGCATTTTACCCACAGTAGGATTTTGAAAATTGGAGTCAATCCTCTCAAACTCAGCCACTACTTTATCAACTAAGGGTATGCAATATTCTAAATCCTTTGTGTCATTTCATCAATCTTCTTCACCAGGAGTAGATTCCATCTCAAGAAACCACTTTCTCTCCTCAACCATAAGAAGCAACTCCTCATCTGTTAAAGTTTTGTCATGAGATTGCAGCAATTCAGTCACATCTTCAGGTTCCACTTTATTTATTTATTTATTTGTTAGTTTATTTATTTATTTATTTTTGGCTGCATTGTGTCTTCTCAGTGCAGTGGCTTCTCTTGTTGTGGAGTACGGGCTCTAGGTGCGCGGGCTTCAGTAGTTGTGGCACATGGGGTCAGTAGCTGTGGCTTGTGGGCTCTAGATTGCAGGCTCAGTAGTTGTGGCTCACAGGCTTAGAAGCTCCATGGCATGTGAGATCTTCCCAGACCCGGGCTCAAACCCGTGTCTCCTGCATTGACAGGTGGATTATTAACCTCTGTGCCAACAGGGAAGTCCCCAGGCTCCACTTCTAATTCTAGTTCTCTTACCATTTCCACCACATCTGCAGTTACTTCCTCCACTGAAGTCTTGAACCCCCAAAGTCATCCATGAGGGTTGGAATCAACTTCTTCCAAACTTCTGTTAATGTTGATATTTTGCCCTCTTCTAATGAATCACAACTGTTCTTAATGCCATTTAGGATGGGGGAATCCTTTCCAGAAGGTTTTCAGTTGGCTTTGCAGATCTAAATAAGAAATCATTTTCTATGGCAGTTATAGCCTTAAGAAATGTATTTCTTAAGTAATAAGGCTTGAAATCAAAATTACTCCTTGATCTATGGGCTGCAGAATGGATGTTGTGCTAGCAGGCATGAAAATACTAATCTCTTATATCTTCATCAGCACACTTGGGTGCATTCTCAATGAGCAGTAATATTTTGAAAGGAATCTTTTTTTTTTTTAAGCAGTAGGCCTCAATAGTGCACTTAAAATATTCAGTAAACCATGTTCTAAACAGATGTGTTGTCATCTAGGCTTTGTTGTTCCATTGGGAGCACAGGCAGAGTAGATTTAGCATGATTGTTAAGGGCCCCATGATTTTCAGAATGGCAAATGAGCATTGGCTTTAACTTCAGGTCACCAGCTGCATTAGTCCCTAACAAGACAGTCAGCCTGTCCTTTGAAGCATGGAATCCAGGCATTGAGTTCTCCTCTCTATCTATGAAAGTCCTAGATGGCATCTTCTTTCAGTAGAAGGTTGTTTCATCTACATTGAAAATCTATTGTTTAGTGTAGCCACCTTCATTGATTGTCTTAGCAAGATCTTCTGGATAACTTGCTGCAGCTTCTACACCAGCACTTGCTGCTTCACCTTGTACTTTTATGATATGGAGATGGCTTCTTTCCATAAACCTCATGAGCTAACTTCTGCTAGCTTCAAATTTTCTTCTGCAGCTTCCTCACCTCTCTCAGCCTTCATAGAATTGAAGAGAGTTAGGGTCTTTCTCTGGATTAGGTGTTGACTTAAGGGAATGTTATAGCTAGTTTGATTTTCTATCCAGGCCACTAATACTTTCTCCATGTCAGTGATAAGGCGGTTTTGCTTTCTTATCATTCATGTGTTCACTGGAGCAGCACTTTTTAACTTCCTTTAAGAACTTTTCCTTTGCATTCACAACTTGGCTGTTTGGCACAAGAGGTCTAACTCTCCGCCTATCTTCACTTTCAACATGCCTTTATCACTAAGCTTGATTATTTCTAGCTTTTGATTTAAAATGAGGTGTGCAACTCTTCCTTTCCTTGAACACTTTGAGGCCATTATAGAGTTATTAACTGACCTAATTTTAAAATTGTGTGTCCAGGAATAAGGAGGCCCAAAAAGAGAGACGAGGAGTGGCCAGTTGGTGGAGCAGACAGAACTCACACATTACATTCACAGTCTTACATGGGTGTGGCTTGTGGTGCCCCAAACAATTACAATAGTAAGGATCACTGATTGCAGATCCCCATAACAAATATAATAATGAAAAAGTTTGAAATATTGCTAGAATTACCAAAATGTGACACAGAGACACCAGGTGAACAAATACTGTTGGCAAAATGGTGTTAATAGTCTTGCTCTGAGGAGGATTGCCACAAACCTACAATTTGGGAAAAAAACACAATATTTGAGAAGCCAACAAAGTGAAGTGCAATAAAACAAGGTCTGCCTGTATAACCTCTTCTGTGTTCTTACAAAGGGTAAGATTAGTGTCATTTTTTCCCCATAACTGTTTGGTAACCCTTCTGGGTAAAACCATTCAGACCTATACAGTTTTTATTTGGAATGATAACAAATGTAGACATAAATTTTTGTAGTGCTATTCATATTTCCCTCTTATGTCAGTTGTGGTAAAGTACACTTTTCTAGGGAGTTTTCCATTTTGTTTAGTTTCCCTATTTGAAGGGAAAGTGAGTTGTTTAATACTTTTTTTTAAAAGTTCTGATTATGTTTGGCTATTCTTTCTTTTTATTATGATTAGTTTTATGAGGATTTATCAATTTTATTAGTTTTTTCAAAGGACAAGTTAATTTTCTATATGTTTGCTTTTTATTTTATTAATTTCTGCACTTTTATTTATATTTTCTCTGTCCATTTTATTAAAAAATATTGAAGGCTGTACCATGCACACAGCCTGGAAGATTTAATATTCCAATGCAATGGCAATAAAAATTCCAACAAATTTCTTTGCTTTGTGAAACTTGACAAGATAATTCTGGACTTTGTGCTATGTGTATGACTAAACTGAAAGAGAAATGACAAACTGGGGAAAATATTTGCATCTTATATGATAGACAAATGCTTAGTTTTCTTAATCACTTTTAGAAATCTATAAGAAAAAGACCAACAAACCAATATTAAAACATGCAAAGGACATGAATAGTTAGGTTAGAGATGAGGAAAAATAAAAGAGTCTTAAACATAGGAATACTATTCAACCCCACCTATGGTATTCAAACTAAAAATTTAAAAAAGAAAATGGGGACTTCCCTGGTGATGCAGTGGCCTGCCAATGCAGGGGACATGGGTTCAACGCTTGGTCTGGGAAGGTCCCACATGCCGCGGAGCAACTAAGCCCTGTGCACCACAACTACTGAGCCTGCACTCTAGAGCACGTGAGCTGCAACTACTGAGCCCATGAGCCACAACTATTGAGCCCGCATGCCACAACTACTGAAGCCCACATGCCTAGAGCCCGTGCTCTGCAACAAGAGAAGTTGCAATGAGAAGCCTGTGCACTGCAATGAAGAGTAGCCCCCGCTTGCTGCAACTAGAGAAAGTTCACATGCAGCAAAAATAAATAAATAAATTTTTTAAAAAGTGAAAATGTACAAAATTACAACAAAAATTGACATACCCACATATATGGAAGGAAATTTCAATAATGAATAAGCCAGTCAGACCAAAATGTAATAAGAGTGAAGAATATTTGAACAGCATAAATAGCAATCTTGAATGAATGAGCATATCTAGAACCCTGCACTCAAAGACTATGTGAAATTTTAGCAAATTTGGGAGATACTAGGCCACAAAGCCAACCTCAGTGAATACCAAATAGTCTATTTCATATACATAATAGTATCTAATAGCTATTCAAAGATAAAAATCAATGATAAAATATAGCAAAAAAGCCATAGTCCTCTGGAAATGAAAGAAATGCATTGCTGAATAATTCAAGGATAGGAGAATCACAATGGAAGATGTGAAATATTCATGAATGAATCATAAAGAATGACTATGTGTCAATACCTGAGTGATGCTGCTAAAATTCTAATTAGAGGAAAATTTGGCTTAAGTGCTTCCATTAGAAAAGAAGGAATAGTGACCATTATTGAAATAAGTTTTCAAAACCAAGACTATAAAAAGAAGAGAGTAATCCCAAGGAAAACAGAGGAAAGTGTATAAAGCACAAATATCAGTGAAAGAGGAAGCAAAGAAGCCAGGATGACAGCCAATCAAGCCAAGAGCTAGTTCCTCAGGAAGGACTAGTGATAAACTAGACAAATGGAGGGATTAATCATTTTTTTTCCTCTGGGAAGATTTTAAATTACAAATTCATTTTTTAATTTGTTATAGATCTAGTCACATTTTCTACTTCTTTTTGAGTCTGTTTTGTTAATTTTTGTCTTCGTAGAAATGTGTTCATCTGAATTGTCTAATTTGTCATAAAGTTCTTGACAGTATTCCTTTACAATAATTTACAATTATAATAATAATAATTCCCTTTTCATTTCTGTAAATTCACCAATGATGTCTCCTTTCTCTTTATGGTTTTCTTAATTTTCCTTTGTTTCTTGGTCAGTCTACCTAGAGGCTTAGCAAATATTGTCGATCTTTACAAAGAACTCACTTTCAGTCCATTGATATTCTCTACTTCTTTTCTTTGCTCTGTTTAATTGATTTTCTCTCTAATTTTTATTATATCCTTTCTTTGACTTGTTTTAAGTTTAGTTTTCTCTCTTTTTTCTAGTTTTTAAAAGTCAGAGCTTACAAAATTAAATTAGATTTTTATTTTCTAATGCAGTCATTCAAAGCTATACATTTCCTTGTAAGCACTGCATTAGATGTTTCCCATAAATTTTGATATGCCATAGTTCCATTTTGTCTGATATTAGTACAACCACTCCAGTACCCTTGTGGTTATTATTTACATGGTAAATCTTTATCCTTTAACCTATGTATGTCTTTGAATCAAAATTGTATATCTTAGATTTTACTTTTTTAACTGAATCTGAAAATATTTTACCTGATTGGAGTGTTCGGTCCATTTACAGTTAATGTAATTATTGATATGATTGTATTTACATCTGCCATTTTGCTATTTAACTTTTATGTCTCATAATTTTTAATTTGCTCTGCTCTTTCTTTACTTTTTTCTTTTCTTTTTGGCATTAAGTAGATACTTCCTATTTCACCATTTTAATTCATTTGTTATCATTGTTATTTTTACTATATTTTGGATGTTATTTCCTTAGTGGTTCTCTGGAGATTACAATATGTATCTTAATTTATCAAAACTAATTTCAGATCAATACTAATGTAATTCCAATAAAATATAGATATTTTCTTCCAATAAAGCTCCATTTCTTCCCCTCTTCTTTGTGCTATTATTACCAATTACATTACACACATATGTTAAAATTCCACAATAAATACAGGATTATCGTTATTTTCATACAAATGTGTTTAAATGAGTTAAGTCAAGAAAAAAGGAAATGACATATTTATGATGTCATGTGTGTCTGAGGTGAAGGAACACACTGAATGTTCAGAAAGTCCACAAGTCTGCCTGGCCTCTGTTTTCTTATTCTGAGTTCTTATTTCCCCTTTGAGCATCACACTCAAAGACAGGAAGCTAGTCAGGGCCCCTCCAGTTTCATGTGATATCAATAAATATTCCTCAAAAATGTAGCCACATAATCTTTCATAACACAATATTTATCAAATTTCTCTCCTAACCTCAATTTTCAGTATTTTTTTTAAAAATTTCTTTTGGAGTATAGCTGATTTACAATGTTGTGTTAGTTTCAGGTGTACAGCAAAGTGAATTAGTTATACATATACATATATCCACTCTCTAATAATGTTCAGACAGGCTTTCTTTTCTGTAAAACTTGATTTGTATTTCCCTTTTCATAATTCCTGGATTTTTTTTTTGTGTGTGTGTGGTACACGAGCCTCTCACTGTTGCGGCCTCTCCCGTTGCGGAGCACAGGCTCCGGACGCGTAGGATCAGCGGCCATGGCTCATGGGCCCAGCTGCTCCGTGGCACGTGGGATCTTCCCGGACCGGGGCACGAACCTGTGTCCCCTGCATCGGCAGGTGGACTCTCAACCACCGCTCCACCAGGGAAGCCCCCTGGCTTCTTATAAATATACAGTCAGCCCTCCATTTCTGCAGCATCTCCATCCCCAGATTCAACCAACCATGGGTTGAAATTTCGGGGTGCATCCATGGATGCAAAACCTGTTGATAGGGAGGGCCAACTGTATACATTGTCCTGCGCCATTTCATATAAGTAACTTGAGCATTCACCGATTTTGGTATCTGTGGGGCTCCTAGGGCCAACGGCCCACGGATACCTAAGGACAACTAATACTGATTTGTTCAATCTCAGAAACCCACAACACCCTTGAAACCCTTTCAGACTATCCTCTTCTCCTTTTTTTCCCACCTCCACATCCCTCTACCCATCGAAGTAGAGAAATCAATCCTTCAGTCTCCAGGAGCCCAGGTTTGTGTCTCTTTTAGTATTCCTTACCAGTCTGCCCAGTTCTGTATTTGCTTGTGTCTTAACCTCCTAAATGTACTACAATGCCCATGGAACAGGGGACCATCCCTTACTTATATCTCCAAGCCTGCCTTATTCCCAGCGAAAACTCACACATACTGGGTACTCACCATGTGTTCAGATAAGTGGAATTTTGGTTTGTTGGCAAAGCTGGACTTGCTCTGGGCCCACGTCTTCTTCATATGGGCCACAAGCCCCCTGTGTCACTGGGCCTTTTGTGTCTCTGACATTCTCCAGCTTATGCTTCTTGGGAACATTTGTGGGCTATTAGTCATCTTATGTAGAACAGGATATATCTGTCACTTGTCTGTGAAATCTTCCCTTCAGCAAGATTTATTTTAAGAACTGTGTGAAAAGAGAAAATTTCACAGGCAACCCTGTGAAAATCTGGTCCTTTGCCAACATGTGAGATCAAGTGCCCTGAGTACCTGACTGCAGCTGACCCTGCCCACCCCGGGGCCTGCTTTTCAGTGCAGTTCTCATAGGCTGGCCTCCTGGCTGTGAGTTCTGAGTCTTCCAGGAAGCTGCTCGTCAGTGAGGACACCTCTGCTTCCCAGCTCTCCAGGGCTCCTGGCCTGGGTGAGGTGTAAGTTCTCTTGAACAATGTGGCTGATGACCATGCATATCATCTCCCTGAATCCTCAGGGCCACCTTGGACATCACTATGACCCCATAGCAGAAGGGAAAACTGAGGGGACAGCTGGAATGTGGTGGAGCTGGGCTTTGAGCTCAGGCTAGTGGTCTCCACATCCAAGGCTCTCTCTGGTGACTGAGCTGGCTGGTGATATGCCACTGGCTGCAGCAAGCCTTCACTGAGTTTGGAGCGGGTGGAACCAAATGGCTGTTAGGCAAGAACCAGAGGTCTTTGAGGGGATGCAGGATGCTGAAGGTTACCATCCAAAACTCAGCTGGGGGTAGGCTCCTCCCCTCTATACACCATCCTGCCAAGTGAGTGAGCGCGGCTGTCAGCACTCCATGGGGGAGTTAGCGCTCTCCCATCTTTGGCTATTGGTATAATCTCTGCCACCTGGACAGCTGGCGTCCAGGGCTGTGGTTCCACTAGCTCTGACCCGAGGTTGGTTGGGCTCCGTGAGCTCTCCGCTTCCCCCAAGCCCAAAGGAGAGGATTCTCTTCTCTCTTCAAGGCTGGAGTTAAACAGAAAAGGAGCAGGGTGGTGGCTTCCTCCGCATTCTGGGACAAACATGTCGGGTGAGAAACACTGGGGCTTGATGGGAGCCGCCAGCGCCCTGCACCAGGCTTCCTGCATCAGCCAGGAGGCTTCCCACCGCATCCTACCCAACACCCCCACAGCGAGTTTCCATAGCAACTTTCGGGAGGAATTTCCAGGGCTCACAGATTCTGTCACAGTAACCCAGTGAGGGGAGAAGGAGGCCAAGGACCCTACACGCAGGTAGAGGCTGAGGCCCTGGAGGCCCCAGCGAGGCCAGGAGAGCAGAGCGAGGTGGGCTCTGCGGAGAGCGGTGGAGAGGTTGGGGCTCTGGTTGGTCATCGCCAGCTCCGAACAACAGGTCACACGTTGTTCCTGGGCATCTTGCTTTAGACAATACAGCGAACCTCAGAGAGGGTCATGATTAAATGAGGGAGAGCTGCAGGCTCCTCATTTGATCTTTCCTGTGAATTAGGGCAAGACTAGCCAGGATTTGGATGCCAGGGGAGGGACGCCTGTGGGTGTCTGTGGAATTGAAATGAAATTATGCAAGCAGATGGCTTGATGAAGAGACAAAAATATGGATAGAAAAGCATCCTAGCCATGGAGATGCTAATTTTTTTTAAAGCTTTTAATAATGACACAACTTTGCATATCAAAGTTGTCTTCTAGCTTTTATTAAGTCCCCCGGTACATTTTCAACAGCACAATGCTCTAAACCACACACAAGCATTTTAAAGTGGAGGATCAGATAGCCTGCTTCTTAACATCCAAGCTCTGAGCACATAACATCCAGCACGTGCATCCGTGCTGCAGACTTACAACCCACCCAGGCTGTGCTGTGCATTCTGGGGAGTAGAAGGTGACTACACTGTGAGCCTTGCCCTTGAACTGGGGGTTACCAGCAGGGGAGATTGGGGCGCTTACAGCTACTGCAGGGAGTGCCAGCAACATTCCAAAGAAGGCAGAAATATGTCCCGCTGGAAATCGGGAAGGTTTCACTGGAAGGTTTCTCCAGTGAAGGCAGAGCTTAGCCTGAAGACAGGCTCCAGGTGGAGGGAGAAATACAAGCTTGAGACCCCAGGGCAGGAGAGAGTGAAAGAATGAGGAGGCTGGTGGAGGGTGGGGATAAGCCAATGTGAACCCCTTCTGCCTGCACTCCCTCTGAACAATCGCCAGTAAACCTCTGACCAACCGGCAGGTCTCAGCTTTTCACTAGAGTCATTCTATCTTATCTTCAGGCTTCTGTGGGGATTAATTCAGTCAAGAATTCAGCCCCGATCCTGGCACACAGGAAGCACTAAACAGATTATAATGTAACAGATGAAGTAAAAACAATGGAAGTTGGGTAATAAGAAAGAATCCTATGTTATAATGTTTGGGGTTAAAGCTAAGGAGTATGTGTGAGTGGGGGTGTTTGGATGACTCTACTTTGGGACATTTCTCTAAGAATTGTGTAGTAAAACCTAATTTGTTGGCTCACTCCATCCCACCGTTTACCCTTCCGCCATGGAACAGCCAGTGAGATGCACTGGGAGCACTCCCTGAGGACCAACACCTCTGCAAGTTCTATTATCCACAGTCAGAGGTGTTAAGTGAGAACCCAGGCTTTGCAGACAGATGTCTGTTGAGTTCGACCTTCCCTTTGCCCCTTCATCCCGCTGTGGACCATTGACACAAATGGACACTGGGAGAATATTGTGTGAGAAGTTCTGCCTCCTGCGGGTTCAGTACAGAATCAGACAGGAGGATATTGAACACAGGCATTGCAGAGGTTAAAAGCTCATGTGGCCTAGATAGCACAGATGAGGCCAGCTTGTCACTGCTGCATCCCACTGGGGTCCCTGTGATCATCACCATGCCTCTTCTCTGGTAGCAGGCACCCTTCATGCACCTTCAGAAGACATCCTTTAGGCTCCTGCACCCACTCTGCTCCTACACTCCTGAAGTTTCACCCTTGCTCAGCCTCAGGCCACTTCCTGCCCTGCTTCTCCACCCCAGTTTCTCCTGGTAGCACCACCTTCACAAATCACTTCCATAGAAAACCTTGTCTCCGGGTCTGCTCCTGGGGAATCCATTGGTCCTGCAAAGCAGATCCTAAGGATAGGATTCTAAAGTTGGATCCCATCACTGGGAATGGATGGTGTGATTCATTGGGACAGGTGCAGTTGAAAAAGGATGCATTGTTGTATGCAATAACTCTGGTATTTAGGAGATGTGGGGAAATGGTAACCATAAGGACTATGAAATTGTGATTGGTTGTTGCTGGTGCAATGGGTGCCCTGAAAAGAGGAAATGACAAACTTAAGTCAGCCAATTACTACAGTGGTAGCTTGGTACAGGCTGAGACAGATGTGTATCCTTACTAGGGCAGATAAGCATGGCTTCTGATATGTGGTAGGCAGCTATTAATCTGCCAAATGCAAGTTTAAAAAAATTAGTTTTTTTTCACAGCAAAATTGAGAGAAAATAGAGTTCATAGATACTCCCTGCTCCCAACTCAGCCTCCCCCACTATTAACATTCTTGCACCAGAGTGCTAGTTGGAGTGAATATAGATACTTAAACTTCCTTTAGAGCCCCTTACCCGCTACCATTTATATATAGTTGTCTTAAATGTTTTCTCTATATACACTTAACACCTTATAAGACAATGTAATAAAGAGTGTAGTAATTTTTGCTTCAACTGTCAAACATAATTTAGAAACTAAACAGGAAAAAGAAAATGTATTACATTTACCCCCCTGTTTTTTTTTCACTTTCTCCATTGTTCTTTCTTCCTTTCTGATATCCCAAAATTCTTTTTTTTTTTTTTTTTTTATCATTTCCTGTCTGTTTAGAGGACTTATTTTACTTATCCTTTTAAGGTAAGTGTACTTAAAAAAATTCTCTTAAATTTTCTTCATCTGAGAATATTCTTGATTTCCCCTTTATTTCTGAAAGCTGTTTTCACTGGATATAGAATCTAGATTGACTACTCTTTTTTTGTACTTGGAAAATGTCATACCATTTCCTACAAGGCTCCAATGTTTCTGATGAGAAATCTCCAGTCATTCAAATTGCTTTCCCCTTACAGGTAATGTGTTGTTTCTCCCTGGCTGCTTTCAAGATTTGTTTTGTTTTGTTTTCAGAAGTCTCACAATGATGCATCTTAATGTGCATATGTGCATTTCTTTGAGTTTCTTGTTTGGGATTCTATCAACTTCTTGAATTTGAGAGCTTATATCTTTTGCCAAATTCTGAAATTTTTCATCCATAATTCTTTGAATTCATTTCCAGCCCCACCATTCTTCTCCTCTTCCCCCAGTACTGCGATGACATAAATATCAGCTTTTTGTTATTGTCCCACAACTCTGTGAAGCTCTGTTTATTTATATATTTATTTTTGTCTATTCTCTCCCTGTTATTCAGATTGGGAATTTCTATTGTTCATCTTCAAGCTCATTGATTCTTTCTTCTGTTCACTTCTATCTGGTGTTGAGTCTGTCTGCTGAATTCTATTTTTCTCATTTTAGTTAATGTAATTTTGTTTTCTAAAATTTCCATTTGATTCTCCTTTATATCTTCTATTTCTTTGCTGAGACATTCTAATTCCTATTTTTTTTTTTTTTTGGTTTCAAGCATGTGTGTAATTATTTATTGAAGCATTTTTATAATGCCTGCCTTAAAATTTTTGTCAGGTAATCTTAACATCGGTGTTAAGTGTTAACATCTATTGATTTTTCACCTGAGTACATATTACCCTGATTCTTGGTATAATTACAGTTTTTTAATTGAAAACCTTCTATTTTGGGTATTATATTATGAGAGTTGAGGTCTTATCTAAACTTCTCTTAGATGGCTTTGATTGACATCATTGTGGTAGGGAAGGGTGGGGATTTGTCTTACTGCAATTAGTGGGTGTAGAAGTCCAGATCCCTTATATGGCCTCTGTTGTCCCTCAGGCAGGAAGGAGGCTCCTCATTACTGTCAATGGAGTTGGAATTTCTGGATCTCCAGTCAGCCTTCACTGAAATCACCAGGCTGGGAGGGATGAGTCCCTCATCACTGCACCCATGTGGCCTCCACTGACACTGGGCGGGAGCAGCCTTCATATGCTTGGGTGTTGGTGAAGGTTTTAACCCTCCACCAAACCTCCTCTTACACAAACCCAGGGAGGGGCTGGGCACCTCATTATTGCCAGATGGGAGTGGAAGTTCAGGCTCCCGTGGTCTCCCCTGACACCATGGGTGGGCACTCCTTACTCCCTGGAGATGAAAGTCCCAACTCCCTACTTGACCTTCTCAGACACCAGCCTGGTGCTGGGAAGGAGGATTTGGAATCTCAGCATGGCCTGGTGAGAGTGGAGGTCTAGGTCCCACCTCAGTCTTTACAGGTGTGGATGTGGCAAGGCCACCATTTCTTCTGTAGTATGTGTCTGGAGTTGAGTGATTGTTGTCTTAAAGTTTTCTGTCTTGCTAGGTTGGCTCTTTCCTGAACTTTTGGCTAGAGAAAGAAGCCCTTGGTTATATATATACATATATTTCTTCTTTAACCCTTTGTTGTTTCTAGGTTGTTAGCTTCTTTAGCTCCAAGCCTTGGATATATAAGACTGAAAGAAATCTCAAAAAATTCACAGCCATGTTGCTCTCTTGGTCCTGAGGTTCCTAACACATCTGCTTTCTCTCCACCTTTCATAGCCTTTTTATGTTTGTTTAACAAAACTTCCAGGCTTTTTAGCTGTGCTTAGTGGGAGGAATTGTACATCTATATCATCTTTCTGTTACTGAACACTGACACACAGTGAGGCCAAACAATACCAAAATGTCAAAGTTTGGAGCATAGAAAGGTTTATTGCAGGGCCATACAAGGAGATGGGTGGCTCATGCTCCAAAAAACCCCTAACTCCCCAAAAGATTTCAGCAAAACATTTTTAAAGACAAGGTGGTAGGGGGCATGGTTGGTTGTTGCAAACTTCTTGGTATAGGAATCCTTTGTTCTTGCAGCTGTCCACATAGGTCAGGTCATGAATGTTCCTATAAACTTCCAACAAAACAACTGTTATTCTCTGTTCTACAACTTTTTATCTCTGTATGAATGGAAAAGTGTTATCGCCTTAAAGGTCAGAGCCTTGAGAATGGGCTATCCTGTATATTTCAGGCCATAGACAACATTCTTAACTCCAAGCAAAAGCAATAGAATACAAAGGTTAAAGTAAAAGAAACAGATCTAATATGGAGTCAGATTTTTTCTTCCCTATTACAGTCCCAGAAGCAGAAGTCTCAAGCAGTTTTAAAAGAAAATATTTTATCCAGCTTTTATAATTTTCTCCAGCAGAACTATTAGTCAGAAAATTACCTCATCCATTATTACCAATAGAACTTGCAACCATGGCTATTTTCACACAATTTTATAGAACACTTTTTATCTTTTCTTCATTTTTAGAAATGTAGGATGGGAGGAGGACTGTAGTGTCTAGTCAGCGAGTCATCTTGAAAAGGAAGACTTTATTCAGCATATAATGAATATGCTGGGCATTGAGAATCCAACAGTGACTACAAAAAAATTACTATATCTAGGGACTTAGAGTCTGGGGGATGGTTGCTGACCACAGTCAGAAGGACAGTATAGGATGTTAACTTCTCCCTGAGCAGCTTTGCACTTGGAAAGGACACCCAAGCAATTTTTGGGAGTAAGGGAAATTTTCCCAAGTTTATTAGTCAGGTTTCTCCAATGAAACAGAACCAATAAGAAGTATATCTATATCTATGTCTATGTCTGTGGCTACATCTATGTCTATGTCTGCCTGTCTATCTACCTACTATCTATCTGTCTATCTAAATTATAAGGAATTGGCTTACATAATTATGGAGGCTGAGAAGTCCCAAGTTCTGCAGGTGACAAGGTGGAGCCCCCAGAGAGTCAATGGTGTGGTTCTAAGAGCTGAAAAAGACTGATGTCCCAGCTCATGGCAGTCAGGCAGGAGGAGCTTCCTCTTACTAGAGGGAGGGTCAGCCTTTTTGTTCTATTCAGGCCTTCACTGATTAGAAGAGGCTCACCCATATTGGGGAGGGCAATCTGCTTTACTCAGTCTACCAAGTCAAATGTTAATCTCACCAAGAAACACCCTCACAGACACACCCAGAATGTTGTTTGACAAATATCTGGACACTTCAGGACCCAGTGAAGTTTACACATAGAATTAACCATCCAAGCAGGTAAGGTCACTCTAAAGCAAGAAGATTCTCAAGGAGGAGTAGACGAAAAGTAAACCTGAAGGCCAACAGGAGTGGAGAGGGAACCAGTAATGCAAATAACATGAGGGTTGAGTGAACACAATCTATTAGGTGAAAAGAAGGTGTAGTGATTGGAATAGTATCCACCAAAATTCATGTCCACCCAGAAACTCAAAAGGCGACTATATTGAATACAGCACCTTTACAGATATAATTAGTTAAGATGAGGTCATCATGTATTAGAGTGGGCCCTAAACCCAATGACTAGTATTCTTATATGGACAGGGAGATATGGAGACCCACAGACACACTCAGAGGGAAGGAGGCATGTGAGGATGGAGGCAGAGATTGGAGTGGGGCAGCTACAAGCCCAGGAAAGGCGAGGACTGCCAGCAACAGCCATGTATAGAAGAAATGGATTCTCTCTTAGAGCCCCCAGAAAAAACCAACCCTGCTGACACCTTGATCTCAGACTTTGCCTCCTGAACTGACATAATAAATTTTTTAAACCCCATAATATGTGGCCATTTGTTACAGAAGCCCTAGGAAACTAACACAGAAAGTATTTCTGAATGGTTTGTGTATAAAGTGCACAGGGAGTGAGATGGAGGTGGATAGTCAAGAGGGGAAGACCACAAATGGCCTGTGAACCACAGAAAATGTTGTCTTTGTTCTGGGATTCAAAGAGAGCAGATAACTGAAATTCAGTAAAAGAGTGAAATAATATTTATAGTTTTATAAAGATCCCTCCAAGACCAGCTGAGCTTCTGAGGCTGGAGGTCATATGCCCAATGAGAAGGTTAATGTGGAGAAACAGGCAAGAGATGATGGTGGCCAGAGTTCTGCAGCAGACGTAGGAATGAAGATATGTAAATAGAAAAGAAGATAATGTAGAACCTATAACAGCAAATTTGAATGGATTATATGAAACATAAGGCCAGTTTTCTGGCTTGGGAAATCCTTTGGATGGTAGGACAATTTACTCTTTCTCTGCCTCCTTCCACAAACTTCCTTTTCTCTTCTCCTTAATCCCTTACTTACATCCTTCCAATACTTACTCAGCATCAGATGTGTTCTGGATGTTGGAGGTACCTGGAGAGAAATGGAAACCACACAGACTTTGCATTCCAAGAGCTCCCCCTCTTCTGGGACAGAGATATGTGAAAAATGACAAAGTAAGAAGACAAGGTCTCTAATAGAGGGGCTCATAAGACTACAGATGAGGATGTGTCCAAATCTTGGGGTGGGATAGGGCTAGGTGAGAGAAAGCCAAAAAAGGAAAGACTTTTTATGAGTTCCTGGTGATTTGTCTCATTGCAGAAGATGTTCAAGACTGCAATAGGTCAACATATGGAAAGGCATGGAAAATTCCATGTGCTGAGTAAGGTCCAGCAGTAGGAAAAGGCATCAGCTCCTCAGGAAGTAGGTGGATGAGGCTCAAGCCTGGAGAGCAGGGAAGGAATTGGCAGGAGCTACCTTGTGGATATCCAGGTGGGTATAGTGGAGAGAGAAGGGGCTGGACATTATCTGTACCAACTTCTTTCATGTCATTTAATCTGGGTACTGGGGAAAAGAATATTGTGTTTGTACAAGGCTTGGAGCCAACAAATGGATCCACTTGAAGGATCCGGCATCCACTTAGCTCATGGGCAAGATTCCTTTTGTGAAGAGAGACAATTTTTGGACAGAGAACACAGATTTGGAGTCAAATATAGTTAGTAGGAGTTTGGGTTATGGGTAAAATGAATTAAACACACTCTGCTCTGTCTCACCCACTGAATGCACCTATAAACATTTGGAAGAATGCATGAAGAAGCTATTTGACTGAAAAGTAGTAATGTGTGGACCAAGATGATATAGGCACTGGGATGATCAGACAGAGACTTTAAAGTAGCAATTATAAATATTCTCCAAGAAGTAAGGGTGAACATTCTTGAAATGAATGAAAGACAAAAAGTCTTGGTGGAGTCAAGATGGCGGACTAGGAGGACACAGAATTCTCATCTCTGCACAACAAGGGCACCTACCAGGCACTGGTGGGGGACCACAGGCACCTAAGGGGATGGGAGGAATCCCCAGTGACCAGGTAGAGCATGGGGAAGAGTGAAGGGGAAGGAGAAGTAGAGGTGGGACGGGACCGGCACCTCTGAGGGGAGGCTGGGGGAGGGGAAGGGATCCCACACCAGAGGGGGAAAGGGGGGGTACCACTGGGAGAGCAGAGGATCAACAGGGAGTGTGGCCAGCCTTTCCCTTGCCCACTTGGGCCCCTGGGAGCCTGCTGAGATGCTGGGCCTCATCCTCTGCCCACCAGGGCCCTTTCCAGCCAAGCGAGTCCTGAGGGAGTGGGAGGGAAAGAAGGGGGAGCAAAAGTAAAGGCCAGACCTATGGGATCAGCACCACTGAGGGGTGGCTGGGGGAGGGGAGGAGTTCCTACACCCTGCAGGACCCACCCACAGTTAGGGGTCCAGCAGCGACAGGGTAGACACTTGGGGGGGGTGGAAGAATGTAAGGGAGTGTGACCAGTGCTTTCCCTGCCCACTTGGGCACTGGGAAGCCTGTTGGGCTCTGGGTCTAATCCTCTATCCTCGGAACCTCCCTCCTGCCGCACAGAGCCCAAGCCCCGCCCCTACACCCCCATCCCCCACCCAGGGTCCTACCTCTACACGTGGCACTTGGCACTCAGAGATCCCCTCTGAGACCCCCTCCAACTGTGCTGGGTCTAAACCCTACCCACACTCCATTACCTAGGGCCTTACCTCCAAACTCCAGAGCTCCACACTCCAGAGACTCCCCTTCTGGATGTGCTGCCTCCCCCTTTCTGTGCAGGTCCTAAGCCTAGGCCCCACTCCACGCTAGAATAGTCCCCACCCCAACCTAAACCCCACCCCTGCCTAAGTTCTATCTCCTACTTAAGATCTGCCCCCCATAGCCAAGGCCTTTTCAGGCCTTTGTTTTTTCTTTTAGGTTGGGGTTCTGTTTTACCTTGTTGTTCTTGATTCATTTATATATATATATATATTTTTTTTTTTTCTTTTTTTACAGAGTTTATTTTTTTAATAAATTTATTTATTTATTTTTATTTTTGGTTGTGTTGGGTCTTCATTGCTGTGCACGGGCCTTCTCTAGTTGTGGCAAGCAGGGGCTACTCTTTGTTGTGGTGCACGGACTTCTCATTGCAGCTTCTCTTGTTGCGGAGCACAGGCTCTAGGTGTGTAGGCTTCAGTAGTTGTGGCAAGTGGGGTCAGTAGTTGTGGTGCATGGGCTTAGTTGCTCTGCAGCATGTGGGATCTTCCTGGACCAGGGCTCAAACCTGTGTCCCCTGTATTGGCAGGTGGATTCTGAACCACTGTGCCACCAGGGAAGCCCTATATTTTTATTTTTTCTAATAAATCTTTTATTTTTCTAATTTTATTTTATTCTTTATATTTTGTTATTGTTCTGCTCCTTTTGGCTTGTTCCCTCTTTTTTTTTCTTGCTTCTGTTGTGGTTTTGTTTAACCTTGTTGCAGTTGTTTCAATTACATTTTTATTTTTCCTAATATATTTTTTATCTTTTTAATTTTATATTATTTTTTATTTTTTGTTATTGTACTGCTCCTTTTTTTCTTTTCTTTTGCCACACTGCGTGTCTTGCGGGATCTTGTTTCCCAGGCTTGGAGTTGGGCCTGAGCTCCTGTGGTGGGAGCGCTGAGTCCAAACCACTGGACTAACAGAGAACCTCAGACCCCAGGGAAGGTTAATCGTAGTGAGGCTTCCTGGAGGTCCACATCTCAGCACCAAGACCTGGCTGTAACCAACTGCTTGCAAACTCCAGTGCTAGACACCTCAGGCCAAACAACAGCCCCACCTATCAAAAAAAAAAAAAAAAAAAAAGAAATGACAAAAATTATGATACAGATGAAGGATCAAGGTAAAAACATACATGACCAAATGAATGAAGATGAGATAGGCAACCTACCTGAAAAAGAATTCAGAATAATGATAGTGAAGATGATCTAAAATCTCAGAAACAGAATGGAGAAAATACAAGAAACCTTTAACAAGGACCTAGAAGAGGTAAAGAGCAAACAAACAGTGATGAACAGCACAATAACTGAAATTAAAAATACTCTAGAAGGAATCAATAGCAGAATAACTGAGGCAGAAGAATGGATAAGTGATCTGGAAGACAACATGGAAATGACTGTTGCAGAGCAGAATGAAGGAAGAAGAATGAAAAGAATTGAGGAGTCTCAGAGACTGCTGGGACATCATTAAATGCACCAACATTCGAATTATAGAGGTCCCAGAAGAAGAATGGAAAGAGAAAGGGTCTGAGAAAGTATTTGAAGAGATTATAGTTGAAAACTTCCCTAACATGGGAAAGGAAATAGCCACTCAAGTCCAGGAAATGCAGAGAGTCTCATACATGATAAACCCTAGGAAAAACACACCAAGACACATATTAATCACACTAACAAAAAATAATTCAAAGAAAAACTATTAAAAGCAGCAAGGGAAAAGCAAAAAAAAAAATACAAGGGAATCCCCATAAGGTTATCAGCTGATTTCTCAGAAGAAACTCTACAGGTCAGAAGGGAGTGGCAGGATATAGTTAAAGTGATGAAAGGGAAAAACCTATAACCAAGATTACTCTACACAGCAAGGGTCTCATTCAGATTCGATGGAGAAATAAAAAGCTTTACAGACAAGCAAAAGCTACTGGAATTCAGCACCACCAAGCCAGCTTTACAACAAATGCTAATGGAACTTTTCTAAACAGGAAACACAAGAGAAGAAGACTCACAAAAATGAACCCAAATCAATTAAAATGGTAATAGGAACATACATATCAATAATAACCTTGAATGTAAATGGATTAGATGCTCCAACCAAAAGATTCAGACTGGCTGGATGGATACAAAAATAAGACCCTTATATATGCTGTCTACAAGAAACCCACTTCAGACCTAGGGACAAATACAGACTGAAAGTGAGGGGATGGAAAAAGATATTCCATGCAAATGGAAATCACAAGAAAGTTGGAGTAGCAATATTCATATCGGATAAAATAGACTTTAAAATAAAGACTGTTAAAAGAGATAAGGAAGGACGCAACATAATGATCAAGGGATCAATCCAAGAACAAAACATAACAATTATAAATATTTATGCACCCAACAAAAGAGCACCTCAAAACATAAGGCAAATGCTAACAGCCATAAAAGGAGAAATTGACAGTAACACAAAAATAGCAGGGGACTTTAACACCCCACTACACCAATGGACAGATCATCCAAAATGAAAATAAATAAGGAAACACAAGCTTTAAATGACACAATAGACCAGATAGATTTTGATATTTATAGGACATTCCACCCAAAAGTGACAGAATACACTTTCTTCTCAACTTCACACAGAATGTTCTCCAGAATAGATCACATCTTGGGTCACAAATTAAGCCTTTCAAAATTTAACAAAATTGAAATCGTATCAAGCATCTTTTCCAACAACAATGCTATGAAATTAGAAATCAATTACAGGAAAAAAAACTGTAAAAAACACAAATAAATTGAGGCTAAACAGTGCGCTGCTAAATAACCAAGAGATCACTGAAGAAATCTAACAAGAAATTAAAAATTACCTAGAAACAAATGACAATGAAAACACTATGATCCAAAACTTATGGGATGCAGTGAAAGCAGTTTTAAGAGGGAAGTTTATAGCAGTTCAAACTCACCTCAAGGAACAAGAAACATCTCAAGTAAACCATTTAACCTTACACCTAAAGCAGCTAGAAAAAGAACAAAGAAAACCCAAAGTTAGCAGAAGGAAAGAAATCACAAAGATCAGAGCAGAAGTAAATGAAATAGAAACAAAGAAAACAATAGCAAAGATCAATAAAACTAAAAGTTGTTTCTCTGAGAAGATAAACAAAATTAATAAAGCTTTAGGAAGACTCATCAAGAAAAAAGGGAGAGCACTCAAATCAATAAAATTAAAAATGAAAAAGGAGAGATTATAACTGACACTGCAGAAAAGCAAAGCATCATAAGAGACTACTACAGCAACTATATGCAAATAAAATGGACAACCTGGAAGAAATGGACAAATTCTTGGAAAGGTACAACTTTCCAAGATTGAACCAGGAAGAATTAGAAAATATAAACCGACCAAACACAGGTAATGAATTTGAAACTATAATTAAAAATCTTCCAACAAACAAAAGTCCAGGACCAGATGGCTTCAAAGGCGAATTCTATCAAACATTTAGAGAAGAGTTACCACCTATCCTTCTCAAACTCTTCCAAAAAATTGCAGAGGGAGGAACACACCCAAACTTGTTCCATGAGGCCACCATCACCCTGATACCAAAACAAGACAAAAATACCACACAAAAAAAGGAAAATTACACACCAATATAACTGATGAATATAGATGCAAAAATCCTCAACCAAGTACTAGAAACAGAATCCAGCAACACATTAAAAAGATCATACACCATGATCAAATGGGATTTACCCCAGGGATGCAAGGATTCTTCAATATATGCAAATCAATGTGATACACCATATTAACAAATTAAAGAATAAAAGCCATATGATCATTTCAATAGATGCAGAACAAGCTTTTGACAAAATTCAACACCCATTTATGCTAAGAACTCTCCAGAAAGTGGGAATAGAGGGAAACTACCTCAATATAATAAAAGCCATAAACGACAAACCCACAGCAAACACCATTCTCAATGGTGACAAACTGAAAGCATTTCCTCTATGATCAGGAAAAAGACAAGGATGTCCACGCTCACCACTATTATTCAGCGTAGTATTGGATGTCCTAGCCACAGCAATCAGAGAAGAAAAACAAATAAAAGGAATACAAACTGGAAAAGAAGAAGTAAAGCTATTACTGTTTGCCAATGACATGATACTATACATAGAGAATCCTAAAGATGCCACAGAAAACTACTAGAGCTAATCAGTGAATTTGGTAATATTGCAGGATACAAAATTAATGCACAGAAATCTCTTGCTTTCCTATACACTAACAACAAAAGATCAAAAAGAGAAATTAAGGAAACAGTCCCATTTACCACCACAACAAAAAGAATGAAATACCTAGAAATAAACCTACCTAAGGAGGCAAAAGACCTTTACTCAGAAAACTATAAAACACTGATGAAAGAAATCAAAGATGACATAAACAGATGGAGAGATATACCATGCTCCTGGATTGGAAGAATCAATAATGTGAAAATGACTATACTACCCAAAGCAATCTACAGGTTCAATGCAACACAATCCCTATCAAATTACCAATGGCATTTTTCACAGAACTAGAATAAAAAATTTTACAATTTGTATGGAAACACGAAAGACCCCGAATTGCCAAAGCAATCTTGAGAAAGAAAAACAGAGCTGGAGGAATCAGGCTCCCTGACTTCAGACTATACTACCAACCTACAGTAATCCAAACAGTGTAGTACTGGCACAGAAACAGAAACATAGATCAATGGAACAGGATAGAAAGACCAGAGATAAACCCACGCACATATGGTTACCTTATCTTTGACAAAGGAGGCAAAAATATACAATGGAGAAAAGACAGCCTCTTCAATAAGTGGTGCTGGGAAAACTAGACAGCTACATGTAAAAGAATGAAATTAGAACACTCCCCAACACCATACACAAAAATAAACTCAAAATGGATTAAAGACCTAACTGTAAGGGCAGACACTATAAAACTAGTAGAGCAAGATGTAGGCAGAACAGTCTATGACATAAATCACAGCAAGATCCTTTTTCACCCACCTCCTAGAGTAATGGAAAAAAAAAAAGGGACCTAATGAAACTCAAAAATTTTGCACAACAAAGGAAACCATAAAGATGAAAAGACAACCCTCAGAATGGGAGAAAATATTTGCAAATGAAGCAACTGACAAGGATTGACCTCCAAAATATACAAGCAGCTCATGCAGCTCAGTATCAAAAAAACAAACAACTCAATCCAAAAATAAGCAGAAGACCTAAATAGACATTTCTCCAAAGAGGACATACAGATGGCTAACAAATACATGAAAAGATGCTCAACATCACTAATCATTAGAGAAATGCTAATCAAAACCACAATGAGGTATCACCTCACACCAGTCAGAATGGCTACCATAAAAAATCTAGAAACAGTAAATGCTGGTGTGGAGAAAAGGGAACCCTACAGCACTGTTGGTGGGAATGTAAATTGATACAGCCACTATGGAGAACAGTATGCATGCTCCTTAAAAAACTAAAAATAGAACTACCATATGACCCAGCAATCCCACTCCTGGGCATATACCCTGAGCAAACCATAATTCAAAAAAATACATGTACCACAATGTTCATTGTAGCGCTATTTACAATAGCCAGGACATGGAAGCAACCTAAATGTCCATCAACAGATGAATGGATAAAGAAGATGTGGTGCATATATACAATGGAATATTACTCAGCCATAAAAAAGGAACAAAACTGTGTTATTTGTAGTGAGGTGGATGGACTTAGAGTCTGTCATACAGAGTGAAGTAAGTCAGAAAGAGAGAAACAAATACCGTATGCTAACACATATATATGGAATCTAAAAAAAAAAACATTCTGAAGAACCTAGGGGTAGGACAGGATTAAAGATGCAGATGTAGAGAACGGACTTGAGGACACAGTGGGGGAAGGGGAAGCTGGGACAAAGTGAGAGAGTAACATTGACATATATACACTACCAAATTAAAATGGATGGCTAATGGGAAGCTGCTGAATAGCACAGGGAGATCAGCTCAGTGCTTTGTGACTACCTAGAGGGGTGAGATAGGGAGGGTGGGAGGGAGGCTCAAGAGGGAGGGGATATTGTGATATATGTATACCTATGGCTGATTCACTTTGTTATACAGCAGAAACTGATACAACATTGTGAAGCAATTATACTCCAGTAAAGATGTGGAAAAAAATGTCTCAACATTGAAGTAAAAAGATATACTGTGAAAATCATTCTAAATGGTGAAAGACTGAATGTTTTCTCCCTAAGACTGGGGACAAGGCAAAGATATCCACTCTCACTACTTCTATTTAGCATTGTGTTGAAAGTCTTATCCAGTTCACGAAGGCAAGAAAAAGAAATAAAGGTAAATATGTTGAAAAGGAAGAAACAGAACTGTCTTACCTGACCAATGACACAATTGTCTGTGGAGAAAATTCCAAGGAACCTCCAAAAGTACTCCCAGAACTAATAAGTGAATTTAGAAAAGTTGCAGGATACAAAGTAAATATTCAAAAATCTATCAGATTCTGTGTTTCAGAAATGAACAATTGGAAGCTGAAACAAAATCAAAGCAACAACAAAATATTATTTAAAGCCAGTACCTACAGACGTCCATAGCCTTTGAAGATCTGGTGGGAAAGGCTTCAACCCATCCTGTGAAAGTGTCAACAAACAGCAGAAGATATTTATATCCTGATCGTGGGGGAATTTGAGTGAAATCTAACTTTCAGTCTTCCCCTGGATATGTCCCTCGGTATTGAATTGGCCTGAGTAATGAAGAGGGGAATTGGATGGGCCTGTGGGTTATTACGGGCACATAAATCACAGACAAGTGTTACTTGTTTTACTGTTCTTTTAAGCCCCTTCCCTGAAAAATGCTTTTGCATCAAGTCCCAGGGTACATCCCTCTCTTCCTGACTCCCAGCCTCACCATATCGCATTCCATAGGAATGGCGAAACTAGTAAGAAATTTCCGGGATTTAGGAACCTCAAAACTTTCTTGCTAAATGTAAAGCACTCTGTATAAGCTTTATTGTTGTTGTGTTTAAGATAAATACTAGGAAAGTTTATCTTTTTGGTTGCTATTTTAATTGAATATTTACAAAATTATCTAGTTCTGCTTGATTTGGTAACTTTTCCCATCAATTATTTTATGGTTTTTTTTTAAGAACTACATTGGATTTTTAAAATATCAAAGAGTAACATAAGCTAATGGTAGCAAATCAAAGCACAGAAGTTTAAAAAGAAGAAGCTAATAATTCTCATCCCTTTCCCTTCCCACTCTTGTGTGTAATCACCCATTCTTCCGTACTTTTCTCTATTCTCAATAAGCAAAAATATACATACATGTATGGTCCTCTCTCAGCCATTTTTTGTACAAATGGGATTAAATCAGCTACTTACATGTCAACTTGTTCAATCATGGGTATGTACCCATGAAATTATTTCAATAACAGGATAATATTTCACAGTGTGGCAGATTAGAAAGTACCACAAATTCTTTGCTAATCCTTCCACTGAGTGGTAGAATCTAATGTCCCTCTTCTTAACTTTGGGCTGGACTTGGTGACTTACTTGCCTAATCAATAGATGGAGGCAGAAGCCATGCTATTTAAAGCTTCTACCTTCGTCTCTTGGAACCCAGGCACCATGCTGTTAGGAAGGCCAAACAGCTCCATTCAGAGACCCCCATGGAGAGACCCATTTGGACAAGATCCTAGGCACATGCTGGGTGAGCACCCACCAAGAGCCAGCACCAACTCCCCAGTCTTATGAGCGAGTGGTCTCCAAAGTGGCTTCCCTTCCAGTTTCAGAAGAGCTGTAGCAGCTAATGCTGCCCAGAGCAGGGATTGGTTGTTCCTGCCATGCCCCATTCAAATTGCTCATTCATGAGCAAAATGAATGATGCTTATTGTTTTAAAACACTAGGTTTTGTGGAGGTTTGCTGAAAATCAATAAGTAATCAGAATGCAAATAATCAGGATATCTAGATATCTTAATTTACTCATTGTGAAACCATTCCCCTATGTATAAACATTTCCCTTATATTTCAGGGTTTTTTTCCCCCCATGACTTCTAATAATCCTGCAACAAACATACAATAAATAGTACTGCAGGATCTGTTTACTGCATTTGATGCTGTTGGTTTTTCCTCAAACATCCTGTGGGGTTTTTTTTATGGTACATGATTTATAGAACAGACAATATCTGGGTGTTTCTAAACTTTCAGGCTTGCCATGCTGCTCCATCAATCCTTCCCATTCTATTTTTCTGATGCTTTTTATTAGTGACAGATGCTGACTCTTCTTCCCACACATTAAGAAAAACACTTAGTTTGATTTTTAACAGAATCAACAGGATGAGTCATGGCATTCTTTAAAGTTTAATCTCTCTTTTTAGAACTCTTTGAATTACCATCATGCTACATCCAGTCTTTTGCATGTCTTAGAAAAATTCGTGCAAGCAGCGAAGGCAATAGTCTTTGAAAATGCTTTCTGAGCCCACAGAATCTGGATTCTTTGCCATTTATCCAAAAACACTGCATTCTTTTTCTATTCTCTGCTGAGAAAACCAATGTTTTGGCAAGTTTTTTTCTCCTCTTCATTATTAAGGTGATTTCAAAACATGAAGCTGGCTGTGTGTGCAGTTGGTCTAATTTCAATGAAATTTGTTTGCTGCTTTTCAGATATGGTACATCAGAATTGATTTGGTGCTTCCTGTGGCATTATATCACCCTCATGCTTCTTTCAAGCTTCATGAGAACTAAAGGTGACAATTCCACTGGAACCATATGATCTCTATTACTTTGGCCCTTTAAAATTGGAAATCTAAGTTCAAGTTTCTGCTGCTGCTTGCACTTTGACTAGAGGATACCATGGGGAAGGACTCCACATTCAAATATGAAATAAAGAACCTAGTGAGGCTGGGAAGTTGCCAGGGAAAGCTGGCTGCTTACCAAAGACTTACAAGGTTCATTTACCTCAGTACATTGATCACATACAAAACCTGAGTCTCAGCATTTTCATTAGCAAGGGGGCAAAATGGACATATCTCAGTAATATTCCCACCATTCAAGATAACACTAAAAGGTAGCACAAATGAACATTAGAATGCCAGCTTCTTCATGTAATGACTAATGTGGAATGTAATGACTAATGTGGAATGTACACACATCAGAAATCCCTCTGTTTTGTTACATAAACATCTACCCTGGAATGTAATAACTAGAGCAACCAATAAAGAACCTATGCAAGGAGATACACTAAAATTATAAATAAATTAAAGTGAAATTCTTAAAAAATGTTCAAGTGACCCAGAAATAAAGATAAAGAAAACAGAGAGAAAAGAAAAAAGGAAACAAATAGAAAACAAAATATAAATAGGCAGACTTAATGCCTAACATATCAGTAATTACATTAAATATAAATTGTCTAAATACACCAATCAAAAGACAGAGATTCATAGAGTTGATTAAAAAATGACCCAATTATATGGCAGCTACAAGAAACTCACTTCAAATATAATGATATAATCAGGTTGAAAATGATGGAAATAATATTATATATAAACATTAATCAAAAGAAAGTTGAAGTGGATATGTTATCACATAGACTGGACCTTAAGGTAAAGAAAATTACCAGGGACTGAAAGGGACATTTCATAATTATATAAGGATATAGCAATTCGAAATATGTATGCACCAATCAACATGGTTGCAAAATATGTGAAGAAAAACTGATAAAATTAAAAGGCAAAATCCACATAGTTATTGTTGGAGATTGCAATACTCCTTCCTCTCTCTACAACTGATAGAACCCAGCATCAACCAGCAGGATCTAATCAACATTTAGAGAGCACTACACCCAACAGCAGTGGAATATACATTCTTTTCAAGCACCCATGGAATATTTACCAAACTGAACCGTCTCCTGAGTCATTAGGTGGACTTCAACAGATGTAAAATAATTGAAATCACATGGAATTTGTACTATGGCCATGGTGGACTCAAATTAGGAATCGATAACAAAAAAATAACAGAAAAATCTCCTCACTCTTAGAACTACACAACATACTTCTAAATAGTCCATGGCTCAAAGAGGAAGTATCAAAGTTTAAGTATTTAAGTTTAAAAAGTACATTGAACTGAATGAAAATACAATATATAATAAGTTCTGGGATAGAGACTTTTGCTTCTGGAAAGATGGAATAAATGTACTTTTTTCTTATTCCTCCCACTAAGTTCAGGTAAAACCCTTAAACATTATATATAAAACTAACCTAAGATGACTCTGAAAGGTGGAGAGAAGAAGACAGATCAGTTAGGGAACTTGGGTCTGGAGAAATGACATGGTGATGTGTTCCCTGGATTTTTCTTTCTGCCTCATCTATTCCGCACCTAGTGCTAAAGAAGCCAGCAACGTGCTAACAGGAAATTACAGATAAAAAACAAAGAAACAAACAAAAGAAACCTGCATTCTGTATCCAGAGAACCAGGAAAGGGTCAGCCTAGCAAGACAGAAAATGTTTAGACAATAAGCACCCTACCTCAGCCCAACTTTACAGAAACACCTGCAGCCCCAGCCCACCCCTTGAAGGCAAGGGCCAGATGCTGAGCCTAGCCTTCCATGTTTGCCAAGCTGCAACAAGATGACATAACTGCTCCCCTACAGGTGCGTTATGTTGGGGAAGGCCAAGTGGGAGGTCAGGACTTTGGTTCTCGACGAGTGTTAATAAGGCCCTATCCCCCTGCAGTGCCAATGGAGGCCACAAGAGGCTATAAAAAGGCACCCTGCTTCTGTGCCAAGGTGGTGTCGGTGGGCATCGTAGGGAACTGGGCCTCCCACCCCTGCTCAGTAGTGATGAGGGGCCCTCCCCTCAAGGAGTCAAAGTTGGCCAGGTAGGAACCTGAACTTCGACTCCCACCTGGCATCAGTGAGGTGGAACCCTCTCTCTCCATGCAAGTAGTGTCAGAGGAAACCTCTAAAACAAAAGATTTAGATAAGATCCAATTTCACAATGTATTAATAGTATCACAAATGTTCAGGTTTCAATGGAAATTCATCATACCAGGAGTTAGGAAAATCTCAACTTGAAATGTAAAAACTATCAATAGATATCAACACAGAGATGACACAGATGTTAGAATTTTCTAACAAAGATTTTAAAGCAGCCATCATAAAACTGCTTTGAACGAGAAAAGAATTACCAACATCAGCAATGAAATGAGGGATATCAATATGGACCAAGCGGATGTGTTAAAGATAATAAGGAAATATTATAAACAGCTCTAGACACATAAACTTGACACCTTAGATAAAATGGACCAATTCCTTGAAAAGCACAAATTACTACAATACACCCAAAATAAAACAGATATTTGAATAGTCCCATAATCATTAAGGCAATTTATTTTGTAATTTGAAGCTCCCCCAAAAGAAATCTTTAGGCTGGATGGTTTCACTGGGAGAATTCTACCTAAAGTTTGTGAAGAATTAGATTTTCCAACTTATTTTACCAGGTCAGTATTTCCCTGATACCACCTAGACAATGGCAGTACAAAAAAGAGAAAACTGCAGACAAATATCCATCATGAGTATGAACACAAATGTCCTTAACAAAACATTAGAAATTGAATCAATGTATAAAACAATTTATACAGCATAACCAAGCGGGATCTAGGTTAGGGATGCAAGGCTGGTTCAGTAATCAAAATTGATCAATACAATGTACCATATTGACAGGCTAAAAACAAACAAACAAAAAATCACATGACCATACAAATGATGTAGAAAAAAGCAGGTGACAAATTTCAACACCCATTTATGATAAAACTCCCAGCAATCTAGGGAAAGAAGGAAGTTCCTCAACATGATAAAGAATATGTACATAAACCCTACAGAATAGCAAATTTAATGATAGAGGAGTGAATACTTTCCCCCTAAGACTGAGAACAAGGCAAGAGGTCTGCTCTCACCATTTTTACTCAGTACAGTTCTGGAAGTTCTAGCTGATACAGTCAGGCAGGTGAAAGAAATGAAAGGCATATAGATCATAAAGAAACTGTGTCTATAATTCAGATGACATAGTGGTCTAGGTAGAAAATTCCAAGGAGTTTCTGTCCCCCCCAAAAAAAAACACACCTCCTAGAGTAAGTGAGGCTAGCAAGTTTGCAGGAAAGAAAGTCAATGCACAAAAAATCAATTGTGTTTATATATGATATAATAGCAGTGAACATGTGGAAACTGAAATTGAAAATACAACACCAGTTACATTCACTGAGAAGAAAAATGAAGTACTTAGATGTAAAGCTAACAAAGCATGTGCAAGACTCATACTGAAAACTAAAAAAACTACAAAACTACTAACACTACACAAATATGCCAGACATATGTAATTTATACATATAACTTAATTTGAAGAAAAACTTCTGTGTCTTGCTGTAAATATTTTGATAATTTTTTGTGAATTCAATACACTGCACTATTGTATTATCTTTTATAATGTAATCTTTAAAAAGTGTAATGGTACAAACACTGGTTGAGAACATAGGTTGGTAGAACTTCTATTGCAACATACATTGGTTCAACCAATTGGCATTATCTTTTAAATGCTTAAATTATATTTGAATTGATTTGACAACACGAATAAAGCACTATTTTGTGCTATTCACTGTTCTAAGCGCTTTACATAGTCTGACTCATTTAATTCCCCAATCTTCTAAAGCACATACTACCCACAGTGCTACTTCAAGAAACTGAGGAACAGAGGCATTAACTCTTTTGCCTAAGATACATCAAATAAGTGGCAAAGCCAGCATCCAACTCCAGGTCCTCTTGTTCTAGTATCCATTCCTCTGTCCACTCTGTTATGCACACACTGACCCTATGGCCACCTGACTCCACTCCTAGGTAATATCTTTTAGAACTTTGTTCCAGAAAGCACATAAAAAGATGTGCCTTACAGCATTGCTTGTGAATATATGTGGACAATCCACATGTTTATGAACACAACAATAGAAGATATATTATGACATTCACACAATAGAATTTTACACAGCAGTTAAAATTAATGTACTAGAATTACATGCAACAATATATACAAATCTAAGAAACATAATGTAAGTGAAAAGCAGAAGATCGTTTCTGGTAGAGGAGTACTTAAGTAAAGCTACAAAGAAGTAAAACTAAATGATATACTGTCTAGAGATACATGCTTTACAGTAAAAACTCTTTTTTAATGAACAAAAGATAAAAATAGTAATAATAAGTGCTTGCCTCTGGTTGGAATGAGGAGGAGGTAGACAAGGCGGAACCAAGCTTACTTTGTCTGCCTTGGTTCTTAAGTTGGCACATTGGTGGATGGTTCAGTATTGGCTTGATTATCATTCTTTATAGCATCATAAATGTTAAATATAGTGTTTGGTTTGTATCAAATATAGTAGAATAAAAATCTTTAAAAATTAATGAAGAACAAGTTCAGGAAAAAATAGTCAGTAAGACCAAAAACTGGTTCTTAGAAGGACTCTCCCACCCCCCCAAAAAAAATCAAACCTTGGCAAACCTTGATCCAAAATAATAATAACAATAACAACAACAATAATACAGCAACAATGACCACACCAGAAGAAAGGAAATATAGCTACTGATATAGAGGAAATGTATTAAATTTATACAATACATAGGCTTTATTTTAACAAATTTGAATTTATACAAAATTGTTTTTTAAATAAATTTTAAGAGCCCCAAATTGATTCAGGAAATAGATTTTTTTAAACTAATATTCATCAAATGTTTACAAGTAGCCGAGCGATGAATGATGGTCAATTTGGACAGCGTGCTGGGCCCCATTCCCAGTACTGCAGGCATTAGACTCACCTGATCTTTTCTACCACCCTCTGAGGTGGGAGCTGCTATTGCCTTTATAGATTTTACAGATGTGGATACTGTGGGGAGGAGAGGTGAGGTAGCCTCCCAAATTTAATCAACTTCTAAGTGAAAGGTGGGGACTTGAACCCAGTGAGCTTGGCTCCAGGCAGGGATTCGAACCCAGCTGGTTTGGCTCTAGAGCCTGACATTGTGACCACCTTGCTGGGCTGGTGCTGACCTGCAGAGGCTCCCCATGCCCCAGGAGGCCCCAGACTCGGATATCACATGGTATCCTGGAGGCGGGGACACCCATGCAGACAAACTGTGCCAGAGCAGAGACAACATGGAGAACCCCCAGCCCTCATGTGATGATAATGCCGAGGCAGAGTGAGGGTGGATACATCCTGACGTGTTTTCTGTAGCAGATGGGGAGGCTGGAAATTGGCCTGCTGGTCATGGTAATTCACAGAACTCGAGAGCTTACTATCTGCCCTCTCCGCCCCATCTCAGCCCCACGGTCTCCACCGGCCACTCAGCGGCCCTGCACGGGGCACTTCTTTGACCCTCGTTGGACAGGTGATCATACCCTGGCCCCTCTGCTAGTGACTCCTGCTCTCAGGAGGCTGGGCTGGGGTTCAAAAATCTGGACCCTACAGCCACATTGTCAGTAAAGATAATTAGTGTCCTCCTCCTGCCTTAGAAAACCAAACAGAACTTCCTCCAGACAGAAGATGACTGATTATATAAAATTGTCCAGGAACAATGCTCCTCTTTTACCCATACCCGCTCAGGAGCAGATGCAGAATTTGGCATGGAGGCTGGGTAAGGGCACTTTGCCTTTGTATTCTACACTCTTCTGTTCTTTTTTTTCCTCCAAGAAATGAATTCATGTTATTATTCTGCTACCAATTCTGCTGTGTGGGTTTTACTCCCACACCACCAAGCAATTCTCCAATACCAGCTGGGTACTCTACAATTCAACTCAGCTCTTATACTATTTACCTGGAGAGGGCATCTGATCCCGCAGGGGAAGGGTTCAGTCCTGCAAGACTGCCTTCCCCCTGCCCCGACACACATTTCTGATGCCAGTCAAGTCCAGGTTGTCAGCTGTGCTTCTGACCCACTGGCTATAGATCAGAGGTCCCCAAAACTCCCCACATTGGGTTCAACTAATTTGCTAGAGTGGCTTACAAGACTCAGAGAAATAGTTTCTTACTAGATTACTAGTTTGTTGTAAAAGGATATGACTCAGGGAACAGGCAGATGGAAGAGGTGCACAGGATGAGGTGTGGGGAAAGCACGGTCCACGCCCTTTTTAAGCCCTCGTGGCTCCCAGAATCTCCACATGATCACCAATCTGGAAAGCTCTCCAAGTACAGTCCTTTCAGGTTTTATGGAGGCTTCATTACATAGACATGATTAAAATCATTGGTTACCGGTGACTGATTCCACCTCCAGGCTCTCTCCCGTCCCCAGAGCGTGGGTGGGGCTGAAAGTTCCAACCCTCTATTCACAGGGATGGTTCTCTGGCAACCAGCCCTTATCCTTAGGGGCTTTCCAAAAGTCACTTCATTAACACAAATCCAGGTGTGGTCAAAAGGGGTTTGTTTTGAATATCAAGACACCTCTATAGCTCTTATCACTAAGGCAATTCCAAGGGATTTAGGATCTCTGTGCCAGAAACAGAGATGAAGACCAAATTATATATATTTCTTCTTATAAATCACAATATCACACGTGGGTTGTGCAAATTTTTTAGAAAGGTAAAAAGGGCTGGTGCCATTTACACAACAGAACTTTTATAAAGGACCAAACTTAACTTACACAATAGCTGCATGGTCTGCACCTGGACCATAGCAGGTACTCAGAAAGAATATTATTTTGTCAATTTAAAATGCTTTATAGAAGTAGATGAAGTGAGGTGATGGGATCTCAGAGCCCCGTGACCTTCTGGGAATCATCTGCAAAGATGTGCGGACCGTGAGGAAGGCAATGCCAGTGGCAGGGGGTCAAGACACCTTCCCCTGGTGAAGAAGTGCTGGGTGGTCGAGGTCGCCACCTTTTTTTTTTTTTTTTGCAGTACACGGGCCTCTCACTGTTGTGGCCTCTCCCGTTGTGGAGCACAGGCTCCAGACGCGCAGGCTCAGCAGCCATGGCTCATGGGCCCAGCCGCTCCGCGGCATGTGGGATCTTCCCGGACCGGGGCACGAACCCGTGTCCCTTGCATCGGCAGGCGGACTCTCAACCACTGCGCCACCAGGGAAGCCCTCGCCGCCTTTTTGATGGAAACAGCCCCTTGCGCTCACCGGGGGCCAAGTACCTGGAAGACAAGACAGAGGAGAGGAGCACACCAGCATTCCGGGAAGAATGAAGGAGGGAGCAGAGGCTCTGCAGGAAGGCTCAGCTCTGGTGTCTTGCCTGCCCTGGGCCCCTCTGCTAGGCTTGCAGGACCTCACCTCAGCACCTGTGCCAAGCTGGGAACTTTCTCCTCGTTTGGGAAATTGCTTTTGTCTTTCCACACATGAGGAAGCTGAGGCCCGCAGGCTGAAGTCCGGCTGCCCAGTTTTCTGGCTCAGGGCTCCTGCTCCTCAAGTGGGCGTGGGCCCTTGGCTGCTGCCTCCCACCCACACCGTGCAGTTTGCAGGGCTGAGGGCCCAGACCAAAAGCCACCAGACAGTTCCTTAGAGTGTGCGGTCTGCAACACCCCCAGTATGAACATTTTAGGCCCATGTCATCAATGCCTGAGCAATTCTAGAGCCGCTGAGGCCCTGGCCTGGGAGGAGGGGTTAGTGGCTGGGGGCCTCGGCATCGTCCCCTGTCCTCTGCTCTGCGAAACTTGGGCAGGTCATGCAGACCAAGCAGTGTGCAGCCTGGGCCTAAGGAGGGAATTCCGTGGTTCTGCCGTCCGGCTTTGGCTTGCCAGGGGTCTGGCTTTCCTGCTCACTCTGAAACCACCTAGAGAGTGCCTTTGGGAACTCTCTGAGGCCGCTGTTGGCGCTGCCAGAGCTGAAGAGTGTGCAGAGATAAGGCCGGGATGCCCAGGGCCTGCCCCAGAGCACAGCGAGCCTGGACCGGCCACCCTCAAACTCTGGGGAGAGGGAGGGCCCACTGCTGCTTTGCCAAGAGGCAGCTGCCTGCCAGGGGAGTTGCTCAAGAAGGGATGTTTTTAACAGTTTTACCCATTTGTTCATGGACTTGGTAAACATTGGCCAACCACTAGTTCTTCCTTACAAGGGTGCCCAGTTGGGGGCAAGGTCACTTGGCCCTGAAGGGCAAATGATTACCTGCAGAGGAGTCTACCTTCTTGCATTTTCTATCAGGGAAAGCAAAGAATTGTATACAGAACATTCAGAGCTGCTTGAAGATGTTGCCACACTTGCCAGATTTTGGAGCTGCGGTTTTCCTTTGGGCTAAATCTCGGAACCACCAGTGGGAGAAGAAATCTCTGGGGAGGAAGGTCAAAGTCATCATGTAGCTCAAACAGTTACTTTGGGGCGCCACCTAATGGTTAAAGGTCCAAACTGCGCATCTCAAGGTCAGGTGGAGGTAGGGGTGGGGAGGTCGTGGATAGGGAGGGTGCAGGCAGAGAGGTCGGAGGGAAGGTGGCTTCCCCGACTTTGTGGGCTCTGAGACCTGGGAAGAGCACATGCACCGAACGTCACTCCAATCCTAGGACCCGCCTTTGCTTCTTTCTCTGACCCCGCTCGCAGCCGTTTTATTGGGCATACTCTGACGTTCCTGGTGGAAATGCAACGGGACATAGCTCGATGGAGATAATCGGCAATATGGAGCAAAATCACGTGTACTTTTGCCCTTTGACCTGGCATTCTAGAGAGCCATGCCAAAAATACTCTGGGAAAATAATGATAATAATAATAATAATAATGTGTGATGTACTAGGCACTGCAGGATTTTTCGTTACAGCAAAGGACTCAGAATAACTCAAATGCCCATCACAGGGGCCTGATGACATACACTGGCCTACATCCCACAAACAATTCCAGCCAGTGGTCCAGGCTCTGCAGTGGTGACAAACAACACTCAGAGCCCAGTCTGGAGTGGGGCTGGTCCCTGGGGCGGTGGGGAAGGACAGCAGGGCGAGCCCAGAGCCCGTAGTTAAGGAGCCGTCTACTCACACCTCATTCCTAAAAGCCAGCTTTGTGTGCCGACTTTGTGTGTCCACCATTGTGTTTTCCGCGTCTGTGGCCAGTGTGTTCCTGCTGAGCGCCCACCTTGTGTCTTGATGCTGTGTGCCTGACGTGGTATACTCAGTGCTGTGTGCCTGGCATTTGGCACCAGGCATTGTGTGTCTGACTTTGTGTACACAGCACTGTGTGCCAGCTCGTGTTTGCCCAGCTCCATATGCGTAGCAGTGTGTGCATGGTTCTGTGTGCCCGGAGCTGTGTGCTCAGTGTTGTGCATCTGATACAATGTTGTATGTCCAGGGTGTGTACCTAACACATGTGCCCAGCATTTTGTTCCTGGTGTGTGTGCATGCCTGGGACCGTGTGTTCAGTGTTGTGTGCCCTGTGCTGTGTGCCTGGTGTTGTGTGTCTAGTTTTGTGTGTCCAGCATTATATGTTGCATGGTGTTGCCTGGCGTTGTGTGTCCGGAATTGTGTTCCTGGAGTGTGGACCTGGCCTTGTGGGCTGAGAGTGTGTGCCCAGCATCGTGTGCCTGGCTCTGTGTTCCCAGAATTTTGGTCCTGCCGCGTGTACCCGGTGTGTGCATCTGGCACGTACTGCAGCCTTGTGAGCTCAGTGTTGTGTTCCCAGAGATTGGGCCTGGTCTGGGGTGCCTCCCAGGGGTTGTCTGATGTGTGTGTCTATTGCCTGGGGTCTTGTGCGTAGCACCAGGTAGTGTGGGCCCACTGTTGTGTGCATGGGGTTTTGTGCCCTAGTTGGGTTTCTGGCAGTTGTGCCTGGTGTTATACTCTGAGCGTGTGCCAGGCTTGTGTGCCCCAAGTGTGTGTACCTGACACTCGTGTCAATGTTTTGTGCCTGGTGTTATGTGCCCCACAGAGTACGCATAGCACTGTGTTTTGGCGTGTGTGTCTGGTGTGTGTTACTAGCATATGCTCTTGCCATGTGTACCTGGCATTGTGTCAGCATCTGTTCCTGCTGTGGGTGCCAGGCATGTCCCTGGTGTGTGTGAAGGTGTGTGTTCCTATCATGTGTGCCCAGCTTGCTGGGCTGTCATTGTAGGCCTGACTTTGTGTGCCAGTGTTTTGGTGCTGGTGCTGCGTGTTTGGCAATGCATGCTTGGTGTGTGTGTCCACTCTCGTGTGCCTGGAATGTGGGCCTGTGTGTGGCCAGTGTTTCCTGCCCAGTGTGTGTGTCTGGTGCTGTGTCCTGGTGACGTGTGTCCTGTGATGTACACCTTGTGTTTGCAGCCTGGGCACTGGCGAATGTGCCTGGTGTTGTGTGCCCAGCCTGGCACGTGTACGTGGCATCATGTGCCTGGCACCCAGCGGCCCCATTGTGCAGCTTAGTCCTGACTCACACCTGCTGGAGGCACTGGTGTGGCTGTGCCATCCCTCTGCAGGGTGGGGTTCAGGGCCCATCCTGGCCTTGTCCCCATGGGGGTCCATGTAGCCCCTTCCTCTCCATGAGCTCACATCCCTGTTAACACACTTCTGCTCGGAAGACTCCCAAGTTTAGCCTCTTCGGGGGATCAGCCTCCATCTCAAAGACACCCCATTCATTTGGGGAGTCCCAGCAGGTTAAGGCCCCCACAGCAGGTGGCTCACGCAGGCCTTGTCTCCTGGGCCTGGTGAGGCTGCAGACAGAGCCGAGTTCCTGGAGGGGCCTCAGGCCCAGTCGGGCGCTGCCATCCAAGCCTGAATACGGAGGAGACTTGTTCCCCCAATTCTGTGTTGTCCCCAAAGCAGCATGACTCCCAGCTCACATCTCACACATCTCCCTCAAAAATCTCCCCTTCGTCTCTGCTTCCCTTTCCCTGTGGGGCACAGACGGAGTTCCCAGGGCCTCCTTGCACGGTGGACCCCTGCTCCCCTCTCAGGCCCTCCTCCTCTTATCCCCAGCCCCCTGGCGGGCCCCTTGGACGGGCCTCTAGTTCCCAAGGGTGACGTGTGTCCTGCCCAGGAAGGGTGTCTGCGTGGTGTAAGTTCGCGGGCCCTGCGGGGGCCACCGTACATCCAGTCCTGCAGGCCCAGCCCCCCGGGAGCAGCAACAAAGCCCAACGCCAAGGCTAAGGACAGGCTGTGACAGCACATCACGTGCGGGGCGTTGGACTTTTGAGGTGATTGTAGATTTCTGTGCAGTTATATGTCCGAATGCCTCAATCAGATTTTTCTCTTTTAAAATGTTCCCAACTATTACCTAGCTTTGCAAAAATTAACTATTTCTACTCTGAGGGTCATGAGAGGGGCCGGGTAGAAAGGTTTGTTGTCTGAAGCTCTGGGAGACTAATTTCATTAGCACCAACTATGACAGGGCTCGTGATTAAGATCAAGGATTAGAAACACTGTCTTTGCCTACTTGCAGCCTGTTTCCCACCCATGAAACTTTTATTTTAAAATATGAATTTGTAACCAAAAGTATCACATTAATAAACAAAAGAGGTGGCTTCCCCTCCCACCTTGACTGGGCCCAGTTTTCAGGCCTCCTGGCTGAGTGCGACACCTCCTGATGCAGCCACCAGGTGGCAGAGCCCACTCTGTCCAGGGAAGCAGGTCCTCTGTCACCTCTTCCATAGCTGGACGAGGGACCTTTGCCTGTTGCAAGAGCCTGTCTCACCTCAGACCCCTTCTGAATGGGGATAAGAGGCGTAGACATCAAAGTCAGTCAATGACTTGGACCTCCAGACAAGCGGAAGAGGTGAACGTCATTCAAAGCAGGGAGATTATCATACTAAGTGAAGTAAGCCAGACAGAGAAAGACAAATATATGATTTCGCTTTATATGTGCAATCTAAAAAAATGATACAAATGAACTTATTTACAAAACAGAAACAGACCCACAGACATAGAAAACAAACTAATGATTACCAAAGGGGAAACGGGGGAGTGATAAATTAGGAGTTTGGGATTAGCAGACACAAACTACTATCTATAAAACAGATACGTAACAAGGACCTACTGTATAGCACCGGGAACTATACTCAATATTTTGTAATAATCTATAAGGGAAAAGAATCTGAAAAAATAGACATATATGTACATAAAACTGAATCACTTTGCTGTACACCTGAAACTAACACAACATTGTAAATCAACTATAATTCAAAAAAATTAAAATAAAAGCAGGGAGTTTAAAAATGTATAGAAAAGCACAAACCCAACTGTATAACAAGCATTCGCAAAATGTGTGTGTGTGTGTGTGTGCGCTTTCATACGATTACAGAGCAAAATGACTCACTTGGGCTATTGGATGCTTTAATTTTAATTTAATGTCTTAAAATCAGGACTTGCCTGTGTTTCCCCGCTGGCCGTCAGAAGCATCCAATCCTCCACCTCTGCTTATCTCCTTAATTCCAGGGTCTGGGTGGGAAGGGGCTCAGAGACTGCATTCTCTGGGACTCTCTGACTGAAAAGAAGTCAACCAGAGATATTCCCTCCTGAAATCCCGGGACTGTTCAGGTTTGAAGCAAACCTGACATAGGTGCTGCTGTCTGGGGCTCAGCTCTCTGGATCCTGCAGCATCCTGACGCCACAACCCTTCCTGCTCAATCCTGGAGGCTGTGCTATGGTCCTGCCCTGACTCAGGTTCCCTGCAGTTCCTGAGACGCTGATGTTATTTTTCTTTTCAGTGCTCTTATATATGTATTTTCTTCTTCTTTCTAAGCATACAGAGCCCTGTGGGAGGCACTGTCGTGTGTTAGGACCATCGCTGACCTATACCCACCCTGTCAGGCCTGGTTCAGTGCCCTCTGTTCTGGGAAATCCTCTACACTCTCGGGGAGACCCCCAGCCACCCTCGTGACCCAGAGCTCAGGGAGCACATGTATCTCAGTCCCGCGCTGCCCTTGGCTCTGGGGATCACAGGAAAGTGCCTCTCCCACAGGGCGAGGGTGGGGGTTTGCGCGTCTGTTCCGGCATGTGTGGGAAATTAAATCTCATATTGCATTTTGCAGCTAATTATGTCCATGCTCTGTCTTATCCGGTTCAGCTTAAAGGACCAAAGTCCTCCAGAGTCCCTGCTGCTTTGGGAGAACTCACTGTGCTCTATGAACCTTCCCCCCGCTGCAACTTCTGGAAAGGACTTTTCAGAAAACACGTTTTTGAATTTTTAAATTTACATTTAAAAGTAGTTGTTTGATAATTGAATATGGTCAGACTCTGAAATTGTGTATTCTTTTTTTTTTAACATCTTTATTGGAGTATAATTGCTTTACAATGGTGTGTTAGTTTCTGCTTTATAACAAAGTGACTCAGTTATACATATACATATGTTCCCATATCTCTTCCCTCTTGCGTCTCCCTCCCTCCCACCCTCCCTGTCCCACCCGTCTAGGTGGTCACAAAGCACTGAGCTGATCTCCCTGTGCTATGCGGCTGCTTCCCACTAGCTATCTATTTTACGTTTGGTAGTGTATATATGTCCATGCCACTGTCTCACTTTGTCACAGCTTACCCTTCCCCCTCCCCATATCCTCAAGTCCATTCTCTAGTAGGTCTGTGTCTTTATTCCCGTCTTACTCCTAGGTTCTTCATGACATTTTTTTTTTTCTTAGATTCCATATATATGTGTTAGCATACGGTATTTGTCTTTCTCTTTCTGAAATTGTGTATTCTAATACAGAATGAATGGAAGGTGGTCGCGTAGAGGGCATTCAACTAAGAGATGAAGAAAGTGACAGCCGGTCTGTGACAAGGTCACTGTAGCCAGCCTTCGAGTCCCTACGATTATCTGCACAGAGATTCAGCTTGTGTGAGGACCGGGACCTTCAGGCTGGGATCTTTTTACCTGAGGCTACTATGGAGGACAGGATTGGGCCTCGGGGAGTCCTTGTTAGTCTGAGAGTCTCCTGGGTGGTCTGTTTGCTCTTTGACACCCTTTTACGTCCTGGTCTGGGTTGTTCCTTAACCCTTACTTCATTTCCGAACAGTTCACCACGTTCTCAGAAAGGAGAGTGAGTTGAGTAACAACCATTGGTCTGTGTGGTTCAGTTGGTGCCAGGCAGTGCTGTGATCTTGGTATTTTAGAATGTTTCTGACGTGGGTTTCTGTTTGGTCTTTTGGGGAGACCCACATGAAGCCTACCACAGTTCTGGAGAGTGTATGTTTATTGAGCAGCAGAGGATTCATGGGTCATGGACGCAAAGAGCGTCTTGCTTTTCCAGGGAGTTCATAAAGGAAATGGGCCCAATCTGAATCTTGAGTGGGCTTGGGGACTCACAGATGGGACCTCGCTCACAGAAGGAAGGTTTTCTTTTCAGGCTACAGGAGAGGAGCGTGTCGAGGACAGAGGTGGGGCCAGCCCTGGGTTTTACAGGGTGGTGTAGGATTCCTAGTGATGATGCGAGTGATGCAGGTAGGATTAGAAAAGGTGGACAGGAGCCAGATCCAGAAGATCTTGATCGGAATTGGGATCACGGAAGGGTTTAAGTATTTAGGTAGCTTGCTTCATATTTTTTGTCCTACGCACAACAATCCAAGTGGGGAAAGACTGTAGGGCAACCACCGTGCACCGGTCCTAGTGGGAGATGAGGCACGTGTGAGGCAGGGGTGGAGAGCAGATGGGATGTGAGGGCTTGACGAAACCTAGTTCCTGATTGATCAGGGAGCCGGAGAAGGGGCTGGGATCCGGGGCCTCCAGCACACGCAGGAGCAGGGAGGACCAGGGAGTCACGCAGAGCTGGAGCGTCTGGCTGGCTTGTCCGTTCCGTGGTTCATCTTGGTTTCATATATTTCGTCATATCTTTTACCCATGTGTGAGGAGCAAGAGGACCTTTTCCCAATTTAAGGAAAAAATATTAATACTTTTTTTTTTAACAGCTTGCCTTAATGGCTACTGTTAGGACGTGGTATGTCAGCCTAAGGCTCATAATTTCGTTGGAAATATTAACGTATGGACAAAGTGCAATGTGAAGCCACTTATACATTTCATAGCTTGACATTGATGAATGTATTAGGGAAACAGTTACTTAACATCGCAACCTGGCAGTATAGTCTAGGAAGGGTGAAGGCGGGCGACGTGCCAGTGGGTATCAAACGTGCAAACCAGTAAGGGAGACCTGGATGCGCCTCCGTTTGGCAGATCTCTTCCAAGCTGTGCTGTGCGGGTTAAGATTGAGTGGGGAATAAAGATGGTCCAGAGTCAGGCCTGCCTCCCCCAGTGCTGTGGAGGGAGTGGAAAGGCCCTGGTCCTCTTCAGGTTTGGATGTCTGAGGTTTTTGCTGTGGCCTGTTCCCAGGGTCCCTACCAAGCCCTATTCCTGGTGAGAGAATGCTGGACACCCAGGGACACCCTGACACTCGGTTCATAATTACTGAGGAAATGCTGACAGAATTCCAACTACACACACTCAAGGGATCTTTTAGTGATCAGCAGAATAGCCCAAGAAAGTCATTAGGAAATTACAGGCTGAATATTAGCTGAGAAAAGGCAGGAAATTGAATGAAGTCAGCATGAGGGCATAGGAAGGCATTTTTCTAGCTGTCTGCTCAGACAGGTCTGTGAAGGATGGCAAATCAGTGTATCGGAGATGAAATTGGGCCCTGAGAGCAGCCCCTGCAAACAACCCGTGAGAAGGAGGCTAGCTGGCCAAATATGTAGCCTTCCTGGAGACCTTTCCTTTCTGCTGCATGTTTGCGGTTGGCTCTGAATCCAGGTGCATGAATCCAGCCAATTTACAGTGGGCAGAAAAGCGTGCAAGAGTTCAGTTAGAGGATTGCACACCCGACTGTGCAAATCAGCCATAAACACTGCTTGGGGCCTGCATCCCCGTGCCCAGGAAGGACAGGGAAAGCGCTGTTAGGTCCACCCTGCTGAATGCTAGAACCCCAGAGGGAGCCTGCACTCTGTCCACGGAACTCTACTTATATCTGCCAACAGAGAAGTTCTCTGCCAGTACAGTGACTATACATGAGAAGGTTTCAGGTAAGCCCGGGATGCCAGAAAACTAAGGCAGACGACCTGAGGTTGTGTTTCCCAGGCCTTCTGCCAGGGGCCTCCTAAATATCTCTGTCCAACAGCGGAGGCTGCCTCTCTACGTGCCGGAGGGCTCCTGACTCTGGCTTCATCACTGGATGCTCTGTGCTCTTTCCTCTGTGCTTCTTCCCTTTGACCGGAGGCACTTCTCTCTTAAGATGTGTTCAAGCGACAGTCACGATGCAGTCTGTGTGAGTCTCGGGGGTGCCTGCCGTCTTCCCCCCGGGGTCAGCCTCACTGCAGTCCTTCCACCCCTGTAGCTGTTTTCCCAGTGAGCACTCTGCCACGTGTGTTGACAAAGGAGCAACCAGAGCAGATGTCAGGAAATCAAGTGGGGCCTGCCCTGTCAACCACCCTAGAGAACAACCCTTCCCTGGGGATGGTGTATAAACCAAAGACATTTTGTGCCAGAGCAGATAGCTGAGGCACTCTGAAAAGCTTCTGGTTACAAGGCTGCACGTGTGCACACGTGTATGGGCACGTGGGGTGGGGAGGTGATGTGCACAGGGTGGACGGGGCAGAATGGAAGCAGGACTCAGACAAGGCTTCCTTTGTTTTTCTGATTATCTGCTAAAGATGACGGATGTCAGGATTATAGAGGATCAGAAATGGGATCTCCAAGCTCACTCCCCTGACTTTAGCCAGGAGGCGGGGGGCGGTGGCGGGGGTGGGGTGTACTGAAAATCCAGCTGAAAGGCCACAGGACTCACATTCCAGCCTCCTGAATCCTACTGCACCACCTACCTCTGCAAGTCCTGGGGATGCAGATCCTGACAGGGCCACCAACTACTCTGAGTTCTGCACGGTGGCATTTCCTCTGCCACTCTGCTCCCTCCTGGATGAATTCTGCACAGGCCGCTGAGCAGGGTGATTGGGGTGCCACCGATGTGTGCAATCCTCCCAGCCTGCCAATGCGAGCTGAACTGATTCCAACTTTGTTAAGGAAGCTGAAGATAACTCGAGGTTCTATTGTATTGAGTCCTTTTCCAAAGTAAAGAACATTTAAATAGATTACAATTGTATATTCTTGGCCATTTCCTGTTGGCTGGTGGAGGGACTGGAAGGAGTGAATAATAGAGTCGCTTCTTAGGGGGGAAAATGGCTTGTTTCCGGCTCATAGGAAGTTCCATGGCTTTTGAAATATGATTAAGCGTCGTGTAAATGAAGGCTTGGCAGATGTTCAATGCAGCAACACTACTCTGCAAATCTGTTCTGCCCCAGGTCTGAGTTGTGTTCTTGGGTTATAAAGCTGAGTGAGGCATCACTAGCCATCTTTCAGCCTCACGGCAGGCAAAGGAGGCCCCTGGTGTCTTGAAAACGCAGAAGACAGAGCCACTGACACTTCCAGGAGGTAGATGGATCGGAGGAAAGCTGTAGGGAGGAGGCAGCCTTTGACTGAATCTTGAGGCAAACCAGGTAGGGTCCAGGGCACAGGAGGCAGAGGGTCACGATTCCTGGGGCTGGTTTCGGCAGCCAGAGGCTGGAAGGCAGACTGCCTGGTCGAAGTGGCTGGACTTGAAGGTGGACGGGCAGGGTGGGTCTCCAGGGGCACAGTGCTTTGAAGAGGAAGGATGTGGCCTGTGTTTCAGAGCAAGGACTCTGACAGCAGTAGGAGGATGGGGCAGGGCTGCTGTCATTGCAGGGGTGTTGGGGACTTTGTGTGGATGACACAGGACTGAACCTGGCCCTGCAGAGGAGCAGAGGGACAGGAGCGGTGGACGTGTCTGGGGCAGAGTGGACGGGACTGTGGGGAGGAGAGGGAAGGAGGACTTGGGGACATAGCTGAGGTCCCCAGCTTGGAGGCCGAGAGAAGGACGACACTTCTGGGTGACACAGGGCACTTGGCAGAGGTGGCAGGTTCAGGGAGAAAAAGGATGCGCTCATTTATTTTTCATTTTTTATTTTAGAATAATTAGACCTAGAGAAAAGTTTTTAAACCAGTACAAAGAATTATTATAAACACTTCACCCAGCTTCCCCTAATTGTTGATAATGGTATAATGATCAAAACCAGGAAGTGAACATGGAAACAATACCATTAATTGAGCTACAGACTTCACTGAAATTTTATCAGCCAACGTGCCAGGTTTTTGGTTCTCTGAGTTGAGGTGCTAACAGACAAACTTTGGTCTCGGGGGAGTAACATGTATAACGAGACCTTTGTTTTCTTTTTCCATCAATGCTCTGTACTTTGCTTTGTTGGCCTTTTTAGTGGATATATTCTTTTTTTTTTTTTTTTTTTTGTGGTACGCGGGCCTCTCACTGCTGTGGCCTCTCCCGTTGCGGAGCGCAGGCTCCGGACGCGCAGGCCCAGCGGCCATGGCTCACGGGCCCAGCCGCTCCGCGGCACGCGGGATCCTCCCGGACCGGGGCACGAACCCGCGCCCCCTGCATCGGCAGGCGGACTCCCAACCACTGCGCCACCAGGGAAGCCCGACATATTCTTTATACTATTTCTTTTTCAATCCCTTTGATGACATTTTATTTTACATATGTATACACATATATCCAGTATATACACATATATCATATTGAATGGCATCTCTCCCTCCCCTCCACTGTCTCAGAAGTGTTTTTACTTGCAAGACTTAAATCCCCTTACCTGTATTGTAAGAACTGTCTTAGAAGTGTCAGCTACCTAACATCACTATGCGCCCCCATGCCACTGTCTGCTCCATCAGCCCTGCAGGTAGAGGCACCAGCACAGAGTGGGGCCCTCAGAGCTGAGTCCTCCCAGCCGTGAGCCAAGTGTAAACGCCAAGCCCTGCTCCTGACTGTCCGCCCGTACACAAGCATCTTGTTACACTTTCTGTTTTTGCCCTCCTGACTCTTTCAGTTTCTCTAATTTTTTCTAAGCAATGGTATCTTGTGCTCTTTTTCTTTCTCTAGTGATTTTGAAGGAGACATTCTCTTCAAGCTCCTAGTGGTTGCCTTTAGGTTGATGGAACTCTCCTGTAGGTTCTTACTGAAGGTCTCCATGCTGTCCCACCCAGGGGACTCCTGTGGCCTTCAGCCCACCTTCCTTCCCAATGACCTCTCCGTGGCACTTCCCAGGATGCTGCATGTGCACTGCTCCCCTTGCTGTGCCCCTCTTCTGCTTCACTCTGCAGGTTAGATTGCCTTGGGCCTTGGGCCTGGGATGGTTCCTCGTCTCTCTCTGCATCTGTCCCAGGTGAGCTCCTTCATTTTATTGCTCTAAGTTCCATTCCCCATCCACATCTCCAGCTAAGATCTCTCTTCTGAGCTTCAGATTTGTGTAGTTGACTGCCCTCTGGAGAGCTCAGCTTGGATGTCCCACAGGGAGCCCAAACCTAACAGGTTCCTGACTGCACACAGAATCCCCACTGCTCTCCTGGCCCTCACTCCATGTGGCCGTTCTTTTTTCCTCCTTCCCTTCACTTGCCACAACCAAATCATCAGCAAATTCTGCAGATTCTCTCTATGTCTACGTATCACTCATTCACATCTCCCTGATTCCCCATCACCCACGAATAGCTCTTCGCTGAACAATTGCAAAAGCCTTCTGAATGATCTCATTCACTTTCCAAAGCAGCCTCTACTCAGAGGGTGGACTGGACTTCTGTAATTGAAAGCCAAATTATGTCACTTCCTTGCTTAAGGAAACATGGGCTTATCTGTTGAAGATGGGAGTGCAAAATGTTACAGAACATAATGCAGGGCAATTGGGAATTTGTATAAAAATGACAAATGCACTTACCTTTTGATTCATCAGTACCTTCTGGGAATTTGTCTCCTGCATGTGTTTGCACACATGGGAAGTGATATACATACAAACTTATCCTCAGCAGCACTGAAACAGCAAAGTATGGCAAACAACTCAAAAGCCCATCAGTAGGAAACTGGATACATAAGCTATGGTCTAGCCCCACGATAGAATTCCTTGAAGCAGTAAAAGAAACAAAGATTGAGGAAGCTCCCATATGCTGCTATGAAAATATCTCCAGAAAATCCTGTTGCATGAAAAAAGCAAGTTGAAAATAGTATTTCATACTATGCCACCTTTTATATAAGAAAGAAGGAGGAAGAAGAATTTATGTTTGCTTGAGGTTGAGGTTGATGGGGTAGACAGGAACAGGGGTAGAAGTGGGATTCCTCATTGCATTCTGTGTTAAAGTGTTTTGATTTGATTTCTGAACCTTGTTGAATATACTATTGATACACAGGCCTCCCCTACACTAAGTGCTCAGTTCCCTGCCAACCTCAGTTCTCTCCCAACTTCAGGGCCCGCCTGAAATGCTCATCGCCCTTCTTGTGCAGCTGGGTCTTCTCAGGTTTCAGGGTGCAGCTTACATGCTACCCAGAAAGGACCTTGCTGACCAAGCAGCGCACAGGAGTTTGTCTTGTTTCATTATCTGCCCTTAATGCCCTGTGTGCTACATTCATGCAACATTCTGTACAGTTTGCAATTTCCTACTTTGTTGTTAGTTTGTTTATCTCTGCTACTCATCAGTTAGTCCAAGAGAGCAAACATCACTTCATCTTATTCAAAATTCCAGGCTTTCAATATGTTCCTTGAAGAAATGAAAGAACATGCTTAAGCCTGTATTTATCTGATCAAATTTTTCTAGCAAAGTCATGAACAAAATTACTTTTTTCCCCCATATTGATTGAAGAATTTTGCTCACTTTACCTTCTTTTGGTCTTTCAATCCCCCTTTGAAAGTTATATAACTGATAGTTAACATTTAAATATTCATTTAAAAGAAAAGAATTTTGAATTGTGCATGAAGCTTTGTTACCATATTTATAACATTTATTTATACCCAATCCATATGTTCAAACTGTTTCAATGTTTAACTGCCAACTCTTCTATGACTTTTTAGTTCTTGTTTTCGTGGGTTTTTTTTTCTATTTTCATGTTTCTCTCACTCTGCTTGAATAATCCTTCTAAGATTTTTTTCACCCCTCAGGAAGTGTATGGAAGTGATGGATTTTCTGAGACCTGGTAATGCTGCCTTTCCTTGTGACCCACAGGTTGTCTGAATTTTACATTCCCTATTCCCCACCTATTCCTTCCAAGGCTCAGCAGACACTCCAGGGCATCTCCTGACATTGGCTAGCGTAGAGTTTTTAGTTTCTTTCTTGTTAAAATTAAAAAATGTCACTAAGGTTTCTATATTGTTCTTTTTGCATTAATATTATTTGAAAATAGGAAACCTATCATAAATGTGGATTAAAATCTTGGCATTTGTAGCAACACGGATGGACCTAGAGATTATCATACTAAGTGAAGTAAGCCAGACAAAGACAAATATCATGTAATATCACTTATATGTGGTATCTAAAAAAATGATACAAATGAACGTATATACAAAACAGAAATAGACCCACAGACATAGAAAATAAACTTATGGTTAGCAAAGGGGAAAGGTTGGGAGGGATAAATTAGGAGTTTGGAATTAACATATATACACTACTATATATAAAATAGATAACCAGTAAGGACCTACTGTATAGCACAGGGAACTATACTCAATATTTTGTAATAACCCAAGGGAAAAAACCTGAAAAAGAATATATATATACATATATATATATATGTATATATATATATATATATATATATACATATATATATAACTAAATCACTTTACTGTACACCTGAAACTAACACAACATTGTAAATCAACTATACTTCAATAAAAAAGATAGAATTAAAACAAAACAAAACAAAAAAATCTTGGGTTTTTGTTTGCTTGTTTTTGCTTTCGTTTTGTTCAGGAAACATTTATCTTCTGCAATACCAGGAACTATTATTTTAACTGGCATGGGAGGGGATAGACATTATTAAGTTTTAATTCTAAGGAATTATTTTATAATTTAATTTTATAGGGTCTGAGTAAAGCATTAGCAATTAAATTTGACCTAAGAGTCAATGTTGTGCAACTAGGCTGTTTTCTTAAAAATGAAGATGTGGGTCCAAGCTACATACTTCCCAGGAATCTATATCACTTTAACTTTCATGGCACACTTGTGAGATCTGCGATATGAACACATAGCAGATCTAACTGTAAATCTCCTAGGATAATCTTGGAGTCAGGAGATCACCAAATCTTTTGATGATTTGCGAGACCCATTGCTCCCAGCTGATGCTGCAGAAGAAAAGTAAAGCTACCTTCTAAAGTGAGAGCTAAAAGTAGTATTGCTACCCCAATTTTACAACAAAAAAGAGGTAGCCTGACCTGAAATTGATGACATATTTTGAACCCATTGGAAAGCTGAGGTCACAGAGCAACACACCAGCCCAAATATAAGGAGAGTCAAGTCCCTGCGGGAAAGAGGAGATGCAAGTATTCACTCCTCTGGGGTCTATTCAACTGGACCCTGATAAGTTCAGCTAGAGTTGTTGACAAATTAGTTACCACCAAGTGCAGGCTGGTGAGACAGTGTGCAATCCCTGGGAGGCCATAGATATTGGGAGATTCAGGATCCATTTGTGGGCTCTTTCTCGGTTAACACTACCAGGCACTCACAGAAAAGATCAGAAGGAAACATGAAATGCCTGTTGTTGTGCAGTGAGTGAGAAGATGAACAACCCTGTGAGAAGGCAAGAAATCCCACCTGAATCCTTCTGCTTCATCAGCACCATGGAAAAGAGCCTTCATTTGTGAGCAGAAGGGCAACAAATGCTGCTTCTTTTTGAGAATTGGTGACAACTCATTGAATGTGTAGGAAGGGAATAGGGAGTTGGGTGCCACCTAATTCAAGGGGTGAGCGGGGTGGGGCAAGAAAACCAAGAGGGCCACACATCTGAGACCCAGGGCACCAGTGCAAGCCAATGACAGAGGCTTAATCAGAGTGACAGAGACTTCAAACCCTACCTTCCACTGCTATGATGACAACGTTTAGATAAAAAGTGACTGCAGAAAGCTCCAGGAGAATGTGTGGAGAGACACTCTGTGAGTCAAAGTTCAAAAGGAAGATCTTAAACTCAGAATCAGACATTGCTATGGAAAAAATTCTTCCCCTTATACAAAAGGAATCTTAACTGGAATTTGAAGCCTGATTGCACTGAGAGTAAACATAACAATGCCAAATCTCAAACCAAGCCAAATCCTAACTAGATGACCTCAAATCCCCACATGAAAGGTGTATCAAAATAAAAAATTGATTGTTATCTAGGCATGAAAACTATTGTCCTACATAAGATGGTCAACTTTTGGTAAAATATTTTGAGGTAATGAAAAGGCAAGAAAACAAAACTCAGAAGACATACAAAAATCATCAGAACCAGACTCAGATATGACACAGATGTTGGAACTATCTGATAGGTAATTTAGTATAATTATGATTAATATAGTAAAGGTGGAAGCTATGCAAAATCAGATGAGTTATTTGAACAGAAAGATTGAAAGTACAAAAGAGAACTCATGGAAATACTAGAAATTAAAAAAAAAAAGCAGGAGTAAGAAGCCTTCCATGGACTACTGATGCTGAGGAAATAATGAACTTGTAGATAGGTCAATAGAAATTTCCAAAAGTGAAGAGAGAAAGCGAGAGAGAGAGAAAGAAAAATAGGAAAGCACATCCAAAAGTTGGGACAATCAAACTTTCTAAAACATGTGCTATTGGAATCCCAGAAGAAGAGAGAGAAAATGGAGAAAGAAAAAAATATTTTAAAAATGGTAACCAAGAATTTTCCAAAATTAATTACAGACACCAAAACATAGATACAAGAAGCTCACAGAACCTCAAGAAGGATAAATATCAATGCACACACACAAGCAAACACAAACATGTCCCTATTCATATCACACTCAAATGGCTGAAAACACAAGAAAAAGAGAAAATTTAAAAGGTAGCTGCAAAAAAGGAAACACTAAGTGTAAGGAACAACGTAGAGAATCAGAACAAAGTCAAGAATGACAGCAGACTTCTCATCAGAAACAGTGCAAGCTAGAAGACTACAGAGTGACATCTTTAAAGTGCTGGGAAAAATAACATTAACCCAGAATTCTATACACAGAGAAAATACCTTTCAAAAGTGAAGAAAAAAAAAGATATTCACAAAGTAAAACTGAGAGAATTTATTACTAACATATTTGCACTGCAGAAGAAAAAAAGTGGTTAAGCAATAGAATATGACAATGTATTTAAACATGGAATCTACACAGAAATGAGGAGTTCTGGAAATGGAATAACTTAAGGTAAATTAAAAATATACATATTTTTAAATGTTTAATTGCTGTAAGAAATAGCTGTCTAAAGCAGGGTTGGGAAACTTTCTTTAAAGGGGCACATTGTAGATGGCTTGTGGGTCCTATGGTGTGTGTTGAAATGACAGGTGACCCTTGAACAACACAGGTTTGAAGTGTTAGGGTCTCCTTATATGCAGGTTTTTTTAGTAGCAAATACTGCAGTATTATGCTATCCATATGTTGAATCTATGGTTGAATCCGTGGATACAGAGGAACTGCTTATACAGAGGACTGACTTCAAGTGGATAGATTTTCAACTGCATGGAGGGTCAGCACTCCGACCCCCACGTTGTTCAGGAATCAGCTGTACTTAGCTCTGTTGCTGAACTGAATCCATAAAAATTACATAAATAAGTGGTGTGATTATGTTACAATAAAACTTCACTCACAATGACAGCCTTTAGCCTGTAGTTTGTCAAGCCCTGGTCTAAATCAAAGAATGGCAATGCAGTATGTATTTGTAGCATATGCAAAAGCAAACGGTATGACAATAATATCGCGATGAATAATGTGGGGGAATTGGTAATATACTGTTGAAAGGTCCTTATACTACCCATGAAGCAGTATAATATTGTTTTAAGGTAGACTGATTAACTAAAGATAAAGCCTCAGACAATGCTGAAATTTTAAAGAGGTATAAATAATAAATTATTAGAGATGATAAATTGAAATGCTCTGAATCAACAAGAGAGAAAAAGAGGAAAAGAAAAACAAAGAACAGATGGATCAAGTGGAAAATAGCAGACAGGGTAGATTTTAATCCCAAAACGCCAAGAATAATATTAAATGTGAAAAGTCTAAAACCACCAATTAAAATATAGTGATGGTCAGATTGGATATAAAATCAAGACCTAAGTGTATGCTGTTTTCTAGAAGCCCACCTTTAAAATAACTATTGATACATAGATAGTTAAAACTAAGAAATGGAGAAAGATATACAAGTAGTACTGTTTAGGGAAAACACTAAACAACGAAAGCCAGAGTAGCTAAATTACTATCAGGCAAAGTAGATTTCAGGAAATGGACAGTTAACAGAAATATACAACACAAGTAGTTCTTTATTTCTGTTTATTTTGTTTTTCTTTTTTTTCATTTTTTTGTTTTCCTTTTTTTTCATTTTTTCTCTCTCTTTTTACAACCCTAGTAGTTCTCTATCTAATTTAAATATCAAATTCATACTTTAAAATCTTCCAATAAAGAAACATTAGGCCCATATGATTTCTCAGGGGTGAATTCTACCAAATATTTAAAGAAAAAAATACAAACTGTACAGAATTCTCTCCAGAATACAAATATTATTGATTATTTTGACTTCCAAACACTTAATGAGGCCAGCATTACCCTAATAACAAAATCAAAGATATTGCAAGAAACAAATGTTACTGATCAATATCCCATATGAATATAGATGCAAACTCCTCAACGGAATGCTAGAAAATCAAAACTAGCAATATATAAAAATAATATCTCACAGTCAAGTGGATTTCATCCCAATATACAAGATCAACATTAAAAAATCAATGAAAACACATTATTAATAGACTAAATAAAACAGTATTTGATCTTCTCAGTAGAGATAGAAACAGCATTTGACAAATTAAACATCTGTAATATAGTCTGACTCCATTTTCAATGTTTGATGTTCACACTTTTCAAGCCTCACCATTTCCCCTTTCCCTTCTGACCCACATCCTAGAAAGCTGATAAGAAAGCCTGTGTGTTCCCCCCATTGGTATCAGTGGAAAGTCCAAACAATGCAAGTCCTGGCCTATAAGTGTGAATTCCCACCTCAGCCCCACACCCTAACCACAATAAAATCCCAAGCTACTTAAGGACTTGCTTGGGAATCTGTCCTGCTCTCCCCAGAAAGCCTCCATTATGTGATTAATAAACGTTTTCATACTCTCTCAGTACATGTCTGGCATCATCAGTCTTCACATCTGAACCAAATTTTGGTTGGGATCCACCTCCTGTCTACAGTGTATCCACAATAACATCCATTCATGATAAAAACTAGGAATAAAAAGGATACTTCCTTAACCAGATAAAAACCATCATCAACAAATAAACAAAAAACAAACAACAACAGCAAAAAACTCAGCAAGCATCACATTTAATGGTGAAAGAAAAAATAACTTCTCCCTTAGATTGGGTACAGTGTTTGGATGGCCTCTCTCACCATTCCTAGTCAACACTAGAAGTCTTAGCAAATGTAATAAAGCATCAAGAAGGGATAAGGTTGGAGAGAGGAATAAAACTCTCCCTTTTCATAGGTGACATGAACACATGCACAGAAAAATCCCAAGGAATCTAGAAGAAAGCACCTAAAATTAATAAATGAACTTACTAAGTTCACAGTACAAAAAGCCAACCTTCAAAAAATCGGTTGTGTTTCTATATAATAGCAATGAATCATTGAAATTTGAAATTTAAAAGTTAATGCCATGTACAATAGTACCCAAAAAAATGAAAATATGAATCTAACAAAATATGTGCAGGATCTGCACATTGAAAACTACAAAATGTTGATGAAAACAATCAATCAAGACCTAAACAGATGGAAATGTATACCATGTTCATGGGTTGGGAAACTTATATTATTTAGATATCAATTTTTCCAATTTGATCCATATATTCAATGCAATTATAAATGAAATTACAGTAAGTTTCTTGGGTAGATAGTAACAAGCTTATTCTAAAGTTTATATAAAAAGCAAAAGAACTAAAGTAGTTAATTCAATTTTGGAAGAGAAACATATTTGGACTAGTCATACTACCATATTTCAGATTACTATAAAAGTACAGTATTAAAAGTAGTGGGTATTGGTAAAAAGGATATAAATATAGATAAATGAATGAGGATAAAGATACCATAAATAAACCCAGACAAATATAGTCATCTGATTCTTAAAAATGCAAAGGCAATTCAGTGTAGAAAAGATAGTCATCCACATATGGATTTTAGAAAAATTTTACGTCCATATGCAGAAAAATGCATCTTGACCCATATCTAACATCTTAAAAATAACTCCAAATGTACCAGAACTCTAAATATAAATCATAAAAAGTATAAAAATTCTAGAAGAAAACAAAGGGAAAAACATCTGTAGGTTCAACAAAGTGATTTTAGACACAACACCAAAAGCATGAGCCACAAAAGAAAAAAATAATTGGACTTTATTTTTATTTAAGAAAAAAAATTTTTTTTTACTTATTTGGCTTCACTGGGTCTTAGTTGCAGCACACAGGATCTTCGTTGTGGCATGTGGGCTCTTAGTTGTGACTTACCAGATCTAGTTCCTTGACCAGGGATCAAACCTGGGCCCCCCGCACTGGGAGTATGGAGTCTTAACCACTGGACCACCAGGAAGTCCCCATAGTTGGACTTTATTTTTTAAAAATCTTGCTCTATAAAATAAAGCTGTTCAGATATTGAAAATAAAAACACAAGGTTGGAGAAAATATTTTCCAATCACATTTCTGACAACAGACTTGTATTCAGAATACGAAGAACTCTCAAAACTCAACAATAAGAAAACAAACAATGTAAGTTGACAGAAGTTCTGAAGAGATATTTCACCAAAGAAGATGTGAAGGTGGCAAGTAAACATATAGACAGATGTGATGCTTAATATCTTTATCCATTAATGAAGTTCAAATTACAACCAGCCCTCTGTATCCACGGGTTCAAGGAACAGTGGATGGAAAACACTACACAATCTGTGGTTGGTTGAATCCACCAATGCGGAACTGAGAGCCAACTGTAAGGGATTTGAGCACACAGGGATTTTGGTATTCTTGAGTGTCCTGGGACCAATCCCCAGAGGATACCGAGGGATGACTGTAAAACCACACACACAAAAACATGGCTATACTTTGTGCTGACAAGATGTGGAGCAACTGAAACCCATATGCATTGTGGGTGGAAATGCAAAAATGGTGCAGCCACTTTGGGAAAAATGTGACAGGTTTGTTAAATAACTTATTGAAATTTTTCTTGAGAAAAATGTAGATTCACATGCAGTAGTAAGAAATAATGAGATGTCCCTTATATACTTGTAGGAGTTTCCAACAATGGTAACATTTTGCAAAACTATAGTATCGTATCACAACTAGGATATTCACATTAATACAAACCACTGATATTATTTAGATTTCCCATCTTATACTCATTTGTATGTGAGTGTATTAAATTTGATGGAATTTTATCACCCTTGTATGTTCTTTACCCACCACCATAGTCAATACAGTGAGGAATTACAACACAACAAGGATGCCTCCTGTCGACCTTTTAAAATCTACCTACTTTCGCACACCTTACGTCCATCCCTAAATTCTGGCAACAACTAACACATCTTCCACTTCTAAAATGTGTCATATCAAAGTTATATAAATGTAACCATATGACATGGAACATTTTGGGATTGCTTTTTTACACTCAGCATAATTTCCTAGAGTTTCTAAATTGTTGCAGGTGCCAATAGTCAATTCCTCTTTATTGGTGAGTAGTATTCCATGGTATGTTTGGACTACAGTTTATTTAATCATTCACCTGTTGAGGGCTATCTGGGCTGATTCCAGTTTGTGGCTACTATAAATAAAACTGCTCTGACCATTAGTGGACAGGTTTTAATGTGAACACAAGTTTCCAGTTCTCTGGGATAAATGCCCAGGAGTGCAACTGCTGGGTCATATGGAAATTGCAAGTCTAGCATTCTGAGAAACTGCCAAATGGTTTTCCAGAGTGGTTGTACCATTTACATTCTCACCAGCAAAGTCTGAGTGAAGCAGTTTCTTTGCATTCTCAAAGGCATTTGGCGGTATCATATTTTTTTTTGATTTTAGACATTCTTAGAATTCTGTAGTGATATCTCATTGTGGTTTTAATTGGAATTTCCCTGATGGCTGGTGAGGCTGAGCATCTTTTCATGTGCTTCTTTGCTATGTGTACTGTATATCCTCTTGGGGGAATTGTCTGTTCATATAGTTTGCTAATTCTAATTGGATTTTTTTTTTTTTTACTGTTGAGTTTATATCTTCTAGCTACTAATCCTTTGATAGATACGTGATTTGGAAATATTTTCTCAGTCTGTTGCTTGTATATTCATTCTGTTCTCAGGGGTATTTGCACAGCAAAATTTTTTAATTTAATAAGCTGTGAATTATCATTGTTTTGGTGTCAATCTAAGAAAACTTTGCCTAGCCTCAGATTCTGAAGATTTTCTCCAATGTCTTCCCAAAACCTTTATAGTTAACATTTTACATTTAAGGCAATGAAGAATTTTGAGTTAATGTTTGTACAAGGTATTAGGTCTGGGTTTAGGTTAAGATTCATTCCCCCCACCCCCGCCATGGATTTCCAATTTCTCCAACACCATTTGTTGAAATGGCTATCCTTCCTCCACTGAGTTGCTTTTGCACTGTTGTGGAAAGTCAGGCATATTATTTGGGGTCTGTTTCTGGGTTCTCTATTCTGTTCCATTGATTGATGTTCATCTCTCCCCAATAACACAATGTCTTGATTACTGTAGCTATATAGTGAACCTTAATATCAAGTACAATGTTTCCTCCAACTTTATTCTTATTTTTTGAGATTTTTTAAGCTATTCTAAAACCTGCACCTTTTCACATAAATTTTAAAATTGGTTGTTTATGTCTACAAAAATTCTTGCTAGGGTTTTTATAGGAATTGCATTAAACCTACAGATGAATTTTGGGAAAATTGACATTTTTTACTATGTTGAGTTTTCCAACCCATAAACATGATACATCTCTCCATTTATGGAGGTTTTCTCTATTTCTTTCATCAGCATTTTGTAATTTTAGGCACATAGATATTACACAGGTTTTTTTAAGTGCATACCTAACATTTCATTTTATCTAAAGTGATTGTCAATTTATTGTGGTTTCTACAATTGTTAGTATATAGAAATGTGATTGATATTTGTCTGTCCACCTTATAAACTGGGACAGTGATGAACTTAACTTATTAGTTCTAGGAGTTTTCTTGTAGAATTCTTGGGATTTTTACATAGATAATCAGATCATTTACAAATAGGAATAATTTTATACCTTCCTTTCTGATCAGTATACTTCTTGTTTTTTTTTCTTGCCTTATTAAATGGCTAGAACTTTCAGTACTGTGGGAAATAAGAGTGGTCAGAGCTGATATCTTTGTTCTGTTCCTAATCCTAGGGGAGTTCGGAAGCATTAAGTATGATGTTAGCTACAGTTGCTGTTGTTTTCTGTAAATGCTCTTTATCAAGTTCAGACAATTCCTCCAAGCTATGAACCTGGTGAATAAAATTTTTTTATCATGAATGAGAGACAGATTTTGTAAAATGTATTTTCTGCCTATCAGTTGATAAGATCATATGATTATTTTCCCTTTAGCATGTTGACATGATGGATTGCATTGATTGATTTTAAATGTTGTACTAACATTGCATCCTGGAATAAATCCAATTTGGTCATGGTAAGTAATTCTTTTTACACTCTGATAGATCCAGTTGCTAATTCTAAATTCATGGGAGACATTGGTCTCTAATTTTCTTTTCTTTTTATACTATTTTTGTCTGGTTTTGAAATCGGACTAATACTGTCCTCATAAAATGAATTGAGAAGTGTTCCTTCCTCTGTTATATTCTCAAATAGATTGCATAAAATTGGTTTATTTTTCTTCAAATAATTTTAAGAACTCTTCAGTGGAACCATATGAACCTAGAGATTTATTTTTCCAGACATTCTAAATTGCAAATTCAATCCCTTTAATGATTTGGAGATATTCAGATTATCTATTTCATCTTGCATGAGTTTTTGCAGTTTGGGAATTTTATTTTGCAATTGTTCTATTTCTCCTATGTTTTTAAATTTATGAGTAATTGCTCAAACCATCCCATTGTTATCTTTTCAACAGCTGCAGACTATGTAGTGATATCCCCAGTTTCATTCTTAATATTGATGATTTGAGTTTTCTCTCTGTATTTTTGTCAGACTTGCTAGAGGTTCATCAATTTTATTGATTTTTCCCCCAAAGAACCAGCTATTTGTTTCATTTATTTTTCCTATTTTTTTCCTGTCTGAAATTTCATTAATTTCTGTTCTTATCTTTATTATTTCCTTCCTTTTTCTTGCTTTGGATTTATTTTGATCTTATTTTCATAGTTCTTGAGGTAGGAAATTAGGTTATTTATTTAGACCTTTCTGCATTTCTAATGAAAACATTTAGCAGTATACATTTCTCTCTTAACATTGCTTTGGCTGCATCCCACATATTTTGATATTATATATTTTTGCTTTCATTCAGTTCTATGTGTTTTCAAATTTTCTTTGAGATTTCCCCTTTGACCCAGGACTTATTTAGAGTGTTGTTTACTTTCTGCATGTATAGATTTTCCTGTTGTCTTTCTACTATTAACATCTACTTTGAGACTATTGTGGTTGTAGGACACACACTTGGTATGATATTTGGTGAGTTTGATTTTTTGCCCAGGATAGGGTTTATCTTGGTGAAACTTCCAAGGGTGCTTGGAAAAAAATGTGTATTCTTCTGTTGATTGGTGGACTGTTCTGTGTGTCAGTTACATCCTATTTTTTGTGTTGTTCAGATCTTATATATCCTTGTTGATTTCATAGTAAGTGGTTGTGAGTGTTGAAATCTCCAACTGTAATTGTAGATTTGTCTGTTTCTCCTGGCATCTCCATCAGTTTTTGCTTCATGTACTGTGAAGCTCTGTGGTTTGGCTATTACACATTTAGGATCATTATGTCTTTCTGGTGGATTATTAATCCACCTTTTATCATTGTGGGATGTCCTTCTCTGCCTCTGGCAGTTTTCTTTGCTCTGGAGTTCTCTATATTAGATAGGAACCTAGACAATCCTGCTTTTAAAAAATAATGTTTATGTGGCATATCTTTCTCTCTCCTTTTAATCTACATATGTCATTGAATTTAAAGTGAATTTCTCATATAAAGTTTATAGTTGGGCCCTGTTTTTTTCTTAATCCACTCTGCTGCTCTCTGTCTGTTCATTGTATTTCTATATAAGATATTTATTGGCATGTTAGATATTAAGTCTGCCTCATTTAAAATTAATTAATTAATTAATTTTTGGCTGCATTGTGTCTTTGTTTCTGCCGGTGGGCTTTCTCTAGTTGTGGCAAGTGGGGGCTGCTCTTCATTGTGGTGCACGGGCTTCTCATTGCAGTGGCTTCTTTTATTGCGGAGCACAGGACCTACGTGCATGGGCTTCAGTAGTTGTGGCTTGCAGGCTCAAGAGCGCAGGCTCAGTAGTTGTGCACTGGGCTTAATTGCTCTGCGGCATGTGAGATCTTCCCAGACCAGGGCTTGAACCTGTGTCCCCTGCATTGGCACGTGGATTCTTAACCACTGCGCCACCAGGCCGTCCCTAAGTCTGCCTTTAAAAGTTTTTTTTCTGTTTGTTTCTTCTGGTTCTCATTCCTCTGTCTCTTTTCCTGCCTTCCTGTGGATTATTTGAACAACTTTTTAGGATTCTACTTTGATTTACTTGTCGTGCTTTTGGGTGTATCATTTTATATATTTTTCATTCTAGTTGCTCTGGGTTGGTACTACAATACAGGTACATGACTTATCATAGCTACTGGTATCACTATTTTACCACTTAGTGTTACATGTGGTGGAAACCTCAGTTCCATTTAGGTACCTTACTGCCCCATTTTTAAACACCATTGTGCCGAGTGTCAGATAGTTTTACAGTTTTGTTTCAATCATTAAATATGATTTATAAAGCTCATTAGGAAAAGGAAAACATACTTATATTTTTCTTTTTACCACTGTTCCTTCATTTATCATTTCCTTCCTTTTGAAGAACTTGCTTTAGCCACTCTTTAAGGATAGGTCTGCTAGCACCAAATTCTTATTGTTTTCCCTCATCTGACAATGTTTTCATTTCCTCTTTATTCTTAAAGAATAGCTTCACTAGATACAGAGTTCTTGGTTGACAGATCTTTTCTTTCAGCACTTGAAAAATATTGTGCTACTTCCTTCTGCCTCCATGATTTGGGTTCTGATAAGAATTCTGTTGGTATTTGAGTTAGTGTTTCCTTATTGGTAAGGTATTTTTTCCCTTTGCTTGCTTTCCAGATTTTTCTCTTTGTCTTTGGTTTACAAAACTTCATTATGATGTATCTTGAAATGATTCTTTGGGTTTATCTTATTTGGTTGTTCTTAGCCTTTTTGAGCTGTAGGTTTGTGTTTTTTGCCAAATCAGAGAAATCTTCAGCCATTATTTTTTCAGATATTCTTTCTGCCCCATTATCTTTCTCTTCTCCTTTTGGGACTTTGATGATATGATTGTTGGATCCTATGTTATTTTCTCACAGATCTCTGAGGCTCTGTTCATTTCTTTCCATATATTTTCTCTTTGTTGCTCAGATTGGCTGAATTTTATTGATACACTTTTAAGTTCACCAATTCTATCCTCTGTAATTTCCATTCTATTATTGAGCTCATCCAGTGAGTTATTTTTTTCCCTTACTTGTATTTTTCAGTTCTATAATTTCCACTTGGTTATTTTTGTAGCTTTTGTTTCTGTGCTGAAAATTTCTACTTTTTTCATTTGTTTCAAGGGAATTTGTAACTGATTATTGAAATGTTTTTTATGACAACTGCTTTAAAAATCCTTGTCAACTAATTTCAAGGTCTGATTCATCTTGCTGGTGTTGGTTGGTTGTCTTTTCTCATTCAAGGTGGTTCTTAGTATGACAGTTGACCTTCAACTCTATGCTGGCTATTTTGTCTATTAGATTAGGGGGCTGAGTTCTATTTAAATCTTTTAATTTAGCTCACTGTCACCCTTTGCAGGTTTAGTGTGTGGTTCTTATCCAAATTTTGTGGGTTGTGGTTCGAATGGCAGTTTCACGTTCAGAAACTTAGCAGTGTTATTTTCTTCTGTTTGGTTTATCTGGTGCCATGCAGATCTCAGTGTTGTCTTCCAGTGCTGCCTGCAGGGCAGAGAAGATCTCCCCAGCTGGGACACGTAAGCATTACTTGGCAAGGGAGGGCAGTTCCGCATTTGCATGCCTTATACACTTCCTTGGTGTCTCTGGGTGAGGGACACAGTCTTGCACCCACAGGGACAAAGAGACTTCAAGGACCAGAACGCTTGCTGTGACTGGGCCCTGTTTATGTTTTCTGTGTGTCTGTCCCAGGTCTAGATTGGGGCGGAGAATTGGGCAATTTTGTATAAAATTAATCATACACCTGCTCTATGACCCAGAGTCCTACTCTTATGTATTTATCCAAGAGAAATGAAAATGTATGTTCACACAAAAGCCTGTATGTGAATGTCCTTGACATGATGAATGGATATTTAATCTGTGATATGTCCATCCAATAGAATACATTTCAGCAACAAAAAGAAGCAAATTATTCATGTGTGCCAAATTATAGATGACTCTTAAAAGCATTTGCTAAGTGAAATAAGAAAGATCCAAAAGAAGACCTATTGTGTAATTCAATTTATATAACACTGGAAAAGGCAAAATTATAGGAAGGGAAGCAGATCAGAGGTTGTTTTGCATTGGAAGAGGGTTTATATAAAAAGGTAGTACAGGAAGCTTTTGGGATGATGCAACTGTTTGATATGAAATGGTTGAGGTGAATCTGTGCTGGTTGATACATGACCCTATTCATTTGTCAAAAATCCATAGAACTTTCTACCACAAAGTGAATTTTATTGATATAATATTTTAAAATCAACCAGGATGTGGGAGAAAATTTGAATCTTAACTGTGATGAATGAATCAAGCTATATTACCAACGAATCACATAAGCACACAGAAAGGATAAGGAATAAAAGACTATACCTAAGTTCAAAAATCTAGTTTTGACTGCTTATGGTAAGGCTAAATACAAAAAGAGCAATGAGCAAACAATGTACTTTTGTTGATATATTTGTTTCCCAGAAGAGGTTGAATTAAGAATTTTGAAACTACTTTTTTTTGTGTGTGTACTAGTGTTGGACAAATGAGTAAATATGTTGTAGAGAATGAAAGCAAAGTTTCTCATTGTGGGAGAAAGAAGTTACAAATAAGGTAAGGAGAGGAGTAAGTCTAGAATGATGCGGCATTGAAGTTGGAGGATCAATATGGACACATGAATATATATATATTCATATATATGTAAATAGATAAATAAATAAGTATAGGTATATAAATGTGTATACACAAGATAGTATACATACACGTATTCCCTAGCCCTATCCACTGAGAGGAAATGGATGTTATGTGACTCAGTAACAAAGAGCATACCTTTTGTCTAGGAGGTCTTGGTTTCTAAACCAATTTTGTTCTCCAACAAAAGGAGAATGTTGGTCTTTGGAGATGTGGTTGACTCCAAACCTGTGGCAGGGAAAATACACGATGAGCCTGGGTCATCTTGTAGTGCCAATAAGTAAATGATAAAATAAAACAACATAAGCAAAAAAAACCAAAAATATAAAAGGATGGGGGGGTATATTAAAAGAGTACAGGTGCAAACCTGAAAGAGCTCTAAATGTCCAAAGAACAATGACCAATTATAAATAACTATAGTGTCAGAATATAACCCAAATGATAAAATAAATACCCAGGGATTCCCTGGTGGTGCAGTGGTTGAGAGTCCGCCTGCCGATGCAAGGGACACGAGCTCGTGCCCTGGTCTGGGAAGATCCCACATGCCACGGAGCGGCTAGGCCTGTGAGCCATGGCTGCTGAGCCTGTGCGTCCGGAGCCTGTGCTCCGCAATAGGAGAGGCCACAACAATGAGAGGCCTGTGTACCGCAAAAAAAAAAAAAAAAAAAAAGCAACAACCCATAACTATGCTGATATAAATATATATCTAAATAAATAAATAAATAGGAAAGAAATAGCTCTTATTTACATAAGAATTCCAATTATGATATGCAGAAGAAATTGGGAAATATAAAAAAAAATCACCATTACCACAGTGAAGGAAACCATCAACAAAATAAAAGGGCAACCTACTGAATGGGAGAAGATATTTGCAAATGGTATATCCAACAAGGGGTTAATATCCAAATTATATTTTAAAAATCATACAACTCAATATCCAAAAAAAACAATCCAATTGAAAAATGGGCAGAGGTCTTGAGCAGACATTTCTCCAAAGACATACAAATGGCCAACAGGCACATGAAAAGATGCTCAACATCACTAATCATGAGGGAAACGCAAATCAAAACCACAGTGAGGTATTGCCTCACACCTGTCAGAATATCTGTCATCAAAAAGGCAAGAAATTACAAGTGTTGCTGAGGATGTGGACTGTTGGTGGGAATGTAAACTGGTGCAGCCACTATGGAAAACAGTATGGAGTTTCCTCAAAAATTAGAAACAAAACTGTTGTAAGATCCAGCAATTCCACTTCTGGGTATTTACCCAAAGGGAAAAAACCACTGATTTGAAAATATATATGCACCCCTATATTCATTGCAACAAAATTTACAATAGCCAAGGTACAGAAGCAACCAAAGTGTCCATCAACAGATGAATGGATAAAGAAGATGTGGTGTATATATAAAATGCAATATTACTCAACTGTAAAAGAATGAAATCCTGCCATTTGCCAAGAACATGCTAAGTGAAATAAGTCAGACAGAGAAGGACAAATACTGTATGATTTTACTTACATGTAGAATCTATAAAACAAACAAACAAAACAAAACAAAAATAGACTTATAGATACAGAGAGCAAACTGGTGGTTGCCAGAGTGGGATGGGTGGGTGAAATAGGTGAAGGGGATTAAGAGGTACAAACTTCCAGTTATAAAATACATGGGGATGTAATATACAGCATAAGGATAAGTCAATAATGCTGTAATAATTTGGTATGGTGACAGATGATTACTAGACTTGTGGTGACCATTTTGTAATGTGGATTTAAATGTCAAATCACTATGCTATACACCTGAAACTAACATAATATTATACATCAAGTCTATTTCAATAAAAAATCACTAGTGGAACGCTACAGATCAAAAATCACTAGTAGAATCGCCACAGGCAAGGTCCACTGATGAATGGTAAATAGTGGGAAAATTTTAAGAAAAATGTATACAATTTTCTAAGTATATTCCCCCAAATATCTATTAATTACAAAGAGGAAAATAGTAAGTTTACACTGGAGAACTCTGGCAGACATCATCTGAGTCGTGTGATAAAAGTTAACATACACAGTAATAAATAATGGACATCATGTATCCCCGCCTGTGATGTACTAGAAGGACTCACCCCTTGGCGGTATCCTTCCCAATTATTAATAAACTCAATCTGATCATGAGATGACATCAGAAGAATAGAAATGGAGGAGGTAATTTCTACAAAAATACCTGTCTAGTATTTGCCCAAAATGTCAAGGTTCTAGGTTCTAAAGAACAAGGCAGAATTGACAAATGATCATGAATTGGAGAAGACATGACAACTCAATGCAATATGATATCCTGGATGCATCTGGAACACGAAGACATTAAGGAAAAACTGATCGAATTCAATTAAATTCTGTACTTTAGTTACCAATTTTTACCAATGCTAATTTCTTAATTTTGGTAAATGTTCTATGGTTATGTAAGTTGTTCACATAAAAGGAAGCTGGGTGATGGGTAAACTATAACTTTCTAGTGTTTTTACAACTCTGAGTCTAAAATTATCTTTAAAATGTTATTAGGTCACTTCCTGTGGATGATAGGGAAAAAGCTAATTATCTGGAAACCTAGGTAAATAAAAAGAAAAAACAATATTCATTCTGCCTTCCTTATATCAACTATACCCCTGGGTAATCAAGCAGGAAATGAGGGAAATGTTTCCTTATAGAAGTATTCTAACACATAAAAACTAGACTTCCACTTTGTGGTTGGTCTTGCATGTAAGGAGCTTGGAAGTCATGATTCCCATCTTCACAACAAGAAAAAAACTGAAAACCAACAACTATTCTTAGTTCCATCAGAGAAGTGATGTCCCAGGGCAAATGGTTACACCCCAAATACAGACAGACAGGCAGATATAGAGACTTAGACAGTTTAGCAGAGCAGAAACTCAAAAGCAGAAACTGTCCTTGGAGCCAGCACTAGGGTAGAAAATTCTCATGGTTGAAATGTTGGAAGCGCAGTGTGGAAAAGCTTGAGAGATAAAAACTCCTGAAGGGCTCAGTCTTAGACTGGACGAGGCACACTTTCATGAGTTTTACCTCCAGGAAAACTACTAGGTTCTCACAGTGAGAATAAAGAAAAAATCCCTTTGCACTCCCAGCAGGGGGAGTGGAAAGGAACCATTTTGAAACATGCTCAGAACATCCTGTTCTTAACAAGGCCTTCCTTCAAGGAAAACTATTTTACCAGAGCCTAACTGATTTGAGGAATGGAAATAACCAATTGTAGCCCTCTCTATCCTTTGTGTCTCACCTAACAGGGCAACAACAGAGAGTCACTTGTGAAGGTCACAGTCTAAGGGCACAAGCTTACTAAAAGACTGAGATGTAATTATAGTACTATATAACACTTGCTTCACACCTTGCCACAACATCAACGGGGTTCCTGTATGATAACAGGGATTACAACAAAAAAACTGCATATCACAGACCTTATTTAAGAAGAAGTCTCTACGGAAACCCAAAGACAACAGGGAGGAAAAAAACAAGGAAACTTAAGGAAATTGTAGCCTCTGAAACCTATAGCATACAGTAAACACAACTCCTAGGTTGATAAACATAAAACTTCATACAAAGGCCTACTTACCTCTGTTCATTTTACCCAGTGTACCACATCTGGCTTTCAACAAAAATTACAAGGCATGCTAAAAGACAGAGCACTTTATTTGAAGAGTCAGAGCAAGCATCAGAACCAGATTCAGATATGGTAGAGATATTGGAATTATTAGACCAAGAATTTGTAACAACTATGATTAATATGCTAAGATCTCTAAAGGAAAAAGTGGATAGCATGCAAGAACAGATGGGTAATGTAAGAAGAGAGATGGAAATTCTAAGAAAGAATCAAAAGGAAATGCTAGAAATTAAAAGGTAAGTGTAACAGAAATGAAGAATGTCTTTGATGTGCTCATCATGGCTGAAGAAAGAATCAGTGAGTTTGAAAAAAAAGGTCACTGGGAACTTTAAAAGCTGAAATGCAAGAGAAAAGGGGATAAAAAAGGTGGAACAGAATGTCTAAAAACTGTGGGACAATTATAACACGTGTGACATATGCAGAATAGTAATACCAGAAGGAGAAGAAAGAGAGAAAGGAATAAAGGGAAAAAATATTAATAACAGATGCTGAAACACAGATCCAGTAAGCTCAGAGAATTTAAAGAAGGGTAAATACCAAAATATCTACATCAAGTCATATCATAATCAAACTGCAGAAATTTGAAGACAAAGAGAAATATTTAAAGAGGCCAGATATTTAAACAAACAAACAAACAAACAAACAAACAGAAAAACCTTATCTATGGAAGAACTAAGAATTACATCTGACTTCTGACTTCTGCTTAGAAATCATGTGAACAAGAAGAGAGTGGAGTGAAATATTTAAGATGTTGAAAGAAAAACAGAAAAAACCCACCAACCTAAAATTCTGTAACCAGAGTCATTATCTTTCAGAAGTTAAGAGAGAAATAAAGGCTTCTTCAGACAAACAAAAATTGAGGTAATTTGCCTTGCAAGAAATGTTTAAAGGAGTTTTTTTTAGAAGAAAGGAAAATGATAGAGGTCAGAAACTTGGATCTACATAAACAAAGAATATTAGAGAAGGAAAAAAATAAAGGTAAAATAAAATATTTTATTTTTCTTGTTCTCAGTTGATCTAACAGATGACAGTTTAATGTAATAATAATAACAATGGATTGTGCAATTACAGCAAATTATAAGTAAATGAAGGACAATTCATTTTTATATGCAATTTTATAAGTGATAAGAGGGAGGAATTATGAATACTTTCAGACCCTTGAGGTGATATAGTGTATTTGAGGGTGAAATTGGATTAGTCATAAGTGTGTATTGTGACATCTAGGGCAACCATTAAAAAACATTAAATTGATATGCTAAGAGAGAACAAAATTGTATAAAATCCTCAGTTAAAACTGGAGGAGGCAGAAAAAGAGTGTAAGATTAAAATAAGGGCAATAAATAGAAAGCAGTAACAAATATGGTAGACATTAATCCAAATATATCAATAATCACTTTAAACCTCAATAGTCTGAACACACCAATTAGTAGACAGAGTATCAGAGTGGATAAAAGAAGTAAGACCTAACTATATGTTGTCAACAAGAAACCCATTTTATTTTATTCTCTTTATTTTGATGTGGACAATTTTAAAGTCTTTATTGAATTTGTTACAATGTTGCTTGTTTTTTTTAAGTTTGGTTTCTTGGCCACAAGGCATGTGGGATCTTAGCTCCCCAACAAGGGTTTGAACCTGCACCCCCTGCACTGGAAGGCAAAGTTTTAACCACTGGGCCTCCAGGGAAGTCCCAAGAAACCCATTTTAAATATAAAGACATCAATAGATTAAACATAAAGGGATAAGGAAAGATATACTATGCTAGCACTAATCAAAAGAAAGCTGGAGTAGCTATATTAATTTCAGACAAAGCAAAGACAGTTACCAGTAATAAAAAGAGGCATTACATCATGATAAATGTATTAATTCACCAAGATGACATCACGATCCTTAGTGTTCATGTGTCTAACAACAGTGTCAAAATACATAGGGCAAAACCTGATAGAACTACCAGGAGAAATAGATGAATCCACTATTCTCATTGGAGACGTCAACACCTCTCTCTCAGTAATTGACAGATCCAGCAGGCAGAAAATCAGTAAGGAGGTGGTTGAATTGAAAAGCATCATCAATCAGGTGGATATAATTGACATTTCTAGAGTACTTCATGTAACAAGAGCAGATTACACAATCTCCACAAGATAGAACATTTGCCAAGACCACATTCTGGGACATAAAACACACCTTAACAAATTCAAAAGAAACAATAAAAACACCATGACAAAATAAGTATATTAGCTTTTTCCAACACTCAATCAATTAAGAGGTCTTGACACTCAGTATCATTCATTGGTAATCAAAAGAGTGAAAACCAGTCACCATGTGCTTCCTGGCAAAAGGTCACAGCACAACCTGTAGTCCTGTCAATGGGGTTGAACCTCAGTCTGATGGAGCCTCTGGATTCAGCTGCTAGTTTGCAGAAAATAAGGCAAATAAGGCAAGGGAAACACACTGAGCTGCACAGTGAGTCTGAAATTCAGGCAATAGGGAACTCTACAGGTGAAAGAGCTCAGATTCTTCAATTCTTCAACAGATAAATTGAAGAAAGAAAGAAAAGAAAAAAAAGAGAGAGAAAATAAAGGAAGGAAGGAAGGAAGGGACAGATACATGATTTCTAGCTTGAAAGAGAATACACAGTTGGATGGTAAAACCTTTCTAGCTTGAAAGGATACACAGTTGGATAGTAAAACCATGAAGTAATGCAAGGAAGTGGCTATTACAAAAGTCAGCATCATTGCATTTAGAGGAAGGAGGGGCATGGCTTGGATGAGGTATGGAGAAGGGCTTTTGAGGTTACTGCAAAGTTCTGGTCTTGACCTGGGTGGTAGTCACTAGGGCACTTGCCTTATAATCATAATTCACTAAGTTCAGCATGGATTTTGGTCTAGTTTCCTGTTTAAACTTAAAATAAAAAGATAAATAATAAACTAATATGTACATAAATCCAAGGAAAAACAAGTTAATGAATGTTTGGTGGAACTTAAGGGCAGAAAGTGCACATTGCTGAGGAGATGGGGTCTACTGTTTCCTGACTCTATTCCTTTCTGCACAGACTACATCCTCCCTGTCCATCAGCAGGCATGACCCCAAACAGTAGGTTTCCCTGACTATCCAACTCTAACATTAACTATGTCTGTCACCCTTGGACAGGTGGCAAGAGAGAGAATCTGGTTGGGTTAGCCAGTCCCCACTGTGTTTCTCCCCGGATTAGGAGTCCCACAGCTGAGCAAAGAACGGAGGCCAGGTACAGCCATGCTAACCCTTCTAAGCTGTCTGTAGGGCAGAGTCCAGGAGAAAGGAGGGAGGTCAGGGAGAGTTTTGGTCATTTCCAGTGCGGCCTGTGTCTCTCATTGAGTGTGTTTTATGGTTTTCTCCTCTTGTGAGATTCTGGCTTTTTTATATATATTATTGAATTAATTTTTTTCTCTATTTTCCCCTCACTAGTCTAACAATTTATTTGTTTACCGTTTGGGTATGCAGGCTCATTTTGTGGTTGTGGTTGTATTCACAGATAGGATTTGTAGTATGCTTTCTTCTACTTAGTATGTTTTGTATTTTCCATATTGCTGTTTTAATCTTCATAATCTGGAAAAGGGTTTATGCCTTTATTTATTTATTTTAAAATAAATTTTTTATTGGAGTATAGTTGCTTTACAATGTTGTGTTAGTTTCTTGCTGTACGGCAAAGTGAATCAGTCATACATATAAATTCATCCACTCATTTTTAGATTTCCTCCCCATTTAGGCCACCACAGAACACTGAGTAGAGTTCCCTGTGCTATACAGTAAGTTCTCATTAGTTATCTATTTTATATGTAGTAGTGTATATATGTCAGTCCCAATGTCTCAGTTCATCCCACCCCACCCCGTTTCCTTGGTAACCATAAGTTTGTTCTCTACATCTATGATTCTACTTCTGCTTTGCAAGTAAGTTCATCTTTACCATTTTTCTAGATTTCACATATAAGTGATATTACACAATATTTGTTTTTCTCTTTCTGACTAACTTCACTCTGTATGACAATCTCTAGGTCCATCCACGTCTCTGCAAATGGCACTGTTTCATTCCTTTTTATGGCTAAGTAATATTCCATTGTATATATGTACCACATCTTCTTTATCCATTCCCCTGTCGATGGACATTTAGGTTGCTTCCATGTCCTGGCTATTGTAAATAGTGCTGCAGTGAATATCAGGGTGCATGCCTCCTTTTGAATTATGATTTTCTCTGGATATATGCCTAGAAGTGGGATTGCTGGATCATATGGTAGTTCTATTTTTCATTTTTTAAGGAACCTCCATGCTGTTCTCCATAGTAGCTGTACCAATTTACATTCCCACCAACAGTGCAGGAGGCTTCCCTTTTCTCCACACCCTCTCCAGCATTTACTGTTTGTAGATTTTTTGATGATGGCCATTCTGACTGGTGTGAGGTGATACCTCATTGGAGTTTTGATTTTCATGTCTCTAATAATTAGTGATGTTGAGCATTTTTTCACGTGTTTGTTGGCCATCTGTATGTCTTCTTTGGAGAAATGTCTAATATGGTCTTCTGCTCATTTTTTGATTGGGTTGTTTGTTTTTTTGATATTGAGCTGCACATGTTGTTTGTATATTTTGTAGATTAATCCCTTGTCAGTTGCTTCGTTTGCAAATATTTTCTCCTATTCTGAGGGTTGTCTTTTCATTTTGTTTTTGGTTTCCTTTGCTGTGCAAAAGCTTTTAAGTTTAATTAGGTTCCATTTGTTTATTTTTGTTTTTATTTCCATTACTCTAGGTGGTGGATCAAAAAAGATCTTGCTGTGATTTATGTCATAGAGTGTTCTGCTTATATTTTCCTCTAAGAGTTTTATAGTATCCAGCCTTACATTTAGGTCTTTATCCCGTTTTGAGTTTATTTTTGTGTATGGTGTTAGGGAGTGTTCTAATTTCATTCTTTTACATGTAGCTGTCCAGTTTTCCCAGCACCACTTATTGAAGACACTGTCTTTTCTCCATTGTACATTCTTGACTCCTTTATCATAGATTAGGTGCCACAGGTGCATGGGTTTATCTCTTTCTATCCTGTTCCATTTATCTATATTCCTGTTTGTGTTCCAGTACTATGCTGTTTTGATTACTGTAGCTTTGTAGTATAGTCTGAAGTCAGGGAGACTATTTTATTTTTTTTAAGTTGAAGTATAGTTTATTTACAATGTTGTGTTAATTTCTGCTGTACAGAAAAGTGATTCAGTTATACATATATACATTCTTTTTAATATTGTTTTCCATTATGGTTTATCACAGGATATTGAATATAATTTCCTGCTATATACAGTAGGACCTTGTTGTTTACCAATCCTATATATAATAGTTGGCATCTGCTAATCCCAAACTCCCAGTCCTTCCCTCTCCCCAACCCTTGGCAACCACAAATCTGTTCTCTATGTCTGTGAGTCTATTTCTTTTTCATAGATAGTTTCATTTGTGTCATATTTTAGATACATATAGTATTTGTCTTTCTCTTTTTTCTCTATTTTTAAGTGTCTTATTATTTGTGCATAAGAATTGCCAATCTAAAAACCAGCAAGTAATAAAATCTGAGGCTCCCTGGGTCAATCTGAGAAACACCCTTATCTTATCCTTATTCTGTGTTCACTGTCCAAACACTTGTCTATACTAATTATTACCTAGGGTATACCATTATCTTTAAATAGGACAAATAAAAAATTACTCTCAATTTCAACTGTCTGGTAGTTGCCATTTCTTCAACGAGCTGGCACTTCAGGGCCAAATCCTCTGCAGAAGCCCCATCTACTTGAGTCTCCCAGTCCCAGAAACAGCACTCTTCTTTTGTGGTACAATTGCTATAGATTTAGATTTATGCTTTCTGTATATGGATAACCAAAATAGAAAATCAGTGTCATAATATCAGAGAATCACTGAGTAATGGGTTTTGAATATCTATGAATCTTGTACTCTGAAATCTGCTGAGTCATGATATTTGAAAATTATGTTCACTTGAAGGCTTGGATTTGCACTTGTGTACTAGAGAAGAACAAATCTGATTCCATATTGAATCTATTCCTTTAGCTCTAACATTTGTGCTCTGTTGCCTGTGCTTAGTCATGCTGGCTCTGCACCTTCTGTAAAAGAATTTTGCCTGTAGCCTAAAATATACGTACATGACTGCCCATTCTCAGGGCTCTGACCTTAAAGAGCCCATTCATATAGAGATAAAAATTTGCAAAACAGAGAGTAACATTTTTTTTGTTGGAGGTTTACAGTAACAGCGTGACCTGACCTATGTGGACAGCTGCAAGAACAAAGGATTTTGACACCAAGAAGTTTCTAACAACTAACCACGTCCCTCCCTCACCTGGCCTTTAAAAATGCTTTGTTGAAACTCTTCAGAGAGTTCGGGGTTTTTCTTTGGCACAAGTCACCCATCTCCTTGCTTGGCCCTGCAATAAACCTCTCTCTGCTCCAAGCTCCGATGTTTCAACGTTGTTTGGCCTTACTGTGCGTCGGGCACAAGGACTAGCATCTGGTAACACTTGCAGAATATCAAAATCACAACTGCAGGTATCCCCACAGTCATTCTCACTGAAATCTTAAGCTTTAATTCAAACATTCTGTGACTGCAAACTCACAAATTCCAAGAAATGAGGAGTCGTGGCGTCATAATGTCTTAAAGATGCAGGAGGGAATGCTAGAGCAAGCTGTGAATGCACAGATTGAGAGCATTTGTCTGTCACAGCAGAAATGCCCCATTATTAAAGGAAGTCCATGTGGAGACTCAGATATTCAAAGTGGTAAGGAAGAGGGAAATACTAATGTTTTATTCTGCATTAACCACACATCAGCTGCTTTGTATAGATCATCCAAGCATACGGTGTTATCCTCACTTGAGGGGTAAGGAAATCAAAGCCAAGAATGATTTAATGTCAAAGGTCAGCTGATACATGCCAGATCCAGGACATTAACTGCTCATCTGTCAGAAGATTTGATAGACGGCCATGACAGCATGGGGAGAGAGTGAGGACTGCAGAGGACCCAGCCTCTATCTGGTCAGGGTTCCATCCTAAAAGCAGGCAAAATCTCCTAGGTCCTAATCTCCTGCACCCTCTCACCCTCACTCTATCCTGGCAGATGATCATCTAACCCACAGGGTTTGCAAATGATCCCTTGTTGAGCTCTCTGAAGACTCATGTACCCATAAACCCTTAATCTTCCCCTGCTCAAATCCCAGTGCTATCCTGGGAGAGGATCCAGGAGTGGATCCCAAATTTGTCTGCTCATTAGAAACACCTGCTGATGTTTAAAATCACCCAAAGCCCTGGCCAACACCCAGACAAGTTAAACCATCATCTCCAAGAGAAGACATTGGCATTTTAAAAACTTACCAGCCGATTACAATGGAAAGACAAGTTTGGGAACCTTGGGGTTATTCTGTTATTCACAGAAAGCAGTGGTTTAAAATAAGAATCAAACAAGGGAGGCTTTTAAAAAATTACTGAAGCCAAAATCCAAACTCAGACCAGTGAGAACAGAATCTCTGGGGGAAGTCTGGGCATAGATTTTTCAAACCTTCTCAGGCTGATAGAGGTGAAATCCTGAAAGCTTAAGGCAGGAGATCCCTGAACTGCATAATCCTTTCCTGGGACTTTTCAAACCTGGTTTTAGATCTTTCCACACCATGGTTTGATTTTGTGAGTCAACAAATTATATATTTTTGTTTAGTGACTTTCTATCTTTTGCAAGTTCTGGAGTTGACCAAGCATTCCAGTTTGCCCAGGACTCTCCTGGTTTTAGCACTGAAAATTCCACTTCCCAGGAAACTCTGCAGTCATAGGCAAACCGGGATGGCTGGTTACTCCACTTGCAATCAAAGCATTCTGGCTAATTTAATTTCCTGCTGGATTTCTTGGAATGACCTCTCTTCACCCTCTGAACTGGGGCTCATAAATGAACCACCATCATAATTTATCTCAACCGCATGGATCTCCAAGTACATGCCCCGCACAGATCCTGAGATGTCATCCCAGCCTTCACTGGCTCCCAATCTTGTCTCACAACTGCCCTCTCACTTCTGTTCCTTACCCAACACAACTCCTGAACCCCGATTCACTGACACCTCTAAGGCAGAACCACACTTTGCCTAACTTTGCCTCCATAAATCAAATTAGGGTCACATGGCTCCTTCCATGTGTGGCTTAAGCTACTGGAAATTGAAGCATGAAGCTATTGGAAACTGAAGCATGAAGCAGATTTCCTAGATACTTTTTCTCACACTTGAGTGTTTGGGTCTCCTTGGTCAAAGTTGAAGGCCACCTTCTAGAAACTTGAGAAAGCAAAGCCATGATTCAGTTGGGCTCTTTTTCTTCATGGAAAAGATTTGCTCACACCACCTCATGTAAATGGGAGAAGAGCTTAAGAATCCATTTAAGAAATTGAAAAGCATGCAGTGGTTCTTCACAAGAACCTAGGGAAAACTGAACAACAATGCCTCACATCAAGGTCAGGAAGTCCAAGTTAGCCACCAGGAAGACTTGAACAGAAGGGTTTCCTGAATCCAGGGCAGCTCCAAACTCAGCTGCAGGAATCCTGGGACCACTCCAGGACCACTCAGCTAGTTGTTGGTGTGCCCTCCTCTCTGGATCAGCTTACCTTGGCCTACCAAAGAGCTCATTGTTGCCAAGCCTCCTACTTTGAATTCCAGAGAAGACTCTACCTTGCCTGATCTATATCCATAATATTGGGTTAACCAAAATGTTCATTCAGTTTTTTCCATAACATCTTATGGAAAAACCTGAACGAACTTTTTGGCCAACCAAATACCTGACTGGGAAAATCTTTTCTTAAACTTTTTTTACCTTGGGCCACTGACTTTTGCAGTGGTTATCTTCAGGTCATTGCAAATCCCTGGTCCATCAGCTGTGGGCTGGGAGTGGAGGTCATGGTATGACTGCCTAGGGCTGTCCTCTCAGAAGGGTCTATGGTCATAGCAGTTTATTGTAGAAGCTATGAGAAACTCTATGATTGGCATATCTAGTAAAATGATAAAATCTTAGTGTTGGATAGCTCCATGTGAATAATGAAATGCAAATTTAGCATCTTATAGATGAAGGTAAAGTGCTATATATTGAAAAGAGTCAGAAATGTCTGGGTTTGAACCTCAGCTGGTTTTTACCAGTCGACCTTGTGCAATTTATATCACCTCTCTTGATCTCACCTATAAAATAAAAAAGAATACTTGCCTATTATGTTTGTCATGAAGACTGATTAACACAGCCTACCTAAACCCCTGGTACAACATAATACTAGTTTCTAGTATAGACTTAGGCACTTCATCCTCCTGCCTCTTTGCCCTCAGCCATCACAGCCAATGTGACACAGCACAATAAGGACTCTTCAATGAGCAATCAGTTCTGCTTTAGATGGAGCACAAGCTCGTTGGATTGGGCACCCAGTAGCACTCCATCAATCTCAAGTCTCTTATGTAACCAACACACATGATCAAAGATCTTATACTTTAAACCTGAATCATCAATCTCAGTGCTAATGGAATTTAGAAAACCCTTTTTCCCTGGAAGATCACTAAAAGGTCACAGTCTTGTTTTCCCCTGATAGATTTTCTGTCATATTATATAGTAATGTTCAGTTGGGTGGCGAGATTACTGTCCTCCCGAGAATAACAGTCATCTCTGCAGCTATTTTACCCAACTCTCCAATTCTGCTGTGAGTTTCTCTTGAGATGACTTTTCAATTATTGGCATCTAGTTTTTAATTAGTTTTACTTTTTAGACCACAGATAAACAAACACAAAATTATCCCGACCATATTCTTCAGTCTAGGACAATCTCATCATCAGTCTTCCCTGCAAAGTCCCCTTTGTGTGACTTCATTCATTCATTCTTTATTTAAGTTAGTTATTAATTTATTAATTTTCCCCTTCATTCATCATCCCCATTCCCATTCCACTCCCTACCCTGACCTTCACAATGTACACACACTGTACCTAAAGTCCATTCAAACCATTTTCATGTATTCACTTAAAACTACATGTGATGTATTTGTGTGTATGTGATTAATGCAAATAATTTTTTTCATTAACCACACAGATGTTGATATATGTAAATCTAATTTCGACTGCTGCTGAGATCTCTACTGTGTACATACACACCCTTATCCATTTCTATAAGAAAGGCTGCCCAGGTCATCTCCAGCTGCTTGTTCTCGTGACTAAGGCTGAATGCCCTGGTATCAATACCTTTGTGCCCACCACTGACACTTTCTTCAGGGTACATGCCCTGGAGAAGGATTGCTGGGTGGGAAGGTATACACATACTAATTTTACCTGATTGTCCTCCAGAATGATTCCACCAGTTTTCAGTTCCCAAAGTAAACAAAGTTTCCCATTTCCCCCAAATATCCAAAAACATTGAACACTATCACATTTTCTACTTTTTGCCAATCTGACATCAAATCTGTAATATGATGTTTAAATTTGAATATTTCAGAATTTTAGTGAGGTTAGGCACATACTCATTCAGCTAGCAGCTATTCTGTCTGATTTTCCATCTGAAAAGCTTCCTCATGTGTCTTGCCCATTTATTTTCTATTGGATTATTGGTCTTTTCCTCGACTATTAGCAGGAGTTCTTTGTACATTCTAGATACTGGAAAGAGTGGCGCTCAGCCTGTCCCTCATATGTTAACTTTATCTTTGCTAAACAGAAATCATAAATTCTGAATGGGCCCATTGGTGACTTTTGGATCTTAGTTAAGAAAAACTTCTCCATCTGAGTTTACAAAGACATTCTGTATCCTCTCCTGTTAGTGTAATAGACTTACTTTTTAAATAGAAGTTTAACCCATTAAATTGTGTGTGTGTGTGTGTGTGTGTGTGGTGTAAAGTAAGGATCCAGCTTCTTTCTCTTTACAGGTAGTCAGCCGGTTCACCCAACACTCTTTACTAAGTAAAAAGACATCCTTACTGATGGTTAGTATCATATACCACATCCCTAAATACATATGTGGCACTGTTTGGACTGTCTATGCTATTCCATTTCTCTTGTGCTAGTAACACATTGTTTTTTTTAAAGAATTTTAAAATGTGTGTTATTTTAAGGTAGGATAATTACCCCATCTTGTGAGTTTCATTTTTAGAATTTGATTAGTATGTTATGCACTTCTAAAATCAGTTTATTGATTTTCCCTAAAGAAAATGATTACAAAATAAAACCTGACTATTAGAAAGAAGCTGATTATATAGTCTAATTCCTGGTTTATTCCAAAAAACTTGCAAATAAATAGGATATCAAATGAAAGGAAATTAACATAAATATACTAGAGGGTTTTTTTAATTAAAGGAATTTTCTTTTAAACATGGCAATTGAACTTACATTAAAAATTCCACTGAAATCAGAATAAAGAGGAAAAACATAGCATTGGTGCAGAAGGACAAAGCAAATAAGATGACATCCATTAATAGATATTAGAAATCTTTAAAAGTGGCAAAGTAGAAGGCCTAATGGTGTCAGAGTTACCAGCTCAGTGAAAGCTAAGTGCCTATGAAGAGTGAAGCCAGTGAATATAACAGAAGATATTGCATCCATGGAATAAAAACAGGATGCTTTTAAGGAGCATTCAGAGAACAAAAATTCTCAGAAATATGATGGGAAAAACAATATATACAATAAAAGGGCTGGAAGATGAAGTGGAGTTACTCTATAAGAATGTAGAGCAAAAAACAAACAGATGAACTATAAGGGAAAAAAAAGATCAATCTGTAAGGATCAACATGCAAATAATTGGAGTTCCAATAAATGAGAACAGATAAAAAGAAAAGAACAATAGCAATGAAATAATACTAGAATTCTCAGAATTTTAGGGCATGAGTCTCCAGATTGAAAGGTCCCACTGAACACTTGACACAATGTCGGAAAAGAAATCACAAGAAACTAGCCATTGATATTTCAGAGAATCGTGGGAAGATGACAACAATATGGGTACAAAATGATGAATAAATAGATGAGTCATTAAAATTACCTCAGACGATAAACAATGCCTCCACCTTCTTAAAGAAAAATGATTTCCAATCAAGACTTCTATTCAAGCTAGTCAATTAATCTCATATAAGGATTTAGCGAGGATACTTCCAGAAAGTAAGGTCTCAAAATGTGATTGCCATGTACCCTATCTTAGAAGGATTGTTCTAAAATATGACAGTAATGAAAGAAGAAGAAAAGTATGAGATCTAAAAACAATTTAGCTAATTCAGAAAATAAGCAGAAAGAATTGTTGGTATGATGATAAGACTCTGAGATGACAACTGGACAAGAGCATGTCTAAACAAGATTGAAGATTCCATGGAAAGTGTCTCTGGGAAAAATGGGAAATTATTAGTGATTAGGAAGTATTGGGAGATTTACTCTTCTTTACTAGGGAATGAAGAATTTACTTGATATAAATTTAAAAAGCAATTAATTTAAAATTCATTGACATGAATATTATTAACAACTATAGAGGACTAAATATAAAGATCTAGAGGAAGTGGGAAATTTTCTGAAAAAAATTAAAGTACTAAATTTGGTGCCAGGAGTAAGAAAAAAATGTGAATACCAATAAAAAAAATAAAAATATTGAAATGATGATCAAATTCTCTCCTTGTAGACTGAAACTGTAGAATTTACACAGGTAAATTCTACCAAACTCTCAAATAATATGTAACCCCTATTTTACACAATCTGTTGCAGAAAATAGAACTTGAAGATAAGCTTCCAAACTCATTATATGAAGTCAGTTAATAACCTTGGTACCAAAACAGAGCAAGCAAATTAGAAGGAAGGAAAATGACAGACTGATTTCACGGGTTAATATAAACTCAGAAATGAGAAATGGAATGTTAGCTGATTAAACTCAAAAGCGTATTTTTAAATTAACAAAACAAAACAAAATTATTATGTCGAGTTTATCACAGGAAACATGAGTGCCATCAGAAAAGATTCAAAATTAGATTATTTCATCATCAGAAAATCTACCAATGCAATTTACTATATGAATGCAGTAAAGAAGGAAATCACATGGTCTTCTGAATACATTAGCAAAAAGCATTTAAAAAGTTCAGTGCTGAAGCTTGCTTCAAGATGGCAGAGAGTAAGATGTGGATATCACCTTCCTCCCCACAGATACATCAAAAATACATCTACATGTGGCACAGCTCCTACAGAACATCTACTGAACGTTGGCAGAAGATCTCAGACTTCTCAAAATGCAAGAAACTCCCCATGTACATGGGTAGGGCAAAAGAAAAAAGGAAAAACAGAGACAAAAGAATAGGGACGGGACCTGAACCAGTGGGAGGGAGCCTTGAAGGGGGAAAGGTTTCCACACACTAGAAGCCACTTCGCGGGTGGAGGCTGCGGGTGGTGGAGGGGGGGAGCTTCGGAACCAGAGCTGCGGAGGAGAGCACAACAACAGGGGTTCGGAGGGCAAAGCGGAGAGATTCCCGCAGAGAGGATCAGTGCCGACCAGCACTCACCAGCCCTAGAGGCTTGTCTGCTCACTCGCTGCAGCCTCAGAAGTAGCAGATTAAATCTCCACAAACAACTTGATATACCCTGAATCTGTGGAATACCTGAATAGACAAAGAACCATCCCAAAATTGAGGCGGTGGACACTGGGAGCAACTGTAGACTTGGGGTTTGCTGTATGTGACTAATTTCTGATTTATATGTTTATTTTAGTATAGTTTTTAGTGCTTGTTATCATTGGTGGATTTGTTTATTGGTGTGGTTGCTCTCTTCTTGTTTTTAGTTACTTTAAAATTTGTTTTTATTTTAGTAAAATTTTTCTAGTTTTTAATTTTAATAACTTTAATTAATTATTTTTTTTCTTTCTTTTTTTCCTCTCTTTTCTTCTGAGCCATGTGGCTGACAGGGTATTGGTGCTCCGGGCATTTGTCAGGCCTGAGCCTCTGAGGTGGGAGAGCTGAGTTCAGGACATTGGACCACCAGAGACCTCCCAGCCCCATGTAATATCAATCGGTGACAGGTCTCCCAGAGATCTCCATCTCAATACTAAGACCCAGCTCTACTCAATGACAAGCAAGTTCCAGTGCTGGACATCCCATGACAAACAACTAGCAAGAGAGGAACACAACCCCACCTACTAGAAGAGAAGCTGGCTAAAATCATACTAAGTTCACAGACACCACAAAACACACCACCGGATGCAGTCCTGCACACACGAAAGACAAGATCCAGCCTCATCAACCAGAACACAGGCACCAGTCCCCTTCACTAGGAAGCCTACACAACCCACTGAACCAAACTTACCCACTGAGGGCAGACACCAAAAACAATGGGAACTATGAACCTGCAGCCTGCAAAAAGGAGACCCCAAACACAGTAAGTTAAGCAAAATGAGAAGACAGAGAAATACGCAGCAGATGAAGGAACAAGGTAAAAACCCACCAGACCTAACAAATGAAGAGGAAATAGGCAGTCTACCTGAAAAAGAATTCAGAGTAATGATAGTAAAGATGATCCAAAATCTTGGAAATACAATGGAGAAAATACAAGAAATATTTAACAAGGACATAGAAGAACTAAAGAGCAAACAACAATGAACAATACAATAAATGAAATTAAACATTCTCTAGAAGGAATCAATAGCAGAATAACTGAGTCAGAAGAATGAATAAGTGACCTGGAAGATAAAATAGTGGAAATAACTACTGCAGAGCAGAATAAAGAAAAAAGAATGAAAAGAACTGAGGACAGTCACAGAGACTTCTGGGACAACATTAAATGCACCAGCATTTGAATTATAGGGGTCCCAGAAGAAGAAGGGAAAAAGAAAGGGACTGAGAAAATATTTGAAGAGATTATAGTTGAAAACTTCCCTAATATGGGAAAGGAAATAGTCAATCAAGTCTAGGAAGGGCAGAGAGCCCAATACAGGAAAAAACCAAGGAGAAACATGCCAAGAAACATATTAATCAAGCTATCAAAAATTAAGTACAAAGAAAAAATATTAAAAGCAACAAGGGAAAAGTAACAATTAACATACAAGGGAATCCCCATAAGGTTAACAGCTGATCTTTCAGCAGAAACTATGAAAGCCAGAAGGGAGTGGGCAGGACATATTTAAAGTCATGAAAGAGAAAAACCTACAACCAAGATGACTCTACCCAGCAAGGATTCATTCAGATTTGACAGAGAAATTAAAACCTTTACAGACAAGGAAAGCTAAGAGAATTCAGCACCACCAAACCAGCTTTACAACAAATGCTAAAAGAACTTCTCTAGGCAGGAAACACAAGAAAAGGAAAAGACCTACAATAACAAACCAAAAACAATTAAGAAAATAGTAATAGGAACATATATATTGATAATTACCTTAAATGTAAATGGATTAAATGCTCCAACCAAAAGACATAGACTGGCTGAATGGACACAAAAACAAGACCCGTATATATGCTGTCTACAAGAGATCCATGTGAGACCTAGGGACACGTACAGACTGAAAGTGAGGGGATGGAAAAATATATTCCATGCAAATGGAAATCAAAAGAAAGCTGGAGTAGCAATTCTCATATCAGACAAAATAGACTTTAAAATAAAGACTATTTCAAGAGACAAAGAAGGACACTACAAAATGATCAAAGGATCAATCCAAGAAGAAGATATCACAATTGTAAATATTTATGCACCTAACATAGGAGCACCACAATACATAAGGTGAATGCTAACAGCCATAAAAGGGGAAATCGACAGTAACACAATCATAGTAGGGGACTTTAACACCCCACTTTCACCAATGGACAGATCAACCGAAATGAAAATAAATATGGACACACAAGCTTTAAATGATACATTAAACAAGATGGACTTAATTGATATTTATAGGGCATTCCATCCAAAACCAACAGAATACACTTTCTTCTCAAGTGTTAATGGAACATTCTCCAGGATAGATCATATCTTGGGTCACAAATCAAGCCTTGGTAAATTTAAGAATATTGAAATTGTATCAAGTAACTTTTCCAACAACAATGCTATGAGACTAGATATCAATTACAGGAAAAGATCTGTAAAAAATACAAACACATGGAGGCTAAACAATACACTACTAAATAACCAAGAACTCACTGGAGAAATAAAAAAATACCTAGAAATAAATGACAATGAAAACACAACAACACAAAAGCTATGGGATGCAGCAAAAGCAGTTTTAAGAGGGAAGTTTACAGCAATACAATCCTACCTGAAGAAACAAGAAACATCTCAAATAAACAACCTAACATTACACCTAAAGCAATTAGAGGAAGAAGAACAAAAATATTACAAAGTTAGCAGAAGGAAATAAATCCTGAATATCAGATCAGAAACAAATGGAAAAAAAATGAAGGAAACAGTAGCAAAGATCAATAAAACTAAAAGCTGTTTCTTTGAGAAGATAAACAAAATTGATAAACCATTAGCCAGACTCATCCAGAAAAAAAGGAAGACGACTCAAATCAGTAGAGTTAGAAATGAAAAAGTAACAACTGACACTGAAGAAATACAAAGGATCATGAGAGATTACTAAAAGCAACTATATGCCAATAAAATGGACAACCTGGAAGAAATGGGCAAATTCTTAGAAAAGCACAACCTTCCGAGACTGAACCAGGAAGAAATAAAACATATGAACAGGCCAATCACAAGCTCTGAAATTGAAACTGTGATTAAAAATCTTCCAACAAACAAAAGCTCAGGACCAGATGACTTCACAGGTGAATTCTATCACACATTTAGAGAAGAGCTACCACCTATCCTTCTCAAACTGTTCCAAAATAAGGTAGAGGGAGGAATACTCCCAAACTCATTCTATGAAGCCACCATCACCGTGATACCAAAACCAGACAAAGATGTCACAAAGAAAGAAAACTACAGGCCAATATCACTGATCAACACAGATGCCAAAATCCTCAGCAAAATACTAAAAAACAGAATCCAACAGCACATTAAACGATCATACACCATGATCAAGTGGGGTTTATCCCAGAAATGCAAGGATTCCTCAATGTATTCAAATCAAACAATGTGATACATCACAGTAACAAATTGAAGGAGAAAAACCATATGATAATCTCAACAGATGCAGAAAAAGTTATTGACAAAATTCAACACCCATTTATGATAAAACCCTCCAGAAAGTAGGTATAGAGGGAACTTAACTCAACATAATAAAGGCCATATATGACAAACCCACAGCCATCATTCTCAATGGTGAAAAACTGAAACCATTTCCACTAAGATCAGGAAAAAACAAGGTTTCCCACTTTCACCACTATTATTTGACATAGTTTTGGAAGTTTTAGCCACAGCAATCACAGAAGAAAAAGAAATACAAGGAATCCAAATCTGAAAAGAAGAAGTAAAACTGTCACTGTTTGAAGATGACATGATACTATACATAGAGAATCCTAAAGATGCTACCAGAAAGCTACTAGAGCTAATCAATGAATCTGGTAAAGTAGAAGGATAGAAAATTAATGCACAGAAACCTTTTGCATTCCTATACACTAATGATGAAAAATGTGAAAGAGAAATTAAGGAAACACTCTCATTTACCACTGCAACAAAAAGAATGAAATACCTAATAATAAACCTACCTAAGGAGACAAAAGACCTGTATGCAGAAATCTATAAGTCACTGATGAAAGAAATTAAAGATGATACCAACAGATGGAGCTATACCATGTTCTTGCATTGGAAGAATCAACATTGTGAAAATCACTATACTACCCCAAGCAATCTACAGATTCATTAAAGTCCCTATCAAACTACCACTGGCATTTTTCACAGACCTAGGACAAAATATTTCACAATTTGTATTGAAACACAAAAAACACCGAACAGCCAAAGCAATCTTGAGAAAGAAAAATGGAGATGGAAAAATCAGGCTCCCAGTCTTCAGACAATACTACAAAGCTACAGTCATCAAGACAGTATGGTACTGGCACAAAAACAGAAATATAGATCAATGAAATAGGATAGAAAACCCAGAGATAAACCCAGACACCTATGGTCACCTTATCTTTGATAATGGAGGCAAGAATATACAATGGAGAAAAGACAGCCTCTTCAATAATTGGTGCTGGGAAAACTAGACAGCTACATGTAAAAGAAAGAAATTAGAACACTCCCTAACACCATACACAAAAATAAACTCAAAATGGATTAAAAACCTAAATGTAAGGCCAGACACTTTAAAACTCTTAGAGGAAAACATAGGTAGATCACTCTATGACATAAATCACAGCAGGATCCTTTTGACCCACCTCCTAGATAAATGGAAATAAAAACAAAAATAAGCTAATGGGACCTAATGAAACTTAAAAGGTTTTGCACAGCAAAGGAAACCATAAACAAGATTAAAAGAAAACTCTCAGAATGGAAGAAAATATTTGCAAATGAAGCAACTGTCAAATGATTAATCTCCAAATTATACAAGTAGCTAATGCAGCTCAATATAAAAAAACCAAAAAACCCAATCCAAAAATTGGCAGAAGACCTAAATAGACATTTCTCCAAAGAAGATATACAGATAGCCAAGAAACACATGAAAGGATGCTAAACATCTTTAATCATTAGAGAAATGCAAATCAAAACTGCAGTGTGGTATCACCTCACACTGGTCAGAACGGCCATCATCAAAAAATCTACAAACAATAAATGCTGGAGAGGGTGTGGAGAAAAGGGAACCATCTTGCACTGTTGGTGAGAATGTAAATTGATACAGCCACTATGGAGAACAGTATGGAGGTTCCTTAAAAAACTAAAAATAGAGCTACCATATGACCCAGAAATCCCACTCCTGGGCATATACCCTGAGAAAACCATAATTCAAAAAGAGTCATATACCACAATGTTCGTTGCAGCTCTTTTTATAATAGCCAGGACATGGAAGCAACCTAAGTGTCCTTCGACAGATGAATGGATAAAGAAGATGTGGCACATATATACAATGGAATATTACTCAGCCATAAAAAGAGATGAAATTGAGTTATTTGTCGTGAGGTAGATGGACCTTGAGTCTGTCATACAGAGTGAAGTAAGTCAGAATGAGAAAAACAAATACCGTATGCTAACACATATATATGGAATCTAAAAAAATCAAATGGCTTTGAAGAACCTAGGGCCTAGACAGGGATAAAGACGCAGACGTAGAGAATGGATTTGAGACCAGGGCTTTTTATGACTCAGCCTAATTCCCTTAAGATCACTCCAGGTTGCTGAATGTTTACCAATTGCTTGAGGAAGGGTAAGCTGAGACGAAGTGAGAGATTGGCATAGACATATATACACTACCAAATGTAAAATAGATAGCTAGTGGGAAGCAGCCGCACAGCACAGGGAGATCAGCTCAGTGCTTTGTGGCCACCGAGAGAGGTGGGATAGGGAGGATGAGAGGGAGATGCAAGAGGGAGGGGATATGTGTACGTACGTATACATCTAGCTGATTCACTTTGTTATACAACAGCAACTAACACAACAATGTAAAGTAATTATACTCCAATAAAGGTATATTGTTTTAAAAGTCCAATGCTGTTTACATTGAAAACTCATCGGAAAAAAAAAGACTCAATAGATAGTCTATCCGAATAAATGAGAGAATACAGCAAAATTGCCAAATAGGAGATCAACATATAAAAATGAATTGCATGCCTCTAAATCAGTAATAACTATTAAGAAAATGTAATAGACAGTAAGATTCAGTTTACAATAGGAAGAAAATCTGTAATATATTTTGGATATCCTAACAAAAAGAATCATGAGATCTTTATAGAGAAAAAGAATCACTCTGAGGATGGTTTTTATTTTCTAGTTAAACTTTTTAATTTGAGATAATTGAATATTCACATGCAATTGTAGGAAATAATAGAGAGAGATTCTGGAGGTTGTGTGTGTTCTTCTCAATTTCCCCCAATAGTAACATCTACAAATGCTGTATTACATCATAACAATCAGACTTTGATGTAGTCCACCTACCTATTCAGACTTGCCCAGTTTTAATTATTTATGTGTATGTGTATATTTAGTTCTATGCAATTTTATTGCATGTGTAGGTTCATGCATCCACCACCATAGTCAAGATATAGAATAGATCCCTCACCACAATGGCCATTCAACTTGCCCTTTTGTACCACCACCCACCTGCCTTCTACCCTATACCCCCATCCCTGACCCCTGGCACCCACTAATAAGTTCTCCATTTCTACAATTTTGTCTTTTAAAGATGAGATATAAATGGAACAATATAGTATGTAGCCTTTTGGGACTGGCTTTTTAAGACTCAGCCTAATTCCCTTAAGATCACTCCAGGTTGCTGCGTGTTTACCAATTGGTTGTTTCTTTCTGTTGCTGATTAGTTGTCTGTGGAGTGGATTTATCATAGTTTGTTTAACCATTTACCCACTGAAGGATGTCTGCATTGTTTCCAGTTTGGGGCTTTGAAAATAAAGTCACAATGAACATGCATGTGAGGTTTTTGTGTGAAGATGAGTTTTTATTTCCCTGGGACAAATGCCCAAGAGGGCAATTGCTGGATCATGTGATAATCACATGTTTAGTTTTATAAGGAACTGCCAAGCTATTTTCCATAGTTGAGGTACCATTCTACATTCCCACCAGAAATAAGGGCTAGTCTTAAAAATAAAAGCACAATTAAAGGTATGTCAATAAAACTGCAAATAGTATGAAAGGATACAAATGTGAAAGTCCTTCTCACCTCAGTTCTAATGACTACAATTAATGCCTGCTGACAGTCATGTGACTGGCTTCCAGAAGAGTCTTACCCAAATGAGGTCAGAGCATATCTACTAGTAAATTTTCTACTTTGTAGCTTCTTGTATATATTTCCTAATCTGTAAGCACATCTCTATCCCATTCTTTTGAATGCTGCCAAGAATTCTAGTTTGTGGATATGTCATCCTTTATTCAACTTGTCTCTTAATGATTGGCTTTTAGGGAATTTTCAGTTCTTTGTGCTAATATAAACAATACTCTAATAAATATTTTAAAAGTAAATTTTAAGTTTATATATGGTTTGCATCTGTTAACCCCAAACTCCCAACCATTATATATAGAATGGATAAACAACAGGGCCCTACTGTATAGCACAGGGAACTACATTCAATATCCTGTGATAAACCATAATGGAAAAGAATTTTAAAAGGAATGGATATATACGTATAACTGAATCACTTTGCTATATGGCAGAAATTAACACAACATTGTAAATCAACTGTACTTCAATTAAAACTTTGTTAAAATGTATACATGGCAACTGTATCCTCTAGGATAAATTAGGAAATCAGTGTATTCAATAGGATGCTAATTAAAACTTTGATATATATTCCCAAATTGCTTTTCTAAACAGTTACACCTATTTATATTCCCAAAGGCAGTATATTGGAGTGCATCTTTCCCAAAACCCCGCCCCCCAGACTTTGGACTTCATCAGAATTCTTAGTCTTAACTGATTTAGTAGGGTAAATATGGAATCTCAGCTTCAAGTCAGCATTGGAAGATAATGTTTTGAAGTTTTCCTCTTGTCCAATCATACAGATAAAGTATACATGGAAATAAAACCCTAAAAATGTGCAGCTCTGCTGCAAGACAAGAAAACAACACCTGTGACTGAGAAACCTAGAAAAGCAGAAGCTGGAGAACCGATAGTAGCCTCTGGCTCCCAGAGAAAGTGGGAAATGAGCCATCTCAGTGTTTAAAATGAGAGTCTGCCTACAGCCTCCCTTATTATGAAGCATGTGGAAAGAAGATGCTGCCTGGGACTGCTGGGAAGCACAGATCCAGCCAGGGGGCTCTGAGCTAGGACTAGCTTTTTGCCAACCTTGGGATGACACGTGAAATTCCCCAGTTTCGCCTAGAAATGTGAAATGGGACTCAATAAGTAAAATGCAGTTTTGGACTGATGGTTCCAAAGAGGTAGGGATTGGCAATTGCTAAATCACTAGGCATAGTAGGATGGGAGAGAGAGACGGAGACAGAGACAGAGACAGAGAGGCAGAGAGAGAGAGGCGGAAGTTTTCAAAAGAAAATGTCAAAACATATAAGGAATTCTAAAGCTAGGGAAGTCAACCCTCCTCTCACAAAATATCAATAAATAGAACATATTTTCACTGACGAAAACAATTAAAATAATGGCATCATAAAGATAAGCAAGAGGGACAACTTGTTCTGGACCAAAATGAAATAGAGGCATTCTCCCCTACTCCTGCAGCTGAGCACAGCTAAAGCCCTGAACATTATGTATAAAGCAAACAAGGTTCTGAAAGGAAGAGAGAACAGACCAGCTGGGGACCTTGGGACAGAGGAGGAGCACAGCAGTGATGTCCCTGGGTTCTCTTTCTTCCTCACAGATCCCAGACTGGTTACTGGAGAAGACGGCGTTTGAGGACTGCCAACAGGTACAGACAGAAAAGTCTACAAAAAAGCCCACTCTCTTGAGCCAGTGACCAGGAAAGAAGGAACCTAGCAAGACAGAAAACTTTTAGAGAACTGCCCTGTGCCCACTTCATCAGCAAAGGCTGAGTTCTGCTCTCCAACTGTGAGTGGACACTGCTGGGGTCCATTACTCCCTCCCCATCACATCAGAGGAGAAGTAGGGAGTTGGGACTTTCACCCGTACTTATGGTACTGATACTCCCCATTCCACAGTGTCAGTGAGGGCCACGTGGAGTCCTGGACCTCTACCGCCTCCCCAATGGTAGCAGGCATCCCCCACCTCACAGTGCCAGAGGGCTCCTCCTGCTCCAGACCAGGGCAGAGCCTAGTGGAAACTGTATCCCACCTCCGTCCAGCAGAACCCCCTGGAATAATGTCGTCGAAAGGGTTGAATGTAAACAACTGTTAAAATCAAATTTTACATGCAGTTAAAATATCTTTTCAAGCACTCTGGGAAGACGGGGCAGGGAGCAGTATTTTTTCTGAATCTCTCCAAATCCTTGGTGAACACAAAGAGATGGGGACAGCAAAATCCAAATCCCATAGGTAACATCTACAATAAAGCTAGATAACCCAGTTTCTTGAGAACTTCAGAATACAAGGGGGTGGAGGAACCACTGGCTTCCAAAAGACACCCATAGCTTCAGCAGAGGGCAACAGTGGGTGTCTGCAAGGCTGAGACCTCCAGTATAGCCACCAGGCAGGGCTGACCTCATGCGTATGTGACCAGCATAGTCACACAGGGCCCCACACTCAGAAGGGGCTCACACTTGGAGAGGTTAAGGATCTGCAGTGGCTATCTAGAAATACTGAATAAGTTTTGAATTTTTATCCTGGGACAATAAGGCATGCACTGGGTGCTTGGAGACTCAGCTTGATACCGACCAGGGTTCTTGGCCTTCTCCAATCAACAGAAATTGATAAGAAGCTAGACAAGAAATTCAGGCAAAGCTTTATCGGGTCCCCTGCTGCAGCAGAGGGGAGTGAAAACAAGTAACAGCTTCCCTTGCTCGCTCCCTGAGGGGTGGGTGGTCTGGTTCCTTATATGAGGTGAGGGTAGGGGCAGGTCCAGGTGTTGGGCTGGAGGGGTGGCTTAGGTGGTTTGCCCACCCCTTAGGTGGTGGTGTGCGCAGGGGGCATGCATAATGCCCTGCTTTTGCTCCCTACAGCCTGTTTTTGCTCCCGGCACTTCAGAAGTGGCAGTTGGGCGGTTTTGGTCTTTTTGTATCTTGTTTGCCCCAACTGCATTTGCATGCAGTTATTTTTAGTCCCTTATAGTTTCTTTGTATTTTGTTGCTGGAGGAGATGTTTGTCCAGGTGCAAGCACTGCAGCAAAGGGTCCCAGTTCCCGGGTCCCAGCCTGTCTCAAGCTCCCGTGTGGTCCTACTTCCCACCACCTCCCCACTTCCCCAGCAAGGGTTCTCAGGAGTCTGCTTCTCCATGTCCACCCCAAAATTGCAGCCAACATCCACCCTGGTAGGGACTCGGCACAGGAGGGACTGGGGTTGGGCGTGTGCACCCTGTGAAGTGAATCATGGACAGGGCCCCAGGTACCTGTGAGGGTCTCACTCCTCTACAAGTATACTTGTGCTCAAGCAAGTGCAATGTTAAATATCAAAGAAAAAAACACCATGACAGATTGGGAAAGAGATTACAGAAAAAAGGAAAAAAAAACCCTTAAAACAAAGTTTTTTGCAACAAAGTGTCCTCCATCTTCGTTTTTCACTGGGCCTCCTCAAAGCATGTGGCAAGACTTGCTAATAGTTACTTTCTGGAAATTCCAGCAGGCCAACTTTGAAAGCAGCTGAATTGGAAGGATCTTCTCACTCTTAAAGCAAGTAAGCAAAAGAGGATGTCAGTAAGGTCTAAAGAAGCCAGTGCAGACTAGGCCCTCCAAACTCTCAAGAATAACAAGCAAGGCTCCCTTCCAGGACAGAGACCCACTGAGAGGAAACTGCTAAGAAAAGAATCCAAATTGAGCTGGATAGGGACAATGGTGGCAAAGAAGAATGCATGCTGATACAGATGGGGGAGGGGAACGGTTAGAATCTTTCAGAAAGCACAATGCTATATTTTCTAACATGTCTCAAAAACAACCAAATGAGGTTACTTGTACCGGCAGCCAAGATTCAACCAGAGAAGTAGAACCTCTAGGGTGTGTGTGTGTGTGTGTGTGTGTGTGTGTGTGTCTGGTGTGTGTGTGTGTGTGTCTGGTGTGTGTGTGTGTGTGTGTGTGATCAAATACTGAGAGATGGTTAAGCAGCCTTTGTAAGCCTAGCAACCTTGCACGTGAGTCTGAGGTTTGTAAGGCAGGCAGTCAGGAAGGGAGGATGCATGTGTTGTTGGGAGAGAAAGAACCAGCTGGAACCTTGTCAGATGGGCTGAAACCCGTGCAGACCTTGTTGCCTTTGAAACTGCAGAGAGACTGGCATAAATACTGGCGGTATGAATTATTATTATTATATGTAGAACTAAGATTAAATATGAGATTCAAGGGAGATAATATAGCATGTAATAGCTATAGGCTTTGACAATGTACATACAGTAGAACTTTTAAAACGAAAAGAAAGAAAGAAAATGGAAAAAACATACACAAAAAACAATTTAAAAAATATTTTTAGTAATCATGTTTGTGACAGTTGGATAAAGTGTTGGTATTTTCTGAATATTATTTTTGTGTACATATGTTATTCTAATTTGATTATCCCTAGTGCTCTTGAGAACCAGGCTTCCTAGGAGCTGCAAATGAAAGATAGAAAATCTTAAGTAAACACCCCCGTAATCTTGAATTTGAACTCGAGGCATTTTACCATAGATATAGATAGATAGGTAGATAGATAGATAGTGAGAGAGAGATGATAGGTAGATAGAGTATAGATAGCTAGATGATAGAGAGACAGAAAACTAGATGATAGATAGATAGATAAATGATAGCTATATGACAGGTAAGTAGATAGATAGATGATAGATAGACAGATAGATAGATAGATAGATAATAGACAGATAGATGATAGATAGACAGATACATAGGTAGATAGATGATAGATATATGATAGATGATAGGAAGAGAGAGTATAGATAGATAGATGATAGAGAGATACCTAGGTGATAGCTAGATGATAGATACATAGATAGATAGATAAATAGATACCCTAAATATGTTCATTGAAGAAGCCTAAAAATAATATTTCCAACTAAAAGACACCAGGGTTTCTTAGAGAAATGGTTGAAATTACATTGCTGATTCCAGGTGTGGGACAGGAAAAGGAAAAAATGAGCAGATGAGCTTAGAATATCTTTTTGTAACAGAGAGCAAGGACATTATCAAAGACTAGTAAGCTTGTGTTAAAAAGACTTGGGTGTCAAGCTGGAGAATCTCCCACTCAGCAAAGATAAGACAATTGGAGCATCAGTATGGGTAATAATGCCTTAGATGGATGGAAACACACCAAAGAGGTGTACATCTGTGAGTTTATAATGATACACTGCATCGTCTAGGTCCTCCAAGAAGCAGATGCTGAGGTTGAATGAAAAGTGCAAGGCTTTTATTGGAGGAAATGGCTAAGTGATAGAAAATATGGAGTGAAAGAGCAATCTGGGAGAGCTATCAAACTGCAGTGTAAGTCTGATCCCAGGTGCAGGGAGAAGGGAGGAAAGTTGTGTGACAGGGTCCTTGATGAACATTCAGGAAAGTTCAGCAAGGCCACTAGGAGAGCTCAAGCCAAAGGTGGTTGTCGGAGGAGTTCAGTCTCCCAGGATAGGGTCTCCCAGGAATGAGGAACAGCCTATCAGGAACACGTCCTCAGCACAGACACAGAGTTGGAGTTCATAGCTCTCGTAGCTGGAACCCTTGGTGAATTATACTACCTGATGTTGGAGGTCTGCATGCTCTCTCTCCTTCTCTGTCTCTCTCAATCTCTCTCTCTCTCTCCATTTCTTTCTCTCTCACCTAATTAATTAAACTCTATAAAATACTAAGAAACCCAGTTTTTTGTTTTGCAAACTCATAAAAATAAGAAAGACTCTAACATCTATCCTGCCTTTCCTATGCAAACTACCTCTAGAAACTAAATGGCAGATGTGGGAATATATTTAAAGAAAGAAGGAACAATAGAATTAGAGCATCACCATTTTGCAACACATTCAAGATCTAAGCATGTCTAACTAAGAATCTATGGTTGCCGACCACAAAAAATTAGATAACTGGACCACAATATGCCCCTTGACAATGAACTCAACAGCACCTATGAAGTAATCTTCCTGCCACAGTAAAATCTGAGTCAGATTAAGTTTATACTCAATTACTACTTTGCAGAAAACCTAGAGGACAAATAAAAATATCAAACTAAACCATAGGAATGCAATCAGCAAAATCTTAGCTCCCCAGAATTGGTTTCTTCAGCAAAAAATGTTCAAGGTTAAAAATATACAGAGGGGTAACAGACATATTTTTGAAAATCAGGCTAAGCTATACTATCTATAGTTCCTCATTTAGGTAATAAAGCTACAATTAAAAGTAATAAGAGGACTTCCATAAAATCTAGAGCAATAGTTACCTTTGTTATGGGAAGTCAGTGCTTGCTTTGGGGAAGAGGCATGAGGCTTCTGGGGTTGCTGCCAAGTTCTGTCTGATTTATGGGTGGGATTAAAAAAACATTCATCTTGGGCTTCCCTCGTGGCGCAGTGGTTGAGAGTCCGCCTGCCGATGCAGGGGACACAGGTTCGTGACCCGGTCCGGGAAGATCCCACATGCCGCGGAGCAGCTGGGCCCGTGAGCCATGGCCGCTGAGCCTGCGCGGCTGAAGCCTGTGCTCAGCAACAGAAAAAAGACATTCATCTTATAAAAACTCTTTAAGTGGTACCTCTTCTCTAAGCTGTTTTCTGTATTCATGTTATTTTGATCAAAAAATTCAAAGGTTGGTGGGAAAACAGAGACATTTATACATAACAACAGGAGCTTATCATATAAAGACACTCACTAAAATAAATACTAAAGATGTATATCCATAAGAATAGTAAACGTAGAGAGACAGCAATTGAACTAAGAAACAGTATGTTGATAACGTTAACTAAATATTGCTTACATAAATTATATTGTTAACCTTAACTAAATAGTAGGTGGAAAATAAATTTTCCAGATCCAGCTCCAGGCAAGATGGACTAAACACAGTCTCATCTTCCCATCTCTCTGAATACCAATTATAAACCTGAAACAGAATGAAGAGGCAGCAATCTGAGAACTCTGAAAAGTAAATAACAGCAGGCAGATCAAAGGAAGCCTCCAGAATTCAAAGTACTAATAAACTGGCAGTGAGTTTACCATTTTTCCTTGGATATTCCCCAGCCTGAAATGGATACAGTTGGAAAACCAGGCTTGAGCCCTGTGGTGCAGACAGAGAGAGTCCAGCAGAAACCCTCTAGTTGGGCTCAAAGACCAGAAAACAGAAATACAAGAAAAGTGAGGGAAACTCCCCATTTTTTCTATTTTTGGTTCTTGCACCCTAATCCCTAGGCAACTGTGAAATGGGGGTAGTAGCAGTAGCCAGCAATGGAAAACTGCTGGAGCTAAATCTCTGTGGGAGGGAAGCTTCCCCTAGCATTTGTTGTCGCTACCCCTCCAAGAGGGCAGTGTGGGTCCCCAGTTGTTTGTTTTTCTCTCCGTTCTCCATTACATGGGCCTTGTATATGGTGCAATCATGGAATTGGGCAGTTCTGACCTAGGGACTACAAAGGGGAATTAGCAGGGACCAGAAAGTACTGGAGAGACAGCAGAGAGGTGAGCTTGAGAAATTGAACCCATCTTGGACTCACCTCTAAAATGCACATTCATGGATCTGATCCCACCCAGCACACCAAAGACTGAGAACTAAGATAACCAGTTGACTTATGCCCAGGTCCTTGACTGACCACTGGGTAGCACAGATCCAGGACATACATATTTGAGTAGCAATAAAAGGCTTGGAAAACTAACCTGGTATTGGAACCACAGTCTATAGAAGGCTAAAACGTACGTATCATCATTCTTCATAGGATTTAAACAAGACCCAGGGTCTCATGAAACATTCAAGGTGTGCAGGATAAAATCCATAATTATTCAGCATGTGAAGAACCACACACAAAAAAAATTCAACTTGCATTAGAAAAGACAATCAACAGACAGCAATAAAGAGGTGTTGGCATTATCTGATGAGTCTTCAAAGCAAGTATTAAAAAATGCTCAGATGAGACAGATGAATGGATAAAGAAGATGTGGTATGTATATACAATGGAATACCACTCAGCCATAAAAAGGAATGAAATAATGCCATTTGCAGCAACATGTATGGACCTAGAGATTATCATACTAAGCAAAGTAAGTCAGAAGGAGAAAGACAAATGACATATGCTATCACTTATATGTGGAATTTAAAATATGACACAAATGAACTTATCTATGAAAAAGAAACAGACTCACAGACATAGAGAACAGACTTGTGGTTGCCAAGCAGGAGGTGGGGTGGGAGAGGGGTGGATTGGGAGTTTGGGATTAGCGGATGCAAACTATTATACCTAAGATGGATAAACAACAAGGTCCTATTGTATAGCACAGGGAACACTATTCAATATCCTGTGATTAAACCATAATGGAAAAGAATATGAAAAAGAATGTATATACATGTATAACTGAACCACTTTTGTGGTACACCTGAAACTAACACAACATTGTAAATCAACTATACTTCAATAAAATAAATCTTTAAAAAATGCTCAGATGATCAATCATAAGCTCTCTTGAAACAAGTTAAAACAGAAAATTTCTGCAAATAAATAGAAGATAGGAAGAAGAGTCAAATGGAAATTTTAAATGGAAAAATTCAACAACTGAAATAAATTTACTGTTATGACTCAATAGTAGAATGGAGATGACAAAGGAAAGAATTAGTGTACTTGAAGATTAATCGATAGAAATTATCCAACTTGAACAACACACAGAAACACACACACACACACACACACACACACACACACACGGACAACACAGCCTAAGGGACCAGTAGGGGAACAACAACAGGCCCAAATTTATGTCATCAGAATCCAAGAAAGAGAGGAGAAAGAGTGTGATGCTAAAAAAATAGTGAAGAAATAATGGCTGAAGACTTCCTCAGTTTTGCAAAAACAAAGCAAAACAAAACCCCCATACACCTACAGACTCAAGAAGTTCAACAAACCTAAAAAGTATAAACTCAAAGCAATCCATGCCCAGATATGTCATAATCAAACTTCTGAAAACTAAACATGAAGAAAATAATCTTGACAGCAACCACAGAAAAATGACACACACCTGTACAGAAACAATGATTTGGGTGACAGAAGATTTCTCATAGGAAACCATGAAGGTGGATGGTGGGGCAAGGAGGTGGCATAGTGTTTTTAAAGTAACTTAAAGAAAGAGCTATCAACCTAGAATTCTATATCCAATGAAATACTTTTCAAATATAAAGGCATGACAAAGAGTTGTTTCCTTTTATCCTGAAAGAGAGTTATTTCTTCACTGGATACAGGGTTATTGACTTACATTTACTTTATATCAGTAGACTAGAGATTATTCCTCTCTTAGAGTTTCCATTTAATATGTATACAGTTTATCATATGTAACTTATATCTCAAATTAAGAAAACAAGGCACAAAACAAAAAGACCACAGAGACAGACCCTCCCATGCACTGTCATATGATGTAGGACAAAGTGAAATTGTAATTCTACAAAGAATAATGATCTTTTCCATAAATGGGGCTAAGATAATTGTACATTAATACAGAAAAAATAATCTTGAACCCTGCCTTCTCTCAAAGCCTAAATAATAATTACAGCTCTAAATACTAAATATAGCATGGCAAACCTTTTAGAAGAAAACTTAGGAGAATATCTTTCTGAATTTAGAGTTGGAAAAGATTTCTTTCATAGGACGTCAAAAACACCATAAATGAAAGATACATAAATTGGACTCTATGAAGGTCAGTAAATTTTATTTGTCAAAATATGTCTTCAGAGAGTGAAAAGGAAGACACAGAGTGGGGGAAGATAATTGTAGTACATTTTTGGACAAAGGATTCATATCCAGAATAAATAGGAAACTCCTTCAAATAAATAGGAAAAAGTGTGTCTATTCAATAAAAATGGGCAAAAAGCTCTGAGCAGGTGCTTCACAAAAGAAGATATTTAAATGGTCAATAAATAGATGAGAAGGTCCTAAACCTCATTAGTTAGCAGAGAAGCTGATAACTAATGCCACTAATACCATCCAAAATGTTTCAAATAAAAAGGAATAAAGTGCTCACAAGGAGATGGAGTAACCATATTCAATAGACATAAACCCATTCACTGAAAGATCAGTTATAAGAATGTTCACAGAAGCATTATTTTTAATTGCTCCAAACTGGAAAATACTCAGATGCCTGCCCATTTAACAGTAGAAGTGTATTTGGTAATCTCTTGATGAAATACTACACAGTCAAGAGAATCAATTAACTACAAGTGCATGCCAAAAAATGTGGATGAATATTACAAACACAAAATTGAGCAAAAATTGCCAGACAAAAAGAGAGTTCACTGTGTAATCACATTTATACAAAGTTCAATAATAGGAAAAGCTATCTATGAAGTTAGAAGTCAAGATAATATTACCCTCTGAGGGATAGAAACTGGAATATAGCAGAAGAAATGTGCTTTTGGAATGCTGGCAATATTCTTTTTCTTCATCTCAATGCAAGTTTCACAAACATGACTTTTTCTGTTTGTATTTTGTGCTTCCATAAAAATTACAAAATGAAATTCTCCCAGGAAAGGAAACACAAATTTAGATGGCTTCACCAGCTAATTTTTCTAATGATGTGTGGAGAAAATAACACAAAGCTTAGAAAACTCTTTCACAATATAGAAAATGGGGAATAATTCCTGACTTATTTCATGAGGCTGACATAATCTACATGCCAAAAACATGCAGCTTTACAAGAAAATCTCAGGTACGTTCCTTTAATAAACATAGATGCAAAATTCTAAAGAGAATATTCACTAAACAAATTCAATAATATTTTTAAAAATAATAATAACTAAGATCAAGTAATTGATCTTTGATTTTTCAGGACTAGAAGGTACGAAGGAACAGACTTTATAGACACATACCCTCCTACTTGTGAGGCAGCTTTAATTCTGTCCAAAACTCTTAGCAAAGAACAACTGATGAAATGCACCAACCATAAGATGAATAAGGATTCATCAGAGTGCTACAGGGGGTCCTGATTACTGATCTACGGGCACTTTTAGCATGCTATGCCTAGTTTGTCTATCATGCTTACTATAAATAAATCTGCAATTGATGGGCTGCCTCTGCACTGAACAATAGAAATTAGTCACATAGCCAGATCAGGGCCACCTGAGTTGCAGGATATAAAAGCTGAGTGATACACAGCTGTTTTCCTGTGCTGACTTGTCCCTATTCATCACTCTGAAGCCAGAATTCATGCTACGTGGGAAAAAAAGGAGCTCAGAGGGCTGAGTGTGAAGGAGTCAGGGCCTCCAGATATTGCTGCAGCATATATCATAGTTCTTGCTTTGCACCTTCATTAGTAAACTTGATGCTTGACAAGACTTCAATTTCATATAAGTTTGATCAGTAATGTGGGTCTTTGTATTAGGCACAAGGGTTAATTTAACAATAAAAAGCCAGTGTACCTCAAAATATTAGAAATAGAGGAGAAAACTATATCATCTTAATAAATGCTAAACCAAGAAATAATTCCATACCCACTTGTAATTTTTAAAAAAATCTTATCTGAGTAGGAATAGAAGGGAATTTTCTTCTTGTGTAAAAGATGATATATATGTGAAAAAAAAGAAAGAAAAACAATAAAACAAAAAAAATACAGCTAACATTTTCCTTAGTGACTGTTGTAAGTTGAATTCTGTCCCTCAAAAAGATATGTTGAAATTCTATGCCCACTGCCCCTGTACCTGTGAATGTGGCCTTATTTGGAAATAGGGTCTTTGCAGATGTAACAAAGTTAAGATGAGAACATTACAGTAGGGCCTAATTCAATATGACTGGTATCCTTATAAGAAAAGGGAAATTTGGACACACACACACAGGATGATCATCATGTGATGACATGGGCAGAGATTGAAGTGATGCAGCTGCGGGCCAAGGGACATCAAAGTGGCCAGCCACCACCAACACAAAGAAGATGCAGGGAGGAGGATTCTGTGCAGAACTTCAAAGGGAATGTGCCAACACCTCAATTTCAGGATTCCAGCCTCCAGGACTGTAAGAAAATAAACTGTGTTTAAAGTCACCCACTTTTTGGTATTGTGTTATGAAAATCCCGGAAAACTAATGCAGTGGTAAATTATTGAAGGCCTTCTGCCTGAGATCAGGAATGAGACAAAACAGTGTGCTCCCCCTTCCATTAAATATTGAATTGGATGTCCCTACCTAGTGAAATAGGTCAAGAAAAAGACATAGAAGAATACGGATTGGAAAAAAAAGTTTAAAACTGACTTGGCAGTTGTTATGTCTCTGTCTGTTTGAAAAAATAATCTACAGAAAAACTATTAAAGTCAATAAGGGAGCTTAGAATATTTCACTGAATATGAGACCAATATGCAGATATCAAATATATTTCTAAACATGCAACAGTTATAAAATGAAATTTTAAAAAATATTGTTTTAATAGCATAAAAACATCAGTGTTTATTATGAATGATTATTTTTTTAAAATTTATTTATTTAATTAATTTATTTTTGGCTGTGTTGGGTCTTCATTGCTGTGTGTGGTCTTTCTCTAGTTGCAGTGAGCAGGGGCTACTCTTCATTACGGTGCGTGGGCTTCTCATTGCGGTAGCTTCTCTTGTTGTGGAGCACGGGCTCTAGGTGTGTGGGTACAGTAGTTGTGGCTCGTGGGCTCCAGAATGCAGGCTCAGTGGTTGTGGCACATGGGTTTAGTTGATCCGCAGCATGTGGGATCTTCCCAGACCAGCTCTTGAACCCATGTTCCCTGCATTGACAGGTGGATTCTTAACCACTGCGCCACCAGGGAAGCCCTATGAATGATTCTTGGAAAGTTTCCCAACATTTCTATACTGAGAATTATAAAATACAGTTGACATTTAAACAACATGGGTTTGAACTGTGCAGTCCATTGAGACACAATTTTTTTTCTTCAGTACGGACTACAGTCCTACACGATCCATGGTTGGTTGAATTCTCAAATGGGGAACTGTGGATATGGAGGAATGATTGCAAAGTTATGTATCAGCTTTTGACTGTAAGGAGGGTTGGCACCCCTAGCCCTCATGTTGTTCAAGGGTCAACTGTATTATTGAGAAAAATTAGAGAAGATCTAAATAAATGGAAGAAAACACCATGTTCACAGAGTAAAGAACACAGTATCGTAAGACACCAGCTTGGTCTAAAAATTCCATAGAATTCTCCCATAATTATAAAATGAATCATAATTATATAAAGGTAAAAAGGGTCAAGAATACCCAAGACTTATGGTTTTCTCAGGGTATATGCCCAGTAGTGGAATTCCTGGGTCATATGGTAGTTCTATTTTTAGTTTTTTAAGGAACCTCCACTCTGTTCTCCATGGTGACTGTATCATTTTACATTCCCACCAACAGTGCAAGAAGGTTCCATTTCCCCACACCCTCTCCAGCTTTTACTGTTTGTAGATTTTTTGGTGATGGCCATTCTGACTGGTGTGAGGTGAAACCTCATTGTAGCTTTGATTTGCATTTCTCTAATGATTAGTGATGTTGGGCATCCTTTCATGTGTTTGTTGGGAATCTGTATATCTTCTTTGGAGAAATGTCTATTTAGGTCTTCTGCCCATTTTTGGATTGGGTTGTTTGCTTTTTTGATATTGAGCTGCATTCAGAAAGAGTTCTGTACCACAATGTTCATTGCAGCTCTATTTACAATAGCCAGGACATGGAAGCAACCTAAGTGTCTATCGACAGATGAATGGATAAAGAAGACGTGGCACATATATACAATGGAATATTACTCAACCTTATAAAGAAACGAAATTGAGTTATTTGTAGTGAGAGAGAGTTATTTGTAGTGAGAGACTCTAGGTTGGACCTAGAGTCTGTCATACAGAGTGAAGTAAGTCAGAAAGAGAAGAACAAATACCGTATGCTAACACATATATATAGAATCTATTAAAAAAAAGGTTCTGAAGAACCTAGGGGCAGGACAGGAATAAAGATGCAGATGTAGAGAATGGACCTGAGGACACGGGGAGGGGGAAGGGTAAGTTGGGACGAAGTGAGAGAGTGGCATGGACATATATATACTACCAAGTGTAAAATAGATAGCTAGTGGGAAGCAGCCACATAGCACAGGGAGATCAGCTCGGTGCTCTCTGACCACCTAGAGGGGTGGGATAGGGAGGGTGAGAGGGAGACGCAAGAAGGAGGAGATATGGGGCTATATGTACACATCTAGCTGATTCACTTTGTTATAAAGCAGAAACTAACACACCATTGTAAAGCAATTATACTCCAATAAAGATGTAAAAAAAATTATACTCCAATAAAGATGTTTAAAAAAAAGAATACCCAAGACAATTTGAAGAAATTTTTAAAAGGGTAGAAAATTTATGCTACCAAGTACATAAACCTAGTTCAATGTTAGAGTAGTTAAGAAAGTGTGATATTGGTACAATATCAGACCCACACATATATACTGTCATCTGATGCACAAAGGTGACGTGGCAATACAGGGAGAAAAAAATTACCTTTTCATTAAATGGTATTGGGTCAATTGATTATCCTTATAAAATAATGAATCTTTATTCGTACCTTACCTCATAGCATACACAAAGTTAATTCCAAATGGGTAAAAAATCTCAATGTTAAGTCATAAAGCTCTTAAAAGAAAACATAGGATTGTATCTTTATGACCTTGGGATAGGCAAAGAAATCAAAAGCAGGGCACCAAAAATGCAAACTGTAGTTGGGAATATTGATAAATTGGACCACACTAAGATTAAGAACATCTGTTCCTCAAAAGATAACCTTAAGAAAGATAAAACAAAGCCACAGACTTGTAAAAACTGTTTGCAATATAGATGTCTGACAAAGAATGAACAAAGAATGAATTCCTACAAGTAACTAAGAAAAAGGCAGACAATCCAATAGAAAAATGGGCAAAAGTCTGACAAGTCACTTCACAAAAAAAGATATTCAAAATACCAATAAAGACACGAAAATCTGTCCAACTTCCTTAGTCATGAAGGAAATGCAAATTAAAAGCCGCAATGAGATCAATTTATCCATAAGCCAGAGTGTATGAAATTAAATCAAAGAAAGTAGATGAGTATGTAAAGCACATAGATCACTCATACATTGTGGTGGGTGTGTAATTAGAATAAGAACTTTGGGAAATTGACAGTATCTACTAAAGCTGAACATTTGCAAATTCTGGGACCCAGCAGAACTCACATGAGAAACAGAATGAATAGGAGCTATCTATCCTATATCTATATCTACATCTATATCAATATCTGTATCCATATCAAATCATGTGAGCCTATATATGTATCATGTAACTCTATATCTATCTATTATCTATCTATCTATCTATCGAGTTTATATGTATATATAAAGAGATCTATTATAAGGAATTGGCTCACGTGATTATGGAGGCTGACAGGTTCCAAGATCTGCAGGGTGATCCAGAAAACTGGAGCCCCCAGACAGCCAATGAGATGGCTGTAGTCCAAGGGCCTAAGAACCAGCAAAGCCAGAGGTAAGTTCCAATCCGAAGGCAGGAAAAAGCCAATGTCCCAGTTTGAAGGCAGTCAGGCAGGAGGAATTCTCTCTTACTGGGGGGGTGGGGGGTCAGCCTTTTTATCCTACTCAGGCCTTCAACTAATTGCATGAGTGTCACTCACGTTATGGAGGACAATCTGTGTCACTCAGTTTACCAATTTAAATCTTAATCTCATCCAAAAAACACCCTCATAGAAATACCCAGAATAATATTTGAAATATATCAAGACTCTGGGCATTTGCGGCCCAGTAAAGTTGACACATAAAATTAACTATCACAATATCCAATGGAAATGTGTACACATTTCCCTCAAAAGATATGTTCAAGAATATTCATGGCAGCATTATTCATAATAGCTTCACAATGGAAACAACCCAATTTTCATCAATAGTGGATACTGTGGTATACTACTATAATCAGATACTCTATGACAATTAAAATGAACAAACTAAAACAACATCTAACAACATGGGTGGGTCTCAAACATAATGTTGAGTGAAAGAAGCTAGACCCAATAGAATACATCCTGTAAGATTCCAGTCATAAGAGAACAAAAACATTCAAACCTAATCTCTAGTATTAGAAGTCAGGTTAATCATTACTTTGGTGGGGAGGGGCTAGAAACTGGAGAGGATCTTTCTGCTTGTCATTAATATTTTGTATCTTGATCTAATTTCAAAGTGTTTTAATTTTATATATTCACTGAGCTGTAATTTTTGATTTGTACCTTTTCTTTCTTATGTTTTCCTCCAAAAAAAGTTTATCTTAAAAATGGAGCTCCAATAAAATATATTTAGAAAACAAGAGATGGAATGATTTTTAAATGATCAGATCTTAAGTGTGGTAACATCATAGAAAGGTTTCTAAAAAAATGAAATAATCCTAGAGGACAGCCTGAGATGCAAAAAGGAATGGCATGTTTAAAATAAAAAGTAAATGAGGGAGAAACATAAACAAACATTTATGGATTATAACTATAACATTAAAATAATATCTAAACAATAATAATGATGCCTAAATTCAGGGGTAAAATGGCAAGAAAGAAACAAAATTTCCAATGATAATAACATATAATACTCACTGGGTGCAAAAACATTTAAAGTGTCCAAAGCTCCTTGTATATGTTGAAGGAAGGCACATATAATGCTTAAAGTATGGACTATATCCAGAGAAAATGCTAATTCAAAAAGATACATGCACCCCAATGTTTATTGCAGCACTCTTTACAATAGCCAGGACATGGAAGCAACCTAAGTGTCCATCAACAGATGAATGGATAAAGGATATGTATACATATGTACAATGGAATATTGCTCAGACATAAAAAGTATGAAATAATGCCATTTGCAGCAACATAGATGGACCTAGAGATTATCATACTAAGTGAAGTAAGCCAGATGGAGAAAGATAAATATCATATGATATCGCTTATATGTGGAGTCTACAAGAAAATGATGCAAGTGAATTTATATACAAAACAGAAATAGGGCTTCCCTGGTGGCGCAGTGGTTGAGAGTCCGCCTGCTGATGCAGGGGACACGGGTTCGTGTCCCGGTCCGGGAAGATCCCACATGCCGCGGAGCGGCTGGGCCCGTGGGCCATGGCCACTGAGCCTGCGCATCTGGAGCCTGTGCTCCGTAATGGGAGAGGCCACAGCAGTGAGAGGCCCGCATACCACAAAAAACAAAACAAAACAAAACAGAAATAGACCTACAGACATAGAAAACAAACTTATGGTTACCAAATGGGAAAGGAGAGGGATAAACTAGGAGTTTGGGATTAGCAGATATATAAAATAGATAAACAATGAGGACCTACTGTATATCGCAGGGAATAATACTTAATATTTTATAATAACCTATAAAGGAAAAGAATCTGAAAAAAATAGATATATATGTATGTATAACTGAATCACTTTGCTGTACCCCTGAAACTAACACAACATTGTAAATCAACTATACTTCAATAAAAAAGAAAAGAAAAGGAAAGAAAAATAAAGTACAGAATATGAAATACTTTTAAATGTTATAGGTAGGGAAGTTATCTGCTTCAGGCCATGAAAGAGTACCTTCCACCGTAAACAACTATAAAACTGGGTGAAATATATCAGGCAACTCTTTTTAGATGTTTGACAACAGGCAGTATAGGACTGTGATCCCACAATGAAGAGGAAAAAAGGGAGCCCTGCCCCCCCTTTGCTTTCTGCCTGAGGGAAATTTTGGGACCTTGGGTGGAGAGATGGCACCCAAGCAGAGCAAACTGGTGTTGCTGAGCTGAGGAGGCAAAGGTAGGATTTCTAGGCTGAAAAAAGTGGCTGGAATTTGTGTTGATACCCAAGAGGAGGGTGTAATGTAGAGGGTGGTGGTTTAGAAATTTATGAATTAACCATGAGCTTTTGGCCAAGAACTGGGCTGCACATGCATAAAAAAAGCAAAAGCCACACCCCTGCAACAAGGCCTAAGAGAGATTGCCTGTTATGGGGATAAAACCTGAATAGAGATGCCAAATATTGTGCTAAGTGATATTGGTGTTTTAGACCAACCAGAGTGGAGATATCTTGCTGAGCACCACCATTATTCATTCAAGATCCCAGAAAAGCCAAGGCCTAGGATTAAAGATCACACCCTAGAGTGAGGGCTAGGCCCTGGACTAAGTTTATAACCAAAATAATACACCCAAAAAAGTGTAAAGCCAAGTTGGGCAGGACTAGAACAGTACCTATTAATAACTGCCTACCAGAACATGACTCAGTACTCTTTAAAGCATTCCCTACTATGTACCATCTATGATGTTCAGCATACATTAAAAAATGACTAGACACGTGAAGAAGCAGAAAAAAATGAGGCCCATAGTTAAGGGGAAAAAAAAGACAGTCAATAGAAACAGAATCCACAATGACCCAGATGTAGGAATTAACAGACATAGACATTAAAGCAACTATTTTGAGTTTTTTAAAAACATAATAAAAATATGTTCACAAGGAATGATCAAACTGGGAACATCAGGAGTGAAATTAAAACCACAAAAACAGGGCTTCCCTGGTGGCGCAGTCGTTGAGAGTCCGCCTGCCAATGCAGGGGACACGGGTTCGTGCCCCAGTCTGGGAAGATCCCACATGCTGCGGAGCGGCTGGGCCCGTGAGCCATGGCTGCTGAGCCTGCGCATCCGGAGCCTGTGCTCCGCAACGAGAGAGGCCACAACAGTGAGAGGCCCGCATACCGCAAAAAAAAAAAAAACAAAAAAACCCACAAAAACTAACAAATATAAAATCTAGAAGTAAAAGTATATGAAAAATTTCACCAGATAGGCTTAAACACCAGATTGGAGTCTCCAGAGGAAAGGATTATGGAATTTAAGGATAGATGAATAGAAGTAATCCCACCTCAAGAACAGAGAAAACACAGATTGTAAACAAAATAAGCAGAGCCTCAGTGGTATGTAGAATGGTGGCAAGGAAACTAACATATATAAGCACATTTGTTGCCAGCAGATCTGTTCTATAAGAAGAAGTTCTAAAAGGAAGTTCTACAGGGTGCAGGATATGAGATGGAAACTTGGATTTGAAAATATAATGAGCTCCACAAATAGTAAACATTAATTCTAAAAAATTACCCTTTTCCTAACCTTATTTTTTTAATTGAAGTATAGTTGATTTACAATATTATATTAGTTTCAGGTGTACAGCATAGTGATTCAGTACTTTTATAGATACTAATCTTATCTTTTAAAATAATTCAACTCTCTGTTTAAATACAAAATTAATAACATTATGAGGTGGGGTTTATTACCCATGTAGTTGTAAACTATATGATAATAATTATACAAAGAATAGGAGAGGTTAAATAGAATTTTACTGTTAAAAGATTTTACATTTTACAGAAGGTAGTACAACAGTAACCACAGTAGACAGTCATAAGTTAATGAAGCATATTGTAATTCCTAGAACAAACACTTAATAAATACAAAATAGTATAATTAATAAGGCAATAGAGAAATTAAAAGAAAAAAATCAATCAATGCAGAAAATGGGTTTCATGAAATTAGATACCCATTCATACTCAAATCAAGTGAATGTATAAAAAACCTACAACTAATATCATATTTAATGGTGAGAACTAAACTCTTTTCCTGTAAGACCAGGAAGACGACAAGGATGTCCACTCTCACAACTTCTATTTATTATCATCCTGGAATACAAGAAGAAGAAATAAATGGTATACAGATTGGAAAGGATAAAATAAAGCTATCTTTATTCTCAGATAATATGATTGTTTATGTAGAACACACCAAAGAATCCATACACACAAAAAACACCCCCACAAAACTTGTTAACTAATTAAATGAGTATAGCAAGAGTGCAGGATGTAAAGTCTATATACCAAAGTAAACTGCTTTCCTATATACCAGGAATTGGAATTTAAATTTCAAAAAGCAAAACCATTTACAACAGCACCAAAAGAAATGATGTGCTTTGGTATACATCTAACAAAATATGTTATGCAGAAAACTATAGAACATCAATGAGAGAAATCAAAGAAGGTCTAAATGCAGAAATATTCCATGTTCATGAATTGGAAGAATCAATATTTTTAAGGTACCCATTCTTCCTAATTTGATCCATAGATTCAATGTAATCCCAAATAAAACCTCAGCAAACTATAGGAGAAAACTATAAAATTATAGGAAAAAAATCTATGTGACCTTAGATTTGGTCTCTTTTAGATACACACCACAAGCTCATTTCATGAAAAAAAACATTAATAATTTGGATCTTATTAAAATTAAACCATTTGCTCTGCAATGAACATTGTTAAGTGAATGAAAAGACAATCCACCAACAGGGAGAAAACATTTACAAATCACATGTCTGATAAGGGACATCTAGGCAAAATATACAAAGACTATTGATATTTAAAGCTTAACATTAAGCAAACAAAAAACTGAATTTAAAAATGGGCAAAAGATCTAAACGGACACCTCACCAAACAAGATATATAGATGGCAAATAGGCATATAAAAAGAGGCTTAACATCATTTGTCATTAGGAAAAGACAAATTAAAACAACAATGAAGTACCACTCTTAGAATGGCATATTTACAAAAAATGGTTAATACCAATTGCTGGCAAGGATATAATGCAACAGGGACTCTTCTAATTTCTGTATGAGAATGCAAAATGGTACAGCCACTTGAGAAGATAATTTGGCAAATTTTTTTTTTTTTTTGCCAATTGGATCTGGTTGAATTTATTTATTTATTTATTTATTTAACTTAATTTGTTTGGAGTCAGCCCACATCTTATTATTTATTAATTTATTTATTTTACAACTTTATTGGAGTATAATTGCTTCACAATGGTGTATTAGTTTCTGCTTTATAACAAATTGAATCAGTTATACATATACATCTGTTCCCATATCCCTTCCCTCTTGAGTCTCCCTCCCTCCCACCCTCCCTATGCCACCCCTCCAGTCAGTCACAAAGCACCGAGCTGATCTCCCTGTGCCATGTGGCTACATCCCACTATCTATCTACTTTACGTTTGGTAGTGTATATATGTCCATGCCTCTCTCTCGCTTTGTCACAGCTTAACCTTCCCCCTCCCCATATCCTCAAGTCCATTCTCAAGTAGGTCTGTGTCTTTATTCCTGTTTTACCCCTAGGTTCTTCATGACATTTTTTTTCTTGAATTCCATATATATGTGTTAGCATACGGTATTTGTCTTTCTCTTTCTGACTTACTTCACTCTGTATGACAGACTCTAGGTCTATCCACCTCATTACAAATAGCTCAATGTCGTTTCTTTTTAAGGCTGAGTAATATTCCATTGTATATATGTGCCACATCTTCTTTATCCATTCATCAGATGATGGACACTTACGTCGTTTCCATCTCCGGGCTATTGTAAATAGAGCTGCAATGAACATTTTGGTACATGACAATTTTTGAATTATGGTTTTCTCAGGGTATATGCCTAGTAGTGAGATTGCTGGGTCATATGGTATTTCTATTTGTAGTTTTTTAAGGAACCTCCATACTGTTCTCCATAGTGGCTGTACCAATTCACATTCCCACCAGCAGTGCAAGAGTGTTCCCTTTTCTCCACACCCTCTCCAGCATCTATTGTTTCTAGAGTTTTTGATGATGGCCATTCTGACTGGTGTGAGATGATATCTCATTATAGTTTTGATTTGCATTTCTCTAATAATTAATGATGTTGAGCATTCTTTCATGTGTTTGTTGGTAGCCTGTATATCTTCTTTGGAGAAATGTCTATTTAGGTCTTCTGCCCATTTTTGGACTGGGTTTTTGTTTATTTGCTATTGAGCAGCATGAGCTGCTTATAAGTTTTGGAGATTAATCCCTTGTCAGTTGCTTCATTTGCAAATATTTTCTCCCATTCTGAGGGTTGTCTTTTGGTCTTGTTTATGGTTTCCTTTGCTGTGCAAAAGTTTGAAGTTTCATGAGGTTCCATTTGTTTATTTTTATTTTTATTTCCATTTCTATAGGAGGTGGGGCAAAAAAGATCTTGCTGTGATTTATGTCATAGAGTGTTCTGCCTATGTTTTCCTCTAAGAGTTTGATAGTTTCTGGCCTTACATTTAGGTCTTTAATCCATTCTGAGCTTATTTTTGAGTATGGTGTTAGGGAGTGATCAAATCTCATACTTTTACATGTCCCTGTCCAGTTTTCCCAGCACCACTTATTGAAGAGACTGTCCTTTCTCCACTGTACATTCCTGCCTCCTTTATCAAAGATAAGGTGACCATATGTGTGTGGGTTTATCTCTGGGCTTTCTATCCTGTTCCATTGATCTATCTTTCTGTTTCTGTGCCAGTACCATACTGTCTTGATTACTGTAGCTTTGTAGTATAGTCTGAAGTCAGGGAGCCTGATTCCTCCAGCTCCATTTTTTGTTCTCAAGATTGCTTTGGCTATTCGGGGTCCTTTGTGTCCATACAAATTGTGAAATTTTTTGTTCTAGTTCTGTGAAAAATGCCATTGGTAGTTTGATAGGGATTGCATTGAATCTGTAGATTGCTTTGGGTAGTAGAGTCATTTTCACATTGATTCTTCCAATACAGGAGCATGGTATATCTCTCCATCTATTTGTATCATCTTTAATTTCTTTCATCAGTGTCTTATAATTTTCTGCATACAGGTCCTTTGTCTCCTTAGGTAGGTTTATTCCTAGATATTTTATTCTTTTTGTTGCAATGGTAAATGGGAGTGTTTTCTTGATTTCACTTTCAGATTTTTCATCATTAGTGTACAGGAATGCCAGAGATTTCTGTGCATTAATCTTGTATCCTGCTACTTTACCAAATTCATTGATTAGCTCTAGTAGTTTTCTGGTAGCATCTTTAGGATTCTCTATGTATAGTATCATGTCATCTGCAAACAGTGACAGCTTTACTTCTTCTTTTCCGATTTGGGTTCCTTTTATTTCCTTTTCTTCTCTGATTGCTGTGGCTAAAACTTCCAAAACTATGTTGAATAAGAGTGGTGAGGGTGGGCAGCTTTGTCTTGTTCCTGATCTTAGTGGAAATGGTTTCAGTTTTTCACCATTGAGGACAATGCTGGCTGTGGGTTTGTCATATATGGCTTTTATTATGTTGAGGAAAGTTCCCTCTATGCCTACTTTCTGCAGGGTTTTTATCATAAGTGGGTGTTGAATTTTGTCGAAAGCTTTCTCTGCATCTATTGAGATGATCATATGGTTTTTCTCCTTCAATTTGTTAATATGGTTTATCACATTGATTGATTTTCATATATTGAAGAATCCTTGCATTCCTGGAATAAACCCCACTTGATCATGTTGTATGATCCTTTTAATGTGCTGTTGGATTCTGTTTGCTAGTATTTTGTTGAGGAGTTTTGCATCTATGTTCATCAGTGATATTGGCCTGTAGTTTTCTTTCTTTGTGACATCCTTGTCTGGTTTTGGTATCAAGGTGATGGTGGCCTCGTAGAATGAGTTTGGGAGTGTTCCTCCCTCTGCTATATTTTGGAAGAGTTTGAGAAGGATAGGTGTTATCTCTTCTCTAAATGTCTGATAGAATTCGCCTGTGAAGCCATCTGGTCCTGGGCTTTGTCTGTTGGAAGATTTTTAATCACAGTTTCAATTTCAGTGCTTGTGATTGGTCTGTTCATATTTTCTATTTCTTCCTGAGTCAGTCTTGGCAGGTTGTGCATTTCTAAAAATTTGTTCATTTCCTTCAGGTTGTCCATTTTATTGGCATAAAGTTGGTTGTAGTAATCTCTCATGATCTTTTGTATTTCTGCAGTGTCAGTTGTTACTTCTCCTTTTTCATTTCTAATTCTATTGAGTCTTCTCCCTTTTTTTCTTGATGAGTCTGGCTAATAGTTTATCAATTTTGTTTATCTTCTCAAAGAGACACCTTTTAGTTTTAGTGATCTTTGCTATCGTTTCTTTCATTTCTTTTTCATTTATTTCTGATCTGATCTTTATGATTTCTTTCCTTCTGCTAACTTTGGGGTTTTTTTGTTCTTCTTTCTCTAATTGCTTTAGGTGCAAGGTTTACTCGAGGTGTTTCCTGTTTCTTAAGGTGGGATTGTTTTGCTATAACCTTCCCTCTTAGAACTGCTTTTGCTGCATCCCATAGGTTTTGGGTCATCGTGTCTCCATTGTCATTTGTTTCTAGGTATTTTTTTATTTCCTCTTTGATTTCTTCAGTGATCACTTCGTTATTAAGTAGTGTATTGTTTAGCCTCCATTTGTTTGTATTTTTTACAGATGTTTTCGGTAATTGATATCTAGTCTCATAGCATTGTGGTCGGAAAAGATACTTGATACAATTTCAATTTTCTTAAATTTACCAAGGCTTGATTTGTGGCCCAAGATATGATCTATCCTGGAGAATGTTCCATGAGCACTTGAGAAAAATGTGTATTCTGTTGTTTTTGGATGGGATGTCCTATAAATATCAATTAAGTTCATCTTGTTTAATGTATCATTTAAAGCTTGTGTTTCTTTATTTATTTTCATTTTGAATGATCTGTCCATTGGTGAATGTGGGGTGTTAAAGTCCCCTACTATGAATGTGTTACTGTCGATTTCCCCTTTTATGGCTGTTAGTATTTGCCTTATGTATTGAGGTGCTCCTATATTGGGCGCATAAATATTTACAATTTTTATATCTTCTTCTTGGATTGATCCCTTGATCATTATGTAGTGTCCTTCTTTGTCTGTTCTAGTAGTCTTTATTTTAAAGTCTATTTTGTCTGATATGAGAATTGCTACTCCAGCTTTCTTTTGATTTCCATTTGCATGGAATATCTTTTTCCATCCCCTTACTTTCAGTCTGTATGTGTCTCTAGGTCTGAAGTGGGTCTCTTGTAGACAGCATATATATGGGTCTTGTTTTTGTAACCATTAAGCAAATCTGTGTCTTTTGGTGGGAGTATTTAGTCCATTTACATTTAAGGTAATTATCAATATGTATGTTCCTACTCCCATTTTCTTAACTGTTTTGGGTTCGTTATTGTAGGTATTTTCCTTGTGTTGTGTTTCTTGCCTAGGAAAGTTCCTTTAGCATTTGTTGTAAAGCTGGTGTGGTGGTGCTGAAGTCTCTCAGCTTTTGCTTGTCTGTAAACCTTTTAATTTCTCCATCAAATCTGAATGAGATCCTTGCTGGGTAGAGTCATCTTGGTTGCAGATTTTTCTCCTTCATCACTTTAAATATGTCCTGCCAGTCCCTTCTGGCTTGTAGAGTTTCTGAAAGATCAGCTGTTAACCTTATGGGGATTCCCTTGTGTGTTATTTGTTGTTTTTCCCTTGCTGCTTTTAATATGTTTTCTTTGTGTTTAATTTTTGACAGTTTGATTAATATGTGTCTTGGCATATTTCTCCTTGGATTTATCCTGTATGGGACTCTCTGTGCGTCCTGGACTTGATTAACTATTTCCTTTCCCACATTAGGGAAATTTTCAACTGTAATCTCTTCAAATATTTTCTCAGTCCCTTTCTTCTTCTCTTGTTCTTCTGGAACCCCTATAATTCGAATGTTGGTGCGTTTAATGTTGTCCCAGAGGTCTCTGAGACTGTCCTCAGTTCTTTTCATTCTTTTTTCCTTATTCTGCTCTGCAGCAGTTTTTTTCCACTCTTTTCTCTTTCAGGTCACTTATCCGTTCTTCTGCCTCAGTTATTCTGCTACTGATCCCTTCTAGAGTATTTTTAATTTCATTTATTGTGTTGCTCATCATTGCTTGATTCATCTTTAGTTCTTCTAGGTCCTTGTTAACTGTTTCTTGCATTTTGTCTAATCTATTTCCAAGATTTTGGATCATCTTTACTATCATTATTCTGAGTTCTTTTTCAGGTAGACTGCCTATTTCCTCTTCATTTGTTAGGTCTGGTGGTTTTTTATCTTGCTCCTTCACGTGCTGTGTGTTTTTCTTTCTTCTAATTTTGCTTATCTTACTGTCTTTGGTGTCTCCTTTTCACAGGCTGCAGGTTCATAATTCCCATTGTTTTTGGGGTCTGTCCCCAGTGGCTAAGGTTGTTTCAGTGGGTTGTGTAGGCTTCCTGGTGGAGGGGACTCGTGCCTGTGTTCTGGTGGATGAGGCTCGATCTTGTCTTTCTGGTGGACAGTTCCACATCTAGTGGTGTGTTTTGGGCTGTCTGTGGTCTTATTATGATGTTAGGCAGCCTCTCTGCTAATGGGTGGGGTTGTGTTCCTGTCTTGCTAGTTGTTTGGCATAGCGTGTCCAGCACTGTAGCTCGCTGGATGTTGAGTGAAGCTCGGTGCTGGTGTTGAGATGGAGATCTCTGGGAGATTTTCGCCATTTGATATTATGTGGAGCTGGGAGGTCTCTTGTGGACCAGTGTCCTGAAGTTGGCTCTCCCACCTCAGAGGCACAGCACTGACTCCTGGCTGCAGCACCAAGAGCCTTTCATCCACACGGCTCCTCAATTTGGGATGATTCGTTGTCTATTCATGTATTCCACAGATGCAGGGTACATCAAGTTGATTGTGGAGCTTTAATCCGCTGCTCCTGAGTCTGCTGGGAGAGATTTCCCTTTCTCTTCTTTATTCTCACAGCTCCCGGGTCTCAGCTTTGCATTTGGCCCCACCTCTGCGTGTACGTCGCCGAAGGGCGTCTGTTCTTCGCCCAGACGGGACGGGGTTAAAGGAGCAGCTGCTTCGGGGACTCTGGCTCACTCAGGCCGGGGGGAGGGAGGGGTAGGGAATGAGGGGCAAGACTGCGGCGGCAGAGGCCGGTGTGACATTGCAACAGCCTGAGGCACGCTGTGCGTTCTCCCGGGGAAGCTGTCCCTGGATCCCGGGACCCCGGCAGCGGCGGGCTGCACAGGCTCCCTGGAAAGGGGGCATGGACAGTGACCTGCGCTCGCACACAGGCCTCTTGGCGGCGGCAGCAGCAGCCCCAGCGTCCCATGCCCGTCTCTGGGGTCTGCGCTGTTAGCTCCGGCTCGCGCCTGTCTCTGGAGCTCCTTTAAGCAGCGCTCTTAACCCCCTCTCCTTTTGGGGGGTCTGAGGTCTTCTGCCAGCGTTCAGTAGGTGTTCTGTGGGCGTTGTTCCACGTGTAGACAACGTTCTGGTGTATCTGTGCGGAGGAAGGTGATCTCCGCGTCTTACTATTCCGCCATCTTCCCCTGAGCTCCTCCTGGCAAATTTTTAAAAAACTAAATGTTATGGGTTGAATTCCTCCAGCCCCCACCTCATGCTGAAGTCCTAAACTCCAGTGCCTCAGAATATGACATTATTTGGAAATAGGGTCATTGCAGATATATAGTTATACTGGAGTTGTATACTGGAGCTATAATACTCCAGTATTAGATATACTGGAGTATGATGGGCCCCTAATCCAATATGATTAGTGTTCTTGAGAAAAGGAAATTCAGAGACATGTACACAGAGACAGGCCACCATGCAGGGAGGAAGGCAGAAATCAGGGTCATGCTCCTACATGCCAGGGAATGCCAAAGATTGCCAGCAAACCACCAGAATATAGGAGAGAAATAGAATAGATTCTCCCTCACAGCTCTCAGAAGGAACCAACTCTTGCTAACACTGATAATCAGGCTGTTAGTCTCCAGAACTGTGAGACAGTAAATGTTTATTGTTTAAGCAATTCTGTTTGTGGTTCTTTGTTATGTCAGCCCTAGGAAACTAACACACTAAACATAGTCTGATCCTATGATAGTCAATCACATTTTAGGTATTTATCCAATGATTTGAAACTTTATGTACACTCACACACACACACACAAATCTGCACTTGAATGTTAATTACAGCTTTATTAATAATTACCCCAAGGGACTTCCCTGGCAGTCCAGTGCTAAAGAATCTGCCTTCCAATGCACGGGATGCGGCTTCAATCCCTGGTCGGGGAACTAAGATCCCACATGCCGGGGCAACTAAGCCTGCGCACACAGCTACCGAGCTCGGATGCCTCAACAAGAAGAGCCCACGTGCTGCAAACTACAGAGCCCATGTGCCCTGGACCCCATGCACCATAACTACAGAGCCCACACACCCTGGAGCCCATGCACCACAACTAGAGAAAGAAAACCCGCATACCACAATTGGAGAGAAGGCTGCGTGCCCCAACGAAGAGCCCATGCCCCGCAACTAAGAACCAGCACAGCCGAAACAAAAAAAAAAAAACCCCAAAAACCCAAAAAAGTTAAAAAAAAATTACCCCAAACTGGAAGTAATCAAAATGCCCTTCAATAGATGAATGGGTAAATAAACTATGTTACATTTTTGGAATGGAATAGTATTCAGCAATGAAAAGAAATAAGTTATCAAGCCATGCAAAAACATGGAAGAATCTTAAAAGTATATTGCTACATGAAAGAAACCAGTCTTAAAAGGCTACATACTACATGATTCCATTTATATGACATTGTGGAAAAGACAAAACTATAATGATGATAAATGTATCCGTGGTTTCCAGGGATTTGGGAAGAGAGAGATAAATAGGTGAAGCACAGGGGAGTTTATAGGACAGAGAAACTATCCTGTATAATATTTTAATGGTAGAGGTATTGAGGCAGGAGATAGATGGGCTCCAGGCTAGACAGTTACAACTGGCCTCTTGTTCACATTTCCTGGGGTGAGAAGAAGATGGGCTCCAGGCCAGACATTCATTATCAGCCCCCTGTTTACATTTCCTGAGGCAAGAGACAAACAGGGTCCAGACTACATATTTATGACCGGATTCCTGTCTATATTTCGAGATCTGCACTTCGATTAAGAAACAACAACAGGAATAGGGTAGATAACTGGACATTTGACACTTTTATGGCCGGGACAGAGAGGAGCTAAATGCTGTTAAAAGATCAAGAGGTCATACATTTCCCAACCTTGGGGCAAGAGAGACACTACACATGCACAAAAGGCTTCATGGGGTCAAAAAGGCAGGGGATGCTAGACCATAATAAGTCTTGCCATCGTCCCTCCCAGAGGCCTTTGCGATGAAATCCATCTTGACTGAGGGTTGCGTGAGCACCCAGGGGAGAGTCCAGAGACAAATTAGCCATAGGGTCAAAATAATACGGTTGGGGTCTTCCCTGGTGGCGCAGTGGTTGAGAGTACGCCTGCTGATGCAGGGGACACGGGTTCGTGCCCCGGTCCGGGGGGATCCCACATGCCGCGGAGCGGCTGGGCCCGTGAGCCATGGCCGCTGGGCCTGTGCGTCTGGAGCCTGTGACCCGCAACGGGAGAGGCCACAGTGGTGAGAGGCCCGCGTACCAAAAAAAAAAAAAAAAAGTACGGTTGGCCCAGAAGAAGACAAAGACCCGGAAGGCTGCCCCCTTATAAGGGATTTAAACTTCCCAAAGGCACGGCTCTCTCTCTGAGTTTGCCCATGCGTCTTTCCACATGTACTTTGTTTTTCCAGTAAATGTTTACTTTTCTCTTTACCTTCTGCCTCCTCACCTGAATTCATTCTTGACAAGGCAGGCAAGAACTGGGGGTTTAGGCCCTAGCAGCTGGCCTCTGTGGTCTAGCAGTTAGGACTCCCGGTCCAGGAAATAAGATCTTGCTTCCAGCTACTGCTTGCTGCTGCTTGCTGCAAGCTGCCGCTTACTGCTGCATGCTTCCAAAATCAATATGACATTATGCTTTTTAAAAATCCACAGAACTTTATAGCAAAAAGAATGAGCTTCACTTGATGCAAAATTTTAAAAAATCACTTTGGGATTCAGGGGAATCCCATGATGGAATGTTGACTGTGACAAAAATATCTAACAGTATCTAACAGTGTCAGAAATATCTAAAATAACCTCAGTGAAGGGGATGAGGGAAAATGTACTTACCTAAGTAACTTTGGAAATGAATGGAGACTTAAAGGCAAAAAAGACTACATAAGCACTGTACTCCATTCGGCAAAGCACATGTACATCCCCTAAGGGTACAGGTTAAAAACAGGGAGATCAGCTCGTTGCTTTGTGACCACCTAGAGGGGTGGGATAGGGAGGGTGGGAGGGAGGGAGATGCAAGAGGGAAGAGATATGGGAACATATGTATATGTATAACTGATTCACTTTGTTATAAAGCAGAAATTAACACACCATTGTAAAGCAATTATACTCCAATAAAGATGTTAAAAAAAAAAGAATTCTGAAACCTTTATAGATGCATACTGAAGTTCAACCAGTAAGTAAATAGATGTAATGGTATGAGACAGGTTTCTCACCGTAGGAGATGGGGGTTACCCACAAGCAAGGGGGAGGGGGCTAAGATGATCCATGTTGCATTATAGTTGGAGAATTCAGTGTGGACTTATGTGGAGTTTAATATGGATATAGATGGGTTTGTGCATATATACATGGGTTAGATAAACATATATCTCCTTCCTCTGAAAACTCCAGAGGTCCTAGAAGCAATCTCCCCCAGTAGCAACAAGCACACCCAGGATTCAGATGTTCACTTCTAATACCATTTTCAAACCAAAGGAACTAGGGATCCTTGGAGAAATGGCTGATTCTAGGACTGGGGCCAGAAATATTACAAGTCTGGAGAATCTCGTAGCGCTAGAAAGAATGCAGGTGCTCAAAGACAACCCACAAGGGAGGGTATCAAAGCAACACAGGAGCCAACTGAAAGAGCTCCCAATGACCAAAGCTGGAAGAATATGGGCAATAAAATAAAGTCAGGGGATTAGAACCCAAAGTAGAAAGTAAATGTCCATGAATCTACACTGATATAAATTATTGAATTCATAAATGTGGGAAGAGAGATGAATTTCCCAAGAAGAATAATTTGAGATAATTTATGTAAATACTTTAAGGAGTATTTAAAATGTATGTAAATATTTTAGTAGATAGAGTATAACTCCCCACTCCTTAAATGTGAGCTGCACATTTTGCCTTCCTTCCAAAGACCACAGGACAGAGAGGGAGGTAAAAAAGAGGAGCTTCAGGGTACTTCCCTGGTGGTCCAGTGGTTAAGACTCCACACTTCCACTGCAGGGGGCATGGGTTTGATCCCTGGTCAGAGAACTAAGATGCTGCATGCTGTGTGGCATGGCCCCAAATTAATATAAAATAAAATTAAAGAATACCTATACTATCCCTGACATATATCAGTTCACAATAAAAAAAAAAGAGGAACTTCACAAAGGAGAAATCTGAGAAACATTACCTCAACACAATTGATCAAGGTCAACAACAGCAGTGATAAGTCATGTTAACAGTATGTACCCTTGATATGATGTGATGAGAATGGCACTTTACCTTTGTGGTCTTCTTCCCCAAAACGCACAACCTCAGTCTAATCCTGAGTAAACATCTGATAAACCCACACTGAAGGACTTTCTACAAAATACCTGACAGGTACTCCTCAAAACTATCAAAATTATCAATAAACCGGCATAGCTGAGAATCTATCACAGCCAAGAGGAGCCTAAGGAGACATGATATCTAATGTGATGTGGTGTCCTGGATGGGATCCTGGAACAGAAAGATAGTGGGCAAAAACTAAGAAAATCTGAATAAAGTGTGGTCTTTAGTTAATAATAATGTATTCATATTCTTTCTTTAGTTGGAAAAATATAACATACTGATGTTAGATGTTAACAATAGTGGATCCTGGGTATTGAGTATATAAGAATTCTCTGAACATCTCCACAGCTTTTTTTGTAAAGCTAAAATTATTCTAAAAATAAAAATGTATTCAGAACAAAAACATGACACTTGCTGTAGGCTTTTATAAGGCACACTTGATAAGGTTAAGATAGTTTTCTTCAAACCTAGGTTTGTTGTTTATCTTTTAGTCCTGAATGAGCATTGGATTTTACACAACACACTGAATTTTATTATGTCAGTATATTTTGTTGACATGATATTTTTTATTTGCCTGTTAATGTGGTGATGAGTATTTTGCCTTCGTGGGATAAATTCTCTGTAGCATGCCATGCTGTGTAATAGCATTTTACCCACATTAGAACTTCTTTCAAAATTGCAGTCAATCCTCTCAAACCCTGCCACTGCTTTATCAACTAAGTTTATTCAACATTCTAAACCCTTTGTTGTCATTTCAACAATCTTCACAGCATCTTCACCAGGAGTAGATTGCATCTCAAGAAACCACTTACTTTGCTCATTCATAAGAAGCAACTCCTCATCCATTAAAGTTTTACCATGATATTGCAGCAATTCAGTCACATCTTCAGGCTCAAGTTCTAAGTCTAGTTCTCTTTCTAAGTAATCTGCAGTTACTTCCTCCACTGAAGACTTGAACCCCTCAAAGTCATTCATCAGAGATGGAATCAACTTCTGTCAAATTTTTGTTAATGTTGATATTTTGACCTCTTCCCATGAATCACAAGTGTTCTTAATAGCATCTAGAATGGTGAATCCTTTCTAGAAGGTTTCAATTTACTCTGTCCAGATCCATCAGAGGAAGCATTATCTATGGTAGCTGCAGCCTTGCAAAATGTATTTCTTCAATAATGACATTAAAGTTGAAAGTACTCTTTGATTCATGGGCCACAGAATGAATGTTGTGTTAGCAGGCATGAAAACAACATTAATCTCACTGTCCACCTCCATCAGAGCTCTTGGGTGACTAGGTGCATTGTCAATGAGCAGTAACATTTTGAAAGGGACTTTTTTTTTTTTTTTCTGAGCAGTATGTCTCAACAGTGGGCTTAAAATATTCAGTAAACCATGTTGTAAACAGATGTGCTGTCATCCAGCCTTTGTTGTTTCACTGAGAGCATAGGAAGAGCAGATTTAGCATAATTCTTAGGGCCCCAGGATTTTCAGAATGGCAAATGGCATTGGCTTCAACTTCAAGTCACCAGCTGCATTAGCCCCTAACAAGACAGTCAGCCTGTCCTTTGAAGCTTGGAAGCCAGGCATTGAGTTCTCCTCTCTAGCTATGGAAGTCCTGGATGGCATCTTCTTCCAACAGAATGCTGTTTCATCTACATTGAAAATCTTTTGTATAGTGTAGCCACCTTCATTGATTATCTTAGCTAGATCTTCTGGATAACTTGCTGCAGCTTCTACATCAGCACTTGCTGCTTCACCTTGCACCTCTGTTATGGAGATGGCTTCTTTCCTTAAACCTCATGAACCAGCTTCTGCTAGCTTCAGACATTTCTTTTGCAGCTTCCTCATCTCTCTCAGCCTTCACAAAATTGAAGAGAGTTAGGGTCTTCCTCTGGATTAGACTTTGGCTTAAGGGAATGTTGTGGCTGGTTTTATATTCTATCCAGACCACGAAAATTTTCTCCATATCAATAAGAAGGCTGTTTCATGTTCTTATCATCCATGTGTTGACTGGAGTAGCACTTTCAATTTCCTTCAAGAACTTTTCTTTTGAATTCACAACTTGGTTAACTGTTTGGTGCAAGAGTTCTAGCTATTGGTCTGTCTTGGTTTTCAACATGTCTTCCTCACTATGCTTAATCATTTTTAGCGTTTGATTAAAATGAGATATGTACAATTCTTCCTTTCACTTGAGCACTTAGAGGCCACTGGAGGGTATTAATTGGTCTAATTTCAATACTGTTGTGTCTCGGTGAGTAGGGAGGCCCTAGGAGAGGGAGAGAGACAGGGGAACAGCCAGTCAGTGGAGCAGTCAGAACATAGAACCTTTACTGATTAAGTCTGCCATCTTATATGGGTGTGGTCTGTGGTGTCCCAGAACAACTATAATAGTAACGTCAAAGATCAGCCATAGATCACCATAAAGAACATAATTTTAATGAAACAGTTTGAAATATTATGAGAATTACCAAAATGTGACACAGAGGCATGAAGTGAGCAAATGCTATTGGAAAAATGACGTCAATAAACTTGCTCACTACAGAGTTGCTGCAAACCTTCAATTTGTAAAAAAACATCATATCTGTGAAGTGCAATAAAACGAGGTCTGCTTGTATAGCCAAACTCACAGACCTACTTATTGGCACAGCACAGACTGGAATTTATTTTCCACACTCACATTGGCTCTAAATTGTCAACTGAGTGAGTGGATTGTTCTTGTTGCTGCTCCAGGCACCTAGCAGAAAGAGGGCATAAACCAATACAGATGGTCCCCAATTTAAGATGGTTCAACCTATGATTTTTTGACATCATGATGCTGTGAAAACAATATGCATTCAGAAGAAACTGTACTTCAAAGTTGGCATTTTTATCTTTTCCCAAGCTAGCAATATGTGGTACCATACTCTCGTGATGCTGGGCAGCAACTGTGAGCACAGCCCCCAGTCAGCCACATGATCACGACAAGGATAAACAACTGATACCACCATTCTGTTTTTTACTTTCAGTACAGTGTCACAATAAGTTACATGAGATATTCAACACTTCATTATAAAGTGTTTTGTCTTAGATGATTTTGCCCAACTGTAGGCTGATGCACGGCTTCTAAGCACATTCAAGGTAGGCAAGGTTAAGCTTTGATGTTTGGTAGGTTAGGTTGTATTCAGTGCATTTTCGACTTAAAATATTTTCAACTTATGATGGGTTTATCAAGATGCAACCCCGTTGTAAGTCAAGGTAGATCTGTACTTACTGACCTGTTGTCCCACTGGAAAATGCTTTAATTTGAGGTTTCTGATATTATGGGGTACAAGGGAGGCAAGGAAGTAGTTACGCTTTCAGAAACGTGATCCCCATGACCATATGCACATATATGAAGTCCCTTGGCCTCTCTGGGCTCATATACCTCTAGGATGGAAGGCACGGCTTAAAGGTACCTTCAGGAAATGTGTAGGAGAGTGGGTGCTGCATTCATAGGACCAGTGGAGGTGGTGTGCCAGTGGGAATCTTCCAACTGATGCTTCTTATGTCTCCTCTATTCTGTTGTTGGGTTTTATTTTCCTTGTCTGACTCTCTTTTTGCCAGTGGCCAATACCGTGTAGTTCATTCCTTCACCATATGCCAGCTCTGTGTGTATCCAGACGGCCCCAGATGGTGTGGAACTCAGGAGCCAGATGAAGTGATGAGCATGCCTGTGTGCTCACCAGGAATCCCTACTCTGGTGTTCCCGTCTCCCTGCAAACCCCTCCTTTGAGGCAAGCCCAGGTCAGCAGTCACCTCTTCTATGAACCCTTCTCCAGAAAGAATGAATCCTTCCTTCTTCTAGGATCCTGTTGCAGTTATCAAAGCCTATACTGATTATTTATTTATATGTGCATCAGTTAACGGGTGTGAATTTGCTACAGGACACTTCATTGCAAGGCTGACATAATTCTTTGTTTTTCCATATCAAATAAGTGGCTTGGTCGCCCTTTACTGCTGCTGGGGTAAATTCAAGGGCAGTCACATTTTGGTAAGCCTTTCCCTAGTTTTTGGTGCCATCCAGGAATCCTGGGCCTTATGCACTTCAGAGATGTGGGCATTGCCTCTGCTGGTCCACAGCGATCCCAGATCCTGGTGGAGCTCAGATTCTCTGGGGCCTGAGGAAAGTGAGCTGCAGAACCCCCTAAGTGGGCACAGGGAACCCCTCTGCACTCAGCCTTCTGCAACATGCTTGCTGAGAGCAAAGGGGACAGTGTCTACACACCACTTTTGAAGGCCCTCGTCAGCATTCTCTCTCCCATCCTCTTACAGAACCATGACCCCTCCTCAATATCTAGGATGTAACTAAGCCCCTGACCCCTTCGACTGGTGTCTGCTCTGAGCTTCCTCTTGGCAATTAATTCTCTTGGCCTCAGAAAAAAAAAACAATGCCTAGATCACACCACCAAGTTTTGACTGTCCTTCTGACAAGCCGTGGGGAGTTAACTTTTCAACATTTTCAATCGCCTTTAAAAGAGAATGAGATATAAAGAGGATATACACTGGGAATTCCATGACACACTTTTGCAGAGTCTCCTCCCTGTAGAACGCCTCCCTGGCGGACTTCGCCTCTCCTCTTGGCGCCTCCAGAACCGGCTGAGAAGCAGGCTGGTGATGCCCAGCAAATGGATGCTGGAAGAACATCCACGACCGGCGGGAGGTAGGAGGGGCCTTTCTCAGGTCTGTCTCATCTCCTTGGAGGGAGTCGCGAACCTGTGGGAGCCCGGTTCCCGGGCGCTGCACCCAGCCCCGGCGGGGGGCAGGAAGGGCCCTGGAGAACCGGACCCAGGAGGGTCCCGGCCTTCTCCCATCGACCCGGCGCAGCTTCTGAGAGCATCAGCGAGCGGAGTGGGGACAAAGGACAGAAGGGACCGGCAGAGCCTGGCCTTGGACAGCCTCGGGAGCGCGGGGACCGCTTGGTGGAGACAGAGGCGGGGCGGGGGCGCACCTACCCGGGAGCGTTTGGTCTACTGTTCCCCACTGCGGCCGCCGAGCCGCCCGAGGGCCGGCGGGCGGGGGGTGGGCCCGAAGGGACGGGTGGGAGGGGCGCGGGTGGGCGGGGGCGGGGCTCGTCACGTGGAGAGACGAGCGGGGGTGGGCGGGGCGGGGGCGCGCGCTCGACTCTTTAAAGACGCGCGAGCCGAACCGTGAGAAGCGGCTCTGCGGCCGCAGGCGCAGGCCCGAGCCGACTTCCGAGACGCGCTGCTCCGGCCCCAAAATGCGCCGCTTACTGTGCCTGGTGCTGGCCGCGTCGCTCCTGCACGGTAAAGCCGCTGGTCTCCCCGCCCTCCACTCTTCGTCCGCGGGATCCCGGGCGCATCCCGGGTGGCTTGGGGCGCCCTGCGCCGGCCCCGGGTTTGGGGGTTCGCTCCCGCCGGGGGCGGCGGGGGTCGCTGTCGGCGGTGCCGCGGGAAGGCGAGCCCTGCGCGTCTGGGCTGCGCCGCTTGGGCGGCCGGGGGTGCGGGCAGGGGGCGCGGGGCGCATCCCCTCTGGCCTTCCCTGAGCAGCCCGCTCGGCTCTCCTCTCCTCTCCTGAAGTGTCCCTGCAAGGCGAGTTCCAGAGGAAGCTCTATAAGGACCTGGTCAAGAACTACAACCCCTTGGAGAGGCCCGTGGCCAACGACTCGCAGCCGCTCACCGTCTACTTTTCCCTGAGCCTTCTGCAGATCATGGACGTGGTGAGTCCCGGCCCGGCCCTGCCCGCCGCCGCGTGCCTCGGTTTCCCCGGTCGCCTGGGAGGAGCCTGGCGCGCGCCCCGGCCACCTGTGCGCGGGTACTTCAGACCCGCCTTGCCCTCGGTTTAGAAACTCAGGACGAAAGTATCTCCGTCCCGAGCCGGGAATCCTCAAGAACAGGTCCGAATGATCACGTATTAGTACCCCTTCTGGTATAAGTATTGGCATGCAGTCCGACATTTATAGTCAATTTAGACATTTCTAGGCTTTTCTGCTGCCCGTGGTATGCAACTTCTCTGGGTAGAGGCCTGGCCTTGGGCTTTAAAGCTGGTTCATATGTCCAGGCAAAGGGCCAACTCTGAGCATTTAGACCCCCTCCCCAATTCCAGTAATGGGCATTCTTTGCCTTCCTGGTGAGGGTAGTGTGGGTCGTCTTGCTTTGAGGATGAACAAAGCTCCGCCGCAGGGATACACTTGTCTGCTCCTTCAGGCAGCTGCTTTCAGCCCCACGGGCTTGTGCACTTCAATTGGCAGATCTGTGTAATACCTGGGTAAGTTTGTTCTTTCGCTCTTCTAGACTGCTTTGGATATTCAGTTTCCCATATTAAATATGGATATTGGATATTTAGTTGGCACATCCTCATACGATATAAATATTTTACAAAAGCGTTTAAGTCATTATAAATGGGTTTCAGTGTCTAGCCTGTACAAGGCATTCATTGGACTGTGCTCTGGAGAAGTGTACAGGTGTGACGCTGTTTCAGGGAGGGAAGAATGTGGTAGGAAGGGGGTGTGAGAATAGCTACAATAGGTAGAAAGTGCTAAGAGCCTCCAGAGGTGTGCAGATTAGAGGTGTAAAAAGACAGGTAAGATTTCATAGTCTTGCAAATAAAGAGTGCCCCGTTCTCTTACACTGATGTATGTTGCATCACTTAACCTAGTTAAATTGCTGTGATGAATGGCTTGCTTTCCCACATGACACCTGTGTTAAATGTGTACTTCCTTCTACAGATAGACCTATGCTTCAAAATATTGAATGTGTGTGCGATGACGTGGGCAGGTTATCACAGAGGAGAGCTGTAAAGGCAGACAAGTGCTGTCTCGTGGGTTACCAGGGCAAAAATTCCTGTTTTCAGAGCTTGGGCTGCAGGAAAGGGGAAAGGATGGAGATATGGGGTTAGGGGAAGAGGGCCTGAGAAAGCTGCCCTGGTGTTAAGCGGAGCCATGGTGGAGAAATGGAGTTACAGGGGCGTTGGAGCAGCACAGGCCTGCAGCATTTGGGGAGGCAAGTGCTTTATGGAGCAGCTTCTCTGTTACTTCAGAGAGCTCAGGATTTGTGCTTGGGACCTTTGGTAGGTTCTGGCTCTGCTCGTTTCTGGCTGGTTGTTCTGAGGAAAGTTTCTTAAACATCCTGAGTCTGTATTTTCCAGTTAATACATTGTTCTCACTGTGGATCTAGCCGGGAATGCATTTAACTTCCCAGCCCAGCAATTCTGTGAGCTCATGGAGTGGCCTTGAGCAAATTACTTTACCTTTCTAAGCCCTGTTTCCTCATGTGTAAAATGAGAATAATAATACCCACTTCACAGGGTTTTGAGAGGATTAAATAAGAGAAAGTGCTTGCCACACACTGGTGATTCACAGAAGGTTTGCTTGATCTTCATTATGTAGCTACTCAACTCAAAGGTTGGGATGTCAGTGCCTAGAAAGGTGTGGTCTCTTGCCCAAGGTCGCTCATTGGTTAGAGGCAGGGCTGTGTGGAACATCCACATTTGCCTTGCAAGTCCTTTGCATCTCCTGCCTCTTTTAGAATCTGTAACTTCTTTTGCAGGTAGAAGTCAGCTTAATTTATTTAAACTGCCTGAGTGTAACTGATTGAATGTAACTATCCTGAGATCCTGGGTGAAAAGGAAGTCTCTCCATTAGAAATAATGAAGTATGCAAACATTTGTATTCCAGCAGGACTCGGCTCTGTCTGGTTTTGAAGCAGAGCCAGGGCTTTCCAGCCAGACTCTCGGGGCCCTGGACAGAGATACAGTGACTCATAAGTGATCCATGTGGCAGAGCCCTAACTGTTGTCAGGTTCTCTTTACAAATTTTGTTCCAGGGGTCCTTTGCCCATTCTTACTGGGCTGTTCTAGAGAACATTTTTTCTCCCAAATCTTGTTATTGTTCCTCTTTCTGCCAGCAGAGATTTCCTGGCGGGAGTAATAGGGAAGATAATGTGTGATTCTACATATCTTATTTTCATGGAAGATCATTTACCTGTTTATCAACTTATTCCACACATACTTATTGAACCCTTCTTGTGGACTTTGCTAGATTCTGGGAGTTTATACATGGTTAAGGGATTATTTCTACTTCTAGAATTCACAGTCTATCTAGGGAGACTGACGTGTAAATCCAAGATTATATCATGTGTAATTGAACAGAAATGTCTGTAAAGTGGTACAGACACACATAGTAGGAAATATTTACTTCCAGCCAGGGTGGCTAGGAATTAGATTTCTAAAGGTGAGCAGAAGTTTGCCAGTTGGAGAAAATAAGAAAGGCTTTCCAGGTGAGACGAACAGGGTGAGGAAAGATGAGAGTGGGGTGAGAACAGCACACCCTCAACAAGGTGTGTTCTGTGGAACACTGGCTCCCAGTTGATCTTCGCTGCGGGTTTTGCTGAAAAACTTTTCAGAAACTTGAATGTGCTATGTGTATTGAGAATTTTTTAAAGGAGGGATATCATACTAACAAAACTACTAACTTTCTCTTAGGTACCCTTTTGTAATAATGATGTTCTAGAAACACACCTTGCAAGGATGGGGTTATCTTTTGGTGGGAGGGCTGAGGTGAGTTCATACCGTAGACAGAAGAGATATTGAACATGAGGTGTGTCGAGTGGCTCTGCAGAGTTTACATTTTGCCCTGGACCCTCGCCTGGGTATCTCCCAGTACATGAGGCGGAGGTGGTGGTGTGCCAGAGGATTTGTGAAGCTGCAAGACCAGCTTGCCATTGGATATTTTCCTAGAAATGGAAACAGTCCAAACCATTATATTTGTATTCAACACAACAAGTATAAATTATAGACTAGAATGAAAAAAATGTGCATAAATTTCTAAAGACAAAGCCTGTGTGTTTAGAGGGATAGTTTTACCTGCAGTGGCCTGCTCTAGCTATCCACCAGGCCCCCTTGGTGAGGCATGAGGTGAAGCATGGGAAGGGGTGGTGGATTTTTAATCAAGAGGAGGGATGTTACTAGATCTGTGTTTAGATCGAGGATGCTGAGGGCAGTGTATGTGTGGGACAGATTAAAGAGAAGAGAAAGTGTAGGCAAAGGATGAAGAGGTCGAAACTAGAATGGTCACTGTGTGAATGTGGAGACGTGGACAGATTCCAGAGACATTTTGGGTATACTATCTATGATATATAACCGTGTATGTGAACTTCATGTAGGTATATAGATAAATTTATGAAATGAAAGTACCTAAATGCATACTCTGACTTATGGTGATTATTAATTTACTTCATGGGCTTGTATCTGGGCTGGGAATGAGATAATACCTAAGAAATCATTTTGAAGTGATGCAAGTGTAAGGTTCTTAAACTACCAACAGTTTTCATAATATTTCTCCTTTATGCATGCCATTTAGTCATTTGCCTGTACACATATATCTGAAGGCCATTCCGAGTGTTGATTTGCATAAAATAAATGTGTACAGTTATGAAAGCATGGCCAGAAGGCAAGGTATTTAAAATGAATAATAGGAATCAACAGAAAAGTATACGGAAATGTATAATATATAATGATGCGTGGATGATTTTTGCTCTTTTGTACGTTTGGAATTGCAGATTCAACTTTTTAGAAGCTTTAGTCATAAGACAGCAGAACAAAGTGGTTGTGCATTTGGGGTTTGCTACTGCAGAGGGCAGGCATGGGTGTGGAGCCCAGTATCTGAGGGCTTGTGTGTTATCTGAAATCCCTTGGTGGCCACTGCTCTGGTTTGTCAGACTTATGATTTTATATTTACTTTTCACTATGTAAAAGGCTACAACTCTAACTTAATATTACCAAATATTTGCTGTAAAAATTGCACACCTTGAAGACAGTCTATGAGGAAAACCCAAGGTGCAATAATGTAATTATCCTAATAATGTTTTTATAAGTGATATTTTTTACAACTACAAATATGTGTTTTGTGCAAGAAATCAAATTAAACCAAAAAAGGACTGCAGGGGGGAAAATCACCCAAATCACCAACACTCAAGGCCTTCTGGTGCAGTTCAGGCTGTCTTTTCTCTGTGTTTTGGGATGTTTAGAGAAATATTTAAAAATTAAAATGGCATAACACCATTATGGTGCCTTAAACAATATTAACAGGCATTACTTTTAAAGTGACATAAATAGGCCAAGTAATAAACTGAGTTTTAAAACAAAATTGTGTTCTTTCCCCACTATTACGTAACTCTCACCATCGCTGCATATTCAATCCCTATTCCTATTTTTATTTTAGAAATCTCTTACAAAGTATGTATTGAAATGATTCATGATGTTACTTCTAAGCCTGGATGCTTTTAAATATTGTCCCAGATATTGTATGTGAAAAATCACAGAGCTAATTTGAAGATCTTGACACTACCTCCCTCCAGTTTTATGTTTGCTTCTGACCAACACCCAGGCTATAGGTACCAGCAAGCACAAATCACCTTAATCCAGTTAGTGATTGAGTAGAGGAGGACCTGGGCTTCCGTTCCTGTGAGGGCTGGTTAGTTTCTGAATTTTGCATATATGTTTTAGGGTGTGCAAATAGAGAATTCAGCAGGGTCTTCCTTCTATTCTGTGGATCCTGCACCCCTATTTGTCCTGCTAGCTGTTGAGTCTGCCAAGATCTGTTTAAACTTTTGGCATTGTAGGCGTTGCTTTAGAAATCATCACATGGTTCTGGAAAAATGGCCCCAGATCCTGTTATTTTCCTAAACTTCCCTCCCTTTTCTGGACCTTGGCCCTGCCGTTCGTCATTGCCCTGCTAGTTCTCTGGTGCCTTCATGCACATGGTCATTGCATTTTTCTAATGTAGCCCAGAGGGCTGGTGAGAACTACCTTGTTCATCATTGCTGGTAGCAGAACTGAAATTCTAAATTAAAACTTGTTTACAATGTACCTTTGTAATTGATCCAGATTTATTAAGGTAGAAATTGTATCCCTCTTAAACCTCTTTATGGCTCTGGAACATAAAGGTACAAAATTCTTTTAGCTTTATAGGCTGGGGATTATGGGCACTTTTAATAAAGGAAGCTTTCTTGTAAATGTTGCCTTTCAAGTCTACCCCTGAAGATATTCCCCAAAGGCTCAGTTCTCTCAGAGCTCCTGATTCATCCTTGACATGCTGTTAAAGGAAGAGAAGTGGTCTTGTCATGGAGAGATGCCAGTGAAAATCTCTGCTCCCTTATTGATTTATCAGGATTAGGTAGTGTTTTACTCCTTAGAGAAGACGAAAGTAATTTGGAACTTTCTGATTCCCATGCTCTTTATTTCAGTGATTTCCTTATTCCCACTCTATATTAGCTATAAACTGTTTTAGCAAAAAGAGCCCTCAAAGTAAAAACCAAAACCATTGTAAAAAAAGTTTGCATGTGCACATTTATTTGTATATAAACACACACACACACATACACACACACACACCTACCTATTACTCTTATCTCTCCTTTTTGAATATTTTTTTTGGGATATTACAAGATAAGACATCACATAGTATGCTTGTTAAGTTTCCAAGAGAAAAAGCTAGAAGTTATAGCAAAAGCCATGGAGTCATATCTTCCAGAGAGCCAAATAATTGACTGAAACTAACATGAAATTAAGTAAGGAATTGTTTAAAATCCTGCAGGGGAGGAGGCTGTGGGAGAGGCCTGGACACAGGGCTGACTCCATGCTCTGAGTCAGGTAGTCAGGTAGTAGAAGAAGGAGCTGACCCATCCCCCCTGCAGGTGGAGGTGGGCAGAAAGGGGGGAACGTTGTGGCTGCTGTGGTTAGTGAGTGCCACCTGTGAGATGACTCCCAGCGTGGGAAATTTTCTGGGATCACTGAGGGCAAATTGTCAGTAAAGATTGCTGTCTTGGGGTAAAAGAGGTGGTGTCTGAGCAAGAATAAACGTGTTTGTTTTATTTTGTGGAGAGAAGGCAAGTGGTCAGGTTGAGCTCCAGGTGTTTTGAAACTTTAGAATCGTAAAATGGTTTTCTGCTCTACTGCAGCCATCTTCAGAAGCTCACACATACAGTGTGTCATCTGGGGGGGCTCAGATTAAGCAAATTAAGCCGAGGCTGCTCACTGATTGATTAAACTCAAATTGATAACATTTACAATTGAAATCACTGGTCTGGAAACATTCATTTATTCAGTTTTTTCTTAAGATGTTTTATTGACATTTGCAGTAACCTTTAATATGCTGGCTAGCTCTTAGTCAGATTTCATTTTTGAAGTCATTTTCAACTTTGAATTGCAGTGTAGTATGTATCCACTGTGTAGCACAATATCAAAACCAACTTGGTGAATTATCACAGTGAACCCACGCAGGTAACCTCCACCCAAGACGGCTCTTCCCCCCTTTTTTCCCACTGGAAAACCATTAACATGAAGTCAAGTGCCAGGGTTTAGTTTTGCCCTTCTCCAGAACTTTATAAGTGGAATCACACAAGCACACAATATGTATTCTTTTGTTTTCTTTTACTCACGTTTATTTTTGTGAGAGTCACCCAAGTTCTTGCCTGTTGCTGCAGTTTATTCATTTTTATCAAGTGGATATAACATGATTTATTATTCTGTTGATGGAGATTTAAGTTGTTTCTAGCTTTTGTCTTATGAAGGACACTGCCATGAATATTCTAAATGCTCATGTCTTTTGACGCAGATGTATTTGTATTTCTGTCACGTATGTATATATATAGGAGGGGACTAGCCAGGCCATAGGATGCCATATCTTTAACTTTTCCAGATGAAGCCAAACCCTTTTCAAAATAATTACACCAATTAACGTTCTCACCAGCAGCGTGTGAAAAATTCTTCTTATTCTACATAATCACCCACACTTTGTATTTTAGTCTTTTAAATTTACCATTCTGGTGGGTGGAGAGTGATACTTCCTTGTGATTTTAATTAGCAGTTTCCTGATTACCAATAAAGTCGAGGACATTTTCATTTGTTAATTTTCCACTTGGATATCATCTTCTCTTACAAAGTGTTACTAAGTGTTTATTCATATCTCTTGCCTATTTTTGTGTGTGTTGTGTGTGTGTGTGGTTTTGTTTTTTCCTTATTGGGATTTGTATGAGTTTTTCTGTATTATGGACATGAGCCCTTCGTAAAATATTTTTGCAAGTACTTTCTTTGACTCTTTGGCTGATCTTTTCACCCTTCATGTTCTTTCCCTCTTTTGTAAACTTTTGATTGAAGTAGAATATGCTTACAGATAAATGGTATCTTTTGATGAACAGAAATTCTTAATTGCCTTATTTTGTAATTCGTTACTTCTATGTTTAGGGCTTATGTTATCTTTAGAAAGTCTGACCCTTCCTCAAGCTAATGAAGATACTTTCCTATATATTTGCTTTTAGAGGCTTTTTGTTGTTGTTGTTTTACCTTCACGTGGAAATCTCAACTGATTATTATTTTGTTTTTCAAGGATAATTTAAGGGTTGTTAGTGTAATGACTGCACAATTGGTGAACTTTCTCAAATTTAGACATTGTATTATCCACTGTGTCTGCCCCCAAATGGACATTTCAGTTATTTGGTGTGTGCATAATACGGAGAAAATGTAGGGGCTATGACATTTTTAATATGACACAAATGAACCTATCTACGAAACAGAAAGAGACCCACAGACATAGAAAACAGACTTGTGGTTGCCAAGGAGGGGGTAGGGGAGGGATGGATTGGGAGTTTGGGGTTAGCAGATGCAAAGTAGTAAAAATGAATAAAGCAGGGATTACAAACTATAGCCCACAGGTTAAAAATATGCCCACTGCCTGTTTTTGTAAATAAAGTCTTACTGGAAGACACACACAAATAAATGTCAGTAGGGCACACACAACGTTTTCAGAGCCAACAGTAAAGGATTTCTGAAAAGTCCTGGGCCCTCTCCACATTTCCCATTTCTGACCATTTCCCAAAGACCTTCAGCTGCCTCTGTTTCTGATTATGACTCCAATTTTAATACTCTGCTTATATTCCTCTTCCTGGATTGATCAACTTTACCCATTTTCTGTGAATTCCTGTTATGACAGATATAAACTTGGCTCATTCACAGTTCTCCCCACCTCCCCTCTTAACCTTTGTTCTCACTTCTTCCACTGCTCACTTTTGCACTTTCAGAAGGGCAAAACGGGTTAAGGGCATCAACAGGATGGTGACAGATGGAAATTAACCTTCTGGTGGTGAGCGTGCTGCAGTGTGTACAGAAGTCGAAATGTAACGTACACGTCAAACTTATATGATGTTATAAACCAATATTGTGATACCAATTATATGTGAAATCTAAAATACGACACAAACATATCTAGAAAGAGAAACAGACACGCAGACATAGAGAACAGACTTGTGGTTGCCAAGGGGAGGAGGGGTTGGCAGAGGGGTGGATTGGGAATTTGGGATTAGCAGATGCAAACTATTACATATAGAATGGATAAATAACAAGGTCCTACTGTATAGCACAGGGAGCTATATTCAATATCCTGTGATAAACCATAATGGAAAAGAATATGAAAAAGAATGTAATGTATAACTGAATCACTTTGTTGTATAGCAGAAACTAATACAACATTGCAAATCAACTATACTTCAATAAAATAAATTTAAAAAATTTACCTCAATAAAAAATGAAGAGTAATCTTAACTATATCTACAAACTAACTTGGTGAAAAAAAAAAAAGACAGTCTTAAAGCTTCTTGTTATTTCTGTCACCCGGAATTCAGTTTTCCTTTTCTGTAATCACTCTTGTTCTGTCCCTACTTCTCTCGAAGTCCTTCCATCTCCATGTTGGTAACATGTACATTCCATTCTTTAGCCATATTTAATTTCTTTGTAATTTAAAGTTGGCTTGATTCGACTTAAAAAGAAAAAAAAAAGCAGCCCTCACGATTCTGTGACAGTGTAAGCACTGATCTCTGCAAAACCATTTTTCTGAGCCCCTGTTTTCCTTCTGTGTGCGTTTAGTGCTGTGGCTTCCATGCCATTCAGTTGAGTGTTCCTGTTGTCAGCTGATCTGGGGTCAAGCTAAGATGCTCTCCCTTTTTATCTTCTTCACCAAACCTTATTGTACCTTCCTTTCCCGATGTCCTTGGTCACGCTGTCCGTCCTCCTTTTGCTGTTCCCTCTGTCCTTTGTACATTTGCCCCTCTTTCTCTGAGGATACCGCTTGGAGGGTTGTCCTTTCCTTCTTTATTTTTGTAGTTCATTTGTTTTAAACCAAACAATGTTATTTCTTCTAGGGTAGGGTTACTTTTCTGCCTTTCTTTTAATTTTGCTTATTTGTCTTTCTGTTTATTTTTACTGTTTGTTTGGCAAGACTTCCTAAAGTGCCTTCTGATTCTTAGTATTCTCTTCCTATTTTTAAATTAGGGAACAGAAACATTGGTAGAAGTGCTATATCAGATGGGGGCTGTTACATTTTTGAGGACCCTAAATGCTCAAGGACTGAATGCTTTGCTTCGAGGCACCTCTTTTTTTTTTTTTTTTTTAAATCTTTATTGGAGTATAATTGCTTCACATTACTGTGTTAGTTTCTCTTTTTGTGTTAGCTTCTTTGTTCCCTAATTCAGGGCTGTCCAATAGAAATGTAATATCAGCCCCAGATGTGATTTTAGATTTTCTGGTGGTCACATTTAAAAAGGAAAATGGTGCAGGGAACATTTTAATAAGTATCTTACTTAACCTAGTATTACTAAATTATTAAAGTTGCAACAGGTAGCAAACATAAAAAATGTTAATGAGATAGTTAGTGCTTTTAGGGGAGGGCACAGCTAAGCTGTGCAAATCCTGTGTGTTAGGCTCACAGCACTGGCCACACATCCAGGACTCAAGAGCCACGTTTTGGAGTGGCTACCATATTGTACTGTACAGCACTCACTGATCAGATCAGTTTGTTTGAGTTTTCACTCCTTGGAGTGAGGAGAAACCTGGTTGCTCATTATTGTCAGAAGGGAGTTGACAAAGCTTTCTCTGAATTCACCTGTTACAGCTCCACTCCATACTCCCTGCCCTCCTCCAGACTCAGGGCGCTTCTGAACTCTATGGGTTTCTACATGGCAGACCTGCTACCTCCATCCTGCAGCCCCCTCCCCAGTGTTCAGCACAGGGCTTCCTTCATCTGCTTTTGCAGTTACCAAACCTCCGTCTGTGTGTGTGCTCTCTTCTTGTAGTGTATTGAAATACCTTGTCTTTTTATGGCCCCATTCCCATTCTCTTTGTTTTGGGGAGTTTATACCTGGCGACTGAAAAAAATGCACAAGCTAAAAGTTGAGAGTTATGTTTTATTTGGTGGACAGAACTGAGGACTTAGGCCCGGGAGGCAGCCTCTCAGGTAGCTCGGAGTGACGTCTCTGAAGAGGGAAGGGAGGAGCCAGGGTATATGGGAGTTTTTGCAACAAAGACCAAGTGGTCAGAACATCAGAAGATTACTGTTAATTAAAGAAAACCAGACATCTCAAGTTAAGGAATTCAGCGCTTTTCTATGTATGGGAAGATGCAAGAGTATGGGCTCACTGAAATCATTCCTTTGATATGCACCTCAGCTCTCTGGGGCCAGTATCCTGTGCTTTCTCATCCTGAGTCCCCTCAGGGTGCATGTTTGGGGGTGGCTGCAGTGACCGACTGCTTGATGGCAGCCATCCTGTTTCCATCCCGAGTTCCCTCAGGGCTCACCACCCAGGGAGGCTGTGATATGATGGCTTGATAGCTGCAACATCCTCTGTTTCCTGATATGGCAGGCAACATTTTTTTCATTGACATACTGTTTCCCTTCTTTATTTTAATTTGAGTGGTCTTGGGGGGAAAGGGGAAATAGATTGGTATAAGCTGACATCTTAAGCTAGAAACTTAAAGGATACTCTTATCAGCAAATAAGCAAATGGGCAAAATATATGTCATTTTCTCTTTTTAATTAATTATTTGACTCACAAATCCATGTCAGTATTTCTGCAATATCATTTTGATATATATTTTTTAAATTTATGAGATATACATTTTAAAGTAATAACTAGAATTATGACTTATAACATTATACCAAAACATATAAGATTTTTGGAAATTTCATGTAATGTCTGAAACATTTATATTAACATATTTCCATACAAATTACCCAAGGAAAGTTTAGTATTAGTTTTTTTATTTGTTTGTTTTTTTATACTGCAGGTTCTTATTAGTCATCAGTTTTACACACATCAGTGTATAAATGTCAATCCCAATTGCCCAATTAAGCACACCACCATCCCCACCCCACCACGGTTTTCCCCCCTTGGTGTCCATATGTTTGTTCTCTACATGTGTGTCTCCACTTCCGCCCTGCAAAGCGGTTCATCTGTACCATTTTTCTAGGTTCCACATACATGCGTTAATATACGATATTTGTTTTTCTCTTTCTGACTTACTTCACTCTGTATGACAGTCTCTAGATCCATCCACATCTCAACAAATGACTCAGTTTCGTTCCTTTTTATGGCTGAGTAATATTCCATTGTATATATGTACCACATCTTCTTTATCTATTCGTCTGTTGATGGGCATTTAGGTTGCTTCCATGACCTCGCTATTGTAAATAGTGCTGCAGTGAAGGTAAGGGGGGAATGTGTCTTTTTGAATTACGGTTTTCTCTGGATATATGCCCAGTAGTGGGATTGGTGGATCATATGGTAATTCTATTTTTAGTTTTTTCAGGAACCTCCATACTGTTCTTCATAGTGGCTGTATCAATTTACATTCCCACCAACAGTGCAAGAGGGTTCCCTTTTCTCCACACCCTCTCCAGCATTTGTTGTTTGTACATTTTCTGATGATGACCATTCTAACTGGGGTGAGGTGATACCTCACTGTAGTTTTGATTTGCATTTCTCTATTGATTAGTGATGTTGAGCGGCTTTTCATGTGCTTCTTGGCCATCTGTATGTCTTCTTTGGAGAAATGTCTATTTAGGTCTTCTGCCCATTTTTGGATTGGGTTGTTTCTTTAATATTGGGCTGCATGAGCTGTTTATATATTTTGGAGGTTAATCCTTTGTCCGTTGATTCATTTGCAAATATTTTCTCCAATTCTGAGGGTTGTCTTTCCGTCTTGTTTATGGTTTCCTTTGCTGAGTAAAAGCTTTTAAGTTTCATTAGGTCCCATTTGTTTATTTTTTCTTTTTATTTCCATTACTCTAGGAGGTGGATCAAAAAAGATCTTGCTGTGATTTATGTCAAAGAGTGTTCTTCCTATGTTTTCCTCTAAGAGTTTTATAGTGTCCGGTCTTACATTTAGGTCTTTAATCCATTTTGAGTTTATTTTTGTGTATGGTGTTAGGGAGCGTTCTAATTTCATTCTTCTACACGTAGCTGTCCAGTTTTACCAGCACCACTTATTGGAGACTGTCTTTTCTCCATTGTATATCTTTGCCTCCTTTGTCATAGATTAGTTGACCATAGGTGCGTGGGTTTATCTCTGGGCTTTCTATCTTGTTCCATTGATCTATATTTCTGTTTTTGTGCCAGTACCATATTGTCTTGATTACTGTAGCTTTGTAGTATAGTCTGAAGTCAGGGAGTCTGATTCCTCCAGCTCAGTTTTTTTCCCTCAAGACTGCTTTGGCTATTTGGGGTCTTTTGTGTCTCCATACAAATTTTAAGGTGATTTGTTGTAGTTTAGTAAAAAAATGCCATTGGTAATTTGATAGGGATTGCATTGAATCTGTAGATTGCTTTGGGTAGTATAGTCATTTTCACAATATTGATTCTTCCAATCCAAGAACATGGTATATCTCTCCATCTGTTTGTATCATCTTTAATTTCTTTCATCAGTGTCTTATAGTTTTCTGCATACAGGTCTTTTGTCACCCTAGGTAGGTTTATTCCTAGGTATTTTATTCTTTTTGTTGCAGTGGTAAATGGGAGTGTTCCCTTAATTTCTCTTTCAGATTTTTCATCATTAATGTATAGGAATGTAAGAGATTTCAGTGCAGTAATTTTGTATCCTGCAACTTTACCAAATTCATTGATTAGCTCTAGTAGTTTTCTGGTGGCATCTTTAGGATTCTCTATGTATAGTACCATGTCATCTGCAAACAGTGACAGTTTTAATTCTTCTTTTCCGATTTGTATTCTTTTATTTCTTTATCTTCTTTGATTGATGTGGCTAGGACTTCCAAAACTATGTTGAATAGTAGTGGTGAGAGTGCACATCCTTGTCTTGTTCCTGATCTTAGAGGAAATGCTTTTAGTTTTTCACCATTGAGAATAAAGTTTGCTGTGGGTTTGTCATATATGGCCTTTATTATGTTGAGGTAGGTTCCCTCTATGCCCACTTTCTGGAGAGTTTTTATCATAAATGGGTGTTGAATTTTGTCAAAAGCTTTTTCTGCATCTATTGAGATGATTATATGGTTTTTCTCCTTCAATTTGTTAATATGGTCTGTCACATCGATTGATTTGTGTATATTGAGGAATCCTTTCATCCCTGGGATAAATCCCACTTGATCATGGTGTATGATCCTTTTAATGTGTTGTTGGATTCTGTTTGCTAGTATTTTGTTGAGGAATTTTGCATCTATATTCATCAGTGATATTGGTCTGTAATTTTCTTTTTTTGTAGTCTCTTTGCCTGGTTTTGTATCAGGGTGATGCTGGCCTCATAAAATGAGTTTGGGAGTGTTCCTTCCTCTGCAATTTTTTGGAAGAGTTTGAGAAGGATGGGTGTTAGCTCTTCGCTAGATGTTTGATAGAATTCACCTGTGAAGCCATCTGGTCCTGGACTTTGGTTTGTTGGAAGATTTTTAATCCCAGTTTCTATTTCATTACTTGTGATTGTTCTGTTCATATTTTCTGATTCTTCCTGATTCAGTCTTGGGAGGTTATATCTTTCTAAGAATTTGTCCATTTTTCTAGGTTGTCCATTTTATTGGCATACAGTTGCTTGTAATAGTCTCTTAGGACGCTTTGTATTTCTGCAGTGTCTGTTGTAACTTCTCCTTTTTCATTTATAAGTTTATTGATTTGAGTCCTCTCCCTCTTTTTCTTGATGAGTCTGGCTAATGGTTAATCAATTTTGTTTATCTTCTCAAAGAACCAGCTTTTAGTTTTATTGATCTTTGCTATTGTGTTCTTTGTTTCTATTTCATTTATTTCTGCTCTGATCTTTATGATTTCTTTCCTTCTGCTAACTTTGAGTTTTGTTCGTTCTTCTTTCTCTAGTTCCTTTAGGTGCAAGGTTAGATTGTTTACTTGAGATTTTTCTTGTTTCTTGAGGTAGGCTTGTATAGCCATAAACTTGCTTCTTAGAACTCCCCTTGCTGCATCCCATAGGTTTTGGATCGTCGTGTTTTCATTGTCATTTGTCTCTAGGTATTTTTTGATTTTCTTTTTGATTTCTTCAGTGATCTCTTGGTTATTTAGTAATGTATTGTTTAGCCTCCATGTGTTTGTGTTTTTTACGTTTTTTCCCCTGTAATTCATTTCTAATCTCATAGCATTGTAGTCAGAAAAGATGCTTGATATGATTTCAATTTTCTTAAATTTACTGAGGCTTGATTTGTGACCCAAGATGTGATCTATCCTGGAGAATGTTCCATGCGCACTTGAGAAGAAAGAATCAACTGCTGGTTTTGGATGGAATGTGCTATAAACATCAATTAAATCTATCTGGTCTATTGTGTCATTTAAAGCATCTGTTTCTTATTTATTTACATTTTGGATGATCCGTCCATTGGTGTAAGTGAGGTGTTTAAGTGCCCCACTATTATTGTGTTACTGTTGGTTTCCTCTTTTATAGGTATTAGCAGTTGCCCTATGTATTGAGGTGCTCCTATGTTGGGTGCATATATATTTATAATTGTTATATCTTCTTCTTGGATTGATCCCTTGATCATTATGTAGTGTCCTTCCTTGTCTCTTGTAACATTCTTTATTTTAAAGTGTATTTTATCTGATATGAGTATAGCTACTCCAGCTTTCTTTTGATTTCCACTTGCATGGAATATCTTTTTCCATCCCCTCACTTTCAGTCTGTATGTGTTCCTAGGTCTGAAGTGGGTCTCTTGTAGACAGGATATATATGGGTCTTGTTTTTGTATCCATTCAGCAAGCCTGTGTCTTTTGGTTTGAGCATTTAATCCATTCACATTTAAGGTAAATATCGATATGTATGTTCCTATGACCATTTTCTTAATTGTTTTGGGTTTATTTTTGTAGGTCCTTTTCTTCTCTTGTGTTTCCCACTTAGAGAAGTTCCTTTAGCATTTGTTGTAGAGCTGGTTTGGTGGTGCTGAATTCTCTTAGCTTTTGCTTGTCTGTAAAGCTTTTGATTTCTCCATCACATCTGAATGAGATCCTTTCTGGGTAGAGTAATCTTGGTTGTAGGTTCTTCCCTTTCATCACTTTAAGTAGATCATGCCACTCCCTTCTGGCTTGTAGAGTTTCTGCTGAGAAATCAGTTGTTAACCTTACTGGAGTTCCCTTATATGTTATTTGTCATTTTTCCCTAGCTGCTTTCAATATTTTTTCTTTGTCTTTAATTTTTGCCAGTTTGATTACTATGTGTCTTGGCATGTTTCTCCTTTGGTTTATCCTGTATGGGACTCGCTGCACTTCCTGGACTTGGGTGGCTATTTCCTTGCCCATGTTAGGGAAGTTTTCGACTATAATCTCTTCAGATATTTTCTCTGGTCCTTTCTCTCTCTATTCTCCTTCTGGGACCCCTGTAATGAGAATGTTCTTAAGTTTAATGTTGTCCCAGAGGTCTCTTAGGCTGTCTTCATTTCTTTTCATTCTTTTTTTTTTGTTCTGTTCCGCAGCAGTGAATTCCACCATATTGTCTTCCAGGTCACTTGTCCGTTCTTCTGCCTCTGTTATTCTGCTATTGATTACTTCTAGTGTATTTTTCATTTCAGTTATTTTATTGTTCCTCTCTGTTTGTTTGTACTTTAATTCTTCTAGGTCTTTGTTGAATATTTCTTGCATCTTCTCGATCTTAGCCTCCATTCTTTTTCCGAGTTCTTGGATCATATTCACTATCATTATTCTGAATTCTTTTTCTGGAAGGTTGCCTATCTCCACTTCATTTAGTTGTTTTTCTGGGGTTTCATCTTGTTCCTTCATCTGGTACATAGCCCTCTGCCTTTTCATCTTGTCTATCTTTCTGTGAATGTGTTTTTTTTTTCCGCAGGCTGCAGGATTGTAGTTCTTCTTGCTTCTGCTGTCTTCTCTCTGGTGGATGAGGCTATCTAAGAGGCTTGTGTAAGTTTCCTGATGGGAGGGACTGGTGATGGGTAGAGCTGACTGTTGCTCTGGTGGGCAGAGCTCAGTAAAACTTTAATCCACTTGACTGTTGATGGGTGGGGCTGGGTTCCCTCCCTGTTGGTTGTTTGTCCTGAGGCAACCCAACACTGGAGCCTACCTGGGCTCTTTTGTGGGGCTAATGACAGACTTCTGGACCGCTCACACCAAGGAGTACTTCGCAGAACTTCTGCTGCCCCCACTTGTCCCCACAGTGAGCCACAGCGGCCCCCCCCACCTCTGCAGGAGACCCAACAACACTAGCAGGTAGGTCTGGTTCAGTCTCCATGGGGTCACTGTTCCTTCCCCTGGTTCCCGATGCACAGACTACTTTGCGTTTGCACTCCAAGAGTGGAGTGTCTGTTTCCCCAAGTCCTGCTGAAATCCTGCAATCAATTCCCACTAGACTTCAAAGTCTGATTCTCTAGGAATTCCTCCTCCCGTTGCCGGGCGCCCAGGTTGGGAAGCCTGACGTGTGGCTCTGAACCTTCACTCCAGTGGGTGGACTTCTGTGGTATGAATGTTCTCCAGTGTGTGAGTCACCCACCCAGCAGTTATGGGATTTGATTTTACTGTGATTGCACCCCTCCTACTGTCTCATTGTGCCTTCTCCTTTGTCTTTGGATGTGGGGTATCTTTTTTGGTGAGTTCCAGTGTCTTCCTGTCGATGATTGTCCAGCAGCTCATTGTGATTCTGGTGTTCTCGCAAGAGGGAGTGAGAGCACGTCCTTCTACTCTGCCATCTTGCTTCCTCCCCCTCTCATTTTGATATTTAATGGGTTCCTTTAAACTGATTGAGTGGAGAACACTTGGGCAAAATTGTGTCTGTCATTTTCTTAAATCAGTGCAGTTCCTTGGAAAGGTGTATGAGCATGTCCTTCAGATGGTTTTTAGTGAATTGAATATATGCCTACAAGGTATTATCTAAAAAAAAATACAGTTAGAAGTTGTAATGTCCTATTCCATGGCTACACTTTTGACTTAATCAAGAAAGAGCATTTTACATACTTCTTATATTTATAATTTATTTAAATGTAAATGAATGTTTTCTTCAGTGTAGCCCATGTAGAAGGAGATGCAGTTATTCTAAGAAAGCTATTAAAATATCAAATAGTTTCGGAATCCTGATAGGATTAAAGCCCGATTATTTGAAAATTTTTGGTAGAGATATTCTTCTTTTCAGAATGAGTTTATTTATTAGCACTGGCTGGTGTACCTCAAAGCAGGGTCTCATGATGGATGTTGATGGCTCACAAATGAGATGGAGATGGATTTTCTGTTTTTATTTTTGTTTTGGATGAATATAATCTGACACTGGAGAAAAATAAAAATTCCCCAAAGTGTCCTAAGCAACTTAAAACAGTTCTCTACTGACTATTTTCAAAGACAGCCTTAATGAGGTAATGAACTTTTTGGTATGTTAGTTTGAAAAATTTATAGCTTATATATTAGTAAATGAAACATTTTATGGGTCTTAAAAATCAATTGGTCCAAAACTTTAAAACACTTGAGAAAACATTAAAAAACTATTTTACAAGGTTTTTTTTTTTAATCCAAATATGTTACTCTTAGATGTTTTTCATTAAATGTTGTAGCTATTCAGCAAATTATGACTGAATCATTTAGGACAATATTTTATATTTGCCTAAAATATCTGGAGATTGAGGATCAACAGAATTCCTTGATGGAAACTGAAGAATAACAGGCATGTTGATTAAAAAAACAGACAAAGCCCAGAGAATCCCGATATTTACAAACATTCAAGGCTTCTGGCTAGTCTTCAGGGGCACATTCTGTAGACAAAATTGCATACAGCATAGATATTTAGAAATAGGAGAATATCTCCAAATCAGGCTTATCCTCTGTATTAGTGGTCTTGTGTTTTTAAGTTCCAGAGTGAATGGAAACTGCACCAGAGGCTTTTCTCTGGAAGTCTTTATACCCGGGAGCGGTCTGTACTGACATCTGGTCTCAGGAATGAGAGGCATTGAAGGCAGCTCTCTGTCCAGGAGTTGGACTGATACCCAGCTGCAGGAAGGTCCCCCTTACCTCCTTTATTTCCCTTGGAGGGCATCAGGCCAGTTGGACCCCTCCTCCTGTTCCATGTATGGAACAATTAATGTGATGGCCACTGCCCAGGACGCTTCTTTGTCAATAACCATTGGGTATGCATTAAAGCAACAGTGTGCAGATGGCACCTTCATTGTTGATGACAGGAAAAATTATAGGCAGTGGATTAAATTAAAAACTGAAAGGGAATGAATACTCATGACAGGAAATGTGTTTCCTTTCCAGTGGTGGTTTGCATCTGCAGGGAGCAGCCGGTCATTGATGTGTCATCACAAACCAGCTTTCCACCAGCTCCCTCCATTTTTTTTCAGATGTCACTTTAAAAGCACACAGGGGCTTCCCTGGTGGCGCAGTGGTTGAGAGTCCGCCTGCCGATACAGGGGACACGGGTTTGTGCCCCAGTCTGGGAGGATCCCACATGCCGCGGAGCGGCTGGGCCCGTGAGCCATGGCCGCTGCGCCTGCGCGTCCAGAGCCTGTGCTCCGCAACGGGAGAGGCCACAGCAGTGAGAGGCCCACGTATCACACACACACACAAAAAAAGCACACAGAATTAGACAGAAATACTTTTAAAGGGCTTGAAACTTAATTTCAAATAGAGGAAGGGAAATAGTAAGATGGGATACATGGTGTGGCTTTCTCTGGATTGGAAATATTGCACCTATTTCAGAAAGGCTGCTCTTTTGGAGGAAAATGAGACTCTTTCTGAGTTTATCATCATCGTTGTAGGAAATCTGGAAAGGGTGGTAGGTGTCGACCTGATCTCGGAGAGGCAGCGTTGAGCGGTGGTGTGAAGTGAGATCTTAGTTCCCTTCCCAGGAATTGAACCTGGGTAGCCTGGATGAAAACCAGGAATCCTAGCCACCAGACCAGCAAGGGCTAGAGGTTAGAAGCTATTTTTTCCCTGGCTCTTGCCCCAGTGAAAAATGCATTTCTCAGGGAGGCAAAAACTGTAAAAACAGCTACAAAGTTTATTATTAGAGAGACAGCACCATGGGAGAGCACACAGAGAAACAGTTTGTTTAGTGAAGATAGGAGCAAGGCAGAGAGAGAGAAAGGGTAGGATAGGAGCAAGGCAGAGAGAGAGGAAGGGTGTGGGCCTCCTCCTTAATGAGGAGGAGCTGAGGAGGAGCACAGTAAAGAGGTGGTTAAATCATTCACATAGGGCAGTTCTTCCGGGTCCTTGTTTACCTTTGGCCAATTATCTGGTTTCTTTTTCCACACTTGACCTGCCCTAGGGCCCTCCCCAACATGCTTGCACAACTTTTTTCCAAGATAGATTCCAGCCCAGAGGCCTGTGACACTGCTGCCTTAGCATCACATGTTATGGGGTGGTGCCTCCTTCCTGTTTGACCCCAAGGAGCCTTTCTGCCCATGTGTAGTGTCTCCTGTGCCCCAAGGAAGGGAAATATATGACCTCTTGATCCTTTACTCAAACAAGATTTAGCCCCTGTCTCTTCCTGCCATGACTGTTATCTTAAGGTGTCTGCAGGAGACAAAGCCTGGCTATTTACCCTGTTTCTGTTGTTACTTTCATTTCGGAGAGCAAATAGGAGGCTGGTTGTAAATATCCAACCTGGAGCCCACCTATCTCCTGTCTCAGGAAATGCAAACAGGAGGCTAATTGTAAGTATCTGGCCTGAAGCCCACTTTTTTCTCGCCTGAAGAAATGTAAATAGGAGGCCAGTTGTAAATGCCTAGGCTGGAGCCCATCCATCTCCTGCCTCAGACCTGGGCTGGGGGGTATTCAGGGCCCATCTCCCCTGCTAATAGGTAGATTTGTAGGTGTATATCAGTGTCTGTATTTGAAAAGCCCTAAAATGGCATCATTTCTATGCATGTAAATTTAAAGTTTTCAGACACTTTCACACACCTAATTTTTGTCTCTTCTTTGATCATATGAATGAGGTGTTCTATTATTAGGACCATTCATGTATAGGCAGAGAAGATTTTGGGACTTGAACCTGGGCATTCTTCATATTTTTTGTTTGGGGATATTTTTGTTTGTTTTTTAATTTTTAAATATGTTATGCAGTATTCAAGATAGCCAAATAGATGACCAATGAGATTTTATTATTATTTTGAATAATTTTGGGGGGTATTTGATGTGTCTTATTTCATTCCAGTTATTTTTGTTTCTGATGCTCAGATTATCAAGGTGACTCCTGTCCTTTTGGTAGGGTCATTATGATCCTTGATAGGTGCTCTGCTTTCAAAATGAAATGAGGTGTCCCAAGGCTGTCTTGTACCTCCCACTCAAGACCTGAATCCACTTTTATCAAGAAGCCTGTCAGTGGGAAACTATTTGGAAACCATGGATTGACAGCAGGCATTGGAATAAATTCTCACTGGAGCCCAGTAAGTATCTCAGAAAGAGATAACTGAGCAGATGGGAAGTAAAAATATAAATAAATGATCTTTTTAAAAAAGCTTCTAGAGTTCAAGGAAGACATGAAAACTTGGATGTAAAAGACCCACTGAGCACTTGAATTTCAGCGCACCAAGGATAAGAAAAAGAAAATCTTAAATTCATCCAGAACAGAGGGAAATCATTTGCCGAAGAGTAATTGCCAAACTGGGTTTTGAGAAGACAGTAGGCTATAATGTCATAGCTCAGGTGAGAAATCGATAATTATCCCCAAATTTCTACAAAGCCAAGTAGAAAAATAAACAAAATTTTCAAATATGCAAGGATCAACGTTTTACCACCCACAGATTATCTGAAAGCATTGCTAGATAATGTATTCCAGTTATGCAAAAACCAAAATAAACCCTAACCAAAGTAAGTGGGGTGTAAGAAAAACTAGTCAGAGGTCAGAAAAAAATTTCCATCAAGGCTAATTGTGTCAAACAACAACCATCCCTGAAATGTTAATAGCAATCTGTAACCCAAATATGTGTATTTCTCTCTCTCTCTCTCTATATATATATATAAATGAAAATATGTGTTTTCAAAAATTTTTAAATAACCACTGTACGAGCAGAAAGATGTTCTAACATTTTGAAATTTTGAGGGGGAAACTGGAACAAAGAAACTTGAACATTCCAATAATATTTAGAAATGGTTTTAAGAAGTACAACGAAATACTGTGGGAAAACAGCAGCACATGATGACAGAACAAGCCCAGTCTCATCCATAATCACTCTGTTGTGAGATGGGTAGACACACTTATTTAAAAACAGCAGCCCTGGGTTCACTTTTAAAAAGTTCCAGATGTGTGCCACTTTCAAGAGAAGGACTTAAAAGTACTCAGAGGGCTTCCCTGGTGGTGCAGTGGTTGAGAGTCTGCCTGCCGATGCAGGGGACACAGGTTCGTGCCCCGGTCCGGGAAGATCCCATATGCCTTGGAGCGGCTGGGCCCGTGAGCCATGGCCGCTGAGCCTGCGCGTCCAGAGCCTGTGCTCTGCAACGGGAGAGGCCACAACAGTGAGAGGCCTGTGTACCGCAAAAAAAAAAAAAAGTAGTCAGAAAGGCAAAAATATGTAGACAGACAGACATAGACACAGACAGTGAGTTTGGTAACACTGCAGTGAGCCCTGTCAAATGTACTGTTATTCTCCTTATTCTGTTGATTGCACACCCACATTGGTGCAGTTTATGGGAGCTGTAATAGTGGGGCCACCAGGTGCTGAGAAATTGTAGATGGTTTACAGACTGTTGAGAGCTCGCCAGACCCCCGCATTAGGATCATGCGGTGGGTGGACTGCAGGAGCTCCATCCTTCCCCCACCCCAGATAGGAAGTCAGGTAGTGGCAGGAGAAGAGGGAGGAATATGGTCCAGGCACTTTCCTTGCCTGCAGGGAGCAGCCTGAGATGGCTCGAAGACTAGTTTAAAGGGTACTTTCTATAAAGAGATTTCCCAATCCCTGCCAGTCAGAATTAATCTTTTTTACTCCTGTGATGTCAAAGCACTTTACTTATTGACAGGTTGCTACTAGGAGGATTGAGAGAGAAACACAAGTTTTGGAATCATAAGAACAGAGTTTCAAACTGGATCCAACCCTCCGTAATTGTGTGAGCTCAGGAACCCCGCCGCACCTCTTGGGTTCTGCCCCTTAACTTATACTGCTTCCTGTGATAACATCACAGTGCTGTTGTGGGTAGTGATACTTTTAAAAAAATTGTATTTTTGTTAATATGATTCTTGCACATAGGTTAAACACTGAAATAGTTATACAAGACCTATTTATACCTCTCTCTTTGTTTACATTTTCCGGAAGCATCTGATTCCAGCTCTGGGTGTTTCTTTGAGATTCATATCTATATCTCTAAATAAAATGCTTATAACAACTACTGCTTTTTGGTTTAGAGTTGTGGTCCATATCTAAGGGCTTCCCAATACTGAAGGTGAGGATTTAGTTGTCCTTTCACACACACCCCCACCACCAGATAAGTAATATACTTCCTTTTCTTATTCCTTATCCTCCCAATGAAGTTATATTATCATTTTTGGTTAAATTAATTTACAGTGTATATATTAAAATTGTTATGAAATCACTGTTCACTTGAGCCAAGTAGTGGGCTATGATTGCATTTATCTTGTAGTATTACTTTTTATTTTTCCTCAGGGTTAATGCTATTGTCTTTTCCTAGTTGTTGAATTTTTCATGTAACAATCATTGTTTCATCCCTAAACTTTCAAATGGAAGTGTAAGTTGCTCTCCTTGGTTCAGACACATGTGGTTCTGTATCATCCACATTTTTAGTGACCTTATCTTTAGAAGCATTTGTCTTCGTGCTTGTAACTAAATTGGCAAATGTTGAACTGGTATTTTCGTTCACTATCGGGTTCTGTCAACAAATCTTGGACACCAACTGGTGTCTTACAGTTCAGTCCAATTCTGACCCTGACTACTCTGTGTTGGCATCAAACCCCACAAAGTAAAGGGCATGATTCCCAACGAGGTGCTCTTGCTTCAGACACCAGCTGCAAGTGGGGTCTTCAGGCTGTCTGCACGTCTGTCTGGCTGACTGCAAATTTGGGACTTCCCTAAATCCCAGGTTTTGATAATTCACTAGACTGACTCACACAACTCAGGAAAATGCTGTGCTTACAATGATCATTTTATGATGAAGGATGCAAATGAGCAGCCAGATGAAGAGTATGTAGGGCAAGGTTGAGGAGGTCTCGGAGAACAGGAGCTGGTTTGTGCCACCCTCCTGGTATATGGTGCCACCCTTCCAGCCAGGAAGCTCTCCCAAGAGCTAATATAAACAAACAGTCAAAAATATAAGCAAGGAATAAAAGGGCTTTGAAGAAACAGACAGTACAGGGAGCCGATGAAAACTTCCAAAACTTAAAAAAAATAACTTCAGAAATGTAAGAGAAACAGTTGCATCAATGTAAAAAGAACAAGGTGTATCAGGTTGCAGATACTACCAAAAAGGAACAGAGTGCAAAACAGAGTTCTTGGAAATTGGAACATTGGAAGGTAGAAGACAAAGAAACAGCAAAATTCCAAGGAAAAAATTCTTTAGCTTATCCCCAACCAAACTAACCATCAAGTAGAAGGGACAAAAATAAAGCCACATAAGACCTGGAAAACATATTCTTCTATGCTCCCTTTCTCAGACTGCTCCTGATGGACACCATCCACCAGAATGAGAACATACATATTGAAAGGAAATCACATGGGTCCCTGAAAAGGATATACCTGGAGAAAAGCAACAGGAATTCTCTGCTTGAGTTGTGGTATAATAAAATATAAAAAAACTGTAAAATATAATATATATATATATATATATATTTCCTTTGTCTCAAGTTCCTGACATAACACAGAGCTTCAGAAATGCTTAGAATTTCCTGATAGGAATATCTTCATTATGCTAATAAGGTAATTTATGACGGGTTATCCTGAAGAGCTTCAGGATAGATACTGTCATCAGAAAAACCCTAGAGGAGGTTAGAGGGCTGGAACTTTCAGCTCAACCTTCAGTGAGAGGAGGCAGTGCTGGAAATGGAGCCCAATAATGTAGCCAATAATCTAATCAATCGTCTTTACAAAAGAGAATTTCAATAAAAACTAGCTGGCAAAATAACTTCTGAAGTTATATATATATTTTTAAGTTTTGGAAGTTTTTATTTGCTTCCTGTATTGTCTGTTTCTTGCTTTTTATATTAGAGGCTTTCTCATAATGCTAGGTGATCCCTTGATTGGAGCTGTGTGTGTGTGTGTGTGTGTGTGTGTGTGTGTGTCCGTCCATGTCCCTGAGGGTCTCAGAGAGAGTGGTAGTGTGGGCTTCACTATAGCATGATCTGGCTGGAAAGGTATCAGTATTATTTTGGAGACCTTAGTATGATTAGATCTTTTCTTTGAGGCTGATCAGTTTGCCCAGAGAAAATTTTTCTAGTTTGCCACAGGGGCAGCCTGAGCCTGGCAATTGGAGTTCTGAGAGCCAAGAGGAGACAAGGGCTGGAGGAGTTGGGTATTCTTAACCCCACCTCTATTTGTAGTGTGTTACTTCCGTTGTAGCTCTGCCTGTGTCTGGTGTACAGAATCCTCTGGTCTGTCTTCTCCAGAGAGTAAGATTCTGATATCCTGCCTGGCAGGGAGGAGCAGCTGCCACTCGTGCATATGAGTATATTGGGGCATTTGAATGATTCTTATAAAGACTTGATGTCAGCCCTCCTGTTTTAACCTCATCTGCGCTTCTGCTTTCATGGTTACCTGCTCCTTCCAACTTGTGAGCTGTTCTGGGCTTCATCGCAGTCTCCTCCATGTGGACTTAGATCTGCACTTGGAAGACTGCGTCAGTCATCATTTCTTGTCCATTTACTTTTCAGATTCCAAGTTGTTTATGTTGTCTCACGTTTGTTTTGGTAAGTTTGAAATTATTCCTTAATGCATTTCTTTATCACACATTTTTTTTGAATTTTGGGAAGAAGAGGATGTATGCTTATGCCCAAATCACATTTTTAATAGGAATCCTCTGAATGGTGATTCTTAACCAGGACTTTGTACCAGAACCCCATGAAAAGCTTTGTCAAATATGACTGCTTGAGGGATGGAAGTGAAAATGGTGGGGTAAGGACTTCTGGAAATTCTCTCCTTCATAAAATCAAGGAGAAAACTGTCAAAAATTTCCCAAACAAACTTTTCCAAAACTTTGGAAATTAACCAAACGTATGCAGAAATCCAGGGGAACATTAATTCAAGAAAATTAGCTGACCTTTGGTAAGAACAGTGAGCTTTGTAACTTGCCCTCTATTCCATCCAGGGTACCAGCCACCACAGGGAAAAGAACTCATTGCCAGAAAAGAGTTTTCTTTGATCTGTCTGGTGCATCATTAGAAAACCCCACTTGCAAGGCTGTCTTTAACAGACCTAATCCAGGGCTTTCTAGTCCATAAAGCTTTTCCTGGGAGCATCTGTTGAATTTTTTCCCCACTCATCTCCCATTTCCATATTTCTTCTGTGTGACCATAATTTTTCTTTTTTCTCTTTAACTTTTGACCCCCTTCCCCCATTTCTCCCACCTCCCACCCTCCCTATCAGGTTTTTGTTTTGTTTTCTTAGATTCCACAGGTAAGAGTGATCATACACAGTATTCGTCTTTCTGTATCTGACTTATTTCACTTAGCATAATGCCATTGAGGTTCATCTACATTGTCACAAATGGCAAGATTTCATTCTTTTTTATGATTGATGTATGTATATATATAGTGAAGTATACACATCACAATTTCTTTACTCGTTCATCCATCAATGGATAGTTCAGTTGCTTCCATATCTTGGCTATTATAAACAATGCTACAGTGAACATGGGGATGCATATATCTTTGAGTTAGTGTTTTTCTTTTCTTTGGATAAATACCCAGAAGTGGAATTTCAAATGGTAGTTCTATCTTTAGTTTTTTGAGTAATCTCCATACTGTTTTCCATAGTGGCTGTACCAATTTACATTCCTACCAACTGTGTACAAGAGCTCCCTTTTGTTCATCCTCGCCAGTACTTGCTATTTCTTATCTTTTTGATGATAGCCATTCTAACAGGTATGACATGATATCTTATTGTGGTTTTGATTTGCATTTCCCTGATGATTAGTGATGGCATCTTTTCATGTACCTGTTGGCCATCTCTATGTCTTCTTTGGAAAAATGTGTATTTAGACCTCTGCCCACTTTTTAATTGGTGATATATATATATTTGCTATTGTGTTGTATGTTTTTCATGTTGAAAATTTACTTTTCCATTTTGAAAAGTAATTGCTTAAGCTTGGAGCTGCCTGAAGCAATGGATGACACTTGGGGAAAAAAGATTAAAAGGAAAAGTTGAGGAATTAGATGCCCATAGCATCTTTGAAAAAATCTCCAGAAAGCATGTGTAGGCTATGCACATGCTCAGGAAAAGACCTGAGAAGACCCTCACTTCTCACCTCTGATTGACCTTGAGGCTGCACACAAGCAGGAAGTAAATGCTAAAGCAATGTAGTCAACTGCCTGGCTGAGTGCTGAGGATGTGCCCCAGCACATACAGAAGATCCCATTGACAAAGACTGGGAGCCTTGTTGGTTCCAGGCATTTAAGGAAATTTCTGTTCATTCTATCGTTATCTGAAAACTAAGCTAATCAAACAGAGACTTCAGTGGCCACACACAACAAAGAATACACTTTACAGAATTAATTCAGAAAAATGACTACATAAATAAACAACAACAAGATCAAACCTGGGTGGAGAGAGAATATGATTTCCAGAGTTGTCATGTTATATTATTTTAAATGTCCATTTTCAGCAAAAATATATAACACATGCAATGAAAAAAGAGTTTGATCCATACACAGAAATAAACAATAGAAACTATCCTGAGGAAGCCCACACATTGGATTTATTAAACAAAGACTTTAAATCAGCTGTTGTATATCTTTTCAATGAATTAAAGATCATCTATAAAGAACCAAAGGAAAGTTCAAGAATGATGTCTCATCAAATACAGAATATCAATAATGAGATATAAATTATAAAAAAGATATATATTCTGGCATAGAAAATTCCAAAAACTGAAAGGAAAACTCACTGGAGTGTTTCAACAGCAGATTTGAGTAGGTGGAAGAATGAAACTGGGAACTTGAAGATAAATCAATGGGATTATCCAGTCTGAAGAACTTAAAAAAAAAAAGAATGAAGAAAAGTAAATCTCAGAGACCTGTTAGACACCAACAAATGCAAAATGGGAGTTCTAGACGGAGCAGAAAGAAAGGTGAAGAAAGAATATTTGAAGATATAATGGTTAGAAACTTACCAAATTTGATGAAAAACATTAACCTACACATCCAAAGTGCTCAGTGAACTACAAGTAGGATAAACTCAAAGAGATCCACATGCAGATGCTCATAATTAAACTGTTGGAAGACAAATACAGAGAGAATCTTGAAAATAGTAGGGGAGAACTGACTCATCCCATTCAAAGAATCCTCAATCAGATTAACAGCTGATCTGTGAACAGAAGCAATGAAGGATAGAAGGCAGTGGGATGACATATTCAAAATGCTGAAAGACAAGACTTTCAACCAAGAATTCTATATCTAGCAAAACTACCTTTTAAAAATGAAGGATGAATTAATACACAGTCAGCCCTCTGGATCTGTGGGTTTCACGTCTGCAGATTCAACCAACCTCAGATTGAAAATCTCAGATTGAAAACCTCAGGTTGAAAATCAGATTGAAAATCTGAAATAAAATTTCAGAGAGTTCCAAAAAGCAAAACTTGAATTTGCTACATGCTGGCAACTATTTATATAGCATTTACATTGTATTTACAACCATTTGCATAGCATTTACGTTATATTAGATATTATAAGTAATCTAGAGATGAATTAAAGTATCTGGGAAGATGTATGTAGGTTATATGCAAATACTACACCATTTTTTATACGGGACTTGAGCATCCTTGGATTTTGATATCTGAGGATGGTCCTAGAACCAGTTCCCCTGGATATCAAAGGACAACTGCATTCTCAAATTTTAAAACTCTGAGAGAATTCGTGTCATATGTCATCAGGTAAATGAAAATTAAAACAACGGTGAGATAGCAGTAACACCTATGAAAATGGCCAAAATCCAGAACACCTACAACACCAAATACTGGCAAGGATGTGCCAACAGGAACTCTCATTCATTGCTTGTGGGAATGCAAAATGCTACAACCACTCTGGAAGACAGTTTGGTGATTTCTTATGGAACTAAACATACTCTTACCATAACATCCAGCAATCCCACTCCTTGGCGTTAACGCAAAAGAATTGAAACCTTACGTTCACACAAAAACTTGCACACAGGTGTTTAAAGCAGCCTCATTTAGTATTACTGCCAAAATTTGGAAACAACCAAAATGTCCTTCAGTCAGTGAATAGATAAACACTGTGGTACATCCAGTCGCTGGAATGTTATTCATCACCAAACAGAAATGAGCGATTAAGCCATGAAAAGGCATAGGAACCTTATATACATATTACTAAGTGAAACGTCAATCTGAAAAGTCTTCATACTGAATGATTCCAACCATATGAGTTTCTGAAAAAGGCAAAACTGTGGAGATAATAACAATATCAGTGGTTTCCAAGAGTCAGGGGAGGGAGTGATGAATAGGCAGAGCACAGAGACCTTTTAGGGCAGTGAAACTACTCTGAATGATACTTAAATGATAGATATGTGTCATTATACATTTGTCCAAACTCATAGAATGTACGCCAAGCGTGAACCGTAATGTAAACTATGGAATTTGGTTGGTAATGATGTGTCTATGTAGGTTCATCGGTTGTAATGATTCTAGCACTTCGGTGGGGGGGGGCGGTGTTGGCAATGAGGGAGGCTATGTATGTGGGGGCAGGTAAATCGCTGTACCTTCCCTTCAGTTTTGCCGTGAATCTAAAACTGCTCTAAAAAATAAAGTAAAAAAAGCTGAGATAACTCTTGCTAGTAAACTTACTGTACAAGAAATACTAAAGGGAATCCTTTAGGTGAAATGAAAGGTCAGTAGACAGTATCTTGTATCCACATGAATAATAAATAAAGAGCACCAGTAAGGTAACTACTTAGGTAAATATAAAAGACAGTATAAATCTATGTTTTGTTTATCACTTTTTTCTTCCTATTTGACTTGAAAGGCAACCCAGTAAAGCAATAACTATAAATACGTGTTGATGTGCATACCATATATAAAGTTTGTGTGGTATAAAGGAAGAGGGGAGAGAAAGCAGAACTACAGAGGAGCAGAGTTTTTGTGTAATATTTATTTAAGTTAATATCAATCCAAACAGGATTGTAATAAATTGTTAATTGTAATCCCCAGGAAAAATAGCTCAAAAAATATATGGTAAATGAAATGACAAGGAGATTAAAACGGTAGTCTAGAAGGTTTTGATTTAACACATCAGAGGCAATAAGAGAGGGATTCAGGTAGAGGGAGCCACATAAGACATTGAAACAAATAGCAAAATGTGAACGTAAATCCTCCTTTTATCAGAAATTACATTAAATTTAAATAGTTAAACATTCCAATTGAAAGACAGAGATTGACAGAATGGGTTAAAAAAAAAAGATCTGACTATATGTCTCTACAGGAGTTACTCTTTAGATTCCAAAATGTAAATACACTATCATTTGAATTGCTTTTGCCCTATAGATAAGGTATTGTCTTTCTCTTGCTGTTTCAAAGGTTTTTTCATTGTGTTTAGCTTCTGGAAGTTTGACTCTGATGTATCTTGGTAGGGATTTCTTTAGATTTATCTTGTTTGGGGTTTGCTCACTTCTTGAATCTATAGATTGTGTCTTATCAAATTTGGGAAGTGTCAGCCATTATTTCTTCATGTACTTTTTTAGTTTCACCTTCTTTTTCATCCAAGACTCCAATTATACAATTATTAGATATTTTATTTTAGTCCCATAGGTCCCTGAAGCTCTGTTCATTTTTTAGTTTTTTTCTCTTTTTCAAATTGGGTAATTTCTATTGTCCTATCTCCCAGTTCACTTATTCTTTGACCATTGTGCTGTTGAACCCCTCCATTCAGTTATTTAGGTTATTTTGTTTTTCAGTTCTAAAATTTCCATTTGATTCTCCTGTATATCTTCTATTTCTCTGCTGAGACTTCCTATTTTTTCATTTATTTGTATCATGTTTGCAATTGCTGTTTGGAGCATTTTTTGATGTCTGCTTTCAAATCTCTGTCAGATAATTCTAACGTCTCTTGGTCGTAATCTTGTTGACATCCATTGGTTGTCTTTTTTTTAAATTCAGTTTTAGATCTTCCTGGCTCTTTGTCTGGTAAGTGATTTTCAATAGGAACCTAAACACCGTACTTATTTTGTTAAGAAACTCTGGGTCTTATTTAAAATCTCTGTTTAAATAGGTGGGACCTTCGGAAACTCCTTCTGAGGGCAGAGGGGTAGGTGAGACTTGTGGCATGAGGTTGGTCAGGGGAGGTTAGGGAAGGTAAGGTAAGGGCAGGTAAGAAGAGGTTAGAGAGTGATTCATTCTGGTACTCCATGATAGTTCTTGAACTAGATTATAAGATGTCAAGAGGGTACTTCCTTCCCCAGGAATCTCTCCTTATTTCATAACCTAAGCCTCTCTAATAACCTGTATCTGTGGAATCTAGGTTAGGGCAAATGCATTACTTCATTAAACTGAACAGAAACTGGTGGTTGTTCTAGATGATAATGAATATAAAAGTAGGTACAGATTAATTTTGATCTACAAGTGAGACTGTGATCATCTATAGTCTGGGGTGAGGAGGTGGGGGGTTGTGGGATAGAAGTTCAGCTGTAGCTGTTGTGTAGATACAAGCTCAGGCATCCCCTACATTGCGTACTTTCTTCCTGTCTCCCAGTCCCCCCAGAGTTTATAAGGAAAATATTGTTCCTGACATGTTAAGTGGCTCACACTTAACCAAAGGTCATTTATGAAACAAGGAATGACTTGGGAACTTTATGTAAACTATTTAATCAACTGAATTATGAAAAAGTTCCCGAAGTAATTCCCTTCCTGATTTGGTGATAGGAACATTTTTCTTGGCAATTGATGTCATGTGCTTTATGGCCTGAGTCACTTCATTGTACTTCTCAGAAGCAAAGAGGTCTGTGAATAGTCTGAATTTGGGTTATTTAGCTCCTCATTGTTCCCTGTAAAATAGGAATCCGAATATGCTCTGGATTAGATGGGAAATGGACTTTGGGGCTGGGGAAGGGAGAGGTGTCGAATTTTCCTTTCTGAGTGTTAGAACTCTGTGGTGATTAATGGTTGGTGAATTGCCAAATTATTTCTGGGCACCAGTAATTTATTAGCTTCCTACAAGTCTCTAAAAGATAGAGTCTAAAGATCCGTAGGGGACTCGTTATTTATAGATTTTACAGAAAAACAAAAAGGATTCTATAAACCCGTTTGGGAAGCACAGGCTTAGTCAGATTCTCCAGGACCTCTTAGAGCCCTTGTGATAAATGGTGTGAGCTAGGAATCTGAGAGAGGACATGGTAGTGCTTTCTCTTAGTTGATGTGTATTGTTTGGGCAGTACTCTTAGCCCAACAGGTTTCCAAGGTGACCCTGTCCTGATTTGACAAGGGGAGGACTTTTTTTTTTAAATTTTATTTTATTGAAGTATAGTTGATTTACAGGATTGTGTTGTGTTCATTTATCCTGTACAGCAAAGTGATTGTTATAAATATATATTCTTTTTCATATTCCTTTCCATTATGGTTTATTACAGGATATTGAATACAGTTCCCTGTGCTATACAGTAGGTCCTTGTTATCTATTTTATATATAGTAGTTTGTATCTGTTAACCCCAAATTCCCAATTTATCCCCCATCCCTGCTATCCCCTTTGATAACCATGTTTGTTTTCTATGTCTGTGAGTCTGTTTCTGCTTTGTAAATAAGTTCATTTGTATCCTATTTTAGATTCCAGATATAAGTGATATCATATGGTATTTGTCTTTCTCTTTCTGACTTCACTTAGTAGATTTAGTTTTTTAAATACATATTTTATTTTAGGACAGTTTTGGATTTAGGGAAAACTTGCAAAGATTTACTCATTTACCCCACACCCAGTTTCCCCTATTATTATCATCGTACATTTGTATGCTACCTTTTATTATAATTAATGAACATATATTGATAGATTATTTTAACTCAAGTCCATGCTTTATTAGGATTTTCTTAATTTTTTACTTATTGTATTGTCATTTTTCTGTCCCAGAATCCCATCCAGGTACCACATTCCATTTAGTCATCTCTTTAGGCTCCTCTTGGTTGTGACAGTTTCTCAGACTTTCCTTGTTTTTGATGATTTTGACAGTTTTGAAGAGTGCTGGTCAGGCATTTTGTAGAATGTCCCTCCGTTGGGATTTGTTGGATGTTTTCCTCATAGTTAGACTGGGGTAATATGTTTTGGGGAGGAGGATCACAGAGCTAAAGTACCATCCTCACCCTGTCATATCAAGGGCATATACCGTCAATATGATTTGTCATTGTTGATGTTGACCTTCATCTTATGACCTTAGGTAGGTCAGGCCTCTCCACTGTACAGTTACTCTTTTTCCCGCCCCCCTGTCTATACTGTAGTTTTTTCAAGGAAGTCGCTCTGTGCAGCCCACATTTAAGTAGTGGGGAGGTAAGCTCCATCTCCTTAAAAAGTGGAGTATCTACATAAATTATTTGGAGTTCCTCTGCATGAGAGATTTGTCTGTTTTCTCCCTTTTATTTATTCAATTATTTATTTATGGCAGTGTGGACTCATGGATATTTATCTTATACTCTGGTTATAATTCAATACTACTTTATGAATTTTGTTTCTCAAATTGTTCCAGCTTTGACCACCTGGGTACTTGTTCTGTTTGTTCCTGTGACCCTTTGATGTACCCTCATCATTGTGAATTTATGTATTTATTTTTTGACCACTTTCTTACTTCCTGGCACTCAAAGATGCTCCAGGTCATCTTGTTTATTTCCTGCCCAACACCTGGAGTCAGCTGTTTCTGAAGGACGCCTGATTCTTTTTACTGGAGAATGATTAGGAAACAAAATCTGGGTGCTTGGTGTGTGTGTTCATTGTTCCTGGGGCATGTTTCTAGGCCCTCTAAATTGATGGAGTAAGGGACAGGTGTATGTATACAGTATGTGTACTAATGCATGTATATGCACATATCTATGGTATTTCTATGTATAACACTGGAATCTATACTAAGCTAAACGTGAATTCTGCCTTATGTCTCCAACTCTAATCCATTACCAGATAGGTAATTCTAACCTCCTCTCACCCCAGTGGTGAGAAATCTGACTCCCACTTTCTTCCATCCATTTACATAATTGTTCAATTCCAGTATACATGCAGTGGTTTTAGAATTGTTAGGTCAGACCTCTATGGAGAACAGCTTCATCACCTAGAGTGCAGTGCTAGTGTATGGTGCCTTACAGACTCCCTTATTTTGGAATTTATTTAGGTCAGCACCCTTTTCCTCCAACTCCATCAGGGAGGTTCATACTTTTGTGATGTATTTAGATCCATTTCTCACATTTTGCATTCCATCCTGGATCCTCTGACTTCCTAAATGATTTTCTTTTAAATTTGTGTACATTAAGGTTTACTCTTTGTGCTCTACAGTTATGTGGGTTTTGACAAATGCTTTATGTCTTGTGTTCACTATTGCAATATCATACAAAATTGTTCCCCTGCTCTAAAAATCCCCTGTGCTCCATTTATTCATCCGTATAACCTCACACACAGCACAACTGATCATCTGTTTACCAGCCCTAGTTTTGCAGTGTCTTATAATTGAAATCATATGGTATGTTGCCTTTTCAGCCTGGCTTCTTTCACTTAGCAATATATGTTTAAGGTTTATCTGTATCTTTTGTGGTTTGATAGCTTATTTCATTTTATCCCTGAATAGTAGTAGTTCATTATATGGATGTCACACAGTTTGTTTATCCATTCATCTACTGTAGGACATCTTGGTTGCTTCCAGGTTTTGGCAGTTATGAATAAACTGGCCATAAACATTAACATGAAGGCTTTTGTGTGGATAAAAATTTTCAAACCATTGAGTAAATATCTAGGAGTGCATTTGTCGGAGAGTCTGGTGATACTACGTTTAGTTTTATAAGAAACTGCCAAACTGTCTTCCAGACTGGCACACCATTTTGCGTTCCCACCATCAGTAAATGAGAGTTCTTGCTGCTCCACATCCTCTCAGCTATTGGTATTGTCAGTTTTTTTGGATATTAGTCATTCTAATAGGTGTGTGGCAGTATCTCACTCTTTTAATTTGTAATTCCTTAATGACATGTTGAGCATCTTTTTGTATGCTTTTTTACCATCTGTGTATCTTTGTTGTTCAGGTGTCTGTTCACATCTTTTGCCTATTTTTTAGTTAGGTTGTTTGTTTTCTTATTGTTGACTTTTCTCCCAATATTTCAGATCCAAGTCCTTTATCAGAGATGTTATTTTGAGAAACCGTCTCCCAGTCTGTGGTTTGTTTTTTCATTCTGGTAACTGTCTTTCACAGAGCAGTTTTCAGGTTTAATAAAATCCAACCTAGCAATTTTAATTACTTTATTTTTTGCATGGATCATCATCCCTTTGGCATTGTATCCAAAAACTCATCACCAAGCCTCAGATCACACATATGTTATCCTATGTTTTCTTCTAGTTTTATATTTAGTCTTATGATCCATTTTGATTTTATTTCTGTGATAGGTATTAGGTCCATGTCTATTTTTCTAGATATTTATCTTGCTTGGTGTTCCCTCAGTTTCCGGGCTATGTGATTTGTGTCTGTCATTAATTTTGGAAAGTTTTCAGCCATTATTACTTTGATTATTCATCTGCTCTGCTCCTTATTCTTCTGGTAACACAACTATATAGAGTTCTACATTTTGAAATCATCCCAGAGTTATTGGATGGTCAATTTTTTTCATTCTTTTTCCTTTTTTGCGTTTCAGTTTCAGAAGTTTCTATGACATATTTTCAAGCATACTGATTCTTTCCCTGGTTGTGTCCAGTCTAATCATGAGACCATCAAAGGCTTTCTTTTTTTCTTTATTTTAAAAACGTTTACATTTAATAGAAGTTTGTATATTTTGGACAAAATATATTCAAATTGCATACAGGCATTCTTTATTTCTGTTATGGTGGGTTTTTTGTTTTTTTCTTGGTTTGTTTTTTTTTACATCTTTATTGGAGTATAATTGCTTTACAATGGTGTGTTAGTTTCTGCTTTATAACAAAGTGAATCAGCTATACATATACATATGTTCCCATATCTCTTCCCTCTTGCATCTCCCTCCCTCCCACCCTCCCTATCCCACCCTTCTAGGTGGTCACAGAGCACCGAGTTGATCTCCCTGTGCTATGCGGCTGCTTCCCACTAGCTATCTGTTTTACGTTTGGTAGTGTATATATGTCCATGCCACTCTCTCACTTTGTCACAGCTTACTCTTCCCCCTCCCAATATCCTCAAGTCCATTCGCTAGTAGGTCTGTGTCTTTATTCCTGTCTTACCCCTAGGTTCTTCATGACATTTTTTTTCTTAGATTCCATATATATGTGTTAGCATACGGTATTTGTCTTTCTCTTTCTGACTTACTTCACTCTGTGTGACAGAATCTAGGTCCATGTTATGGTGTTTTTGATTCCTGGTATTTCCTTTAGAGTCTTCCTTAGAGTTTCCATATTCCTGCTGACATTACCCAGCTGTTCTTTTATTCTTTTGTTGTTGTTTGTTTATTTGTTTTTGTTTTTAGCATCTTTATTGGACTATAGTTGCTTTACAATGGTATGTTAGTTTCGGCTGTATAACAAAGTGAATCAGCTATATGTATACATATCCCCATATCTCCTCCCTCTTGCATCTCCCTCCCACACTCCCTATCCCAGCCCTCTAGGTGGACACAAAGTAGTGAGCTGATCTCCCTGTGCTATGTGGCTGCTTCCCACTAGCTATCTGTTTTACATTTCGTAGTGTATATATGTCCATGCCCTCCCTCACTTCATCCCAGCTTACCCTTCACCCTCCCCGTGTCCTCAAGTCCATTCTCTATGTCTGCGTCTTTATTCCTGTCCTGCCCTTAGGTTCTTCAGAACCATTTTCTTTTTTGGGGGGAGGATTCCATATATATGTGTTAGCATACAGTATTTGTTTTTCTCTTTCTGACTTACTTCACTCTGTATGACAGACCATCAGGACAGCAGGTCCATCCAACTCACTACAAATAACTCAATTTCGTTTCTTTTTATGGTTGAGTAATATTCCATTGTACATATGTGCCACACCTTCTTTATCCATTCATCTGTTGATGGACACTTAGGTTGCTTCCATGTCCTGGCTATTGTAAATAGAGCTGCAATGAACATTGTTGTGGTACATGACTCTTTTTGAATTATGGTTTTCTCAGGGTATATGCCCAGGAGTGGATTGCTGGGTGATATGGTATTCTATATTTAGTTTTTTAAGGGACCTCCAAACTGTTCTCCATAGTGGCTATATCAATTTACATTCCCACCAACAGTGCAAGAGGTTTCCCTCTTCTCCACACCCTCTCCAACATTTATTGTTTGTAGATTTTTTGATGATGGCCATTCTGACCAGTGTGAGGTGATACCTCATTGTAGTTTTGATTTGCATTTCTCTAATAATTAGTGATGTTGAGCATCCTTTCATAGGTTTGTTGACAATCTGTATATCTTTGGAGAAATGTCTATTTAGGTCTTTGGCCCATTTTTCGATTGGGTTATTTGTTTTTTTGATATTGAGCTGCATGAGCTGTTTGTATATTTTGGAGATTAATCCTTTGTCAGTTGCTTCGTTTGCAAATTTCATTACATCCCATTTGTTTACTTTTGTTCTTATTTGCATTTCTCTAGGAGGTGGGTCAAAAAGGATCTTGCTGTGATTTATGTCATAGAGTGTTCTGAACATAGGCAGAGTTTCATAGTGTCTGGCATTACATTAGCTCTTTAATCCATTTTGAGTTTATTTTTGTGTATGGTGTCAGGGAGTATTCTAATTTCTTTCTTTTACATGTAGCTGTCCAGTTTTCCCCACACCACTTATTGAAGAGGCTGTCTTTTCTCCATTGTATATTCTTGCCTCCTTTATCAAAGATAAAGTGACCATATGTGCATGGGTTTATCTCTGGGCTTTCTATCCTGTTCCATTGACCTATATTTCTGCTTTTGTGCCAGTACCATACTGTCTGGATTACTGTAGCTTTGTAGTATAGTCTGAAGACCGGGAGCCTGATTCCTCCAGCTCCGTTTTTGTTTCTCAAGATTGCTTTGGCAATTGGGATGTTTTTGAGTTTCCATACAAATTGTGAAATTTTTTGTTCTAGTTCTGTGAAAAATTCTATTGGTAGTTTGATAGGGATGGCATTGAATCTGTAGATTGCTTTGGGTAGTATAGTCATTTTCACAATGTTGATTCTTCCAATCCAGGAACAGGGTATATCTCTCAATCCCTTTATATCATCTTTAATTTCTTTCATCAGTGTCTTATAATTTTCTGCATACAGCTCTTTTGTCTCCTTAGGTAGGTTTATTCCAAGATATTTATTCTTTTTGTTGCAGTGGTAAATGGGTGTGTTTCCTTAATTTCTCTTTCAGATTTTTCATCATTAGTGTATAGGAATGCAGGAGATTTCAGTGGATTAATTTTGTATCCAGCTACTTTACCAAGTTCATTGATTAGCTCTAGTAGTTTTCTGGTAGCATCTTTAGGATTCTCTATGTATAGTATGTTATCTGCAAACAGTGACAGTTTTCTTCTTTTCCAATTTGTATTCCATTTATTTCTTTTTTTTCTCTGATTGCTGTGGCTAAAACTTCCAAAACTATGTTGAATAATAGTGGTGAGCATGGGCAACCTTGTCTTGTTCCTGATCTTAGTGGAAATGTTTTCAGTTTTTCACCATTGAGAATAATGTTGGCTGTGGGTTTGTCATATATGGCCTATATTACGTTGAGTTAAGTTTCCTCTTTGCCTAATTTATGGAGGTTTGTTATCATAAACGGGTGTTGAATTTTGTCAGAAGCTTTTTCTGCATCTATTGAGATTATCATCTGGTTCTTCTGCTTCAGTTTGTTAATATGGTGTACCACATTGATTGATTTGCATATATAGAAGAATCCATGCATTACTGGGATAAACCCCAGTTGATCATGGTGTATGATCCTTTTAATGTGCTGTTAGATTCTGTTTGCTAGTATTTTGTTGAGGAGTTTTGCATCTACGTTCATCAGTGATACTGGCCTGTAGTTTTCTCTTTTTGTGACATCTTTGTCTGGTTTTGGTATCAGGGTGATGGTGGCCTCATAGAATGAGTTTGGGAGTGTTCCTCCCTCTACTATATTTTGGAAGAGTTTGATAAGGATAGGTGTTAGCTCTTCTCTAAATGTTTGATAGAATTTGCCTGTGAATCCGTCTGGTTCTGGGCTTTTGTTTGTTGGAAGATTTTAAATCACAGTGTCAATTTCAGTGCTTGTGATTGTTCTGTTTGTATTTTCTATTTCTTCCTGGTTCAGTCTCGGAAGGTTGTGCTTTGCTAAGAATTTGTCCATTTCTTCCAGGTTGTCCTATTTATTGGCATAGAGTTGCTTGTAGTAATCTCTCATGATCCTTTGTATTTCTGCAGTGTCAGTTGGTACTTCTTTTTCATTTCTAATTTTATTGATGTGAGTCTTCTCCCTTTTTTTCTTGATGAGTCTGGCTAGTGGTTTATCAATTTTGTTTATCTTCTCAAAGAACCAGCTTTTAGTGTTATTCATGTTTGCTATTGTTTCCTTCATTTCTTTTTCATTTATTTCTAATCGGATGTTTATGATTTCTTTCCTTCTGCTAACTTTGGGGTTTTTTTTTTCTTCTTTCTTTAGTGCTTTAGGTGTAAGGTTAGGTTGTTTATTTGATATTTTTCTTGTTTCTTGAGATAGGATTGTATTGCTCTCAACTTCCCTCTTAGAACTGCTTTGCTGCCTTGCATAGGTTTTGGGTCATTGTGTTTTCATTGTCATTTGTTTCTAGGTATGTTTTGATTTCCTCTTTGATTTCTTCAGTGGTCTCTTGGTTATTTAGTAGAGTATTGTTTAGCCTCCTTGTGTTTGTATTTTTTACGTGTTTTTTCCTGTCATTGATATCTAGTCTCATAGCATTGTGGTCAGAAAAGATGCTTGATATGATTTCAATTTTCTTAAATTTACCAAGGCTTGATTTGTGACCCAAGATATGATCTATCCTGCAGAATGTTCAGTGCACACTTTAGAAGAAAGTGGATTCTGTTGTTTTTGGGTGGAATGTCCTATAAATATCAATTAAACCTATCTGGTCTATTGTTCATTTAAAGCTTCTGTTTCTTATTTATTTACATTTTGTATGATCCGTCCATTGTTGTCCCCCACTATTATTGTGTTACTGTTGATTTCCTCTTGTATAGGTGTTAGCAGTTGCCTTATGTATTGAGGTGCTCCTATGTTGGGTTCATATATATTTATAATTGTTATATCTTCTTCTTGGATTGATCCCTTGGTCATTATGTAGTGTCCTTCCTTGTCTCTTGTAACATTCTTTATTTTAAAGTCTATTTTATCTGATATGAGTATAGCTACTCCAGCTTTCTTTTGATTTCCACTTGCATGGAATAACTTTTTCCATCCCCTCACTTTCAGTCTGTATGTGTTCCTAGGTCTGAAGTGGGTCTCTTGTAGACAGCATATATATGGGTCTTGTTTTTGTATCCATTCAGCAAGCCTGTGTCTTTTGGTTGGAGCATTTAATCCATTCACGTTTAAGGTAATTATCTATATGTATGTTCCTACGACCATGTTCTTAATTGTTTTGGGTTTGTTTTTGTAGGTCCTTTTCTTCTGTTGTGTTTCCCACTTAGAGAAGTTTCCTTAGTATTCATTGTAAATCTGGTTGGTGGTGTGAATTCTGTTAGCTTTTGCTTGTCTATAAATGTTTTAGTTTCTCTGTCAAATCTGAATGAGATCCCTGCTGGGTAGAGTAATCTTGGTTGTAATTTTTTCCCTTTCATCACTTTAAATATGTCCTGCCCACTCCCTTCTGGCTTGCAGAGTTCTGCTGAAAGATCAACTGTTAACCTTATGGGGATTCTGTTGTATGTTATTTGTTGCTTTTCCCTTGCTGCTTTTAATATTTTTTCTTTGTATTTAATTTTTGATAGTTTGATAATGTGTGTCTTGGCATGTTTCTCCTTGGATTTATTCTGTAGGGGACTCTCTGTGCTTCCTGTACTTGGGTGGCTATTTCCTTTCCCATATTAGGGAAGTTTTCAGGTATAATCTCTTTAAATATTTCTCAGTCCATTTCTTTTTCTCTTCTTCTTCTGGGATAATTTGAATGTTGTTGCATTTAACGTTTTCCCAGAGGTCTTGAGACTGTCCTCAATTATTTTGTTTCTCTTTTCTTTCTTCTGCTCTGTGGTAGTTACTTCCACTATTTTATCTTCCAGGTCACTTATCCGTTCTTCTGCCTCAGTTATTCTGCTATTGATTCCTTCTGGAGAATTTTTAATGTCATTTATTGTGTTGTTCATCATTGTTTGTTTGCTCTTTAGTTCTTCTAGGTCCTTGTTAAACATTTCTTGTATTTTCTCCATTCTATTTCCAAGGCTTACTATCATTACTCTGGATTCCTTTTCAAGTAGACTGCCTGTTTCCTCTTCATCTGTCAGGTCTGGTGGATTTTTACCTTGCTCCTTCATCTGCTGCGTATTTCTCTGTCTTCTCATGTTGTTTAACTTTCTGTGTTTGGGGTCTCCTTTTCGCAGGCTACATGTTCATAGTTCCCATTGTTTTTGGTGTCTGCTCCCAGTGGGTAATGTTGGTACAGTGGGTTGTGTAGGCTTCCTGGTGGGGGGGACTGGTGCCTGTGTTCTGTTGGATGAGGCTCGACCTTGTCTTTCTAGTGGGCAGGACTGCATTCGGTGGTGTATTTTTTGGTGTCTGTGAACTTACTATGATTTTAGGCAGCCTCCCTGCTAATGGGTGGTGTTGTGTTCCTGTCTTGCTAGTTGTTTGGCATAGTGTGTCCAGCACTGTAGCTTGCTGGTCGTTGAGTGGAGCTGAGTCTTAGTGTTGAGATGGAGATTTCTGGGAGAGCTTTCGCTGTTTGGTATTACCTGGGGCTGGGACGTCTCTGGTAGTTCAATGTTTTGAACTCTTCTCTCCCACCTCAGTGGCTCAGGCCTGACACATGGCTGGAGCACCAAGACCCTGTCAGCCATGTGGCTCAGAAGAAAAGGGGGAGAGAGAGAGAGAGACAGAGAGACAGAGAGACAGAGAGACAGACAGAGACAGAGAGGGAGACTGGGGGGGGAGGGAGACAGAGAGGGAGACAGAGAGAGAGAGAGAGAGAGAGAGGGAGGGAGGGAGACCGAGGGAGACAGAGAGAGAGAGAGAGAGAGAGAGAGGGAGGGAGGGAGACCGAGGGAGACAGAGAGAGAGAGAGAGGGAGAGAGAGGGAGAGGGGGAGGGGGGAGAGGGGAGAAAGGAAGGAAGGAAGGAAGGAAAGAAAGAAAATAAAGTTATTAAACGAAAAAATAAAGAAATTACTAAAATTTAAAAAGTAATAGAAAAAAATAAAGAAAGAAGAGAGCAAGCAAACCAAAAAACAAATCCACCAATGATAACAAGTGCTAAAAACTATACTAAAAAAAAAAAAAAAAAAACCGGACAGACAGAATCCTAGGACAAATGGCAAAAGCAAAGCTATACATATAAAATCACACAAAGAAGCATACACACACACACCTCACAAAAAGAGAAAACGGAAAAATATATATATATAAACAAAAAATGGAAGAGAGCAGTCCAATCAGTAAACAAATCTACCAGTGATATTAAGCTCTAAATACTAAACTAAGATAAACATAAAACCAGAAACAATTTAGATGCAGATAGCAAACCCCAAGTCTACAATTGCTCCAAAAGTCCACTGACTCAATATTGGGATGATTCGTTGCCTATTCAGGTATTCCACAGGTACAGGGTACATCAAGTTGACTGTGGAGATTCAATCCATTGTTCCTGAGGCTGCATGGAGAAATTTCGCTTTCTCTTCTTTGTTTGTATAGCTTCTGGGGTTCAGCTTCGGATTTGGCCCTGCCTGTGTGTGTAGGTTACCTGAGGGCGTCTGTTCCCTGCCCAGACAGGATGGGCTTAAAGTAGCAGCTGATTCGGGGCCCTGGCTCACTTAGGCTGGGGCGTGGGAGGGGTACGGACTGCAGGGTGAGCCTGCGGCAGCAGAGGCTGGCATGATGTTGAAGTTGTCCCTCAATCACGGGACCCTGGCAGTGGCAGGCTCCAGAGGCTCCAGGGAGGGTAGGTGTGGATAGTGAACTGTGCTTGCACACAGGCATCTTGGTGGCTGCAGCAGCAGCCTTAGCGTCTCATGCCTGTCTCCGGGGTCTGCACTGATAGCCGCGTCTCATGCCTGTCTCTGGGGCTCCTTTAAGCGGTGCTCTGAATCCCCTCTCGTTGTGCACCCGGAAATAATGGTCTCTTGCCTGTTAGGCAGTTCCAGACTTTTTCCCGGACTCCCTCCTGGCTAGCTGTGGTGCACTAGCCCCCTTCAGGCTGTGTCCACGCAGCCAACCCCAGTCCTCTCCCTGGGATCTGAACTCTGAAGACCGAGCCTCAGCTCCCAGCCCCCACCCACCCTGGCAGGTGAGCAGACAAGCCTCTCAGGCTGGTGAGTGCTGGTTGGCACCGATCCTCTGTGCGGGAATCTCTCCGCTTTGCCCTCTGCACCCCTATTGCTGCGCTCTCCTCTGTGGCTCTGAGGCTTCCCCCCGGCCACCCCTGTCTCTGCCAGCGAAGGGGCTTCCTAGTGTGTGGAAGCTTTTCCTCCTTCACGGCTCCCTCCTAGAGGTGCAGGTCCTGTCCGTATTCTTTTGTCTCTGTTTTTCCTTTGCCCTACCCAGGTACATAGGGAGTTTCTTGCCTTTTGGGAAGTCTGAGGTCTTCTGCCAGCGTTCAGTAGGTGTTCTGTAGGGGTTGTTCCACATGTAGATGTATTTTTGATATATTTGTGGGGAAGAAGATGATCTCCACATCTTACTCCTCCGCCATCTTGAAGGTTCCCCCTACCCATCTGTTCTTGCATGTTGTTTATTTCTCCTTTAGAGCCCTTTAACATATTGATCATATTATCTTAAATTTAGTGTTTGATAATTTCAACATCTGTGTCATATTACAGTCTTTTCCTGATGCTTGCTTTGTCTCTTCATACTTTTTTCTTGTCTTTTAGTTGCCTTGTAGTTGTTCTGTTATAAATCAGAAATATCCTATAAGGTAATAGAAATTGAAATAAATATACCTTTAATGTGAGAATTTATGTTAGTTTGGCTAGTAGTTGGGCTGTAATGTTCGCTGTAGCTTTCTGTGTCAGAAGTTTCAGATTCTTCTAGTGTCTGTTTTTGTCTCCCCTCTTGATTTTGGTCTTCGCTCAGTACCCCTCCTCAGAGGGAGTCTGCAGCTTTTTCAGTGGTTCCCACTGCCCTTATTCTGGTGTGTTAGTGTGATGGGATGATGTGGGGGAGGGGAAGTGTTCTATAGGTTCTGTAGTGTTAGGGTTAAATCTCAGCCTTTCAGTGGGTCTGTCTGTGCTCCTGGGCTGTGGCCTTAACAAGTGTTTCCCTCCTATGATGGCTTTTGTCCCCTCCTTTGCATGGGATAGAAAGGCTCCAGGGCACCGGTGTGGGAGGAATGGTGGACATCAAGCTCTGGAAAGCTTGGAGAGTAGGCTTTTCTATTGAGAAGGCTTTGGGTGGCCTGTTTCCTAAGAGTTACTCCTTCCCTTCCTGTGCCAGAGTTACAAGGGGATCTTTCTTGCACATTTACCTTGAGAACTTGGTGGGGCTCCTGGAGATGAAATCCATGAGAGTGTAGGGTGTCCCCAAGGTTGTGGCTCCCTGGAGCTTTCTTATTCTCACTCAAGTTTATCCTCAGCAAACAGAGACTCATCAAAATGACCTTGTGGGTGTTACTGCAAGTTTATGGCTCTAGTAGCCTCTGCCCCAGGTAAGCAGATCTTGTCTATGACTCTGAATTCGCCTGTTTTCAGATTTCGGTGTGGCACTTTACACTGTGACATCAAGCTCTCATGGGTCCAACCAAAGTCACTGATTTTCAGTATGTTCAGTTTTTTTTTTCTTGCTATAAGAGCTTAATTCTAAGCTCTTTACATATAGGAGCTGAAAAGAATGATTAAACTTTGATTAGTTTTTGAGTCATATTTATCTTCTTGAGTAACTTGTTGAGCTTCCTTAAACTGAGGATTAGTTCAGCAATTCTGGAAATTTCTCAGTCATTATTTCTTTAAATTTTCTCCTTCTGAAGCTTATTTTATTTTTTTAAAGGTTATTTATTTTTGGCTGTGTTGGGTCTTCTTTGCTGCCCGCGGGCTTTCTCTAGTTGCGGCGAGTGGGGGCTACTCTTCACTGTGGTGACTGGGCTTATTGCAGTGGCTTCTCTTGTTGTGGAGTATGGACTCTAGGCACGTGGGCTTCAGTAGTTGTGGCATGTGGGCTCAGTAGTTGTGGCTTGCAGGCTCTAGAGCACAGGCTCAGTAGTTGTGGCTCATGGGCTTAGTTGCTCTGTGGCATGTGGGATCTTCCTGGACCAGGGATTGAACCCGTGTCCCCTGCACTGGCAGGCAGATTCTTAACCACTGCACCACCAGTGCCCCTAACAGTGTTCTTTTCCGTTTCCTATTGGATCTTTTGTTTTTGAAGATTTCTCTTCCATTTTTGTGAGCTTCCATTTGCATTTAAGAAGGTATTTCTGTGATTTTCTCCAGCATTTCTAGGTGTTTGGTAGCAGGACAGTGTTCAGGTCATGGATTTTACTGTTTTGCTAGAACCAGAAGTGTGTCTCCTGTGCGTGGTCCCAGGACACTTTCTGTTTCACACGTGCGTGTTCTCTGTTTCAGCTCAAGTTGTGCCCTCCTTGTGGCACTTCTGTGTCCACGTCCCTAATTGACTTAATCTCTTTGTGTTTTTCCTCTACATACTGTGGTTGTCTCATGCCTTGCCTTCATGCCAGTAACTCAATTTTCAGCTGGGTCTGTTTTGTTCTTTTCTGGCTCTAATTTATTAGCCATGTAACCGTATTGTTTTGGTTCTCAGTTTGTTTAGCTCTGCAGTCTCCCTTTTATTTCATTCGGTATTTTATAATCTCATATTTGAAATCATGTTTAATTTGATCCAAGGCTTTATTGAGTTATATAGTAGAAAGAATTCATGGGAAGCATGCTTGTCTTAATTGGGCTTTTTTCCAGATTATATTTTGTATTTTAGTTGTGTTTGTCTCCTTGCCTTCCTTTCTTCCTTGCATTTGCTATTTTAAATTATTTATGTATTCATTCATTCATTCATTGCCAAACTATGTGAATCTGCCATTCCAATTTTTTCATCTTGCCCATGCCTTATGAGGGTGTGTCTACTCATAGTTTTTAATTTTCTGAGCTATAATGGTGGTAATTCTTTTCATATATATTCTTTCCTTTTATGTGATCTTTATTTTTGCTTAATTTATTAAACCAATTAATCTACATTGCTTGTAGAAATATTATAAATGTCAAATAACAAAAAAAGAAAACATTACTGCTTTCACTTCCAGCTCCTGCCTTCTTTCATGTATCTCATCCCTTTCCCTTCCCTTTGACCTTTTGAACCCACCTTGGCACCAGTTCCACACTGAGGGTTGTGTTGAGATCCCCTATCACTAGCTCCTGTCTTCAGAGGACCTCGTTTTGATGGGACTTTCCACAGCCAGGTTCCCAAGAGAGTTTGTTGGAGAAGCCTGATGCTGAAGCTCCAGCACTGGTTTCCATGACCCAGGCATTTGTGGAGTCCATCTCTGCGTGCAGTTGCTTACCTTGAGTCCTGTCAGAGATAACTTGTTATGTGTGCTACGTTTGTGAAGGGGATGCTTAGACACTGATTCAGTCAAGATGATGGCTTCAGAATAAAGGGAAATTTATTGTTTCTGTCCAGAGAGAGTTCAGATGAAGCTTGAGTGGTTTACCAGTGTGACTGGAGTCCACCTCTTTCCCCCTCTCTCCTATATCCATAATCCCCTGGCCCCTCCACCCTTCCTCCACTTTCCAGCCCTGCTGCCTCAAGATGGACTCTCTTCTCTGGTTCTGCTCTCATGATCTCAGGCTTCATTCTTCCAGATTTGGGTCCTCTTGGGGGAGACAGGGAGGCTCTCCCTCTAACAGAAGTGGAAAGAAGCCCTTTCAGTCCTAGTAAAAAGTGCACCCTCGAACCCCTTGCCCCTCCCTGGGGAGGCTGGGGCAGACTTTTCACACTGTACTCCCAAAACACAGACTCTGAGCAACCCCCAAATGAGAACAGAGATGGGGCCGGGCCCCTGGGTCCAAGAACCAGGAACGCCTTGTCTTAGGAACGCCAAGCCTGCACCAGTGGCTCTCAAACTTCTAAGCTTCCGGACCCCTCTATTCTCATAAAAGTTATTGCAGATCCCCCCCCGCCCAGTTTTTTTACATGGGTTACATATATCAATATTTATTACCATGTTTGAAATAAAAACTAAGAAAACATTTTCAAGTCCATGAATTCTTTCGAAATAATAACCCCGTGCCTTGTTACCCTAACTAATACTTTAAGAAAAATAACTATATTTTCCCAGGAAAAACACATTTAGTGAGAAGAGTAGCATTGTTTTATATTTTTGCAAATCTCCTTAATGCCCAGCTTCGTAGAAGACAGCTGGATTCTCTGATCCACTTCTGTGGCAGTCTGCTGCATTGTATGTCACGTGGTCTCTGCCAAGCTCTACCAACCGTTCATGAGTAAATGAGGGTGAAATAGGCTAATAACTTCTCATGATTGTGAAAAAGATGTGGCTTCACTGATCCTCTGGAAGCATCTCAGAAACTCAGAGGTTTCCAGCCTGTAGTTTGAGAATGTCTGTGCTGTATAGATGCCAAAGGGAATCATTTTCTGTGACCATCACCAAAGTGTTTCCTTAGGACGTTGGGAGCAGAGTCATCTGGCGGCTGAAACACTGGTGTTGAGCTATGAGATGAGAATAATAATAGTACTGACTTCACTGTGTGGTTGTCACAAGACTGTAATGAGTTTGAAAAAAAAGTGTGTGTGTGTGTGTGTGTGTGTATGTATCACATTCAGAAGACTGCAAACTCTATTTAAGGTTTAGCTGTGTTATTTTCAAATATCATTTACTGTTATTCTCTGTGGTGAAAATCATGGGTTTGTTCATCTTTTGCCCATTTTTCTGTTGGATTGTCTGCCTTTTTCTTATTGACTTTTAGGCGTTTATTTCTTATGCTGGATATGACTCTTCTCTCAGCCCTAATATCTCGCTGACTCAGGGAAAATCACAGCCTCTCAATTTATTTTTCTGTAAAAACAGGACAAAAATATGGTTAATGTAAAGATTAAATTAGATAAAAGAAGTGATCCCTGTTAAAAAAAAACTGCAGAGTACTACATAAATAAAAATTTATGTTATCTTTCTCTGCAAACAAGAATTGAGACACAGATCTATTGTTACCTATTTTTTTTCTCAGCATTTACACAAAAGCAAAGGAAAAGTATTGGGAGCTCTGCAAAATAATGTTGAATAATGTCACCCTGTAACTTCCAGAAGAATAATTGCTGCAGGTGTGCAGGATAGCACATCAGAATGGTTGTACTCTAAAACAGACACATGATTATTCCGGGAGATTAGTTTTAAAAAGCATGGCTACTTAAAGTATACTTTAAAAATCCCTTTATTGAGGTATGACTGACATACAAAAAGCTATACGTGTTTAATGTACACAATATGACAAGTTTGGAGAAAACCATACATTGTGAAACTCTCGCCACAATCTATGCCATAAACATACCCATCACCTCCCAAAGTTTCCTCCTGCCCTCTTTTTTATTTATTATAATTATTATTTCTGTGATAAGAACACCTAACATAAGATCTACCCTCTTAGCAAATGTTTAAGTCTACGCTACAGCATTATTAGTTACAGGCTCTGTGCCTCACAGGAGATCTCTGGGGCTTGTTCATCTTGCAGAACTGAAACTTTGCACCCTTGGACTAATACCTCTCATTTCCCACCCGGCCCCTGGCAGCCACCATTCTACTCTGTACTTCTGTGGGTTGGATTATTTTAGATTCTTTATACAAGTGGAATCATGCAGGATCTTTCTGTGTCTGGTTTCGTTCACTTAACGTAACGTGCTCCAGGTTCATCCACGCTGTCGCAAATAGTGGGATTTCCTTCTTTTTTGAGGCTGAATATATTCTGAAGTGCTCAGTTTGAAAAACAAAGAAGGGGTTGGCTTTGGGGGTGTTTTGTGCACTGGTCTGTGTGATTCCATGGCACTCAGGGGTCCTGTGTCCTCCTGTGAGATCCCAGGGTCAGCAAGAAGCCTGGGTCTTGTGGGGGAGCCGTGTGTGTGTGTGTGTGTGTGTGTGTGTGTGTGTGTGTGAGAGAGAGAGAGAGAGAGAGAGAGAGAGAGCAACCACACAGTGACACACTAGAGCCGAGTCATATGTCACAGCCTGTGTGACTCTACCCTCGTCCCTCCTACACTGGGAGGTGGTGGGGGCAGCTATTGTCTCCCTATTTCTGAGAAGAGAACACTGAAACCACAGACACTGAGTGCCCGATAGGGGGCAGCTGATTGGAGCCCAGGGGTTTTTCTGGCAGCCAGTGTCGGGGGCTCTGCTCCTGTGTGCTGTCCTGCCAGGTTGGGTCAGGGCTGTGATGGGCAGGCGGCTGCTGAGGGTCTGGAATCACCGTAACCCATGCCCGGATCCTGTGCTGTTTGTTCTCAGGGGGTTGTACCTGCTTATTTTTTACAGCCCCTGGGCCAGGGTCTGGAGTCAGGGTTTGGAAGCCTCATCCGCCTCTCCCTCCCGAGAGTCCCAGTGTTGGACCCGTGTGCCTCCAGCCTGTGCCAGTCGTGACTGCTGAGTTCAGCATCAGTGGCTGGTTCCTGATTTCACACAAGCGCGAGAGCAGTACGGGGGTTGGTGACCGGGGTGTCAGTGGAGGAGGACGAGGTGAGAGAGGAGGGAGCTTCCGCCCAGGGTGAGAATTGATTTCCACCCGGCTTCAGTGTGTAGGACGTGCAGCCCCTGAGGCCATGCAGTTGAATGCAGAGGCGAAGACTCCATCAAGAAGCAGGGCACCGTGGGTGGCAGGGTGGTGGGGACGAGGCTGGGAAGCTGTGGCAGGGGCACTGGGTGTGCGGGATCTGGCTCTGCAGACCTTGCAGGCCCTGGTCACCTGGCTTCGCCCTCAGGGGCCAGCCCAGGGGTGGACCAGAAGGGTGGCCATCCTCTGTGCTTACAACTCAGGAACTGGTCTATAGGTCCCCTCTTTTTTTAAATGGAAAATAGATTTATTAAGCATTAAATGATGTTCAGCTAACTTGTTATCCTTGTGGATACATGTTAGGTCCCTTCTAAAGCAGCTGGACAATTGGCAGGAAGGTTCCTCCTTGGGTTGAATTGCACTCTGCTGTCCGAGGCCACAGGTCTGCCCAGGTTGCCGGCTCCCTCCCGGAGCCCCTGGGCTTGTGCAGGAGGAAGGAGGAGGGCATGGGGCAGGGCAGGCACTTGGGGGTTGAGTGGGGAGCAAGATCTCGAAGGGTAGGGGTGCACACAGTGGGCGTGAGGGGTCGTGGCTTTGGTGTTGCAGGGTCATAGGGAGTAAAGGTGATGTCTTTTCCTCAGGATCCCATCCCCGTCACTCTGATGAAGTTCGTCTCCCTGTCATCCTCTGAAGGGGCTCTGTTCCTGTCCTCTGTGACTTGTCACCGTTTGTTAATCATAGGTGTGTCATTGTCGAATTGTGTTATCCCACCCTCCACCGACATTTTATATTCCATGAGCTCAGGGACCGTGTCTATTCAGTTCCCACTGTGCATGTCAGGCTGGCATAATGCCCAAAACAGGAAGTGCTCCAGAAATATTTGTCAAATGAGTGAATGAATGAATGAGCAAATGAACACTTGGCTGGACTGTGGGTTGTAGAAGGGGCTGTGTGCTGCCCTAAGGACTTGAGACTGGATTCTTTGAGCAGTGCAGCTGGAGGAGGGCAGAGAGCCTGTCTGGAGCTGAGCAGAGTTCAGACCCTGTGAGGGCCCTGCGTTCCATCAGCTCGGCTGCTGTAACCAAAGTACCATAGACTGAGTGGCTTAATGACACACATTTATTTCTCATAATTCTGGAGGCTGGGGAGTACAAGATCAAGGTACCTGCAGCTTTGATGTCTGGTGAGAGCCTGCTTCCTGGTTCATAGATGGCTGTTTTCTGACTGGGTCTTCACATGGCAGAAGGGGTGAGGGAGCCCTCTGGGGTCCCTTTATTAAGGACAATAATCCTGGTCATGAGGGTGAAACAACCCTCATGACCTAAACACCTTCCAAAGGCCTCATCTCCTAATACCATCCCCGCGCAGGGTAGGTTTCAACATCGGAAATTTGGGCAACACAAACATTCAGTCTTTGGGGGGAAGGACATACTTCACAAGGGGGTGGGAAGGAGGTGGGACGCCTTGTCACCATGCAGACTGAGAGCTGAGACTCAGCCAGTGGGTGGCCCTGGGATGAGGGTGGTGTGAGGGGCCCACCTTGGGAACACAGAGAGTAGTCTCTCTGCTGGTCCTGCAGGGTTTTCCCGCATCTCCGTGGAGGCTCCCCCACCCACATTGCTGCTCCCTCTGTTGGAGGCTGGCTGCTGCTTTGCGTTGATTACAGTTTGAAATGCCTGCTCAGTCCCATGCTGCCACACACCACAGAAATCTCATTTCCCTCTAATGAGGTTTCAGCTAACATATTGGAAAGAAGAAAGCCTTTTAATTAGATTGGTCGTAATTGAGCTCCCAAACCACAGAAGCCTTTCTCTCAGAAGATCTCTCAGAAGACATGGATGCAATTAAAAGAAAGAAAGCCACGTGAATGGAACACTGGCTAATTTTAAGTCGATTAAAAACAACTCCTTAATAAGTTGAGACAAGGGACATATGTCCTATAAGAGTTTATCAGTGCTTTCAAATAGTACTGGAGATCGGACTGGAACTAGAGCCCTCTTGCAATTCAGATGCATGGCTCTGTCAGGGACTGTTCTCTCTGCACAGAGGATAGAGAGAGGTTAGCTCCACAGCTTTTTCTACCAAAACCCCTGGCATGTGTTATTTTGAAAAAGGGGATGTATTTTTCTTGTAACAGAATTGGCAGCTTCTTCTGGACACAGCCCCTGGCCTGGGACCCTTGGGACTTGGTCCCCTGTCTTTCCTTAGACAGCGTGATCTTCTCTGTGAGATTTACACCCACCTTCCTGCCCCCAACTCTCACCTCTCAGAGGCACCCAGGGTGAGCTACTGGGACAGGGGCATTGATGCATCAAAGAATCTCTGCCAGCTTCTTATCCATTCAACACATTTGTATTTGAAGGAGAAGCAGCATCTATTTCTCACTTGTGTCCCTGCCCTGAGACCATGCACCAGTAGATGGTGTTCTTTCTGCCACTGGGTCTGTCTTTGTGACTGCCATCAGGGAGCCAGGCCAGGTAGTTCCTGCTGGAGGGGCTTATGGCCTCAGCCTCTGGGTATCTCAGCATTAATAAGTACTTTCTCCTGGAGAGGGTGAAAATTGCTAATTTACAGAGTCTTTTAGGTGGAAATTGAACACGAAATAGTGAACAGCGTTCTCAGCAGAACTATTGCATGAAATAGGCTTGTTTGTCTCCGTGTGCACTGTGGCTTTTGCTAGGCCCTTTTGGGCTTTGCCAGCCATGCTAAAAAAACAGTTGCATCCCAGATGGAAAGGCCCCATGTTGACTAGCATCTTCTTTGGGTGCCCAGTGCAGGGGCAAAGCCACGGTCGATGCGCTCTCCGGAGCTTCCTGGAAAGAATGCAGACTTTGGCGCCCAGCTTGGAACCCACTCTGTTTGGAAATGTGGAAAGAGGGGCTGTTGACTCAGATCCAAGTGTGAATGGTTCCTTCATAAAGGAACCACCTTTCTGATCCTTAGTTTGCTCACCTGGACAGGATGTACCCTGCAGGTGTGTGTCAAGGGCCTGGGTGCTGCCAGGCTGATGGAGGATGGGAGGAAAGGCAGGCAGACCCTTGGGGCTCAGGGAGAAATGGGGCCCACGCAGCACTGTTAGCACAGGTGCCGCAGCTGTCACGGGATGGGGCGGGGACTCCCTTTCCCGGGGGGAGGGAAGCCTAAAATATTTCAGTTTGCTTAAAACTCTATCCATTCTGCTAATAAACTTGACTTTAAAAGATTAGAATCTGCACCCAGTCTTATTTTTTAAGTATACAAATGATAAATAATGTGTAAGGAAAAATAAGATAAACCATTAGCAGGTATCATCTCGGGATGGTGGGGTTGCAGGGTTTTAATTTTCTTTTTTATACTTTTCCATCTTTTGTAAGAGCTCTGTAATGAATGTGTATTACTTCAGCATAAATAGAAAAGCTGCACTCTGGGGAAATGCTGGAGTATATTTGGAAATGCTCCATGAATTCTATTTTCCACACACGCCAACCTTCCCAACCATCAAATTGGTGCATGAATAAGGGTATCATTTCTTCTTATGTAAATCATATAAACCATATTTTTGACTTTTTTTTTTCCTTTAAAGGATGAGAAGAACCAAGTGTTGACCACCAACATTTGGCTGCAAATGGTACGTTGCGACCGTGGCTTCCTGCTCTTGCTTCCACAATGCCTGTGCTGGAATCACAGTGAAGGTCCCGTAAGACAAACCAGGACTGTCCTCCCACCTTCACGTATGCAAACAGTGAACCAGACCACCCCGCCTTTGCATGTCCTGCACTAAACCCTGCAAGACAGAAATATGCACAAGTCATAAGTTGCAGGTCTGCATGTGCATGTCCACGGCCTGCACCCTAACTGGTCCTTAGGGCTTGGGAGTGCGTGCCCTGCTCCCCCTGGCTCCAGCCATGCATGTCTGAATGTGACAGAGTGACACGTAAGCCAGAGGCCTTCACACTTCCTGCTCCAGTGACCCCTGCAAGAATTTTGAGAAGCTGTATTTTTTCATTCATGTATTTTAACCTTGACATCTAAAGTTCTAACCCCAGATTAATTAACTACAAATTATGTTACTTACATTGAATTGTAAATATGGACGTTTAAAAATAAAACTGTCAGTCTCTATTTTAAATTGAATCTATTTAAGTGCCATATAATTTGATGCCCATATCATTAATTTAAAAAAATATACAAACAAGCCCTTCTTTAACTGGTTGATATTTTACATACTCCCATTTTCTCTCTGCACTTATATTTCTATTCCACTTTCCACACAGAATTTTATCCAAATGTGATATAACTTTATGTTTGAAACTCTTATATTAATCATTCTGTCTTGGTTCTCTCAAATGTAAGTATTTACATAAAAATTATTCCTTCAGAAAATAAGTGTTAAGAATTTTTCTTCTGGATCGATTTAGGATTATAGTGATTAATGGTACATAATTCCTCAAGGTGACACTAATTACAAATCTTAATAAATAATTATTAAACATAAAAAATGGGAAATCTACCTCTCTACCAAAGATGGGGCTTTGGAAGAGATTGGTTCAAGATGGCGGAGTAGAAGGATGTGCTCTCACTCCCTCTTGTGAGAACACCAGAAGCACAACTAACTGCTGAACAATCATCGACAGGAAGACACTGGAACTCAACAAAAAAGATACCCCACATCCAAAGACAAAGGAGAAGCCACAATGAGATGGTAGGAGGGGCACAATCACAATAAAATCAAATCCCATAACTGCTGGGTGGGTGACTCACAAACTGGAGAACACTTATACCACAGAAGTCCACCCACTGGAGTGAAGGTTCTGAGCCTCACTTCAGGCTTCCAAACCTGGGCATCTGGCAATGGGAGGAGGAATTCCTAGAGAATCAGACTTTGAAGGCTAGCGGGATTTGATTGCAGGACTTCAACAGGACTGGGGGAAACAGAGACTCCACCCTTGGAGGGCACACAGAAAGGAGCAGTGACCCCGTAGGAGACTGAACCAGACCTACCTGCTGGTGTTGGAGGGTCTCCTGCAGAGGTAGGGGGTGGCTCTGTCTCACTGTTAGGACAAGGACACTGGCAGCAGAAGTTCTGGGAAGTACTCCTTGGTGTGTGCCCTCTCAGAGTCTGCCATTAGCCCCACCAAGGAGCCCGGGTAGGCTCCAGTGTTGGGTTGCCTCAGGACAAACAACCAGCAGGGAGGGAACACAGCCCCACCCATCAGCAGACAAGCGGATTAAAGTTCTACTGAGCTCTTCCCACCAGAGAAACAGCCAGCTCTACCCACCACCAGTCCCTCCCATCAGGAAACTTGCACAAGCCTCTTAGATAGCCTCATCCACCAGAGGGCAGACAGCAGAAGCAAGAAGAACTACAAACCTGCAGCCTGTGAAACAAAAACCACATTCACAGAAAGACAAGATGAAAAGGCAGAGGGCTACGTACCAGATGAAGGAACAAGATAAAACCCCAGAAAAACAACTAAATGAAGTGGAGGTAGGCAACAATCCAGAAAAAGAATTCGGAATAATGATAGTGAATATGATCCAGGACCTTGGAAAAAGAATGGAGGCAAAGATCGAGAAGATGCAAGAAATATTTAACAAAGATCTAGAAGAATTAAAGAACAAACAGAGAACAATAAAATAACTGAAATGAAAAAGACACTAGAAGGAATCAATAGCAGAATAACTGAGGCAGAAGAACGGATAAGTGACCTGGAAGACAAAATGGTGGAATTCACTGCTACAGAAGAGAATAAAGAAAAAAGAATGAAAATAAATAAAGACGGCCTAAGAGACATCTGGGACAACATTAAACACAACAACATTCGCATTATAGGGGTCGCAGAAGGAAGAGAGAGAGAGAAAGGACCGAAGAAAATATTTGAAGAGATTATAGTTGAAAACTTCCCTAACACGGGAAAGGAAATAGCCACCCAAGGCCAGGAAGCGCAGTGAGTCCCATACAGGATAAACTGAAGGAGAAACACAGTGAGACACATAGTAATCAGACTGGCAAAAATTAAAGGCAAAGAAAAATTATTGATAGCAGCAAGGGAAAAATGACAAATAACATACATGGGAACTCCCATAAGGTTAACAGCTGATTTCTCAGCAGAAACTCTACAAGCCAGAAGGGAGTGGCATGATCTACTTAAAGTGATGAAAGGGAAGAACCTACAACCAAGATTACTCTACCTGGCAAGGATCTCATTCAAATTCGATGGATAAATCAAAAGCTTTACAGACAAGCAAAAGCTAAGAGAATTCAGCACCACCAAACCAGCTCTACAACAAATGCTAAAGGAACTTCTCTAAGTGGGAAACACAAGAGAAGAAAAGGGCCTACGAAACCAAACCCAACACAATTAAGAAAATGGTAATAGGAACATACATATTGATAATTACCTTAAACATGAATGGATTAAATGCTCCAACCAAAAGACACAGGCTCACTGAATGGATACAAAAACAAGTCCCATATATATGCTGTCTACAAGAGACCCACTTCGGACCTAGGAACACATACAGACTGAAAGTCAGGGGTTGGAAAAAGATATTCCATGCAAGTGGAAATCAAAAGAAAGCTGGAGTAGCTATACTCATATCAGATAAAATACACTTTAAAAAAAAGAATGTTACAAGAGACAAGGAAGGACACTACATAATGATCAAGGGATCAATCCCAGAAGAAGATATAACTTATAAATATATATGCACCCAACATAAGAGCACCTCAATACATAAGACAACTGCTAACAGCTCTAAAAGAGGAAACTGACAGTAACACACTAATAGTGGGAGACTTTAAAACCTCACTTACACCAATGGACGGATCATCCAAACAGAAAATTAATAAAGAAACAGAAGCTTTAAATGACACAATAGACCAGATAGATTTAATTGATATTTATAGCACATTCCATCCAAAAACAGCAGATTACACTTTCTTCTCAAGTGCGCATGGAACATTCTCCAGTATAGATCACATCTTGGGTCACAAATCCAGCCTCAGTAAATTTAAGAAAGTTGAAATCACGTCAGGCATCTTTTCTGACCACAACACTATGAGATTAGAAATAAAGTACAGGGAAAAAAACGTAAAAAACACAAACACATGGAGGCTAAACAATACGTTACTAAATAACCAAGAGGTCACTGAAGAAATCAAAGAGGAAATCAAAAAGTACCTAGAGACAAATGACAATGAAAACACGATGATCCAAAACCTATGGGACGCAGCAAAAGCAGTTCAAAGAGGGAAGTTTATAGCTATACAAGCCTACCTTAGGAAACAAGAAAAATCTCAAATAATCAATCTAACTTTACACCTAAAGGAACTAGGGAAAGAAGAACAAACAAACCCGAAAGTTAGCAGAAGGAAAGAAATCATAAAGATCAGAGCAGAAATAAATGAAGTAGAAACAAAGAAAATAGCAAAGATCAATAAAACTAAAAGCTGGTTCTTTGAGAAGATAAACAAAATTGATAAACCATTAACCAGACTCATCAAGAAAAAGAGGGAGAGGACTCAAATCAATAAATTTAGAAATGAAAATGGAGAAGTTACAACAGACACTGCAGAAATACAAAGTGTCCTAAGAGACTATTACAAGCAACTGTATGCCAATAAAATGGACAACCTGGAAGAAATGGACAAATTCTTAGAAAGATATAACCTCCCAAGACTGAACCAGAAAGAAACAGAAAATATGAACAGAACAATCACAAGTAATGAAATAGAAACTGGGATTAAAAATCTTCCAACAAACAAAAGTCCAGAACCAGATGGCTTCACAGGTGAATTCTATCAAACATTTAGAGAAGAGCTAACACCCATCCTTCTCAAACTCTTCCAAAAAATTGCAGAGGAAGGAACACTCCCAAACTCATTCTGTGAGGCCAGCATCACCCTGATACCAAAACCAGGCAAAGAGACTACAAAAAAAGAAAATTACAGACCAATATCACTGATGAATATAGACGCAAAACTCCTCAACAAAATACTAGCAAACAGAATCCAACAACACATTAAAAGGATCATACACCATGGTCAAGTGGGATTTATCCCAGGGATGCAAGGATTCTTCAATATATGCAAATCAATCAATGTGATACACCATATTAACAAATTGAAGAATAAAAACCATATGAGCATCTCAGTAGATGCAGAAAAAGCTTTTAACATAATTCAACACCTGTTTATGATAAAAACTCTCCAGAAAGTGGGCATAGAGGGAACCTACCTCAACATAATAAAGGCCATATATGACAGGCCCACAGCAAACATCATTCTCAATGGTGAAAAACTAAAAGCATTTCCTCTAAGATCAGGAACAAGACAAGGATGTCCACTCTCAGCACTATTATTTAACATAGTTCTGGAAGTCCTAGCCACGGCAATCAGAGAATAATAAGAGATAAAAGGAATACAAATTGGAAAAGAAGAAGTAAAACTGTCAGTGTTTGCAGATGGCATGGTACTATTCATAGAGAATCCTAAACATGTTACCAGAAAACTACTAGACCTAATCATTGAGTTTGGTAAAGTAGCAGGATACAAAATTAATGCACAGAAATCTCTTGCATTCCTATACACTAATGATGAAAAATCTGAAAGAGAGATTAAGGGAACACTCCCATTTACCAGTGCAACAAAATATAAAATACCTAGGAATAAACCTACCTAGGGTGACAAAATACCTGTACGCAGAAAACTATAAGACATTGATGAAAGAAATTAAAGGTGATACAACAGATGGAGAGATATACCATGTTCTTGGATTGGAAGAATCAATATTGTGAAAATGACTATACTACCCAAAGCAATCTACAGATTCAATGCCACCCCTATCAAATTACCAATGGCATTTTTTACAGAACTAGAACAAAAAATCTTAAAATTTGTATGGAGACAGAAAAGACCCCGAATAGCCAAAGCAGTCTTGAGGGAAAAAAACGGAGCTGGGGGAATCAGAGTCCCTGACTTCAGACTATACTGCAAAGCTACCGTAATCAAGACAATATGGTAGTGGCACAATAACAGAAATATAGATCAATGGAACAAGATAGAAAGCCCAGAGTTAAACCCAGGCACCTATGGTCAACTAATCTATGACAAAGGAGGCAAGGATATACCATGGGGAAAAGACAGTCTCTTCAATAAGTGGTGCTGGGAAAACTGGACAGCTACATGTAGAAGAATGAAATTAGAACACTCTCTAACACCATACACAAAAATAAACTGAAAATGGATTTGAGACCTAAATGTAAGACCGGACACTATAAAACTCTTAGAGGAAAACATAGGAAGAACACTCTTTGACCTAAGTCACAGCAAGATCTTTTTTGATCCACCACCTAGAGTAATGGAAATAAAAACAAAAATAAACAAATGGGACCTAATGAAATTTCAAAGCTTTTGCACAGCAAAGGAAACCGTAAACAAGACAAAAAGGCAACTCTCAGAATGGAAGAAAATATTTGCAAACAAATCAACGGAGAAAGGATTAATCTCCAAAATATATACACAACTCATGCAGCTCAATATTAAAGAAACAACCCAATCCAAAAGGGGAGAAGACCTAAATAGACTTTTCTTCAAAGAAGACGAACAGTTGGCCAAAAAGCACATGAAAAGCTGCTCAACATCACTAATTATTAGAGAAATGCAAGTCAAAACTACAATGAGGTATCACCTCACAGCAGTTAGAATGAGCATCATCAGAAAATCTACAATCAAGAAATGTTGGAGAGGGTGTGGAGAAAAGGGAACCCTCTTGTACTGTTGGTGGGAATGTAAATTGATATAGCCACTACGGAGAATAGTATGGAGGTTCCTGAAAAAACTAAAAATAGAATTACCATATGATCCAGCAATCCCACTACTGGGCATATACACAGAGAAAACCATACTTCAAAAAGACACATGCCCCCCAATGTTTATTGCAGCTCTATATACAATAGCCAGTTCATGGAAGCAACCTAAATGCCCATCAACAGACGAATGGATAAAGAAGAAGTGGTACATATATACAATGGAGTATTACTCAGCCATAAAGAGGAACGAAATTGGATCATTTTTAGAGATGTGGATGGATCTAGAGACTGTCATATAGAGTGAAGTAAGTCAGAAAGAGAAAAACAAATATTGTATATTAACGCATATATGTGGAACCTAGAAAGATGGTACAGATGAACTGGTTTGCAGGGCAGAAACTGAGACACAGATGTAGAGCACAAACGTATGGACACCAAGGGGGGGAAGCGGTGTGGTAGTGGCGGTGGTGATGTGATGAATTGGGAGATTGGGATTGACATGTATACAGTGATGTGTATAAAATGGTTGACTAATAAGAACCTGCTGTATAAAAAAAGAAAAAAAAAGGAAAAAAGATGGGGCTTTATTTTAAATTCATTAATGTATTCATAGATGACATTTTTATTGCTAGAACTGAGACATTGACACAGATTTCACTATCAATTCTATAACTTTTAAAAATAGATGTAGTAACATATATAGTTCAGAATGAAAGGCACTTTGTAACAACAGGTTTACTCAGTTCCTTGAACTTCTTACAGATTACATGCCAAAAATAATAGAGTTTTCATCAAGGTGTATCAGTGGACAACTTGATTAGTTTCTCCTTCAATTTTGCTGAAAACAAAGAATTTAAAGAATCAAAATGCATCTGACCTTTGAAAGTATTTGTCACCCAAGTTTTTAACAAAATTGACATAGACACTGGTATTTTGAATGGACTTTTTCTTGTTTCTTGGGTCAGTGTCCCTAGGTAAGAGTTGAGAAAAGGGAAATAGGTCTTTATTTGTGAAGTGGGAGGGGGATACTTCAACATGGAGGCAAAGGATGCTCCCAGGCAATTCTTGGGCAGGTGAGTTTTAGTTGGATACAAGTGGACATTGAGGGATAGAAAACAGAAAATGGATTTACTTCACACTGTCTGCTGTTTGACCCAGGGGTACCCTTAGCTATGCCTCAGACCACTTGCAGAACTTTCCTGTAGTGAATAAAGTAGGAACCTTTGAGAGTCTCCCCTGCAGGATTTAAAGCAACGTTCTTCAGTGTGTGGATCCCACCTGCACACCTGTGCTTGCCGACTCCAGCATACCTCCTTTTGCCAGGGGTACAGGGTTTGTGTTCCGCTGGAAGCCAGCCCTTCCTCAGTGGGCTTGGTCCTGTCTCCTGGCACCTGCTGAGAGCTGGGCTTTCACAACTGCCCCTATCGCCTGGAGCATCATAATAGTGTCTGTGAGCCACTCCTTAGCATACAGACACGATGCAGTCTGTCCCCGTAAACCTGACCAGTGACTCCCTGGTTCCTCTTAACCTTTATGGCAAGGCTCCCCTGAGCAGTGCCCCTCTGCCCTACTGTCCTCAATCTCTCCACTTGCATTCTCACTTAAACTCACCTTCATCTGGCTGTGTGTAAGCAAAGCACTAACCCCCAGGTTACTACATATTATGAGTAATGTTTTTACCCAATTTTTTTTGATGAGAATTTTCAACTATACCAAGAAGTTGAATTTATAGCACGCACCCATATACCTGCCTCCTGGATTCTATAATTAGCATTTTACTATACTTGCTTTATCCCATATCTGGGAATCTATTCATCTAGTTTATTTTGAAATGCAGCTCAAAGTAGAATAGTGGACAGTGGTGCCCTTTCACCCACATATTTCATGGAGATCTCAAGAGTTCAGAGGTTTTTTTTTTTCTTTCTTTCAAGGTAAAGTATTTGCATACAATGCAATGCACAGATCCTAAGAGTATCTGTCAATGAATTGCCAGTAATGCCTTCAGGTCTGCAGCCCCCGCCCCCATCCCCTGCATTCAGGACTGTCATATAAGGTATAGCTCTGGGAATCCTGGGGCATAATGCAAATGCTTCCTTTTTTACATAAAACTGCTTGTTTCCCAAGCCCTCTAAAGTGCAGAGCTGCTGTGGGCATTTTTCTCATGGAGAGAGAGACACACTGAATTTGCCTCTGGCATGTCAGGTCAGGTTTCCCTGAGTCTCTGTTTCTTAGCCCTCCGTAAGTGATTGATCTTCAGCAATGTATATTATTTGGTGTTTTTTACAAGGGTGTTGGTTTCCAGGAAAAATGTAACTGGATTATTACTTACTGTATTGAGTTCAGGTTCTCCATAAGTAAACATCCTTGCTTTGGAGGATGTCACCAGAAGCCTCTAAATTTCTTTCAAGCACAGTGTATTTCTAATTAAGACTTGCATCTGCAGAGGCATCTGCAGCTTCATTTGTTTTAAAACTCACTTTTTTATCTCATGTACCTATTCAACTAATCTTTTCGAGCACCTGTTTTGTGGAAAGCATTGAACTAGGCCATGTAGGGGGGCCCAGAAAAGGATGAGACCCAGTTTCTACCCAGCAAACCATTTCCAATCCGGCTGTGTAATTTACACTCTAAAGAAGGTTCAAATATCAAGACCAAGTACCTCCCTAGAGAATTGGCAGGAGGCAGGCTGGCTGTGTAGACGTGGAGTTGGCAGGTGGGAGAAATCTCTGCTTTACAGAAACGGGAGGGAGAGGAGGAAAGGCACAGACTCTTCTGAATGTGATGATCAGGGAGCCCGAGTGTTTCTAGGTGTGACCTTGCTAATTAGTGCTTCTTTCCAGGTGCCCACCTTGTGGAAAACAAGTTGGGTGCCTTCGTAGTGCATGTCCTTATAAAGCTGGGTGGCACATTTATCTGGCACCTGTAGCTCATGGAGCAGCTGTAACAGTAGCTCCCAGCTGAATTTTAAGGAATCACAAGTATCTTGGATTTAGAGCAGACCTTAAAAGTTATCTAACCTCTGCCCCACCCAGTGTTTCCATCTGGAAAGCCATGGCATTCCTATTGTGGCCATAGCATGGCCATGGGGAACTCAGATGTCACCCCGACAAGCCTTGGAAGCTGCCCCAGAGCCATGTGTAAGACAACCACCTTGATTCCTGCTCTTTGTGTTCTCCCAACTGGTGACCAGCCTGGCCTGCCCCAGCTATGGGGACAGACAAGAAGTGAGACTCCATGCTGAAGACGGTCAAGGCCAGACTCCCCAGGGAGGGAGGGCAGAAATGTGGACAGGAGAGGACAGAGGACCCAGGAAATTGCTCTCAGCAATTGGTTTTTCTCTCCTCTCATTTCATGTTGCTGAATTCCTGTTCTGAAAACCTGAATCCACATAATCTTTTCTCTAGGTATTTAAACTCTGAGGTCAATATTATACAAATGATGGATTTTCTATACATTCAAAAAGAGAAGCAGAGAAAACATTCTCTTTGACCTACAGTTTCTTGATTGTGTTTTCCTTTCTCTTACCTGCCCTTGATTTGTAGGACTTTCCAGTTATTTAGATAATCTGAAGGAAGAGAAAGTGTCTGATCTTTCTGTTTACCTCTATATTCATAGGAGGAAGCATTTAGTGTATTTTCTCGGCAGATTAGTTTTATCATTTGGGGAGGCCTGTCAGACATAATCTGATTTAATCTACGAGAAGAAACGATAGAAGCCATTTCAGTTTCTAAAGAGACATTTGAGCCATCTAGAGACTTGTAGTTGCTTTAAAAATAAATCTGTTGTCTTTAATTTTGGAATTTTGACCATTCTTCTGGTTTCAGGTTTCCCACCCTTCTTATGCTTATTTTTTACCTCCTAATTCTAATGATGGAATGAATAGCATCATAGAATATTAGATTCTAAACCATATTTAATTCTAAAATGCTTACCTTCTTCATTTCTGCTTTCTTTATCACTTTTCTCTGACAAATAGAAATGCCATACGTTATGCTCATAGATGAGAGGTCGGTGGCTTGCTTAGGGCCATAAGAGTAACCCACAGTTAAGGGTGTTGTTTCAATCAGTGTGTCCCACTGAGAGAAGAAAGTTTTAGGGCAGAAGGAAGGAGGAGGCCCACTCTCTTCTTCTGAGATCAGAACAGTTGACGGGGAAGAATGTTCAGAGCATGTGTGTGTGAGGTGTTTCCTGACACCAGGCGCTTGGCGTCTGCCCATCCAATAGCTGGTTCTGTGATTCTTGGGACTCAACCTTGGTGTCCAGCATTCAGTTTTATTCTGAGTTAGCGTCCAGTCCCTCGAGGTAAGGGCTCAGCCCCACAAACTGCCCCCACTTGAGACACAAACTGTAGATGGGGGAGCCAGGCAACCCACACTTCTGTCCAGCTGAGTTCAAATTCAGACGTTCCCACCACACCCTGCTTGGGTACAGTATTTTCCTAGAACAGCTCCTGGAACTCAAGAGAAACCTTCATCTATGTTTCCAATTTATTATAAAGGATGCAGCTCATGCACAGCTGAAGGAGGAGATGGCAGGGCAGGTATGAGGGGAGGAGTGGAACGTCTGTCCCCCCACCCCCGTCACTGTGTCCCTGCACCTTGATGTGGTCACCAGCCTTTTTTTTTTTTTTTCCTGCTCCAACAGCATCGTTTGTTTGTTTATTTATTTAGTTATTATTAATTTTTATTGGAGTATAGTTGCTTTACAATGTCAGCCTTATTGTTCAGAGTTTAATAACCCAGTCTCCAGCCTCTCTTCTCTTCCCAGAGATTGGGGTGGGGTGGGGATAAGGGTTCCCACCCTCTAATGCAGGGCTGGTCTTTCTGATGACCAGAGGTATTCTGCTGGCCTGAGGCTGACTAGGGGCCCCACCCTAAGCCAGCTCATTAGAATAAAAAATATGCTTAAAAGACATCTGATCACTCAGGAAACTCCCAGGGTTTTAGGAGCTCTGTGCCAGGAACCAAGGAGAAAGGCCAAATATATTTATTATTATACCATACTGTATTTTTTTTAAAATGAAGTAAACTTTCCCTTTCTTCTCTTTCATTCACTTGCTCTCACTCTCTGCTTTCTTTCTTTCTTGCATTAAATATTTCCATGCAAGTGTGCACACACACTTTTTGTGTGTGCTTTCTGTGTGCACACACACATTTAAAAAGAGTTTCCTGTGGGCCCAAGGCAGGTTGTAATAGGGCCAGTTCTCAGACCCCTGAAAGAGTGGGATTCTTACTGTGCATTTTAGATCAAGGGCCCCTTCCTCCCCTGCGTTTCCCCTTAAGCATCCCATGTAATCTTATCTTGATGACTTAATGAGAAGGAATTACACAGAAATAGGGAGAGAATGCAAAGTGCAGCCTCTTCTGATGGGAAGCTCTGGGAGGGTTGGTGTTTCTAGGTTCATGCCTGTTTCCAGGTGCCCACGTGTGGAAGCCGTGCCAGCTGCTGTCTGTGCACAGATTTTGCTCAGTGCCTCTGCCTTCCCGGGCCTTGCAATCTGAGTGGGCAGTCAGTGCTTTGGAGGATAGAAACTCCCCCCGCCACCACCACCACACTTGTTTATGGGCCCCTTTCCACATCCATTCTTAAGAAATCTTCATGCAAACCCAGGAAAACGCAGCACCAAGGTTCCTGCTCCATCCACCTCCTGACACTGAGCTGGCCCTTGCTCTCTCCACTTTGGCTGCAGCTCAGTTATTACAGCTCTCATGTCCTCTGAGATTTTGTGAAAGAGAGGGATCCCTCTTCCTTTTAAAGCCATCGTGTATCACATGCCTTCCAGGGCCATGTGACTTACCTGCTGTGACACTATCTCATTGCATCCTTACAGCGCCTGATGAGGTGTGACACATACAAGCAAACTGCAGCACAGAGAGGGTGGTTTACCTGCTAGAGCTCACACGGTTCTCTGCCGGAGGCTTGGTACAAACCCGCCTGTCTGATTCCAAAGCTCCCGGTAGCCCCCCTTTCTGCTGTGAGGGTGGGAGAGACCCAGCTTGGCTTTGGACTAAGGAAGAGCCCCAGAAGGGCAGTGCCTTCAGGAATGATGAGCAGCCCACCATGTTGGGGTGCAGAATCTGCCTGTGCAGACAGATTGGATGGGAAGAACCAACCACGGTAGAGCCCAGGAGTCACCCAGCTTGAAGTCAAATAATGCCATTCTGAATCCTGATCCAGTGACCAACAAAAAATATATCACTTCTCTGGGCCTCAGATTTCTCTTGTAAATAGGAATAGTAATGCTGGCATCCCGGCATCCTGGTGAGCATGGTACACATAGCAGACACTGAGTGGGCAGGATGGCCGGGATACATGACCTGGGGCACAGGGAGCTAAGTAAGAGCATGAGTAGGGGAGACGGGAGGGGTGAGGAATTGCCAGGGAGGCTTCCTGCAGCTGCCATCAGGTGCCCTTAGGAGAGGTTTGAGTTTGACCAACAGAGTGGTCCCTCTTCCCTGCTTCCCCTTGCCCTGTGGTCATCATTTCAGCAGGCAGAGGAGATGGGTGTCTGCCTGCCACACCTACCTTCCTGCACAGTTCTTGGGGCCCTGGGGCCCTGAGCAGCATGGTGGGGAAGGTGACAGTGTAAGGCTCTGTGATAATCAGCTGCCAGAGAAGCATCCCAGGGCTGGATATGAGGACATGGTCAGGAAAGCACAGATGTTGGGCACATAAGGGCTTGTGCCCAGAGCAGGGGAGAGGAAAGAAGGGAGCGCTGGGCAAATGGGTCAGTGTTGGAGCCACTGGAGCAGACTCAGCATGGCTGGTACCCAGGCCTTCCTGCAAAACCGCTCGAACAGGTCTGGCCCTTTCTGGGTGCTGTGCTGTCCTGTCACAGCAGGGTGAGGGTGGGAGAGACCCTCCCCAGCTGCACGTCTAATTAGAAAAATCGGCCTGGTGGGTCTCTATCCTAAATGCCCCAGATGATACTTCAGCACGTTAGGTATCAATACACCCTCCTTTTCATGGTCCATGGCTGTGAAATGCTGTTACTTGCCTGCATATTCCTTCTTGTCTGACTTCAGGTAGTCCCAGAACTGGGATGCTTGCCTGCCCTTTCCAGAGGATGGTGGGATCTCTGGGACATGCCCTTTGACCCCTGCTGCAAGTTTCAGTAGCTCTAGACCCACAGCCCCTTGGCTGCAATTCTCAAATCTCAGCAACTCTGAACATGACAGGGTTTTTGGTTTGTTTGTTTGTTTTTATAACTTTACATGAAACTGATATTGATATGCATTTATTTTCTCAGTAAAAATATACATGTTTTGCTGCAGAAATAATGATTGATTATAGGGAGTTGTCCCTGGACCAGCTTGGGGTGTTGCATCACTTACCTTTTTAAATCTGAGAAAGTTTGAACTCCAGAGCAGGTGGCCCCAGGGGGACTGAATACAGGATGGGGGCCTTTACTGGGTCTGCTCTGATTATGGACACCTGTAGGAGCTGATGAGTCCAAACCCAGCAGCCCTGCGGTCCTGGCTGGGTGGTGCTGGTTGTCCAGCAGTGCAGGTGGGGTCCTACCTGGGCAGTCTTTACAGAGCTAGTGGACCCCAGGTAGCTCTGGGGTGCATAGTTCTGGGGCGGAGGACCCCAGACATGGGCCTTCATCTCACAAAGATCCCTCAAGAGCCAATTTCAGGCGTAGCTCCAAAGAGATGCACCTGTGTTCACATGTTTATAAATATTTCCTGTACCCTCATGTGCTGATTCATTGTTTTACCGCCAACACCCATGTTTGCATCTTTGAGTTGTGGTGTCAGAAGCACTATTCCTACATGAAAATAATAATTCAAATCCAAAAACAGTGCCTTAGAAATTTCTGAGAGGTATCCCTGCAGCTGGACGAAGTTGTTTTATGGAAATAAATATTCTTCATTTTTCCAGCTTGGTTCTTGTTCTAATTGAAATAATAAATTTATTTGTCCAAAGTGTCTTTACAATGGAAAACTTTGAAAGCGAAACAGTTCTTCATTCGGCTAGGAAAAAAACCCATCTGCTATGGGAGGGGAAGGCTTGGGGGCATTCAGTGAACTGGAATTAACTTTAATGCTACCCTCTGACTGTGGTCATGGTGACAGCAGGATCTTAAATGTGATTTTTTTGCTATTCGTGGTCATTTTGTAAGGGGTTATTTAATTCCCAGTTTCCATATATTTTACAGATAGCAACTCAATTATGTAAATAAGTGTCTGGAACTCTTTTTGGTTTTGAACTTATCTAATAATCTCTTATAAGATATATTAGCAGGCAAGGAAGCAAAGTGCTGCTAATGCCGCCCTCTGTGTTTGTCAGTCTTGGATAGATCACTATTTACAGTGGAATATGTCAGAGTATCCAGGCGTGAAGACGGTTCGTTTCCCAGATGGCCAGATCTGGAAGCCAGACATTCTCCTCTACAACAGGTAAGCACAATGGACAAAGGAAAAAAATGAGTTTATTTTTGGACGTGTTTAACAATCAAGCATATTTGAGTATTTTATAGCAATGCCAGTACATTATCTGTAATTTGGGACTGTGGATCCCCACGAGGCTTTGTAGGAAGCAGCTCTGTCCCATGTCCAGTGTTCTCTGTCCTGGCACGCAGGCCTGCAGCGCCCAGCACACTGCCCCCGATGGCCATGTCCACAGGGCTGTGCATTACAGGTGTGTAGGTACTTGTGTGCATGTTGGCACTGAGACATTTTTGCATGTGGCCATACCTTTGCCCCTGAATGACAGCAGTTACAGTCACAGCACGAGAAGTTGCTGGTCAACGGGACGCATGGCTGGAGTCCACTTTCTGGACCCAGGTCCTCATTTGATGCAGTGTCCTTTGGGCATTGGGAGAGCCCTGTGGGGCAGCTGAGCACAGGAGACTGTCATCTCTAGCCACACTCAGAAGCTTGTACCTGACAGAAGAAAGGCAGATAGCAGTCATGTTCTAATAAATGTAGTCCTTCTCCTGAGGTCAGGAAAGGAAGGATTCATTAGTCACCCAAAACTGTCTAATTTGTAGAGTGGAAGCCCAGAAGGCAGATATCCAGGTAGGGTAAATTTCTAGAAGCATTAAATTATTTGCTAAACTACATAGTCAAAAAAGGGAACCCAGCACCTTTCTTTCTAATAAGGCTTAGGATGTGATAACCAGCTTAATATACAAGAAAGATATTTCCTAGTGATGGCTGCTGCCTCTGGTCCCACCTGGACAAGAAGGAAGCCAAGTACCTTCCTGACTCAGGAAACAGTGCTGCCATTGGCCACTGCCCACGGTCATCCCCCGGGACCAGCTGATGTGTTTGTCCTGCACTGACTCCTTCCAGAAGGCTGGGTATTCCAAGTCTTGTTTTCCCTTTTAATTCTTTTTCTTTCTTACTGACATCACATTTCATTTGAATCATTGGCCCTGTCTCTAGAAGACTACACCTCTTCTAATTTGTTGCCACTCTTCAGTTTCTTAGATTAGTTCAGGCAGCTGAGCTTTGAAAGATGTCTCAGGTCAGAGTAAGTGATCCCAACTGAGTAGAAGCACAGGAGTTCCCATGCCTTCTCCTTGGCTTATCTATTTCCTGGGGGTGGCTATGTTAGTTGCCCAGGGCTGCCAGAACAAAATACCACAGACTGGGTGACTTAAACAACAGAAATTTATTTTCTCTTGGAGGCTGGAAGTCCCAGATCCAGGTGTCTGCAGGGTTGGTTTCTCCTGAGGCCTCTCTCCTTGGCTTGCAGATGGCTACCTTCTCCCTATGTCCCCACAAGATCTTCCCTCTGTGTGTGTCTGTGTCCTCATCTCTTCTTATAAAGACATTAGTCATGTTGGATTAGGGCCTATTCTAATGACCTCATTTTAATTTAGTTACTTCTTTAAAGACTATCTCCAAATACAGTTTCACTCAGAGATACTTGGGCACGTGGATTAGGACTTCAACCGATGACTTTTCGGGGAACACAATTCAGCCTATGACAGGGGCATTGCCGTTGACTGCTTAAGGACAAAGGGTTAGGATTGAACAAGTCTGGGTGTAAATCTTAACCGTAATGTTTACTATGTCTGTAAGTCTCAGGTTCCTCCTTTGCCCAGTGGGGGAAATGCCAACCTCTCAGAGTTTGGAAGGATGACTGCAGATGTACGCTTGGGTGGAACTTGGCAAAGAGTAAACATTCACTAATGGCAGTCGTGTGCTCACAGGCCTGATGATGAGGATTTCTGCTTCAAGTAAGATGGGTTTGACAATTTAAAAAAGAAATGCCAATAATGCTTTTCGTTCTTCCCAATTCAGTTTTTTTATCTGAAATCAAGAATAAATATTATAATATGGTAGAATCTTAAGAATGAGGCTATAAGAGATGGGTCTTATCTGTGAGACCTTAAACCCCAATAAATAAAATGTTTGGAGTTCCTAATATTTTGGCTAATGAAGAGTTACCAAGTATTCTATACATACCTGAATTTTAAGGAGCAAAGATACAGCCGTCTCCGTCTGATGGATGACTCCAGGGACCCGGCCCCCAGGAATAATGCATCCCCTTCTTCCTCTCCTGTATCCCCTGGAGCTCCAAATAACCATCTTCCTCCTGCGTCTCAGTCCCGTATCCCTATTGAATGAGTCCGCCAGCCTCTGTCACGGGATCTGTAGAGGCTGCCTCCTCTTCTGCGTTAGTTTTCTTCCGAGAAGTGAGATACAGGATTTTTTACCTGAAGTAACTGCTAACTATATGGCTGCGCGTCCACGTGAGCACAGCGAGGGCTAAGCAGGTTACGGAAGATATTGAAGCCAGTCGTAGACACGGCGCCAGTTATCTTTTGCTGCTTAACAAATTAACAAATGACCCTGAGCTTAGTGGCTTAAGGAAAAAACACAGCACAGATTATTTCTCGCCATGCTGTGGGCTGGCTGGGCCCGCGTGGCTGCTTGTCTGCTCTGCGAGATGCTGGCAGGAGGCGACGGGCCGGGGCTCAGATGAGCTGGGATGTGGAGATGCACCGCCAGGGCTGGCGGTGGTGGTGATGGTGCCGTGGGTGGGGCCTCAGCTGGGGCTGCACCTGTGCCAGCTCGGCTGTCTCCTCCCTTCCTGAAGGTCTTCCATGTGGCCTGGCGACGCAGGAGAGGCAGGAAGTGGGGGCTCCAGGGCCCTTAGGGACTGAGCATGAGAAACCAGACCAGCCCTTTACCTGGTTCTGTTGGGCAGAGTAGATCTGGGTGCAGCCTGGAGGAGGGAGGAGAAATCAGCTGTCCCCTTATCCAGGGCACCAGGGAGGGAGGTGGGGAGGCTGCCCTGGGGAGACCAGCTGCCCAGGCTGAGAGGGGACAGTGATGACACAGGAAGGTCAGAGTAAAGACTGGGAGGAGTGGAAGGACCAAAACAGACATGTGTAATGAAGGAGCACTCAGCTCAGGGCGCCCTGTGGGGCTAGGAGGAGGGTGAGACACAGGGTGACCCCGTTATCCCTGCCTCCATGGGCTAGCCTCCCTCCGCTGCCACTCCTCCTGCCCCAGGTGTGTGGGGGCCCCCCGCCACCCCCAACCCCGCAGCCTCCTCTTCCACCTGCTGTCCGTCAGCTCAGGAACGTGCCCTGACTCCCACTGGTTACACGTGCCCCCTCTCGGCATGGGACAGTCACCCTTCACTCTGCCCCCAGACCTCAACTCGACACCCCTTTGGCTCCAGACACCTCTCTCTGTCACGTGATCTCCTAGAAGGGCATTCCTGTGCCCAGTAGCACGCATGTTCTGCCCCCTCTCCTGGACACCTGGAAAGCACCTGACTAATTTTTGTGCACAGATGAGATGGAAGCACGGAGGGAGGGTCCAGGTGTGAGGAGGAGCAAAGGGGATGATCTTTGTGATGCCAGTGCCGCTAAGGACAGCAAAGGGAAGAAAGGAAGGAGGGATACCATATTGGCAGCCTGGAAAATGTGAGACTGGGTGACTGAGTCCAGAAACTGACACAGGAAGTAGCAAAAACAGGCCTGAATTCAGTAAGATCCTAACCTTCTGATACTATTCTGTTATGGGGGTTTGGGGAGATGTTGAACTTGATACTTTCCACCAGCCAGAGGGTCTCAGAATGGTATGTTTCCTCAGTGGGCTCATGTGATAGTTCATTATATGTGTGTGGTGGGGCTGGGCGCGCTTCCTTGAGGGGACGTGCCGTCCTTCTGTGTGAGCCATGGTTTGGAAGGGAGCATTGATTCAGGTCAGGGGAAACATCACCAACATGTATGTTACATTTCTCCTTCTATTCCAGCTCAATTTTGTAGTCCAAGTGCGAGCCTCACATGGTTTTTGAGATAGAATACGTTTTCTGTGCTTTGAAGAGGCTGGGTCACTGCAAAACAGCCATCTTTGCATCATTTCTGGGATGCACTGCTTTAGTTCCCTGAGGGATCGTGAACAAGTTACTACTGCTGGCCAGCTGGCTGGGTGGCTCTGAGGAGAGGACGGGCACTGATAAAACCATCCCTGCCAGATGCTGAGCCCAGTGGTTTCTTGGTTACTTTGTTCTGCTTTACTTTAAGCTTGCAGTTCAAGGATTTGTCTGAACACAATCTTGCTCAAAGTGAGTAGCAATTGTGGATGGCTTGTTACAATTTCCTCCCCTTTTTTGGTTATCTTCTGTATGATTATGCTTATTGATGTTCTAGAATAGGGGATACAAATCAATAAAATGGTTGCCTCTGGGAGGGGCATTTGACTGGAAAGGGGCATGAGGGAACTTTCTGAGGTAATGGGAGTGTCTGTATCTTGACTTCATGGTGATTATGGTCACATTAATGTAATCTGCATCAAAATTCAATGAACCAGGACCTCCCTGGTGGTGCAGTGGTTAAGAATCCGCCTGCCAGTGCAGGGGACGTGGATTTGATCTCTGGGCCAGGAAGGTCCCACATGCCGCAGAGAACCTAAGCCTGTGTGCCACAACTACTGTGCCTGCACTCTAGAGCCTGCGAGCCACAGCTGCTGAAGCCTGCGTGCCTAGAGCCCATGCTCTGCAACATGGGCTCTGCATGCTTTGCAGTAAGAGAAGCCACCGCAGTGAGAATCCCGTGCACTGCAACGAAGAGTAGCCCCCGCTCACCACAACTAGAGAAAGCCCACGCACAGCAACGAAGACCCAACACAGCCAAAAAAAAAAAAAAAAATTCAATGAACCACACACCAAAAATCTGTGCTTTCTTCTTGTAAATTATAGATCAATTTGAAACGTGTAATAGGTTGAATAGGAGATGGTTCACAAAGAGATCAGTGAACTGGAAGGCACATTTAAGTCATTTACACAGAATGTAGCAAAGGGATGCAAAAAGATGAAAAATAAGAGAAATGTCGCGACTTGGAGAATAGAGTGAGATGTCCTTAAAATGTTTAATTGGAGTCCGAGATAGAACTAATAGAGAAAATGAGGGAAAAGCAGTGTTTCAAGAAATAATGGCTGGGAATTTTCCAGAAATTATAAAAAATACGAATCATCAGGTAAAGGAACCCCAACCAATCCTAACTGGGACAGATGGTATTTATTGCAGTTCCTGTCTGCAGAACAAATCACTCCAAAATTTAAAATAAGAATCCTTGTGACTTCCCCCCATCACTGTGGGTCAGGGATTTGGGGAGGGGTCCAGCCCGGTGCTCTGACTCCAGGTCTCATGAAGTTTCAGCCCAGTGCTGGCTGGGGCAGCAGTCAGCCAGGAGCCTGACTGGGGCATCCCAACAACCCAGATGGCTCGCAAATTGATTTTGGCCCTCAGTTGGGAGCCTTAATTCTTACGCACATGGGCTTCTTAATGGATTGCATGTCCTCCTGGTGTGGTGGCTGGCTTTCCTCAGAATGAGTCATGCAAGAGACTGACCAGGGAAAAGCTACAATGCCTGTGGGCGGCATGAAAGGCCTGGCTGGTATCAGCATCGCTTTTCAGAGGAAAGCCTGAGCTCCAGCAATGTCTTGGCCACCCCTGCACTGTGCAACCATGGGCGGCTGCCTCAGCCTCTCCAGGCTTCTCAGTTCTTGAGCTGTTTCTTCAGAAAATCTCATGACAATAATGGAATCTTTGTTGATGAATGTAATTTGCTGATGTTTTTGTTGGCTCTGTATTTTTAGGACAGCGTGGGGTGTCAACCATCTCTTTCTCACAGGCTGTGCAAAACCACATTTGCACATCTGCAGGCACCTGTCTGGCTCTGAGGCTGCAGGCCTCTGGCTCCAGCCCTCTTTCTGTCACCTGTTCCCCTGACCCTGTGGCTGATGGCAGACCCTGGGGAGAGGGCAGTGCATGTAGTGTGATCCAGCCCGAGAGGGCTTATAATTGTGCTGATCAGTGAGTCACCAGTGAAATAGAATTTATTCTCTTCCCAAGTGTCTTAAATTCCCTTAGCAATCAAGACAAGGATTCAAATGCACATTGTCTGAGAGAGGACGTGAGACCAGGGAGGGAGGGAAACCAATATAGGATGCATCAAAAAGCTACTGCTGTGGGCAACAGGGCCCATTCTCACCGGGGACATCCGGGGTGTTTATCTGCCAACCGCCTTCTGTCCTAGATTGACAGCTGCTTCCAGGGGTATCATTCTGTTTGCCTGTCCTGTGCACAAACCAGAGCCTCGGTCAGGGCTGCCGATTCTTGGCATGGGCAGCTGTCAGGGCCTCAGGCATGGACAGGACAGCTGTCAGCATGGTCAGCTCAGTGCAGGTGAGTGGCCCACTGAAGTTCCAGTCGTTTTCACCTTGGCCTGATTGGAGGTCCAATCCCAGCTCCTGGGGGCAGGGCAGCAGTGATGTGAGTGATGGGAAAGCATCTTGGGACTCAGGCAAAGTGGAGGAGGCAGGCAGGTGGCAAAGGTAACAGATCAGCTGGGACCTGCATCCTTGTGAGTGGCAGTTGCTCCCCTGGGCAGCATGCGTTGTCATGGTATCACAGTGGTCCACGTGTGGGATGGGATCTTAGGGAGTGAATCTCTTAGAATCAGTGCTGGCGCTGCTATTGGCTCCACAAGGAGGTTCCCAGGTTGATGCTCCCAGGCCCATCACACAGCCGTGGCTGGCCTGGGGGTGGGGGTCAGGGCAGGAGGCATCACTGAAAGGACATCAGTGGCAGCTCTTGTTATGGCAGGAAACTCCAGTTGAGCAAAGGTAATTTTCAGCTTTGGATCTTAGAGAAGGAGGCTTTAGGGCATGCTGTGATAGTATCTGCATTATCAAATCTTCTGACCTAATCTGGAGGGAGGCTGTTTGTAGATAAGGTAAGGTGAGAGGAGGGCGGAGCAGTTTTTAGGAAGTGAGTGGAACCTGCCAACTTTGTCCATCCAAACCTCCCCCTTCTCACCCCTGCCACTGTTGATGTTTGTTTTTCATTTGTCTCTTCACTCAACCAATATTTAATGAAGGATTACATGCTGTTATCACACAGTGTTCTAGGATCTGAGGACATCGCAGCGATCAAGATAGACAGCCCTCTAGAGGAAGGGAGAGAGGGAGGGGAGAGCATGCATCAGGTTTTTGGGGCTTTGAGAATTGGGGAGAGAGCCTCACATGTGCTGGAGCCAGAGGTGGGGTGTGAGACAAGCAGTATGGCTAGAGGGAGGCTGTGGAAGAAGAGCATCAGGGAGGCAAATGCTCTTGGCAGAAAGAACAGGTGCACAGGCCTGTCAGGAAAGGTTGTGAAAGGCTTTGAAATGCAAAACATCATCATCATAAAATAAATAAAATGGTGAAGGAGAGAAAGATGAGTGGGAGTCTATGACATCTCTGTGTGAGGTCACCTGCACCCTCTACTAGAGACTCAGTAGGTCATGGTCTTTGAACTACCTTTCACCTTTGTAAGTTCTAGAACCAGTAGTGGTGGAGATGATTCCAGTCCATAGAGAAGCAAATGGATTCTGTCTGGTGGACTCTGCTGTGAATAGACGGGGTCAGCATTCCTGTTCACCAGTGTCCATGTCTGCTCTTTGGATGCTCCTTAGAATTGGTCTTTGATGCCTTGCTGTTTCCCTCATTAACTAATGACTTAAAAAAAAAATCTTTGACACATGTTCATTTTATATTTGTGTAAGTATCATGATTTTATCTTTTTTAAATGTATCTTTTTTTGATCAACCTGAGGCGGGAACTTGTCATCTAGATCTGTCCTCGGAGCAGAAGGGGCCAGAGTGGCAGGAGTGGCAGGGGAGAGGCTCAGAGACACTGGGGGTGCCGCCCAAGTCTCCCAGGTCTTGGCTTTTACTTTGAATGAGACAGGAGAGCCTCTGAGCCTCTTGGTAGAATTGCATTTCCTTTTTTGCTCTGAATAACTGTCAAAATCCTAATTCATATTCTCCTTTTGACTTGCTAGCAGCTGATTCCCATCCCATGGTTATTTGTCTGGAAGTTATTATCTGTTCTTCTCTGCTTGCACACTCCTCCCAGCTTACAGCAGTGGATGTGTTTTACCTCTGTCATTTCCTCCAGCATCTTGGTAAAATCAGGGGACAGAGGGCACGTGGATGTGCGTCCTCATTCAGCTGCTGGGATCCCAGAGACCCAGCTGCCTCATACTGACTTGGAGCCCAGCCTTCCTGCACAGCATGGACTGTCACTAGCCGACCTTTAGTGCCCCTGCTTTGCTCCACTCTTTCTGCAAAGGGCTGGGTGGCTTCAAAGTCTGTGTTAGCATCCACGTTTCTCAGGGCAGGTAACTGGTGCCTGGAGAAGTTTAGCCACTTGCCCGAGGTTCCCCCCAGGGCATGCTTGACTCTGGAGTGTGATGTACGTGCCTCTAGCTGTGCTTTTAGAGCTCTTGTGTTTTATTTTTCTACAAGTTAGACAAAGTGGAATCACTCCTCTTGCTTCCTGAGAATCAACTCCACTTTCAGACCTTCTCTGGCCACTCTGTCTCAGCCTCTTTTTCTTGCACTCTGGAAGGAGTGAGCCTGTCTCCTCCCAATTTCAGAGCCGCTGGGGGATTTTCATACATCGCTTCTTGCTGACCTTTCCTCAGCATCCGACAACCGAATTTTCCTTGACCAAATCCCTTGCCAGCCAGCGTGGAATGACAAAATGCAAACTGCTGGGTGAGAGTTGGAGCAGAATTTCAAACAGAGAGCCGGGCGCTGCAGCCAGCTGAGTTTTCTAGGGATAGCTTTGTATCCAGGGCTGCCCCGGCAAGACTCTCTTGCTACCTGTGGCACCAGGCCAGCCCATGGAGTCCCCCACCCCCTGCATCCTGAGGGCTGCAAGACCCATCCAGCCCAAGAGCCTGGCTTTGGGAGATGAGCTTATTGATCTTCGTTATGTCAGACATGGAGCCAACTCAGCTGTAAGGGTCTGTGTAGTAAATACGTGAGACAGGAATTCAATGGGGAGTTCAGTCATCCTCAGGAGCATCCTGGGGGAAGGGAGAGGCCAAGATCAGCCCTCACGCTGCCCCCTCCTCGGCCTGCTGTGGGGTCCCTGTGGGATCTCCACTGCCTACCCAGGCTGTGGGCCATCTGTACAGAGGAAGGAGAGCATAGGAGGTTGTGACAGACAGGGACAAGACATGGGGGCGGGGTGCTGGTCCTCCCCCAAAGCCCGGGACTTCAGCTGTGCAGGGGCTGGGTCAAGCTGAGTGTGCCTATGGCATGCATCAAAATCTGGAGGAACTGGGCTGTGGGGCAGGGTCTCTGGGCCGGTGTGTAGCTGATGCTGTCTGTGCAGCTCAGGGGAATCTTCTGAGGACACACCTTCACTGCCCTTGAGGCGTTTGTAATCAGTTACACATTCATCCTGGTGGGCTGATCTGATCTGATTCCTGATTGCAGTGAAGCCATGTGGAATTACTCTCCCTCACTCGCAATTAAGGAAACTGATTCTGAGACACAGGACCAAGGCCTTGACTCCCAAACCTTTGACTTTTCCCAACACTTGACAATCTTGTCATGGGTGTAAGACAGCGGCTCAGAAGATCATCTTACAGAACAGATGATGTGAGTCAGGGGTCGGGCAAGGTCTGGAGGAGAGAGACGCTCATCCAGTGGCGGGGGGAGAAGTTGTTCCTGGGAAGGGGGCCAGACTGGAACTGTCTGCCAGGGGCAGTCCTGGTGCAGCTGTTAACTGTGCCTCTTTCACTTCTAAGAGTGGCCCAGCTTAGATAATAATGTATGTGGTCCTCTCACTTAGGACAAGTGGCTACAGGGAGACAACAGTTAAATGAAGACCTGGAAGGCAACAGGATAGGGCACCTCAGGGGGAAACACTAGGTGAGGCCATGGCACGGAGCTCTTAGGGGGGGACCGTGGGTGACAGTCTTGGAAGGGAACAAATGTTGCAGGACCCCCAAAACATTGCTTTTATTTAATTCAAGGGAGGGGGTAAAGAACAGGATAATAGGCCAGGATGAAGTACAGTAAGGCATTCAGACCAGTCCAGCTGGGCTTCTCCTCCAGGACTCTGCCCTTGATGTCCAGTGCAGTTGTTGCCTCTGGGATGCTGTGGGCCTCAGAGGACTTGGTGTTTCTCAGCATTACATCACGTGCAAATCCAGTTTAACACTCAGGTTCCTCCCCTCCAGCCAGTGAGCTCCATCAAGAGGATCACGTTCTATTCACATCTTTGATTCCTAAAAGTGAGTGTGGCAAACAGCACATGGAAGGCATCAAATTAGAGTGAGTGGATGCAGTGTTGGGGGCTGTGACCCTATTACAGTAGGGAATCGCTGGAGGCCTTAGTGCTTGGCGCTCACAGCTCTGGATTAAGAGATCCATTCCCAACAGCAATAAATAAAAAAATAAGTGAACTCTGGTTGTTTGGGGCAGGGGTGAGGGGTATGGGTCATAAAATGCAAATATCTAGAGTTTATCATTCTCTTTTCTCCTTCACTTCCCTATCAATCTATCATGAAGGATTATCCAATTTAAACTACTCAAGTTATCTTTTAGCATGAGTTATGGTCTTTTATTGAAGATAAACTATACCTTCTTAATCAGATCTTTTTGTTACTCTCATTATGTATCAGTGTGGCTTTGGGTTCCATACTGGAAGATTACACATGCATTCTATTCTAGTATTTTCTCATGCTTTTTGCTTTTCTCATGCTTTTTCCTTTTCATTTTGTGGGTTATTTTTTTTTTTTACTTAAATTTTTTTAATGGTGCAAGGTAAGGGTCTAACTTTACTTTTCTTTAAAGGGTAGAAAATGGTTCTAACGTGATGTACTAAACATTCTGTCTTTTTCCTCCTGAGTTGAAATGGGATAGTTGTATTCATCTATTCAGTATCAGTAGCCTACTTAGTGCTAAGGAGAGAAACAAAAAGAGACATATATTTTGAATATCATGCTGAAATATTAAAATATCCAAAATATAGGGAAAACCTTTAGAAGCCCTCAAAGTGAAAAATTACAGTAACAAGGAACAAATTTGACTTAGTTAATAAGGTCTTACTCAAATATTAGAGGGAAATTATTATTATTTTTTAACATCTTTATTGGAGTATAATTGCTTTACATTGTTGTGTTAGTTGCTGCTGTATAACAAAGTGAATCAGCTATATGTATACATATATCCTCATATCCCCCGCCTCTTGTGTCTCCCTCCCACCCTCGCTATCCCAGCCTTCTAGGTGGAAACAGAGCACCCAGTTGATTTCCTTGTACTGTGCGGCTGCTTCCCACTAGCTTTCTGTTTTACATTTGGTAGTGTATATGTGTCAGTGCTACTCTCTCACTTCATCCCAGCTTCCCCTTCCCCCTCCCCGTGTCCTCAAGTCCATTCTCTACATTTGCGTCTTTATTCCTATCCTGCCCCTAGGTTCTTCATAACCATTTTTTTTTTTTTTTAGATTCCATATATATGTGTTAGCGTACGGTATTTGTTTTTCTCTTTCTGACTTCACTCGTATGACAGACTCTAGATCCATCCACCTCACTACAAAATAACTCAATTTTGTTTCTTTTTATGGCTGAATAATATTCTATTGTATATATGTGCCACATCTTCTTTATCCATTCATCTGTCAGTGGACACTTAGGTTGCTTCCATGTATTGGCTATTGTAAATAGTGCTGCAATGAACATTGTGGTATATGTCTCTTTATGAATTTTGGTTTTTTCAGGGTATATGCCCAGTAGTGGGATTTCTGGGTCATATGGTAGTTCTGTATTTAGTTTTTTGAGGAAATTCCATACGGTTCTCCATAGTGGCTGTATCAATTTATATTCCCACCAACAGTGCAAGAGGGTTCCCTCTTCTCCACACCCTCTCCAGCATTTATTGTTTGTAGATTTTTTGATGATGGCCATTCTGACTGGTGTGAGGTGATACCTCACTGTAGTTTTGATTTTCATTTCTCTAATGATTAGTGATGTTGAGCATCCTTTCATGGGTTTGTTGGCAATCTGTATATCTCCTTTGGAGAAATGTCTATTTAAGTCTTCTGCCCATTTTTGGATTGGGTTGTTTGTTTTTTTGATATTGAGCTGAATGAGCTGTTTGTATATTTTGGAGATTAATCCTTTGTCAGATGCTTCGTTTGAAAATATTTTCTCCCATCCTGAGGGTTGTCTTTTCATCTTGTTTATGGTTTCCTTTGCTGTGCAAAAGCTTTTAAGTTTCATTAGGTCCCATTAGTTTTATTTTTGTTTTTATTTCCATTTCTCTAGGAGGTGGGTCAAAAAGGATCTTGCTGTGATTTATGTCATAGAGTGTTCTGCCTATGTTTTCCTCTAAGAGTTTAATAGTGTCTGGTCTTACATTTAGGTCTTTAATCCATTTTGAGTTTATTTTTGTGTATGGTGTTAGGGAGTGTTCTAATTTCATTCTTTTATATATAGCTGTCCAGCTTTCCCAGCACCACTTATTGAAAAGACTGTCTTTTCTCCATTGTATATTCTTGTCTCCTTTATCAAAGATAAGGTGAGCATATGTGCGTGGGTTTATTTCTGGGCTTTCTATCCTATTGCATTGATCTATATTTCTGTTCTTGTGCCAGTACCACACTGTCTTTTTTTTTTTTTTTGGCTGTGTTGGGTCTTTGTTTCTGTGTGAGGGCTTTCTCTAGTTGCGGCAAGTGGGGGCCGCTCTTCATCACGGTGCACAGGCCTCTCACTATAGCGGCCTCTCTTGTTGCGGAGCACAAGCTCCAGACGCGCAGGCTCAGTAGTTGTGGCTCAAGGGCCCAGTTGCTCCGTGGCATGTGGGATCTTCCCAGACCAGGGCTTGAACCCGTGTCCCCTGCATTGGCAGGCAGATTCTCAACCACTGTGCCACCAGGGAAGCCCCATACTGTCTTGATTACTGTAGCTTTGCAGTGTAGTATGAAGTCCGGGAGCCTGATTCCTCCAGTTCCGTTTTTCTTTCTCAAGATTGCTTTGGCTATTCAGGGCCTTTTGTGTTTCCATACAAATTGTGAAATTTTTTGTTCTAGTTCTGTGAAAAATGCCATTGGTAGTTTGATAGGGATGGCATTGAATCTGTAGATTGCTTTGGGTAGTATAGTCATTTTCACAATGTTCATTCTTCCAGTCCAAGAACATGGTATATCTCTCCATCTGTTTGTATCATCTTTAATTTCTTTCATCAGTGTCTTATAGTTTTCTGCATACAGGTCTTTTGTCTCCTTAGGTAGGTTTATTCCTAGGTATTTTATTCCTTTTGTTGCAGTGGTAAATGGGAGTGTTTCCTTAATTTCTCTTTCAGAGTTTTCATCATCATTAGTGTACAGGAATGCAAGAAATTTCTGTGCATTAATTTTGTATCCTGCTACATTACCAAATTCATGGATTAGCTCTAGTAGTTTTCTGGTAGCATCTTTAGGATTCTTTATGTATAGTTTCATGTCATCTGCAAACAGTGACAGTTTTACTTCTCTTCCGATTTGGATTCCTTGTATTTCTTTTTCACCTCTGATTGCTGCGGCTAAAACTTCCAAAAGTATTTTGAATAATAGTGGTGAGGGTGGGCAACCTGTCTTGTTCCTGACCTTAGTGGAAATGTTTTCAGTTTTTCACCATGGAGAACGATGTTGGCTGTGGGTTTGTCATATATGGCCTTTATTACATTGAGTTAAGTTCCCTCTGTGCCTACTTTCTGGAGAGTTTTTATCATAAATGGGTGTTGAACTTTGTTGAAAGCTTTTTCTGCATCTATTGAGATTATCATATGGTTTTTCTCCTTCAGTTTGTTAGTATGGTATATCACATTGATTGATGTGCATATATTGAAGAATCCTTGCATTCCTGGGATAAACCCCAGTTGGTCATGGTGTATGATCCTTTCAGTGTGCTGCTGGAATCTGTTTGCTAGTATTTTGTTGAGGATTTTTGCAACTATGTTTATCAGTGATATTGGCCTGTAGTTTTCTTTTTTGGTGGCATCTTTGTCTGGTTTTGGTATCAGGGTGATGGTGGCCTTATAGAATGAGTTTGGGAGTGTTCCTCCCTCTACTATACTTTGGAAGAGTTTGATAAGGATAGGTGTTAGCTCTTCTCTGAATGTTTGATAGAATCCGCCTGTGAAGTAATCTGGTCCTGGGCTTTTGTTTGTTGGAAGATTTTTAATCACAGTTTCAATTTCAGTGCTTGTGATTGGTCTGTTCATATTTTCTATTTCTTCCTGGTTTAGTCTCGGCAGGTTGTGCTTTGCTAAGAATTTGTCCATTTCTTCCAGGTTGTCCATTTTATTGGCGTAGAGTTGCTTGTAGTAAGCTCTCATGATCCGTTGTATTTCTGCAGTGTCAGTTGTTACTTCTCTTTTTTCATTTCTAATTCTATTGATTTGAGTCTTCTCCCTTTTTTTCTTGATGAGTCTGGCTAATGCTTTATCAATTTTGTTTATCTTCTCAAAGAACCAGCTTTTAGTTTTATTGATCTTTGCTATCGTTTCCTTCATTTCTTTTTCATTTATTTCTGATCTGATGTTTATGATTTCTTTCCTTCTGCTAACTTTGGGGTTTTTTGTTCTTCTCTCTCTTAAGTGCTTTAGGTGTAAGGTTAGGTTGTTTATTGGAGATATTTCTTGTTTCTTGAGGTAGGATTGTATTGCTGTTAACTTCTCTCTTAAAACTGCTTGTACTGCACCACATAGGTTTTGGACCGTCGTGTTTTTATTGTCATTTGTTTCTAGGTATTATTTGATTTCCTCTTTGATTTCTTCAGTGATCTCTTGCTTATTAAGTAGCGAATTGTTTAGCCTCCTTGTGTTTGTATTTTTTACAGTTTTTTTCCTGTAATTGATATCTAGTCTCATAGTGTTGTGGTTGGAAAAGATAGTTGATACAATTTCAATTTTTAAAAATTTACCAAGGCTTGATTTGTGACCCAAGAAATGATCTATTCTGGAGAATGTTCCATGAGCACTTGAGAAGAAAGTGTATTCTGTTGTTTTTGGATGGAATGTCCTATAAATATCAATTAAGTTCATCTTGTTCAAATGTATCATTTAAAGCTTGTATTTCCTTATTTATTTTCATTTTGGATTATCTGTCCATTGGGCAAAGTGGGGTGTTAAAGTCCCCACTATTATTGTGTTACTGTCGATTTCCCCTTTTATGACTGTTAGCATTTGCCTTATGTATTGAGGTGCTCCTATGTTGGGTGCATAAATATTTACAATTGTTATTTCTTCTTCTTGGGTTGATCCCTTTATCATTATGTAGTGTCCTTCTTTGTCTCTTGTAATAGTCTTTATTTTAAAGTCTATTTTGTCTGATATGAGTATTGCTACTCCAGCTTTCTTTTGATTTCCATTTGCATGGAATATGTTTTTCCATTCCCTCACTTTCAGTCTGTATGTGTCCCTGGGTCTGAAGTGGGTCTCTTGTAGACAGCATATATATGGGTCTTGTTTTTGTATCCATTCAGCCGTTCTTTGTCTTTTGGTTGGAGCATTTAGTGCATTTACATTTAAGGTAATTATTGATATGTATGTTCCTATTAACATTTTCTTAATTGTTTTGAGTTTGTTATTGTAGGTCTTTTCCTTCTCTTGTGTTTCCTGCCTAGAGAAGTTCCTTTAGCATTTGTTGTAAAGCTGCTTTGGTGGTGCTGAATTCTCTTAAACAGTTATGCACCCGACACAGGAGCACCTCAATACATAAGGCAAATGATAATATCTATTGTATTCCAAAATGTAGATATCACATGTCTTCTGTTCTTTCATCACAAAGCTCTAAAAGTGGAATTTATCAATAAAGGGATAGTAATACAGTAATATGTATATATGTATGTATAATATCCACTTAATTGTTTTAAAACACACTCTTAAATTAATCTTGACTATAGGAATTTTTAAGAAATGTCTTTTAAAGAATGAATAGCAATGAGTATGAACATGTCAAGACCAGAGACAGATGTCAAAGTCGTGTCTAAATATAAGAAAACAAGGAAGTTTGAAATTTGATTAATTAATCCTATACCTCAAAAAGTTAGCAGATGCATATCAGAATAAACTGGAAGAATCTAGGAGGAATTAGTAAAGGCATACCAGAAATGATTTTTAAAAGGCATAAAACAAACACACATTTAAAAAAAAGAATATTCAAAACTAAAATCTAGTTCTTTGACAACATCAAAAAAGTGAGTGAATGAAAGAACATATGTATAAATTGAACATCTGGTTGAAATGGGTGCTTTTTGAGGGAAATAAAAATTACTAAATATACCTAAAAAGTAGAAAATCAGAATAGACTTAAAAATACATAAAAATGGAAAAGGTAGGCAAATATATACATTTAAAAGTTACATTTTTACATTTGAATTTTATATCTTCAAAGAATAGATAAATATACATTATATAAATTGTTCTAGAACATGGTAAAAGATAGAAAATTTATAAAGCTAACAGATATTAAACATGACAAAGACGTCTGAATAGAAGAGAACTATTGATAAATCTTACGTGTAAATATGAATGCAGATACCCTAAAAGAATACTGACAGATGAATTCCAGCAGCGCACTAAGTGAAAAATACCAAATAATTTTTATCCCAGGTAGGCAAGGATGGATTAACTTGGTAGATTTACTAATGCAAGTCACATTAATTTGTATCCATGTTAAAGAAGGAAACAAATTAACAGAAAAAATATTAAATTCAGCTCGAATTCTTGATGTAACACATTATAAACCAAGACTAGAAGAAAACTTTCATAATTGGATAAATACAATCCACAGGAAAACTGCAGTAAACATAAACTAATAGTTGAGAAGTTAGATCCACATCCAAGTCAGACATAAGGCAAAGATGCCAGATATCCCTCCTATCAGCAGTCTGCTGGAGGGTGTAGCCAGAGCACGACAAGAAAAAATTAAAAATAAGAGATCTAAGTATAGCAGGAAGACACAGCACTGCTGTTACTTCTAGTTGATTATTGACTTAAAAATAGAATCTGCTGACAAACTTGGAGCTAAATAGAGTTGAGCAAGGAAGACGAGATAATAGCTGAGCTACACATCAGTGACTAACAGGGAAGCAAAATGGAAAACAGGGTCTCATTTACAATAGTGAGTATAACCATGAAATACTGAGGGACAAATCTGGGATAAATGCAGCAGCCCGTGAGAGCTGAATTTAACAATTATTCTGTCTCTGTTAAGATTATGTCTTTGCTTCCTTGTCTAACATGGATATGTAGTGAATTGCATTAGTAAGTCTACCGGTTTCATCCACCTTTGCCTATCCAGGATAAAAACTCACCAAAGCATCTGAAAGAGTGTGTAACCAGAAGCACCGTTGCTGTGGGGGACCAGGTTTCAGGACCAGGGTCTAGCACCGCTCTGCCCCCATGTAAGCCATGTCTGCAGTCCTTCTGCACCAGGTCAGAGAGTTCATGAGGAGACATTCAATGGGCTTTAAAACTTCCAGGCTGCTCAAGAGTTTTCTTTGGTGTGGTCCTCTGAGTCCTTGCAACCCATGTGGGTACTCTCAGTCTTCCTGCTCATTTTGACTTTTCTGATTTGATTTTCTGGCTTCTGCTCTACCTAAGAAACTCCCAAGTACTTATTAGCAATGGGGGCTTCATCTCTGCCTCCCTCAGGGTGCAATGCAGCAGGTGTGGAGTACAGCTGAGGAATATGGTACAGTGGTCTATGGACCAAACTTTGAAAGACTCTGAACTGCTGGGCACAAATACCAACTTACATATCTTTAATTAGGTGGAAACTAGGAGGAATTTGGGGGGTTTGATGTCATGAATTTCAACCCATACAGTAACCTTAATTAAATTCTTGTCTCCCTCTTGCTGTCCAGAGACAGAGACCAACTGAGTGATGAAGGATGCTCATGACATTGGTGGCCTATGGCAAAAGAACAAATGGGAACTTTATTCTAACCATCTGAGTGCTTCTCCCTGGTACTTACCTAGGTATTCTCATTTTCCCAGGGTGTATTAGTGCTTTAGGGAATTATTACAGGATTCCTTATGCATTTTGTAATCAACAGGCAGGATATGTTATGGCTATAACATAGCTCCTTTGATGTTCTCAGTAAGCAGAACATAGGATGGGTTCCATTTTATAGACTTCCAGTGGGTGCCTCTAAAGGCTTGTGGCAAGTGGCATCTGGGTTTGAAGGTGACAGTTGTTCCTGACCTTCCAGTGGACATTGTCACATTCTTTTTATCTTGGCTTTGTTGACCCTTTTACCTCATTTATTGTGAAAGCCAACTTCAGATAGAGAGCCAAAAAAAAAAAAAGTCTTCATGGTTCAAAAGAGCAGTATCATTGGCCATTACAAAGTCAAATTGCTTAATTTCTATCCGCCCTTCCCTAAACAGCTAAATGTCATTTTATATATCTTCTATCAGTCCATCCATTTAATACATTTTGATGTAGCTATAATGACTGCATTTTTCAGTAATTACAAACATTTTCTATGTTTCTATGGGCACTTTCTAATTATAATTTTAATGGTAACATAAGATTCCATTGAGAGGATGTATTTTAATTGACCATTATTGGATATTTGGTGTCTTAATTTAAAAAAAAAATTCTAAAATGGATGACAAATAACCTGCTGTATAAAAAAGTAAATAAAATAAAATTTAAAAATTCAAAAAAAATAAAGTGCTTATTAAGAATATTAAAAAACAAAAAATAATAATTCTACTTTTTATTTTGAAATAATTATAGATTCACAAAAAAACAGAAAAAAATGTACAGGGAGGTACATCTTCCCATCCTTCCCAGTCTTCCCCAGTGGTAACATTTTAAATAAGTCCAGTAAAATGTCATAACCGAGAAATTGACATTGGTACAATCCACAGAGTTTATTCAGGTTTCACCCATTTTACATATGTGCATTTGTGTGTGTGCATAATTCTAAGCAATTTCATCACATGTGTAGATTTGTGTAACTCCTCCTACAGTTAAGCTCTGGCACATACTCATAGGATATCCATCTCTAGAATTATGGCATTTCAGTAATATTATATAAATGGATCCATACAGTATGTAACCTTTTGAGAGTGGCTGAATAACATTCCATGGTATAGATGTACAACATTTGTTTAAATATTTATCGATTGAAGGACATTTGGGGAGTTTACAGTTTTTAGGTATTATAAATCTACCATGAGCATTCATGTACGGGTTTTTATGTGAACATTAGTTTTGATTTTTCTGGTATAAATTAGACAAGAGTATAATTGCTGGGTTGTATAATACATAGGTGTTGAGTTTTCTAAAAAAACTGTCATACCCTTTTTCAGAGCACCTGTACCGTTTACGTTCTCCTCAGAAATACATGACTCAAGTTACACTGCCTCTTCACAAGGATTTGATGTTTTCATTATTTATTACTTTGGTCATTCTGATAGGTATGTAGTAATATCGCATTGTGGTTTTGCATTTCCACAAGGGCTAATAATGTTGAACATTTTTCCATGTATTTATTAGTTATGCATATCCTCTTTAATCAAGTATCTGATCATTTCTTTTGCCTTTTTTCTAATTTGATTGTTGTTGGGTTTTGTTATTATTTATTTTTTACTGTTAGTTTTGAGAGTTCTTTATATATTCTGTGAGTCTTTTTTTGGATATGTGTTGAAAATATTTTTTATCCTTCTATAGCTTGTCTTTTCGTATTCTTTTTGTTTTTGAATTTAATTTAATTTATTTTTTTATGTGGCATCTTTTCATATTCTTAACTGGATTTTTCACAAAGCAAATTTTAAAAAAATTTATGTACATGAAATCTACTTGATGGATTGTATTTAGGTGTCAAGTCTAAGAAATCTTAGCCTACACCTATGTCCTGAAGATTTTCTCCTGTTTCCTTCTGAGTTTTATAGTTTTAAGAGTTACATTTAAGTCTGTGAGTCATTCTGAGTTAATTTTTGTGAATTCTTGTATAATATGTGAGGCTTAGGTCAAAGTTCTTTTCGCCTATGGTTTTCCAATTGCTCCAACTCCATTCTTTGAAAAGGCTGTATTTCTTCTTTGAATTGCCTCAAATCCTTGATAAAGTCAGTTGCGCAGATCTGTGTGGGTTTACTCTTGGGTTCTCTGTTCTGTTCTATCGATCTGTGTCTGTCCCTCTACCAATGCAATACTGCCCTGTTTGCTTTAGCTTTAAGTAAGGCTTAACATTAAATAGAGTTTTTCCTCTCACTTTATTCTTCTTTTACAAAATTGTTTTAGATCTTTTAGTTTCTTTGCCTGTCTATAAATTCAGAATGACCTTGTCCATGTCTACAAAAATCTTACTGGAATTTTGATAGGTACTTTGTTAAACCTACAGATTATTTTGGGGAGAATTGACATACTATGTTGACTCTCCCAACATGTGATTGTGTTTTATCTCTTGTTTAAATCTTCTATGATTTCTTTCATGGGTATTTTGTAATTTTCAGCATGCAGGTCCTGTTCATGTTTTGTTAGATTTATATTTAAGAGTTTTATTTTTTTTAGCAATTATAAATGGTATTGAATATTCAGTTTCCATAGTTGCTAGTATATAGACATACTATTGATTATTTGTTTATTATATAAATTTTGGGTTTACATTATAATCTGACATCTGTATACACTTCAAAGTGATCAGCACTACAAGTCTAGTTACCATCCAGCACCATACAGTTGACCCACTTCACTCATTTTGCCCATTCCCCAAGCCCTCTTTCCCTCTGGTAACCACTGATCTGATCTCTGTACCTTTGAGTTTGTTTTTGCTTTATTTTGTTTGTTTATTTATTTACTTTTTAGATTCCACACATGAGTGAAATCATACAGTATTTATCTTTCTTTGTCTGACTTATTTCACTTAGCATAATACCTTCAAGGTCCATCCATGTTGTTGCAAATGGCAGGATTTCATTCTTTTTTTAATGGCTGAGTAGTATTCCATTTTGTGTGTGTGTGTCTTCTTTATCCATTCATCCAGTGATGGACACTTAGGTTGTTAGGATATCTTGGCTATTGTAAATTATGCTGCAATGAACGTAGAAGTGCATGTATCTAATCAGATTAGTGTTCTTGTGTTATTTGAATAAATAACCAGAAGTGGAATAGCTGGACCATATGATGGTTCTAGTCTTAAGTTTTTAAAGAGTCTCCTTACTGTTTTCCATAGTGGTTGTACCAATTTACAGTCCCACCAACAGTGTACAAAGACTGCCTTTCATCCACATCCTCTCCAACATTAGTTATTTCTTGTCTTTTCAATGATGGCCATTCTGGCAAGTGTGAGATGATATGTCACTGTGGTTTTGATTTGCATTTCCCTAATAATTAGTGATGTTGAACATTTTTTCCATGTGCCTGTTGGCCATCCCTATGTCTTCCTTGGAAAAATGTCCACTCAGATCCACTGCCTATTTTTAATTGGGCTGTTTTGTTGTTGTTGATTTGTGTGAGTTCTTCATATATTTTTTGATATTAACCCCTTATCAGATATATGATTTGCAAATATCTTTTCCCATTCAAGAGGTTGCCTTTTTATTTTGATGATGCTTTTCTTTTCTTTTTTTTTTTTTTTTTTTTTTTTTTGCGGTACGCGGGCCTCTCACTGTTGTGGCCACTCCTGTTGCAGAGCACAGGCTCCGGACGCGCAGGCTCAGCGGCCATGGCTCACGGGCCCAGCCGCTCCGTGGCATGTGGGATCTTCCCAGACCGGGGCACGAACCCGTATCCCCTGCATCGGCAGGCGGACTCTCAACCACTGCGCCACCAGGGAAGCCCTGATGATGCTTTTCTTTGCTCTTCAGAAGCTTATTAGTTTGATGTAGTCCCAATTGTTTATTTTTACTTTTGTTCCTCTGGTCTTTGGAGTCAGATCCACAGAAACATCACTAAGGCCAATGTTAATGAGGTTACCACCTATGTTTTTTGTTTGTTTGTTTGTTTTTAGGAATTTTATGGTCTCAGGTCTTACATTGAAGTCCTTAATCCATCTGAGTTAATTTTTGTTATAGTGTAAGATAGTGGTCTAGTTTTATTGTTTTGCATGTGGCTGCCCAGTTTTTCCACCATTTATTGAAGAGACTGTCATTTCTCCATTTTATGTTCTTTGCTCCTCTCTTGTAAATCAGTGGTCCATATATGTGTGAGTTTATTTTGGGGCTCTCAATTAAAGTTCCATTGACTTGTGTGTCTGTTTATGTACCAGTGCCATATTGTTTTGATTACTATAGCTTTGTAGTATAGTTTGAAATCAGGGCTCATGATATCTCCAGCTTTCTTCTTCTTTCTCAAGATTGTTTTGGTTATTCATGATCTTTTGTGGTTCCATACAAATTTTAGAATTCTTTTTTCTAGTTCTGTGAAACATGATATTAGAATTTTGATAAAGATTGCATTGAATCTGTACATTGCTTTAGGTAATATGGACATTTAAACGATATTAATTTCTCCAGTCCATGAACATGGAATAACTTTCCATTTATTTGTGTCTTCTTCAGTTTCTTTCATTAGTGTCTTATAGCTTTCAGTGTACAGGTTGTCATCTGCTTAGTTAAATTTATTCCTAGGTATATTATTCTTTTTGATGCAGTTATAAATGGGGTTGTTCTCTTAATTTCTCTTCCTGGTAGTTTGTTATTAGTGTATAGAAATATCATGGATTTCTGTATATTGATTTTGTATCCTGTGACTTTACTAAATTCATTTATTAGTTCTAACAGTATTTTGGTGGGAACTTTAGTATTCTCTCTATATAGTATCATGTCATCTTCAAACAGTGACATTCTGATTTGGATGCCATCCATTCTGATTTGGATGCCTTTTATTTCTTTTTGTTGCCTAATTGCTCTAGGCTAGGACATCTGATACTATGTTGAATAAAAGTGTCAAGAGTGGACATCCTTGTCTTATTACTGATCTTAGGGGAAAAGCTTTCAGCTTTTCACCATTGAGTATGATGTTACTTGTAGGTTTGTCATATGTGGCCTTTATTAGGTTGAGGTACACTCTATAGGCACTTTTTTGAGAGTTTTTATCATAAATGGATGTTGAATTAGATGCTTTTTTCTGTATATATTGAGGTGATCATATGATTTTTATTCTTCATTTTGTTAATGTGATGTATCACATTGATCGATACATGGATTTGAACCATCCTTGCATCCCTGGAATAAATCCTGCTTGATCATGATATATGATCTTTTTAATGTATTGTTGGATTAAATTTGCTAATATTTTGTTGAGGATATTTACATCTATCTTCATCGAGTATATTGGCCTGTATTTTTCTTTCTTTTTCTTTTTCTTTCTTTTTTTTTTTTTTTTTTCTCTGTCATGCCCTTATCTGGTTTTGGTATCAGGGTAATGCTGACTTTGTAAAATATATTTGGAAAGTTTCCCTTCTCTTCAGTTTTTGGAAGAGTTTGAGAAAGATGGGTATTAAATTTTCTTTAAATATTATATGCAATTCACCAGTGAAGCCATCTGATCCTGGGTTTTTTGTTAGATTTTGATTACTGTTTTAGGCTCTTTACTATTGATTGCTCTATTTAGATTTTCTATTTCTTCATGATTCAGTCTTGGAAGTTTGTATATTTCTAGGAATTTATCCATTTCTTCTAGGTTATCCAATTTATTGGTGCATAATTGTTTGTAATAATCTCTTATGATCCTTTGTATTTCTGTGGTTTTAGTGTAACTTTTCCTCTTTCATTTCTGATTTTATTTATTTGAGTCCTCTCTTTTTTTTCTGGTTAGTCTAGCTAAAGGTTTGTTAATTTTATCTTTTCAATGAACCACCTCTTAGATTTGTTGCTCTTTTCTATAGCTTTTTGTCTCTATTTCATTTATTTCTGCCCTAGTTTTATTATTTCCTTTCTTCTACTAATTTTGGGCTTTGTTTATTCTTCTTTTTCTAGTTCCTTTAGGTGTAAAGTTACATTTTGGGGGGGGGGGAATTTTCATGTTTTATGAGGTAGGCCTGTATTGATAAGAACTTTTCTCTTAAAGCCACTTTACTGTATCCCATAGATTTTGGTATGTCATATTTCTGTTTCATTTCTCTCTAGGTAATTTTTGATTTCTCCTTTGATTTCATTGATGACCCATTGGTTTTCAGTAGCATGTTATTTAATATCCACATGTTGTGGGTTTTTTCCCCCATTTTTTTCTTGTGATTAATTTCTAATCACCCCATTATTATATAATGCCTGTCTTTGTCTTTTATTTCACTGTTAGTTTTAAATTCTATTTTGTCTCATACGAGTATGGCTACTTCAGCTTTCTTTTCATTTCCCTTTTCATGGAATATCTTTTTCCATCTCTTCACTTTTAGTCTGTGCGTGTCCTTTCTTCTGAAGTGAGTCTCTTGTAGGCAACCTACTTACGGGTCTTGGGTTTTTTGTCCATTCATCTACTCTGTGTATTCTGATTGGCAAATTTAGCCCATTTACATTTAAAGTAAGTATTGATAGGTATGTATTGCCATTTTCTTAATTATTTTCTAGCTATTTTTGTAGTTCCTCTCCGTTCTATTCCTCTTCTCTTCCCTTGTGTTTTGTGGTTTTCTTTAGTGTTATGTTTAGATTCCTTTCTTATTTTCTTTTGTGTATTTACTATAATTTTTTTCCTTTTGGCTACTGTGAGGTTCACATATCACATCCTGTGTAAATAGTAGCCTCTTTTAAGTTAGTAGCAACTTAGGTTTGAACACATTCCAAAACTTTATCTTTTTAATACCCCCCATGTTTTATACTTTTGATGACACATTTTATCTCTTTATTTTATGCATCCCTTAAGTAATTAAGTATTGTAATTTTAGTTAATTTTATTGCTTTTATCTTTTAACCTTCATGCTCGTTTTATGTGATTAATTTACTATATTTATTATTCACCTTTCCAGTGAGATTTTTACTTTTATATGTTTTCTTATTATTAGTTGGTGCCATTTCTTTTCAGCTGAAAGAAGTCCCTTTAACATTTCTTATTGGGTCAGTTTAGTGGTGATGAACTCCTTTAGCTTTTACTTATCTTGGAATATCTTGATCTCTTCTTCAATTCTGAATGATAAGCTTGCTGAGTAGGGAATTATTGGCTGGAAATTTTTTGTTTTTGTTTTTCTTTCAGCACTGTGAATATGTCCTGCCACTGCCTTCTGGGCTGTACAGTTTCTGCTGAGAAATCTACTGATAGCCTTAGGGGTTTACCTTGTATGTAACAAGTTGTTTATCTCTTTCTGCTTTTAGGATTCTCTCTTTATCCTTAACTTTTATTATTTTAATTATAATATGTCTTGGTGTGTGACTCTATAGGTTCATCTTATTTGGAACTTGCTGCACTTCCTGGACCTGGAAGTCTGTTTCCTTCCCCAGAGTAGGGAAGTTTTCAGCCACTGTTTCTTCAAATAATTTTTCTGACCCTTTTTCTTTCTCCTCTTCTTCTGGAACCCCTATAATGCAAATGTAATGTTGTCCCAAAGGTCCATTTAGGTATCTTTGCTTTTTAAGTTCTTTTTCATTTTGTAATAATCCCTGTAATAATGCCCTGTCTGGATGAGTTCCATTTTGTCTTCCAGCTTGTTGATTTGTTCTTCTATCTCATCCAGTCTGCTGTTCAGCTCTTCTAGTGTATTTTTCAGTTTAGTTGTAACTTTTGTTTGGTACTTTCTTATATTTTCTGTCTCTGTTGAAGTTCTCACTGTGTCCATCCATTCTTCTCCTGAGCTTGGTGAGCAGCTGTATAACCATTACTTTTAACTCTTTGTCAGGTAGATTGCTTATCTCCATTTCATTTAGTTATTTTTCTGAGGTTTTGACTTGTTGTTCCAATTGGAGCATATTCCTCTGTCTCCTCATTTTTCTTAATTCTTTGATTCTATGTATTAGGTGAATCAGCTATCCTTCCTAGTCTTGAAGGAGTGGCCTTATTTAGGAAATGTCTTGTGGGGCTCAGAGGTGCAATTCTGCCTGGACACTAGAGCCAGGCATTCAAGGGTTGTCCCCTATTGGGGCTGCATGCACCCTCCTCTATGGTGGGGCCACAGCTGGTTCTGTGGCATGCTGGTGGGCTGGGCTTCCCTCCAGGATGGCTGAGGGACATAGCTACAGCTGCTGTGGTGTGCTGGTGAGTGAGGCAGCCCCCCAGACTGGCTTGGAGGTCTACCTGTGATGGCTGCACCGACTGGTAGGTGGGGCTGATGTGACAGGAGTGGGTGGGGCTCTCAGTGGGGCACACTGGTGCTAACAAGTTAGAGCGAGAATTTCAAAGTGGTGCCCACCAGCACCAGTATTAGCAAGGTAGTCTGAAATGGCAAAAATGGTTCCTGGCACTGTCTTGCATTCCCCAAGGAGCATCTGAAATGGTTCTTGCCTCTCTGGTGATGCTTCAAGGTTAGTAAGTGGGTCCCCGTGACCTACAGTCTATATACTTTTCAATCTGGTGTTTTCATGCTGGCTTTTGGATTGAGTGAGTCTGCATGTGGGCCCTTTAAGAATGAATTTTCTCTTCTCTCAGTTCTGTGGTTGCCCTGGATGTATTCCCTTTTGGTTTTTCTTTTTTTTTATTATTGAAGTATAGTTGATTTACAATGTTGTATTAATTTCAGGTGTATAGCAAAGTGATTCAGTTATATAAAAAATATATATATATATTTTTTCTTTTTCAGATTCTTTTCCATTATAGGTTATTACAAGATATTCAGTATAGTTCCCTGTGCTATACAGTAGGTTCTTGTTTATCTGTTTTATATATAATAGTGTGTATATTTTAATCCCAAACTCCTAATTTATCCCCTCTCTCCCCTTTTGGTAGCCATAAAACTGTTTTCTATGTCTGTGAGTATATTTCTGTTTTGTAAATAAGTGCAAAAACTATGGAATGCTTCACGAATTTGTACATCTTTCTCATGCAGGGGCCCTGCTAATCTTCTCTGTATTGCTCCAATTTTAGTATATGGGCTGCTGAAGTGAGCACTCTGTTTTGGCTTTTAAAATCAGGTGTTTTGGGGGCTTGTCTCTCCTGTGCAGGATCTAGGGGTCAGGGTGCCTGGTGTGGAGCTTGAATCCCTCACTCCTCAGAGAAAAGATCTGGGCCTTTGTGATCCAGCTCTCGATTGTGGATCACTGTGGATCACCGCAGCCAGGGTGTGGTTTCCTCCTTGGTGACACATCTCTCTGCCTCTCCTCACCATCTCAGTGTTGTCCTTTTACTCTTTGTTGTGGAGATTCTGTTCCTCCAGCTTTCGGGTCCCTTTATGAGGGGATTATCCCATATGTAGTTGTGGATCTTCTGTGTCTGTGGAAGGAGGTAAGTTCAGGATCATCCTATGCCGCCATCTTGAACCCTCCTTCACAATTCTTTTTAAATGTTGACCTTGTATCCTCTGACCTTGCTCCACTCATGTATTAGTTTTAGGAGTTGTTGTGGGGTTTTGTTGTTGTTGTTTTTAGAGATTTCTTGGGGCTTTCTACATAGTCATGCAAATGATTTCTGTTATCATGTCAACTGCAAATAAGACGGTTTTCTTTCCTTCTGATCTCTATGCCTTTATTTCTTCTGCTTTCCTGGTGAGGACTCCAGTATTATGTTGAATAAGGGTGTTGAAAGATCAGGAATAAGATCTGCCTTGTTCCTGATCTTAGAGGGAAGGCATTCAGTCTTTTTACCATTATGTATGATACTAGTTGTGGTTTTTTGGATAGATGTTCTTTATCAGGCTGAAGAAGTTCCCCTCTATTCCAGTTTTCTGACAGTTTTTATTCTGCATGAGTGTTGAATATTATCAGTGTCTTTTTCTGCACCAGTTGGTATAAGCATGTGCTTTTTATTCTTCAGCCTCTTAATATGGTTGATTTATTGATCAGTTTTGAAATACTCCAACCAGTGTTGTACTCATGGAATAAACCCCACTTGGTTATGTGTATAATTCTTTATATATGCTGCCAAATTGTATTTGCTAATTTTTTGTTAAGGATTTTTGTGTCTATGAGGGAATGTACTCTATATGTTTCTATATTTTTTCTTATTCTTTTTTTTTTCAGTACTATCCTTGTGGTTTTGGTTTCAGAATAATATTAGCTTCTTAAAATGAGTTGATAGATATTCCCTTATCCTCTGTTTTCTGGGAGAGAGTTATAGAATTGGTATTAATTCTTCTTAATTGTTTGGTAGAATTTTCTAGTGAAACCATCAGGACCTAGAGAGTCCTTTTCAGGAATTTTAAAATTATTAATTCAATTTGTTTAATAATTTTGTACCTATTCAGCTTATTTATATCCTCTTGTTTAAGTTTTAGTAGGTTGTACTTTCCAAGGAATTGGTCTGTTTCATCTAAACTGTCAAATTTGTATGTGAAGAGTTGTTTGTGACATCCTCTTGTCATTCTTCTGATGTGTGCAGGGCTTGTAGTGATATACTCAAATTAATTCCTGATATTGGCTTGTCAAATTTTTTTTTTCCCTCTTATTTTTGTGGTACGCGGGCCTCTCACTGTTGTGGCCTCTCCCGTTGCGGGGCACAGGCTCCAGACGCGCAGGCTCAGCGGCCATGGCTCATGGACCCAGCCACTCCGCGGCATGTGGGATCCTCCTGGACCGGGGCATGAACCCGTGTCCCCAGCATCGGCAGGCGGACTCTCAACCACTGCGCCACCAGGGAAGCCCCGGCTTGTCAATTTAATTGATCTTTTCAAAGAAGTAGATTTTTGTTTCATTGATTTTCCCTGTTGTTTTTCTTTTCTCACTTTCATTGATTTTTCTTCCTATATTTATTATTTCCTTCTCTCTCTACCTGTTATGAGTTTATATTTTTCTTCATTTTTTTTTTTTGTTACATGAGGAGTCAGCATAGAGTTACAGACTTGAGACTTTTTTCTAATGTAAGCATTTACTACTATACATCTCTTTCTCAGCACTCTACCTGCACCTCACAAATTTTGATAAACTGTATTTTTAGTTTCTTCAGTTCACCTTATCTTTTGAGTTTCCCATAGACTTTCTCTTTGACTCATAGATTATTTAGAAATTTAGTGTTTAGATTCCAAGTGTTTGGAAATTCTCATGTTGTCTCCTTTTTACTTGTTTTTAATTTGATTCCATTGTGGAAAATCACACTCCATATGGTTTAAATTCTTATAATATTGTTGAGGCTTTTATGGCACAGTTTGTAGTCTGTCTTAGTATATGCTCCATGGGGACTTGAAAACAATGTGTTTTTGCTGTATTGGGGAAAGGGTTTTCTGCCAATTTGGCCCTATTGGTTGATGGTGTGTGAAGTTCTGTGACTTTCCTGATTTTCTGTCTAGTTGTCCTCTCATCAAGTGTTGACAGAGGAGTGTTGAAGAATGTAGATTTGTATATTTCTTTCTTTCTTTTTCTTTTTTTTTTTTTACTTCCTTCTGATTTTATTCACATACTTTTCAGCTTTTCAGCTCGTTTGGGAAAGAAAGTATGATTGTTGTGTCTTCTTGATATGTGGAGTCTTTATCAGTATGTAAATTTATATCTGCTCTTTGTAATTTTCTTTCCTCTAAAGTCTAGTTTATCTGGTAATACATAGTTGATCTTGCTTGTTTTGATAATATTTTCTTGGAATATGTAATTTTGTTGGTAGCCTACAGGCCTCACCTCTCTGCTGATGGTGTTGTTGGTAGAACATGATTTTTTCTTTTGGTGTTTAGCTGAGGTAGGACTATTACTTAAAAGTTTTCTGTCTCCCTGGCTGCCCTTTCCTGGTCATTTTGCTTTTCTCAGGACATTTTTGTTGTTGTTGTTTTTCTCTGCACCTGTTGGTGCTTCTCCAGTACTCAGTTTGGAATATAAGAGACAAATGGAAAACCCAGGGACTGTGTGAGTCCTTCTGCCTTCTTCTCTGCATTTTCACAGTGGTCCTATGTTTATTTATATTTTATGTCAAGAGTTTTAGGCATAGTTAATGGAAGTAGTAGTGCTGCAAAACACTAATAACAAAATACCATACTCTGGGCATTTTTTTTCACTAAAGTAAATATTCATTTGGGGCAGAATTCCCAGGCCATTACATTTTATTTCTTATTTATTTATATACTGTGTTGTTCCCAAGAAACTCTTAAAGTAACTGTAATGGATACATAAAAATGGAGACGTTTATTTCTGCCAGCCAATTTGGTTCCTGGTGAAAGATCCCATCCTGGCCTGTAGATGCCTGCCTTCACACTGTGTCCTCTATGGAAAAGAGAGAGAGAAAATATGAATATTAATTTCTTCCTATTCTTATAAGGCTACCAGTCCTATTGGATTACGGCCCCATCCTTATGGCTGCATGTACCTTAATTACCCCCTTAAAGGTCCTATTTCCAAATATATTCACACTGGGGGTTAGGACTTCAACATATGAATTGGGGGAGGTGCAATTCAGCCCATGCAAATAGGTAAAAGTGTGTCTATTCTATCCCTAACTGAAAAGTCTGAGCTCTAATTTTTGTTTTATTGAAATTGGTAATAAACATATTTGTGACTATAATTATTTTAATCTTATATATTTTTCAGATGAAACATGGAATTTTTAAGGTTCTTAAATCCTCTTATTACATTTTGTGAAATTTCTTTCCAAACACTTTATACCAGCTTGGTTCACTTGAAGCACTTCTTGCTTCAGTGTTTTGGTAGAAATACTTAGTATAATTTTAGACAGGAAATATGTAGATTAACTTCTTGAAGATAAAAACAATATTTCTGTTTTATCATTTTTAGATTTTATTTATACTGTAATAGCAAGTGCATACACTTAGTTTACTTAGATTTCATATTTATTCAGATGAATGTTGATCAATTTCTTTACTATCTTCCATCTAAAGGGAAAAGCTCCCATTAAGAAGATTAGCCTGGTCACTTTTCAGCCAGTTACTGGGGAACTTCAGGCATGGACTTGGTGGCCCCACTTATGTGGGAGGTTCCCAAGGTGGCATACATGCCAGGTCAGAGGTTACTGAAATACAGGTAGGCAGAGTGCAAAGTCAGCACCTTTCCCTCTGTGTTTTCTACTCACCTTCACTCACGTTTGAATTTCCACACCTGATTCGCAGTCCTTGTGTGAAAAGTAACCAAGGGCACCAGTGGCAGAAATTCTCCCCTCCCCAGCAGGGTTGGCTAACTTTCTTTTGTTCTCTTTGTTTCATGGCTCTGGAGAGAAAGGGCATCACAGGTTACACAGCTCAGAAATGGAAAACTCACTTTTACTTCATGGACTCATTCACATCCATGAAGTAGGCTGCCTGACCTCTGTGTTGGAGGGACTGCAGGGGCTCTGAGCAGCCCGGGAGGATGGAGGCCAGTGCTTTCCCCACATGGAGCCCTGGGAGCTCAGGCAGTTATCCTGGGTCCTGGGTCACCAAACAACTCCCCTAGGGAGGCAAGGGTGACACCTGGGCCCCACCCTCTTGCCCAGACCAGGTGGGCTGGAACTGACTGCTGTGGAAACACTGCCCTCTCTGAGAAGGGGACTGGAGGAGTATCTCCTTCTCAGTGCAGGAAGGTGAACAGGAAGCTTGCCTGTTTCTGGCTGTGTGGGGGAAGCTCCGTGTCACAATCAGGGGGCTCAGAGACTGAAGATTCATTCCAGTTTTTGGCATCTGGAAGCTGAGATGTGCCCTGTCCAAGCTCCATGGTGGTGCATCAGTGTTTGAACCCTGAGTTTTCTGCCACCTGACAAGCAGCACAAACTACAGTGGTTGGTGTCCAGGAGTGGGGGCTGGAAAGCTGTGAGGGGACAGCCATAGGGCTCTGCTTTTCTCCCCCACTCCCCCTTGTCGTTTCGCTTCCACCAACACCGTGGCTACATCTGTGTCCCCTGAGCTCTCGCTCTATATCACCCTTCATTAGATTTTACAGCAAACATTACAAAGACTGTTAAAGGCAAACAAACATATGCAAATAGATGAGTTGAAAATTAAACTTACAAAACATACATAAATAAATAGCAGCTCCCTTGGAGCAGATATTATCAGACATAACAAACTGCAGATCTGGATCTAAACGTTAGATAATAGGAAATAATAAATAATTTAAATAATTAAATACAATTAAGAATTGAAAATGCAAGAAAAACGCAAAACACTCTTTAAAAAACAGCTTTGAAAAAATCACATAAAATTAATAGAGATGAGAAATATAGGCATCAAAATTAAAAACTCAACTTATCTACAAAACAAATAAACCCACAGACATGAAAAACAAACTTATGGTTACCAAAGGGGAAGGGTGGGGGAGGGATAAATTAGGAGTTTGGGATTAACATATACACACTACAATAAATCAAATAGATAAACAACAAGGACCTACTGTATAGCACAGGGAACTATACTCAATATTTTGTGATAACCTAAAAGGGAAAAGAATCTGAAAAAGAATATATATATATGTATAACTGAATCAGTGTGCTGTACACCTGAAACTAACACAACATTGTAAATCTAACAACATTGTAAAACTAACACAACATTGTAAAACTAACACAACATTTCAGTGAAATAAAAAATTAAAAACTCAGTAGAAGCATTGGGTGTCAGATGAGACATGGTTAAAGGAGTAGAGGTAATTTCCTAAATGAATCATAGCCAGCTAAATAGGTGGAAAATATGAAAGAATGGTGAATGGATGCATTGGTGAATGGTGCTTCTATGTATCAGGTCCTGGTCCAAATGTTTTACATATATTTACAAACTTTTTTGAGAAGGGTACTGTTACTATTTTGCAAGTAAGTCAAAAATAGGAAGAGTCATCAAAATAATAGCACAGTGTGTCTGAGGTCATGCAGAAAGCAGATGTGGACGCATGAACCCCATCCTGGATTGACCCCACACTTAACCTTGTGAGACAGGGCATATGAGTTCCTCTCTTGCGTAGGTGCTCCCACGCGTGGTGGCTGGTATTGTAGAAGGAAATAATAGAACGTGGGAGAAGTGTTAGGAGATGATGTTTCAGAGGAAAGGTAAAATTGTGACCCATATACAGATATAAAAAATGAACACATGCTAAAGAATTTATTTTACTCACAAGACAGGGAACCAGGCAGATGTTAGATCCAATTAAAGGAAAAGTCAAACCAGGACAAATGTATATGAAGTAAAGGAATGTTGAGATGAATTGTAAGTGGACATAAAATGTGTTTACTTACTGGGCGCAGGAAGTCAAATCACCACCAGTGAAATCACTCCCAGACAACACATAATTTATACATCTATACTCTGCTTGCAGCTTACAAAGAGCTTCCAAAGAGCTCAGACGTAGTCCCATGCCTTGCTCAGAGCTGTATGCTTTTAGAGGATGCAGTTTTCCGGTGAAATATGACTTTTTCCCCCAGAAGCCATGTTCCAAAAGAATGGCTGAGAATTTAATAATATTGATGAAAAACATAAATCCTCAGTTTCAGGAGATACAAGAAGTCTGAGGAAAGATAGATAATAAGAAACGGGCACCTAGACAACTTTGCTAAAAGCAGCAGAACGCCCCAAACTAAGGAGATATTGGAAAAAATGAAAGAAAAAAAGATAGTTTGCTACAAAGGGGTGACGATTAGACTGACTGCAGGCCTTTTAGAGGCAACAGTAGAAGCCAGAAAAAAATAAGAGTAACTTTAAATTTTGAGAGAAAATAATCGTCAATGTAGAATTCTGTCCCGGCTAAACCCTTCTTTACATGAGGGGCAAAATCAGGACATTTTCAGGAAAACAAAGACTAAAGAAGTTAACACGAAGAGGTAAACTGCCATGATGAAATACCAGAAATACATGTATTAAAGAAACTACCAGAATATACATTTAGGAACAGGGTATGAGAAGGAATGCAATTGTTAAAAATTCAGGTAAATATAAACAGTTTTGAACATATATAATAATAATGATGAACTTGAGGGTGAAAAACAAAGATTAAAATGATGGAAAATAATAACATGAAAGGCAGTATTTGGTTGGTACTTGGAGGTAAAGCACTTAGTTGGACTTAAGTTGCTCTGTCAGAGCATAGAGCTGTCAGCTTTGAGTAAAGTATACACGTTAAAAATGTAAAAATCGAAACTGTCTATGATACATTGCTAAAGTGGGGAAAAAAAGCAAATTCTAAAGAGTATTGTATGTAAGATCTAAAATTTTGTTTAAAATATCTGTGTGTATGCAGGTGCATTATATACAACTGATGTATCCACATGGATAGAAAAAGGTCAGAAAAAAATGTTAAAGAGGTTACCTCTGAGTTACAAAATTGTGTATAAATTTTATTTTTGTTCCTTCAGTCACCTCATAATTATTGCGTCCCTACCAAGTGTTTTCTGTATTTCCCTTTTTGTAAATATGTTTTATTTCTATAATTAGAAAAGAACAATAAATGTTTGTTTTAAAGGGATAAAAATGTAAGAATAACCATCAGAAGCATAAGAATAATTTTTTAAACTTCCAGACAGGTAAGAAGTGAGTAGGGAAAGAATAAAGAAAATGTGAGAAGCCTAAAGAAATGAGGGAAATGCAATCAACGGAGGGTGAAATAAAAAGCACAGGGCTTCCCTGGTGGCGCAGTGGTTGGGAGTCCGCCTGCTGATGCAGGGGACATGGGTTTGTGTCCCGGTCTGGGAGGATCCCGCATGCCGCGGAGTGGCTGGGCCCGTGGGCCATGGCCGCTGGGCCTGCGCGGCCGGAGCCTGTGTTCCATGGCGCGGGGAAGCCACAGCAGTGAGAGGCCCACATACCGCAAAAAAACCCACAAAAAACCCCACAAAATTAAATAGTAGGAATAAAACCAAACATTGTAACAGACAAGATAAAAGGATTAGGCAGCTAGTTAAAAAGACAGAAATCCCCCAACAATATATTTTCTAAAAATCCAACTGTACACCATTTGTGTATATATATATATATATATATATATATATATGTATATATATATATATATATATACACACATATATGTGTGTGTGTGTGTATACACACACACACACACACACCATTTGGATATATATTTGAACTAAAGCATAAGTACACAAGAGACCAAAAAAAAAAAAGGAAAAAGCTATACTTGACCAACAGGAATAAGATAAAATTAGAATGTCTATGTTTACAACAGGAAAATGCACACACACACACATGCACTCTCATGTGCATGCACACGCTATAAGAAAAAGGTGCAATTAAGGTTAAAGGTCAAGTCATAATGATAAAAAAGAACAATTTCTGAGAATACTTAACAAATTTCACATGTATGCACCTAATAAAATAGCTTTGAAACAAATGAAGAAAAATTGGCAGATAAATCCATAATTGTGGTAGAAGATTTTAATGTACTTTTTTAAAAGTAATTGATAGTTCAAGAAGGAAAAATTGTGTCAGGATTTAGAACTTCATAATTAACAAGCCTCATCTAATGTAGAGAAATAGATACAGACAGACACAGATAGAAAAACAGATGTGTCCTTGTTCTACTAAAAATACGTATCTGGAGAACTAAGTACCCAAATGTGAATTAAAAAAGAAAAAACTTTAGTGTGTGTGAATGTGTGTGTGCATGTGTGTATATATGTAGGGAGAAATCCATAGCCTTAAATGCTTACATTAGGCAAGATTTTAAAACTAAAATTTGTGAATTAATTACCAATCCCAAGAAGTTAGGAAAAAAATAATATTAAGTAAACAGAAGGAAGAATAAAGAAAAGAGTAGAAATGTATTAAATGAGAAAAATAAGATAGAAATCAAGAAGGAATAAGTTGGTTTTTAAAAGAACTAATAAAATGAACACACCTCGGGAATAATTATCAAGAAAGTAAAGAAGAGAGAATATTATGGACAACTTTATGCCATTGAATATGGAAACTTAGCCAGAATTTATTTTTTCTAGAAAAATATAACGTGGTTCTAGACAAAATAGAAAAATAGACAAGATAATTGGACCTATCTACCTATCTATCATCTATCTTTAAAATATGCTTTATTTTTTAGAGCCGTTTTAGATCCCCAGCATAGTTGAGAAGGTTCAGAGATTTCCCACATAGCCCTGCCCCCACAATGCACTGCCTCCCCAATTATGAACACCCTCACCAGAGTGGTATGTTTGTTACAATCGATGAGCCAACATTGCCAAATAATGATCAACCAAAGTCCATAGTTTACACTAAGGGTTCGCTTTTTATGTTGTACATTCTATGGATGTGGACAAATGTATAATGACATGTATCCACCATTATAGTATCATACTAGCTTCACTGCCCTAAAAATCCTCTGTGCTCCTCTCATTTATCCCTCTCTCCCCCCAACTCCTGGAAACCACTGAACTTTACTGTCTCCATAGTTTTGCCTGGTCCAGAATGTCATATAGTTGGAATCATACAGCATGTAGCCCTCAGACTGGCTTCTTTCACTTAGTAGTATGCATTTAAGCTTCCTCCAGGTCTTTTCATGGCTTAATAGCTCATTTCATTTTAAGACTAAATAACATATCATTGTCTGGGTATACCACAGTTTATTTATTTATTCATTCACCTACTCAAGAACATCTTGATTGCTTCAGAGTTTTGGCAATTACGAATAAAGCTGCTTTAAGCATCCATGTGCAGATTTCTGTCTGGACATAAGTTTTCAACTCCTTTGAGTAAACGCCAAGGAGTGTGATTGGTGGATTGTATGGTAAGAGGATGTTTAGTTTTGTAAGAAGCTGCCAAAGTGTCTTTCAAAGTGGCTGTTCCATTTTGCATACCCATCAGTAATGAATGAAGGCTCCTGTTGCTCTACATCCTTGCCAGATGTGGTGTTCTCAGTGTTCTGCATTTTGACCATTTACTAGGTGTGTGGTGGTATCTGGTTGTTTAAATTTGCAATTCCCTAATATCTTCTTTGTTGAGGTGTCCAAGGTTTTTTTGATTGGGTTGTTTTCTTACTGTTAAGTGTCATTTGTATATTTTGGATAGCAGTCTTTATCAGGTATATCTTTTTTCAAATATTTTATACCAGTCTGAAGCTTGCCTTTTCATTCTCTTGATTGATATGTTTTTTAAAAGAAATTCAGAAAAGTGGGTTTTGCAGGCAAGTTCCACCTAGTATACAATATCACTTATGAGCATGTATGTATGCATCTTAACTAGAGTATTAACTCACTAAATCTAGCAAAAATTTTTAAAAAATCATAACAGATTTAGTTTTCTAATGAAAAATAAGTTTTGTTTAACTTTAGAAAAATTCATTCATATAATTCATTCTATCAATATTAACAGAATGAAGGAGAAAAATCATACGATCATCTTGGTAGCTGGGGAAAAATCAGTTGATGGTATTTAATACCCATTTGTGAAATAGAAGAAAACTTGTGTAACCTGATGTAAGGTGTTTACCAAAAGCTCATTTAATGCTGAAACATTACAAGTTTCTATATGTGGAACAAAATAAAGATACCCATTGCCATCACTTAAAAAAATATATCTTAAGAATGATAAGAATCTTAAATAACAAGAAAAGTAAAAGAATGAAATATTAAGGATTAGAAAGGAATAAACTAAATTACCATCATTCATCAACTATATGACTTTTTTCCAGTATTTGCAGGTGTTAAAAAGTATCAATAAATAAATCTAAGACCAAAATAAACGGTGAGTTATATATTTATTTCTGGGAAAACTCAGTATCATAAAGATGTCAGAATTTCCCAAACTAGTCTGTAAATTTAATGTGATTCCAACTAAAGTCTCAACTGGGTCTTCATGGGACTGGACAAGTAGATCCTAGAACTTAACAATGATGAGTAAAGGGCCAAGGATAGGTAAGATAATTTTGAAACAAAAGAACAAAGTTGTCGGAGACTTGCCCTGCCAAATACCAACATTTCCATTAAGTTGTAGTGATTAAGATTATGTTGTACTGGATCAGGAATGGTCCTGTTGATCAAGGAACAATATTGGGAGCCCAGAAACTTGACACAGGCTTTGATAACATTATCCCATATTATTTATAACATTGTTATAATTCATCCAATGTTACATCCAATTGTTGTAATCCATGTTGTATGCCATTTAACATATAAATTGGTAGGTAAAGAAAGGATCTTGAATAGATTCTTCTGGAAGCCTCCTGCTGATACCTAGATGTCTGCCTTCTGGGATCTCTGAAAGGTAGAAACGACCATGAAATTTCAGTTCTGCTCAAGACTTTTTGGTCATGGTCTGTGACAAGCCATCTTGCTATCATTTTAACATGTCCTTAACACATTAGAGTAAAATACAAAACAAAATCAAAATATCCAGAGAAAGGACTTACTACTCTCTTTTGAAATAAAATTAATCTATTCTCTACAGACTTTTTTCCTCTGAAACCTGGGCATCAGCGGTATCTTAACATGTAATTGGCAGCTTTTTTTTTTTGCTGTTACCAATGTATTGTTTTTATTTTTTTATTTTTATTTTTTAACACCTTTATTGGAGTATAATTGCTTTACAATGGTGTGTTAGTTTCTGCTTTATAACAAAGTGAATCAGCTATACATAAACATATATCCCCATATCTCCTCCCTCTTGTGTCTCCCTCCCACCCTCCCTATCCCACCCCTCTAGGTGGTCACAAAGCACTGAGCTGACCTCCCTGTGCTATGCGGCTGCTTCCCACTAACTATCTATTTTACATGTGGTAGTATATATAAGTCCATGCTTTTGTCTCCTTAGTTAGGTTTATTCCTAGGTATTTTATTCTTTTTGTTGCAGTGGTAAATGGGAGTGTTCCCTTAATTTCTCTTTCAGATTTTTCATCATTAGTGTATAAGAATGCAAGAGATTTCTGTGTATTAATTTTGTATCCTGCTACTTTACCAAATTCATTGATTACCTCTAGTAGTTTTCTGGTAGAGTCTTTAGGATTCTCTTTGTATAGTATCATGTCATCTGCAGACAGTGACAGCTTTACTTCTTTTCTGATCTGGATTCCTTTTATTTCTTTTTCTTCTCTGATTGCTGTGGCTAAAACTTCCATAACTACATTGAATAATAGTGGTGAGACTGGGCAACCTTGTCTTGTTTCTGATCTTAGTGGAAATGGTTTCAGTTTTTCACTATTGAGAATGATGTGGGCTGTGGGTTTGTTATATATGGCCTTTATTATGTTAAGTTCCCTCTCTACCTACTTTCTGGAGGGGTTTTTTTTTTATCATAAATGGGTGTTGAATTTTGTCAGTGGCTTTTTCTGCATCTGTTGAGATTATCATATGGTTTTTCTCTTTCAATTTGTTAATGTGGTGTACCACATTGATTGAGTTGCATATATTGAGGAATCCTTGCATTCCTGGGATAAACTCCACTTGATCATGGTGTATGATCCTTTTAATGTGCTGTTGGATTCTGTTTGCTAGTATTTTGTTGAGGATTTTTGCATCTATGTTCATCAGTGATATTGGCCTGTAGTTTTCTTTCTTTGCGACATCTTTGTCTGGTTTTGGTATTGGGGTGATGGTGGCCTTGTAGAATGAGTTTGGGAGTGTTCCTCCCTCTGCTATATTTTGGAAGAGTTTGAAAAGGATAGGTGTTAGCCCTTCTGTAAATGTTTGATAGAATTCGCCTGTGAAGCCATCTGGTCCTGGGGTTTTGTTTTTTGGAAGATTTTTAATCACAGTCTCAACTTCAGTGCTTTTGATTAGTCTGTTTATATTTTCTATTTCTTCCTGGTTCAGTCTCAGAAGGTTGTGCTTTTCTAAAAATTTGTCCATTTCTTCCAGGTTGCCCATTTTATTGGCATATAGTTGCTTGTAGTAATCTCTCGTGGTCCTTTTTATCTCTGCAGTGTCAGTTGTTACTTCTCCTTTTTCATTTCTAATTCTATTGATTTGAGTCTTCTCCCTTTTCTTCTTGATGAGTCTGGCTAATGGTTTATCAATTTTGTTTATCTTCACAAAGAACCAGCTTTTAGTTTTATTGATCTTTGATCCATGGCAGCTTTTATTCCTTAAAAGATTTAAGATAAATGGCACCTTAGATTGACAGTCTTTTGAGATAGATGGGTTTCCTCTTTCTTACTCATTTACTTTTTTTCTTACAATATTTTAAATTTTATTTTATTATTTTTATTGAGATACAATTGATATATATATATATATACAACATTTCATGTTTACCATGTACATTGTGTTGATTTGAGACACATATATATTGCAATATGATTACCATTGTAGCATTAGCTGACACCTCTATTCTCATCACATAATCATTATTTCTTTTTTGTGGTAGAGCAATTAAGATCATTTTCGCCTTTTTTGCTCTTCCCTCTCTCTCTTTCGAGGACCATGTGAGCTCAGAGGGAATGGGTCTGATGCCGCCTGAGACCCTATTCATTACAGTCCTCACCTCATGAGCCCACAGTGTGCTCTAGACAGCAGTGCAGTGTACTTGGGGTTTTTTGCTCAGAGATGGGGGTCAGTGTTGTGGGGCGAGATGAGCAGGGGCTGCACCAAGCTGGGATCGGAGGGCTCTGCTTCCAGGGCCAGGAGCCCTTTCCAGGGCTGGGATCAAGCACTGTGTCAGACCCTGTGGATGGGGAGCAGGAAACAGTCTTAGCCCAGACCACCAGGGTTCACCTGTGTCCCTTGAGCTCTGCCTGCCTGTGCTGCCATTGACGTCTGGAAGCACAGTTTGTAATCCTCCCCTAAGGATGGGCCCTTGGGTCCTACAGGCATAGCCACCAGTGGTTAGCTCTCAAGCCCCTGTACTAGCCTTGCTGCTTGGGACAACATCTCATTTACCCCTGCTCCAGGCAAACCTCACCTTCATGAAGCCTCCCTCAGTCCAGTCTACCTCCAGGTGTGTAATCAGACTACGCTCTCTGCTGAGGACACGCCCACCTTTCCTGGTAGGCTCACAGAACCTGTGAGCCTTCTGCCTATCCTTAGAGCCTGTCCAGATGTCCTCTGCTCCTGACTACTTGACGGATGACGTAGGACCTGCACCTTCAATATTGGGGTTAAATATCCCTCCTCTCCATGGGCACTTCTCAGTGGGAGTGCCCAGAGCTCTTCTCACACCAAGTGCAAGCTCACCTGTCCATCACTACCTGGACGAGGACCAAGGCTGCTGGAGGGAAGAGGTTTTGAAGGGAGTGAAGGGCCACGTGCCAGGGTCGTAAAAAGTTCTGAGGGTGTATCCTGTCCTCTAGTAGTCAAGAAAAAATATGTATGTTTGACTGTTTTCTAACAGTTTAATACAGAAAGTTTCAGGTGCACACCAGCACAGAGAGAAGAGTGAGCTGAGTTCTGTGAACCCACCCAGCCTCCAGGGTGACCAGAATCTGCTGGCTGCAAGACTGTGATACCATGTGGCCTCAAGGTCACTGTCAGCTGGCACCCAATGGACATCACTGATATTGTTGCCTGGCAGGTCCTTGCAGTGGTTTTGGTCACTCATGTTTCACAGGGACTTCATCCCCTGCGTGTTTTCAGACTTAGATTTTAGCAACAGAACCCCTTTCCAAACAAACCTTATCTCCAGCCCTAATGGTTAAAACAGATGAAGTGGTATTAGCACATAATTATTACAAGAGTTTACTTTTATATCATTTACGTATTAAATCAATTTGCCCCTGGGAAAGAACCCTAAAACTTCCACAGTGAGTATTAAGATTTGAATTTTGATAATGATGACAGCGGTACATTTATCTCAATATTCTATTTTGGTTGAACGGTATTCAGAAATCACTGAGTCACACAGGTAAACTGTTGCTAATGGCAACAGATTTTTATCTTGTTTTTACCCATTTGCCTTGTGATCTCAAGAGTCTTTTCAATTAAATTGCTCCAAATCCATGGAGAAAGAGCTGTATGATTTTTTTTTCTTTCAGAATTGAATCACTAACAGATGCCCACAGCCTTTATTATAAATATAAAGATCAGCCAGGACGACACCCAAGCTTAAAATAAGCAAAGCTATGCAAGCATCACACAGTGCTTTCTGCTGTTGCTGCTACGGGGTGGGGGGTGGGGGAAGAGGTGCCAAGGCAGATGCAGGTTCTGTGCTGGAATTGTAGATCCAAATGTGAATTTTTTTAAAAAGAGCAATAATGCAAAAGTGAAATCTTACTGGGTGACTCATTTTCAAGAGTTTCAAATACATGCAGTATTCATGGCAAGAGGAGTTTTAGTTTCACGTCCACCGGAAAAGAAGTTAAATGGGCCACGTGAATTAATACATTGGTAGTGTCTGAAGAGTTAAAATTTTGCAAACAATTATTTGAGTGTTTTTGGACTTTTATTAGCATTTTGAAACACAAGGAAAAGAAAATATTGGAATCAAACATTCGCAGAAATCTGAAGCACCTCCACAGAATCTTGGGGTTCCAGAGAACCTAATTTTAAAAGCAGGGTAAAATCCAGGGTGAGTTTGTGAAGGTCCACATCCTCAGATATTTGGTGCCCAGTCACTGTTTGTGTCTCATTAAGACAGTTGGGTACAGACTGCAGTCAAGCAAAGAATATTTACATCTTGAGCCTTCCTCCTCCTCTCTCTCCCTGAGTGTGTTTGGAAGTCAGGGGGTGGATGTGTCCTTTTTCATCTCAGAGGATTATCTTTTTATTGTAGCTTAGTCTTCCTCCCTTCCTTCTTTCTTTAAGCTTCATCACATTTTTGTTTCATATTCAAACCTTGGCTTTCTTATACAGTTTTTTTCCTGAAGTTTCTGGTGGCTTTTTTTAATGAAAGATTTTTGAAAACAATATGCCCTTAATCAAATCCACGGTGTTTTCCACCCTGTTGTTTCTTCTCTTCATTACTCTGAATCCACTTTACTCTCTTCAGAGACCCCTTATATCTTGCTGTAATTTAGACCCCGCCCCTTTTTCTAGACCCACTACACAGCTCATCATGAAAATTCCTTTTCCAGATCTTTAGGTTTAGTCTGAAAGTTTATTTCTTCTTCCTTAGTATTCACCCTCATTTTTCTGGAGCTGATGCTCAAGTCCATGACCAAGAAAATATACATAAGAAACAAGCTCTCTGGCACCTTAATGTTCTTAAAAACACCTTTCTTTGCCTTCACCTTGGAGGGGTTTCTTTCAGCTCTACAATTTCTCTGTGTGATTTCTCTCCCTCCCACTACCCACCCCTGCCCCCATGTCTCTTCCGCTTCTGTTGAGTGCGTTTCTTTGGCCTTTACTCTGAGGCCCTCATCCTTTCGGTCTTACATTTCATCTCAGTGATTCTTATCAGCCAAACCTCCCACCAATTTATAAAGATGTGTTTCATAGATCATGTTTTAACGTCCATATTGCCATTTGTTTTTCTAAATGCAACATCCTCTTGAATTTTTGTGAGGATATTACTTTTTTAAGAGGTAATTTTTCATTCCTTTCATTGACTGTTTCTTCTTGGATCTTTCTTGTCTCTGTCCTTGTCTTTCACAGCGAAGGCTGTCCTCAGATATCTCATGACGGTGAGTTTCCCCTTCAGAGGATTTTGGGAACAGAAAAGGCTGCAGAGGCTCTGTAGACGTGGGCAGCCCTTAGCAGATGTTCTCCAGTTGCTAAAATGAGGGAAACTTAACTCGAGGTGCTGGCACCTTGATTGGCTGCCTACGTTTTCTTGAGGCTGTTTACTTTTTTATTCACCTGTAGGGCGACATTTTTTTTTTTTAACATCTTTATTTGAGTATAATTGCTTTACAATGGCTTTATAACAAAGTGAATCAGCTATACATATACATATGTTCCCATATCTCTTCCCTCTTGCGTCTCCCTCCCACCCTCCCTATCCCACCCCTCTAGGTGGTCACAAAGCACCGAGCTGATCTCCCTGTGCTATGTGGCCGCTTCCCACTAGCTAACTATTTTATATTTGGTAGTGTATATATGTCCATGCCACCTTCTTACTTCATCCTAGCTTACCCTTCCCACTCCCCGTGTCCTCAAGTCCATTCACTACATCTGACATTTTAAGGATATGTTTTAATCAGGCATGGTAAAATGCAGACACAGAAATGACTGTCAGGATCAGGAAGGAAGGAAGTTTATCTTACAGTTCCCTGAAAATAGGAGCCATGCTTGCCGTACAGGGCCACACAGGGAAGCACCAGGGATGGTCAGGAGGCAGAGGGCGTGAGGGGAAAATGTGGTCAAAAGCCTTTATTGTGGTTTCCATGGAATGGAGCTGTTGAGGCAGGGTAAGCAGGGCTAGGACCGGGAATGCCTTCAGCAGGCTTGGGTACATATGGCCTGTCCCTGTTTGGTACCTGGTCCTGGGGTGATTAGGGCAGGTGGATGGTGGCCAGGAGGGTGAGAGCTCCATAAAAGAGATGGTGGGGGTGTGGGCTCTGGATTGGTTGCTTTCCATTTGAGCAAGTTGTTTGCTGTCTCTAGGAATTGGCTGACCTGGGGGGTGGGGTGGGGGTGGGAATAGTCCCTCCAGGATCAGCAAGGCCCCAGATGTCAAAGTGTCAGAACACAGAAAATGAAAGACCTGGATAATAAGGGCTGTTGGTCTTAATTGTTTTTCCTTTCCGTTTTGTGTGCCCCCTTTAACCAGGTTGGTAACTCCTGGCTGTAGGAGGTTCTAACCATGGGCAGGGGGTGGGGCTGGAGTGCGTTCTTCTACACTTGAACCTAATTCTTCTGTTTCCACCTGTTCTCCTTCCTGTCATCACTAATCCTGGAGCCCCGTACTCCTTGGGGCTGCCCAGCTCCCCCATGCACCTGCAGCCTCAGTCACTCAAGATGGATTTCTCAAATACCAACTGAGCTTTAGACCCATTCAAGGGGCTGGAACTAGAGCCTTGAACACAGTGGGTCCAAATCCCACCCTTAAGGGCTGATAGAGGGGTGCTCTATCAGCCCACTCTTTATCTCCTGCAGATAGATTGAAATGCCTCATCTGCCAATGTCCTCCTAAGTTGTCTTCAGGTTTCATTTTTGCTAAGAGCTTTGTTTTATATGCATATGGAAAAAATCGGCATCCCTATGAAACGGAGGTGGGCATTGGTCTCTTCCCCCTGTGCTCTGGGAAGACCTTCCAGGTCAGCCACAGGTGGGGCTTTCAGACCGCCGCTGGCTGCCCCAACTGCAAGCAGCAGCCCCTCTCAGAGCTGCTCAGACTGCAGGAATAACTGCCCTAAGGGCATGGGGAACCCACTGCCCAGCCGGGCTGGCTCACGGATCCTTCTCCTGTTTCCAGTGCTGATGAGCGGTTTGACGCCACGTTCCACACCAATGTGTTAGTGAATTCTTCTGGGCACTGCCAGTACATCCCTCCAGGTAAGTGCTGCTCCCTTTGTCCCCTGCAGTTAGACAGCATGAAGGAGGTTGGGGTGCCCGACAGTTCCCTCAGGGGCAGCGGCTGGCTCTGAGCTCTGAGCATCTTTAGCCTCCATGCACGCCCAGCCCTCCTGACTTCTTCTCCTCTGTGCTTGCATGTATTCCCTGAGCGTGGCAATGCCGTCTTCCTCTTTTTTGTCTTGGGATCATGGCTTAAGCTGTCTTTGCCAACACATGTCCTCTGTCCTTATTGTCTGTCCTGTGTTCTTTAAAGTTCATCCACAACTAAAACAAGTCTCCGTTGTCAAGTCATTTCTGTTCTCCTTATAGCCTGCAAGCCAACCTCCAGGTCATTTCCTCCTCACAGCCTGCGTTTTCCTTCCCACTGCGCTTGGTACCTGGGTATGTGCTGCCCTCCAGTGTCGGGGTGAGATGGTGACCTTGCTGGGCTGGCTTCTTGTGTGCGTGCATTAAAGCCCACCTGCGTGTTAGAGGTGAGAGCAGGTGGTTTCCAAGGGACTCATCAGTGATTTCTTCCTGAAAGAGCTTCTCTCCTTCTCAGGCAGCTGATGGGTAACTGCTGGGGTTGAATCTCCTCCCATCATTCCTGTCAGTTCACAGGGCCCTGGGCTACTTGTGAGTGATCCGTGCCATGGGAAACCCAGACTTCGTGCCCTCAAGATATTAACAGATTTTTTTAAATCTTCTAGATGATTTTTCACATGTTCTTTTCCAGGGTTATTTCCCCACTGCAACTGTTTGTTTAACTTCCTGTTCCCAGGCAGCCTGCAGCCACCTCCCCCCTCACCACCAACACCTATACCACACACAGACACACACACACGTGCACACACACACGTACACACGTCACCCACTAACGCCATACATACACACCACACATATAGACACATCACACAAAAAACATACCACACACTATGCACACACACACCACACACTCTCACAGACACACACACACACACACCCTCCAACAGTCAGCCCCATCTTGTGCCCTTGGATTCATCTCACAGCTCACAGCAAAGCTGGCTTTGCCTCCTGGGTTGTTGTTTACATGCTCTTTCTCATTAGCAGAGGATAAGAGTCCCGAGGGCAGGATCTGTGTTTATTCCCATTAGAACCACCCTCGTCAACCAGCGGCCTGGCCCACATGTAGGTAAACGAACGCATCAGGGATTGAACCTGTCACAGGCAGATACCATCCATTGTTGTCTGAGGAGATGGAAGGACTCCAGACTTTCAGGTTTTTTGTCTTAAACCTTGTGCTTCCTTGCTTCCTCCTCAGCCCCTCCTCTCCTCCCCCAGGCCACGCAAGCCTTCCTCCTAACAAAGACCTCGGGGATGGGTCTTCCATCACTGGTACACTCTTTTACACCAGGACTAGAAGTTACAGCTTCTCTCATGAGAACTATTTTGGAAAACGACCTCCAGCAGTCATCAGCGTAGAAGAATACTGGGCTACGGGTTGTTTTGAAGGCTGAGGCTATTTTCAGCCACAGGAGCAGTACTCCTGACCCCAGAGCCCTCTGTGCAGCAGCCACTTTGGGGCCAGTTCCTACATCCCAGCCTCCATGGCCCCTGGAGTCTGTCAGGAGGGCACATTGAGCTTTGACTGTGGGTCTCTCCTACTCTGGTCTAGAGAGTGTGGGGTTGTCTGGTTCAGGGCAGCAAGACTGCGCCTGGGATCGCGTAGACCTGAACTGGGAAGCTGCTCTGCTTCAGCAACTAAACGGGCAAAAGATGCTTCAGATGCAAGCTTTGAAATAGCAAATGACTTATTAGGAAAAGACTTCTTTCCCTTGTCATATTTTTATTTTTTAATAGCATTATTGAAGTATAAGTTACATATTATACAATTGACCCATCTTAAGTGCACGATTCAATGATTTTTAGTAAATTCACAGAGTTGTACGACCACGACTGCAATCTAGTTCTAGAACATTTTCCATCACTCCCCAAAGATCCCTTTTGCCTGTTTGCGGTTAATCCCCACCCTCACTGCCGGCCCGAGGCAACCACTGACCTGCTTTCTGCCTCTAGAGAGTCTCTTTTTCTGGTCATTTGACAGTGTCATTTTCTACCAGCAGTGAGAGTTTTGGGGGATTCACCCCATTAATGGGAGGGCAGTGTCTATAATGACTTCCAGATTCTTGCGGACATTGGATGTAATGCCGCAAATCCTGTTTAAAGGGACTTGAGGAGACAGGAAGTTTATTATCCTTTCCCAGCTTGACTTAAGGTGGGTGGGGTGTCCCTGTTAGCAAGTTGAGTCCCTCCATTCATTGTTTTAAATTTGGAAGCAGAAATTTACAGAGCGTCTGCCCTGTCCCTGTGAGCACTGGGACCCTTAGCTATTTGTGCCATCACTGCCTTCTGGTCTTTGGGCAGCAAGGAGCACATGGGCATAAATGGCTGGTGTGGGCTTATCTCAGTGACCTGTTGGGAAATTTACTCCCAACTTGTCCTGTCCCTCTTTTCAGTGGAAACTCTAGCTTTTGTCCAAACACTACCTCTTCAACTAAAACCTATCAGGTTTTGTTCTGTTTATAATCTACAATTCAGGCTAGTTAAAATTATCTTCCATATATATTTCTAGATAACCAAGTATGTCCTCAATTTTTAACCTAAAGAAAATGCTTATCCTGCCTCTCACCACACACAGTCACACAGACGCACACAGAGCTTTCAGATTCTGTTTCTAAGCTCTTCATCATTTTTATCAGCTTCTATAGGATTTTTTCACATTCTTTACATCTCTCTTACTGTTTAGAATTTGGAGATGCACATGCATGGCAAGAGCAAGTTTACAGAATGTTTAATTCTTTGCCCAGAAATCTCTCAGAACAGAAGATGTCGATGTAGCCTTTGAAATGTAAAAGACAGTAAAGCTTCAGCTGAACTTCTTTTCTAGAGATTTTTCCAGAAAGACCCAGCTTGTCCTGGACAGGTCTAGTTTGGACGGGCAGGATGGGCTGAAGCCTCTCTGGTCACACCCAGGTGAGAGGCCCCGGTACTCACACTGCCTCCTCCTGAAGGGATCTCAAATGGTCCAGGGGATGTGTGCACAGCATTGATTGTGAGACATGCAGAGCATCAGAAATGATGCATCGTTTAACCTGCCGATGCTTGATCAGGCTAGCAAGCTTTTCACTCCATGAAGAGTAGGCTTTGTGTGTTATGAATAGTGTATGGGATGGAGACCAAGGGATTGCTGTGCATTTATTTTAATTTTTTCCAGCATTATTGAGGTGTAGTTGACAAATGAAATTGTAATATATATATACACATACACATATATGTGTATAATATATGTATGTATATACATGATATATATGCATATGCATGTATATATATATATATATATACACACACACATGCATATGTATATATATTGTGAAATCATTTATTTCCACAATCAGGTTAATTAACACACCCGTCACCTCACATAGTTAATTTCAAGTATAAAATATTATTAACTGTAGTCACCATGCTGTACATCATATCCTCAAAATGAATCCACCTTATAACTGAAAGTTTGTTCCCTTTTTTTTTTTTTTTTTTTTTTTTTTTGCGGTATGCGGGCCTCTCACTGTTGTGGCCTCTCCCGTTGCGGAGCACAGGCTCCGGACGCGCAGGCTCAGCGGCCATGGCTCACGGGCCCAGTCGCTCCGCGGCATGTGGGATTTCCCCGGACTGGGGCACGAACCCGTGTCCCCTGCATCGGCAGGCGGACTCTCAACCACTGCGCCACCAGGGAAGCCCCATGTTCCCTTTTTGATCAACCTCTCCCCCATTTCCCCCACCCACCAGCCCTTGGCAACCACCATTCTACTCTGTTTCTGTGAGTTCAACTTTTTTTTTTTTTTAATTCTTCATGTAAGTGATATTATACAGGATCTTTCTTTCTGTGTGTGGCTTATTTCACTTAGCATAAAGCCCTCCAGTTTCATCCATGTTGTTGCAAATGGCAGGATTTTCATCTTTTTAAAGGCTGAATAATATTCCATATAATCCACATAAATTTGATTTTACGTATATATATATATACACATACACACACACACACACATATATATATATACATATATATATATATAATACTTTATCTGTTTATCCATCGACAAACACTTAGGTTGTTTCCATGTCTTGGCTATTGTGAGTAATGCTGCAGTGGGGTGCAAATATCTTTGTGGGATACTGATTTTGTTTCCTTTCCATGTATACCCAAGAGTGGGATCGCTGGATCATTTTTAGTTCTTTTCGTAATTTTTTGAGGAGCCCCTGTACTGTTTCCATAGTGGCTGCACCAATTTACATTCCCACCAACAGTGTGAGACTGCTGTATGTTTAAAGCAGGTCTCAGCCAGCTTCCATCTTGGTCTGTCTCATTGCCCACGTAGGCATCTTCAAGAGCTCCTGCTACATTGATGTGCGATGGTTCCCCTTTGATGTGCAGCAGTGCAAACTGAAGTTTGGGTCCTGGTCTTATGGAGGGTGGTCCTTGGATCTGCAGATGCAGGAGGCAGACATCAGCGGCTATATCGCAAATGGAGAATGGGACCTTGTGGGTAAGCCCAGCAAAGACGTGATACTGGCAACATAAGAGGAAGCTGCTTTATTACTGTGCTTGCTTAAAAAGTTTGGGATTTTCCACTGTGCTTTTCAGCATGAGCATTTATTGAACCCTGCAACATTCTCCATGATTTACTGAGAGCTCTAGGATGAGAAACAAAAAACAATTAGAAAATTCAGTGCTTTCCATAAGGAACTTGCAGTTATGGTAAGGTCAGTGCTAGTATGGGCATCTCTACATTATTCAAATCTGCTTCATCCCTAAAATCAGGTGGAACAGCAAATTGTAGTTGATGGGAACCTATATTTGATGATTTTAAATAGAAAACGACAACTACATTTATAATGGTGTCGAGTTTACAATGTATTATTTATAATAATGGTGTCTTAGTCTGTTCAGGCTGCTATAACAGAATACCATAGACCGGGTAGCTTATAAACAACAGACAGTTATTTCTCATAGTTTGGAAGCTGCGAGTCCAAGATCAAGGTGCTGGCAGACTCAGCGTCTGGTGAGGACCTGCTTCCTGGTTCATAGACAGCTGTCTTCAAGCTGTGTCCTCACATGGCAGCAGGAACAGGGGAGCTCTCTGGGGTCCCTTTTATAAGGGCACTAATTCCATTCCCAAGGGCTCCCCCTCATGACCTAATCACCTCCCAAAGGCCTCACCTCCAAATAACCATCACTGTGGAGGTTAGGATTTCAACATATGAACCTTGCGGGGGACACAATCAGTCTAGAGCACATGTAATTTGAATACATAAAAAACCTGCCAATTTGTTCAAATATCACTAAGATACCCTTAAATAAATCTATAATAAACCTAAAGTGTTTATTCAGACAACAATTAGCCAGTTTTTTGCACTTAACAAATTCCATGGCTCTGTGTGTGTGTTATAACCCCTTAAAATAAACTGCTTCCTTTTATTCAACGGTGGTTCCTTTCTTCCCCTGGTACTGAAGGGATCCCTGGCAAGCGGAGTGAGAAGTACTATGAGTGCTGCAAAGAGCCATACCCGGATGTGACCTTCACTGTCACCATCCGCCGCAGGACCCTGTACTATGGCCTCAACCTTCTCATTCCTTGTGTGCTCATCTCTGCCCTGGCCCTCCTCGTGTTCTTGCTCCCTGCAGACTCTGGGGAGAAAATCTCCCTGGGTGAGTATCGGGTCTGAGCTGGGATGGGAGGGCCCTGCCTTGAGGGTGGCAGTCTGGGCTCTAGGTGCAGAGATGTCCAGGGCCCACTCCATGCATCCCAGCCCAGGGTGGCTCCCTGACACCACAGCCCGCTGTGCAGGATGGCCAGGCCCTCTTGAGATTCCACAGGCTCCTCTGATCCTGCAGAGAGGATGGGGATGCCCAGGGAAGAACCGATTCCTCCATGGGGGGGCCTGTGCCTTCTCCCCTTCTGCCACCCCACCCCACCCCACCCCACCCCACCCCTTGGTGGCAACCAGCTGGAATTCATTGTGGACAGGACACAGTTTAGTTTAATATAGTATCAGCTTGCATTTATATATGGCCACACACAGTGTAATTCCTGATGATCCTCCAATAGGAAGATAACAAAACTATGATTTAGATTGGTGAAATGAGCTCCACAGCATCTCAAAGAGTTACTAAAGATCCTATTTGGTACACATAGAAGTCATTCTCAAACCTATAACTTCTGACTGTGAGTGTCAACTGAAAAAAAATGTTCAACCAAAAAGTTAAGAATTATATTTTATTTGGTGGACTTTCTGAGGACTTCAAGCCTGAGACACAGCATCTCAGATAGTTCTAGGGACGGCTCTGAGGAGGGAAGGGAGGAGCCAGGGTATATAGGAGTTTTTGCCACAAAGACCAGGTAGTCAAAACATCAAAAGATTACTGTTTATTAAAGAAAACCAAACACCTCAAGTTAATGAATTTAGTGCTTTTCTGTGTATGGGAAGATGCAAGAGTCTGGGCTCACTGAAATCATTCCTTTGATATGCACCTCAGCTCTCTGGGGCCAGTATCCTGTGTTTTCTCATCCCGAGTCCCCTCAGGGTGCACCACTGGGGAGGCTGTAATGTGATGGCTTGATGGCTGCAACATCCTTTGTTTACTGATATGGCAGGTGATATTTTTCATTCATACAAGAGCCTCAGGCACATTAAATGACCTATCCAAGGTTACGCAGCTAGTAAGTAGAAAAGTTAAGAACAAAAGCCAGGTCTTCAAACTGTATATTTTCTTTTTCCTGCTACATGAAACTACCTCTCGATACTAATGTAATAAAGAAAATGAGAGATACATGTGCTGAGGTCAATGATTTATTTTGAGTTGTTCTTCTAAAGTTCTGGCTCCTAAGTTTGTTTTCCCAGGAACTCCTCTGGGACTCTGGTAAATGACACAGACTGTCCCCAGAAAGATGCCCATTCCCATCAATATAGAAAACCGTGCATTTGGTTTCAGGAATATCATGGCCACCACCATCCCTCCCTCCACACCTCCTTTGACTCTTGGGCTGGATGGAGTTCAGGCCTTACCATCTGTTCTGTCTCAGGGGCCACTGTATGTCTCTGTTCCAGGGATCACAGTTTTACTCTCTCTTACCGTCTTCATGCTGCTGGTGGCTGAGATCATGCCTGCGACCTCTGACTCAGTGCCCTTGATAGGTAAGCAAGCATCCAGCTCCTTTAAAGACATGGGCTTAGTGCCTGGGATTTTGCAGCACAGGCAGAGAGTAGAAACATGTCCTGAAGGACCCCGGAGAGCTGCATGGCCCCCCTTTTCTGCTGTGACGAGATGACTTGCTGTAACTACTCAGAATCGACCCATGGCCTCTGCTCACCTGGCACATAGAAGGGGAGGGGGAGTCTGGCTTTGTGGTTTGGCCTTAAGATGCAGAAATGCCCCCTTTTCTCCCACAATGCCCCCCTCACACTTGTTACGGAGTCAGAGATTTTTACCATTAAAGATTCATTATTTTAGCTTGAGTCACTGTTTTTCCACAAATTATTTGTTACACGTTAACTCTCAGCCATTGTTTCTTGAGATAACTCGATGTCTCTGTAGAAAGTTAAAGCTTGTGAGGGAAGGTGAAGAGGACAAATATGTTTTGGCCACATGTTGGGCTGCACCCCGCAGGCCTGCAAGCCCTATACTTGCCCAGACTCAAGACTGAAGAAAGAGTCCAGAGACAGGACATCAGTTGTTTGGTAGACGGGAGATCTTACACATCTGAAGCAAAAGGGTCCTGGAGTGACACCCCACCAGTTATCTAGGGGAATTGAAGTCAGATTGGCCCATCAGTTACCAGGGAAACCAGTAGAGGGGCACAGCCCTCTTAGCCCCTTGGGCTAAGTACCTTCAAGGGGTGGAGGTCTTCCCTTTGTTAAACTATCAAAGGGGAGCCATTCTGAACTAAAGATTAAACAATCACTAGCTTCCGGGCAGCGGGACAAGGATGTAGGTATATACTGATTAGGCTCTGCAATTAGGGGGGAAAATCAGTCATGTGAGTAGGGTGTAGGTGAAGCAGGGACTGGTCCAGCAGGGGATGCACAAACCACACACAAATGCAGGTGTAAGGATGACCTTCTGCCCAAGGAAGGATGACAGAAACAGGAGGCAGCATCACCTGTTGCTGTGAACCTCCCTGGACTGAACTGGAATTAGCAGGAGAGTGCCGAGGGGTGCTCAGTGGCCCAGAGGTTAGGACCCAGTACCCTGGCCACTGCAGCCAGGGTTCTGTTCCTGGTCAGGGAACCAGACCTCCAAGCCAGTTGTGAGGACAGGAAGCAAACATTCTGCCAATAGATACTAGTTTTAATGAGAGTCCCCTCTCCCATCTGGTGGTGGAGGTCAGAAACAGGAAAGCAGTATACCGGGGGCAGTCCTGTGTGGTTAACCAGGGCTAAGTAGGAGGGGGGGCCTTGCATGATATTGGCAAGCTTCACAAATTAAGAAGCCAAGGCCCTTCTTATTGGAGGTTTCTGGATGTGTAATATTTTGACCAGAGAGACTGTTGGTATAAAAAGCCTCTGAGGGTGTCATATTTCTCTCCGTACCATCCTGGAAGCAAGGAACCGTCTTTCAACCTGACATTCTGACCCCATCCTTTCTACCTTCTAGCACAATGCTTTCAATAGAGACCTGCAGCAGAAACCACCCTTAAAGGGGCAGTTGGCAGGCCCTGTTGTGCCTGATGAACCCACAGGCTTGGTTGGTGCATAGCCCACATCTAGAAGGATGGGATGCTGTTGGCCTTTGACCTCTGTTGTTGAGATTTCAGCTGTGGGATCCAGTCAGCCTGGATCCCTCCTTAGGTCGTTGTATTAGTCTGCTAAGGCTACCACAATAAAATTCCACAGACTGGATGCCTTACACAGGAAAAATTTATGTGCTCGCAGTTTTGGAGGCTGGAAGTCCAAGGTCAAGGTGCCGGCAGGGTTGGTTTCTCCTGAGGTCTCTTTCTTTGTCTTGCAGATGGGCACCCTCTGCTGTGTCCCCACATGGTCTTTCCTTTGTATCTTCACATCCCTGTGCCTCTTTGTGTGTCCAAATTTCCCCTTCTTATAATAAGGACACCAGTCAGATTGGACCAGGTGCCACACTAACAATCTCATTTTAACTTAATTCCCTCTTTAAATGCCCTCTCTTCAAACACAGTCACATTCTAAGGTACTTGGGGTTTACAGCTTCAACATATAAGTTTTAGGGGGACACAGTATGCAGCCCATAACAGTCACAGTTTGGTCCCCCCTCCCTTCCCTTCCCAGAGGTCCCTGATGCTGATGTTAAGTCTCAAATGTCCACCTCTGGTAGCTCCTTGTAGGTTCCTCTTGGTCTCCATGGGAGAGCAGTGAGTTCATGCCTGTCTGGAGGGCAGGAGGTGTTTTTAACCAAGTGTGTGGCTGCACACTTAGCCTCGTACCAAGATGCTTTCTTTAAGAGCCCAGCCCCTTGGTGGTTGGCCACACTGAAGCTTTGTTTGTTTGTTTGCTTGCATTTATGTTAGGATAATTTATTCTGTTGCTTAGAGAGGCATTGTGTGTATATATTTTTTGTTTCATTACTTTTTAATACTGTTTTTATACTTGAATCCATCTTTGCTTCTAATCCCTTTTTATTTTATTTATTTTATTGATTTACAATGTTGTGTTGGTTTCAGGTGTACAGCCTGATTCTTTTCCCTTATAGGTTTTTACAAATAACCTACAATTATTACAAAATATTGAGTATTGTTCCCTGTATAGTACAGTAGGTCCTTGTTGGTTATCTATTTTATATATAGCCGTGTGTATGTTAATCCCAACCTCCTGATTTATGCCTCCCCCACACTGAAGGCTTACTAATCAGAGTTGTCAGTTAAGGAATGCCCACCCATGCCAGCTTTCTCCTATACCCTTGGCCCATAAAATTGCTAATCCTTGTGCCAACCCTTCAGAGGAGGCATTCCCATCCCTGTTATACCGGTGAAGAAGCTGAGGCCCAGAGAGGCTGAGTGGTCTGTCCAAGCTCACAGACGGCCGCCAGTGGACCCAGTGGGGAAGCTCCATGCTGCTTGTTACCTGGTCCAAGGTGGAGAAACGTATCCTTGCCCATCAGAGCTGAAGCTGATGTTCTCAGCCTGAAAAGACACTGCAGCTGACCTCTTCTTCCAGCTGCACAGCTGGCACTCCCCACCCCTGTGGCTCTCAGTAAGTGGATGGGGCCAGACTCTATCATTAGTAGAGTCATTTTCCAGGTCTGATAAGTCAGCCGGTGGCACCCGGATCTGCCCTTGCTAGATCCCTGAAGCCTGTCCGTGGCCTACAGTCATCACAGTGGTGATCACACCCTCTGTGTCCAGGTGGTTTCAGTTCTGACAATGGTGCTTTCTCATCGGACAACCTTATCACCATCCTGTGAGGTGCAGTTAGCTTTCACTGAAGGGTGAGGCAGGCAGGGTTCCCAGCAGTGCAGTCAGCTGGTGAGGCTGCTCAGCAGGGTGGGAGGAGGAGGTCTGTGTGCTCTGGATTGGCATCTGCCCTCCAGGAATGTGCGTGGTGGGCTACAGGCCTGGAGGGGGTCCTGCTCTGTTTTTGGGCATTGCTCCCCAGCCCCTGGTTGTCAAGACACAGTCTGGGTCTCCTGCACTGAGCCATGGTGACCCGCTGTGACCTAGGCCCCAGGTCTCCCCTGCATCTGCTCTCTCTGCAGCCCAGTACTTCGCTAGCACCATGATCATCGTGGGCCTCTCTGTGGTCGTCACAGTGATCGTGCTACAGTACCACCACCACGACCCCGACGGTGGCAAGATGCCCAAGTGGGTGAGTTCCTCCCCACCTCCTCCACCAGAGGGGGGGTCAGGGCTGCTCCCCAGAGGAGGCTCTGAGGATGACTTACTACTTTAAAAATCCCACAAACAGCTAGCATTCCTAAACAAAAAGCTGCAATTTCTTACCTGTCTGCATATCTCTGCATCCAGGGCAGTATGGTGAATGCTTTTAGGGTCCCATGGGGCTGTCCTTACAATCTGATATCCCAGAGCAGGGCTCAGGTCGAACACTGTGCACCTTTCACTGGACAGTGTTTCTAAACCTCCTTTTTGCATGTACACTGTTAGAAGCAACACACAAGATGAGCACACAGCTGCAGGTTGGATCTTCAAAACAGAATGGGGAGTGAAAAGAGTAAGAAATAGAGTGAACAGTGTACAAATATATACAATCAGTTGTCAATGAAAATAATCAATAAACTATCAATAAGAAGAATAGAAAAGAGTTTTATTTGAGTCAAACTGAGGACTAGCCTGGAAGCCGGCTTCCCAAATTAACCTGAGAAGCTGTTCTGGAGAAGCAGGGTTTTCAGCACAGTTTTATATCTTGTCAGAACAAAGAACATGAAATGAGTCGGGGTTACATTTCTTCAAGGTAAACAAAACAAAACAAAACAAAAACACAGATTAGCACATACACGACAAGTCAGCATGGCCTTGGCGCCTGAGAAGGGAGTCTTATCATCGGAGGACCAGCATTGGTGTTCCAGGAAGAGAGGAATTTAATCTTTATTTTTATCATGGACATTCTTTACTTCTGGTCAATGTGCCCTTTTCTTTAATAATTAAAGCAGATGCCTGTTTGATAGGCCACAAACAGGCTATTTTAGTTAGCATCAAATTCAAGTTAACTCATGTATAAGCCAGAATGACTTCCCTATATCTCAGTATGTGAAACTTTCTTTTATCACAATACACATAGGAAAGTGATTTAACCAAAAGCCTATAAAATAAAGGTGTAAGTAGTTAACAGTGGAGAAGGAGGATGGGATAAAAGGAAATGGATGGATGGGACTTCCCTGGTGGTCCAATGGGTAAGACTCTGTGCTCCCAATGCAGGGGGCCCAGGTTTGATCCCTGGTCAGGGAACTAGATCCCACATGCCGCAACTAAGAGTTCGCATGCCACAACTCAAGACCCCGCACACGGCAAAGAATATCCTGAGTGCCGCAACTAGGACCTGGTGCAGCTAAATAAATAAATAAATATTAAAAACAAAAAAGGAAATGGATGGTAAATAAATGTTTGTCATCTGAGCCCAGGTCAGGCCATATGGTCCCAGTGCCTCCCAGCACTGATGTGTTGTGGCGTGTGCTGATGCTTCCCCAGCCATGGGCCATGCTCCATTGGAGTCCAATGTCCAAAGCTCTACACCACCCTCGCCGGGCACTTGGGAAAACTTGGTTGGGGGACAAGCCGGGCCTGGACTTTCCCCGCCTCACTTGGTGTGACCAAACCCCCGGCAGGGCAGAGCTGCCCCCCACCCCTCACCCCACTTCTTACTTGGGCCCCACAAACCCTCCAGTCTTCCCATCAAGAGAGCATGGCTTAGGGACAGTTGGGAGCTAAAGAAGCCCTCTCATGCCAAAACAAGCCTGTCTTTGCAGACGCATAAATCTTGCCTCCAAGTTCAGAGTCAATTTAGGACTCACCAGTGCACTAAATGTAACTGCAAGATGTAAGATGCATTCCCTGAATCTCCAGGAGCAGGGAGTTCTTGGCCCTTCTAAAAATATCCATTGTGCAATAATTTACAGTTACCCAAAAATTAACTTAGGCAAGACCACTTTTTTTTTTTAAGAAATTGGCTTTACACAGTGACTGCCCTTGAATTCTTTTCCACAGCAAATCCTTACACTTAATAATTCTCTCGTGGCATTAACAGTGGGCTCCCCAAAATGGTGCCACCTCCCACATGGGTCACATCACCACAGTCTGCGGGCTTGTTTTGAGAAGTGCCTCCCCCCTCAAAAAAAGAAGCTGAGACACGTTTGCACACATTCACCTACATTCTCATCTGACTTCCTTATAACTCTGATACACTTTCTTGTCTATCCACCCATTTGTCTGAAATAACATTTACATGTTTCAGAAGTCAAAATCAAAGAATTATACATGGGCTTCCCTGGTGGCGCAGTGGTTGAGAGTCTGCCTGCCGATGCAGGGGACACGGGTTTGTGTCCCGGTCTGGGAAGATCCCACATGCCGCGGAGCGGCTGGGCCCGTGAGCCATGGCCGCTGAGCCTGCGCGTCCGGAGCCTGTGCTCTGCAACGGGAGAGGCCACAGCAGTGAGAGGCCTGCCTACCGGAAAAAAAAAAAAAAAAAAAAAGAATTATATGTAAGGAACTCCTGCTCCCATTCCTGCCCCTCCCCCCTACTTCCACCACCAATTTCTAACCATTTCAATTAATTTCTTTTTCCTTCCAATGTTTATGCAGATGCCAAAATATAAACACATATTCTTATTTCTTCTGTTTTGACTGATGTAAAGACAAGGGGATTAAGGCAGTAAGATACAAAACCATTTTTAATGATGTGGTAGCACTTTACTGTTCCAGAAAAATCTGAATTAAGAGCATATGCTGATTATTCACCTTTCAGCGCAAGAGCATGTTAAAGCCAATGGTGCAAAGCAGATATGAAACTTGTATTTCTCTTTCACTTTATATAACACACTGCGTTTTTTTTTCTTTCCGTATGTATATGAAACATAAACAGCCTCCGAGGGGCTTTCATTGTGATCTGTTGCCATGAAGAAGACACTGCCGGTGCAGTGGCATTATGTGACATTCACACAGCCAGAAACAAAACCATAACCTAACAGCAGAGGTCACAAGCACAGTCTGAGAAGTGCCAAGAGGATAATCTCATCTTCTGAGATGCTTTAGCCTTGAAAGATAATGATTTAGGCCATGAAATTCAAAATAGATTTAGCTTGAGCTATGCCCCAGGGTATGTGCAGACCCCCACTTGGCAGGCACAGCCCTGGATCTGAGGCTCAGCTGTCCCTTCCAGGCTGCCTCTGGGTTTGGGCACACTCACTGCCCCATGTGCTCCCTTGAGCTCTGGCCCCAACTTTCTGGTGCCTTCTGAGTTGGGGTTTGGCTAAAGTCACAGGGGGCTTGCAGAGAACCTAGCAGACCCCTTTATAGATGAGGCTGCGGAAGTCTGAACACATTAGGTGACCCAAACTCACTGTGTGACCTTGACCCAATTTATTTGCCTCTTTGAGCCTCAGATTCTTTTTTTAAAATTTATTTTATTCAAGTATAGTTGATTTACAATGCTGTGTTAGTTTCTGGTGTACAGCAAAGTGATTCAGTTATACATATACATATATATTCTTTTTCAGATTCTTTTCCATTATGGTTTATTACAGGATATTCAATACAGTTCCCTCTGCTATACAGTAGGACCTTGTTGTTTAACCATTCTATATATAATGGTTTGCACCTGCTCACCCCAAACTCCCCACCACCTCCCCCTGAGCCTCAGCTTCTTTATCTGTAAAATGGGGGAATTATACTCACTTCACTGAACCCTGAGATGCCCAGGTGAGAAGGCTTGTCTTGAGCCTCACGTGGAGTGTCCACATGGGGCTGTGTGTTTCTGCTCCTTACTGATCCTGGAAAACAGAGTCTGCAGTTTGGCTTTTCCAGGCTCTGGAGGTATGTCCATAGGGTGTGGGCAGGATAAAAAGTGCTGCCTATGATGGACAGAGGGTGATCTTTACAGCTGCTGCAAAACTGCTCTTACGCCTTTTTGTTCTTTTCATTGCTGTCTCCAGACCAGATAACTGCAGTTATCTTTGATAAGTGTCATAAAAATGGTTACCAAAACAAGGGTGGCAGACACGAATTTCACAACTTGCTGCCTGCACTTACAGATGGGAAGCATACCTGCTACACTGCTGATGGAAATTTGCCTACAATCATAAACCAAAATTCAAATCAGTATCTGGATCATTTCAGGGAAAGGGCTCACTTTTCTTGCACTTGCCTAAATAGGCTTGCAAGAATTTTTTAAAAGCTGGATTGAGATTTCACAAGGCTCCCTTCTTTCTATTAGAAGGGAGAAACAAATCTCTCCAGCATCTTCTATGCATGCAGGCAATGTATGTTTATAAAACACTTTAGGCCAGAGGTCAGCAAACTATGGCCCTGGTGGCCAAATCCAACCTGCCAACTGCTTTTGCAAATAAAATTTTATTAGAAAAAAAAAGCCTCTTTGCTCTTTTGCATGTATGGCTGACTTTGCACTATATCAGCAAAGCTAAAATATTTACTGTCTGGCCCTTTAAAGAAAGTCTGCCAACCCCAGCTTCAGACTTTTCACAGCATTTTGTCTCATATCATCTCCTTCAGTCTTCACTGCAGCCTAATGAGTTACGTTAGAGTTTCCTAAACTCTCATGGTTCACAGAACCTTTCATGTCTCAGGGTTTGGTTTTTTTTTTTTTTCCCACAGAGCACCTACGACAAGAGGAATACCTAACGGTTCTGTTATTTAAACAGGTCAAAACAACTTACTAAGTACTTAATACCCCGACAGCTTAGCACCTATTGGCACAGCAAACTTCTCTCATCTTGGGAGCATGCTACCCTCCTTGTCTGTTCCACGATGACTCTTGGCACTTGCCTTTTATCAGGACAAGTTCCAAAATCTACTTTGCAAGGATAGGACATCATGCAAGGAATGCAGTGATCTAATGTGACAGTCTGAACTGCTTCAGGCTAGGGGTGCACACAGTGTCTGACACATGCCACAGAGTTGCCCTTGAAACTTCAACATCTCCAGGGGTGCCCTTGTGAGTTTGTCACCACACACTGGCGTACCTCATAGGGAGTTAGAGTTGGTGGTCCCTAGTTCCAGATGAGGAAGGACCGGAGAGGGTGACTTGCTCTGTTCCCCAGCTCAGGGCTCTCTTTAGAAGACAGCCCTCTCCTCCCACACAGGCTGTCCTCCTTGAGATGGCAGTGTGTGCATAGTTCCTTCCCAGGGTGATTTTCTGTATTGCTTTGTCATTGCCTCACATTCAATTCAACCATTGTACCCCACTGGCACTGCTTGCCTGTGTAAACTCGCCTGGGAAGGCCTGGGGACCTGTCACCCCTAGGGTCCACCCCCACGAAGTCTAGCTGGTATCACAGCATCCCCTTGGACGGATCAGCCATGCGCCCTTCCCGGCCACCCTAACGGTGTGCTGTCTCTGCAGACGAGAGTCATCCTCCTGAACTGGTGTGCCTGGTTCCTGCGCATGAAGAGACCGGGGGAGGACAAGGTGCGGCCGGCCTGCCAGCACAAGCAGCGCCGCTGCAGCCTGGCCAGCGTGGAGATGAGCACCGTGGCGGGGCCGCCGGCTACCAACGGCAACCTGCTGTACATCGGCTTCCGTGGCCTGGACAGCGTGCACTGCGCACCCACCCCCGACTCCGGGGTCGTGTGCGGCCGCGTGGCTTGCTCGCCCACGCACGATGAGCACCTGCTGCACGGCGGCCAGCCCTCGGAGGGGGACCCGGACCTGGCCAAGATTCTGGAGGAGGTGCGCTACATCGCCCACCGCTTCCGCTGCCAGGACGAGAGCGAGGCCGTGTGCAGCGAGTGGAAGTTCGCGGCCTGTGTGGTGGACCGCCTGTGCCTCATGGCCTTCTCGGTCTTCACCATCCTCTGCACCATCGGCATCCTGATGTCGGCGCCCAACTTCGTCGAGGCTGTGTCCAAAGATTTCGCTTGACTCCGTCCTGGCTCCCGGCATGTAGGAAATGCAGAGATGGGCGATGACGTTGGCTTAGGGAGAACTTGGGGGTGCTGATTCCACAGCACCGTTAAACCAGAGGACGCAGATGTACCCTATCGCTGTCATGTCGGTTTCAGTTTACTTGTTACTTTCAGTAATAGGATCTCAGCACGTTTCTGTTTAACCCTCTTTGATGGGCCACTCGATATCCTCCGAGCATCCTTATAGTCAGCAGGACCCTGGAGAGGTCGTTTTGCCCATTCTCCACTGCCTGGTGTGCCCTTCAAAGAGGTTCGGGTAGCTCAGGGCTGACTGCCAGGTGAGGCCTGGGTAGCTGGTCTGCATGCCTGCATGTCACTTGCTTTGAGGGCTTACATGAAAATTCATATCTGGTTTGCCTGTGTACAAATCTAGACAAGCTAATCATCATAAGAAACCACACTCAGTAAATCCATCAGATAATTGATGAAACTAAACTAAACTAAACTAAAACTTAAAACCCAACTGCTTGGTTTTTCTTCAATTCAGACTTTAATTTTCTCTACCAAAGACGGTAGAGAGAAACAGTTTTATGCTGTGTCTACATTTAAAAAAAGAGACAGTAATAGTTCATCTTGTAAATTACGCTTTTGCCAGCCTGATTTTTGCCAGCCTACCCTGTGAGGGGAACCAGAAGGGACACAGGTGTGTGTTGATTCTGAACCAGGCCCGGACCCAGTCAAGTTAAGGGGATTTCTGTAGATCCCAGGCACTCCCAAGCTTTCTGTGCTGCCCCCAGACACTGGCAGGTTGAGTCGGTCTGTTCTAGTCGACAAAACCCAAAGGACAAGTAGAATTCTATTAGAATTACCACCCAATGTAATAATAGCTGAAGCTAATTTAAACCATCTATGTGTTTGTTTTTAATGTAAGTAATAGCTGAAGCTAAATTAAACCATATGTGTATTTTTCTTTAAATAATGCATTAGACACTTCACATGTATTGGAGTTGATTAGCCTTACAAACTTGTGAATCCATACAAATGCTCAACATGAAGTCACCAAAGTATTCTATGCCTTTTCTCCATTTGTCAGGGCCAAGGGGCAGGGGTTTGGGCCTCTTCTGGCTCCCTGTGTGGCAGGAACTGGGGAGGGGGTGGCATGGCTGATGGGTTTCCTGAATGGCAGGCCAGTGGTGGTTAGCAGGAGGGGCTTACAGACTAACAGTGGCTGCACACCCAGTAATTCCAGTTTCTGGTTTGGGGGGATCTGCTGTCCCCCAGCTCACACACACAGCTTCAGCCCAGAGAGCTGGCTGAATGGGTGGATTCACTGGAGGTGTGTGCTTTGAAAGCTAGGGAAATTTTTATTTTAAATCCAGGTGGTGATGCAGTTTTCCACTTAGATTGTCTAGCTGACAATCATCCCTTTGCTTCTCCCATCCTTACTGTTTAATGTGATTAGAGGAAGACACAAGACAATCTCTCCTGTTCTGTTGTTTCATCTAGTAACTCTCAGAGCTCAAAACTGCAGAAGGTGTCTGAGCTCCCGGGGATCTTTAATTTGCTTCTAACCCCTGAAATGGATACATCATGAGGGAAGATTTGATTTTCAGAGCAAAAGAAATTGCATGCACTTCTTCAGCCATTTATTTCGCTCATTTCTGGGTGGATCTGTGTGCACTGAAGAAGATGGAGCCTTGTGTATGGTGTGTGTGTATGTGTGTGAGAACACGTGTGTGTGAGCACCTTCAGAAAAGGCCCCTGGTTTACAGCAAGAAGGCTGATAAATAAGGGCATTCCAGCAACATACCATTTGGAGCAGGGTCGTCCTCAGAGTACACTCATTCTATGTGGAGTGGACGAAAAATGCACAATCATTTTTTTTTTTTTTTGGTCTATTAAAGTGTCTTTAGAAACAGCTAGAAGTGTTTTGGTATATAAAGAGAGTGCTTCATTTCTTATTGCTATTTGAAGTTGATCCCTACTAAATTTTCCTGTAATAAAAAACCTTTTTGGTTTTGTATTTTATAGAGAAAAACGTAAAAGGGCAAACAAAAGGGGTTTGTATTTTGACCACCCGAATAACTACTCTGCGATTTAAAAAGTAGTAATAAGGAAAAGATGCACACATAGGAAGACAAGTGTGAAGGGCTGAAAATAAGCCCCCACCCACCCCAGCCCCTGCCTTCTCTCCTCACAGGGGACCATCAGTGAGCTTCTGGGGAGGGATGGGCATTTCCAGAAAAAAAGGAAGGGAGAGAGGCTGAGCAGGGAGGAAGAGGATGTGGAGAGACACCTTCCTTTTCTGTCTGTTTCTAGCGCCCTGCACTTTGCTTTTTTCACTTGGTGTTAAGAGATCTTTCCATAACAACATATAAAGATCTACCTCATTCTTAATAGCTGCTTAGTGTTCCATTGTCCCCGTGCACTATAATTTCCTTGAGTAGTCTTTTATTAGTGAACCTATAGAGTATTTCCTGCCTTTATTTTTATACACAGATCTAAAATTAGCATCCTTGTACTTAGATCATGGCATACTTTTGTGACTGTATCTTGATATCAATTCCAACTTGAAAATGGAGTTGCTGGATTTAAGGTTATGTGCATTTAACACTTTTATCAATATTACCAGATTATTCTTCAAAAATTGCCCCGTGGCTACACACTTAAGAGTATAATGAAAAGGTCGATTTCTCAGTTTTCTCAAACAACTATTTTTTTTCCAGTCTGGTGAAAAATGATATTACAGTATCATTCTGATTTAGTTCACTTTATTAGGAGTGAAGTTGAACATCTTTTCAAATGTTTCCTGGTACTTTTTTGGTAAATTTATGTCCTTTACACAATTTTGGCTTTTTCTTAATTAATTTGGCTGTGTACTTTGAAATCTTTCTTTCTTATGCCTTGAAATATTTTTGTCTTTTGACGTTCTCTATTGATTTGCTTATTAATGGTCATACATATATGTATATATATATATATAGTTTAAAGTTTTTTGTTGTCAACTTACCCGTATTTTCCTTGTTAGATGCCAGAATTTGTTTCCAGTTCTAAAAGACCTTTCTCATTCTGAGATTATAAATAAATTTACTCATATTTTCTTCTAAATCCTTATGGTTTCATCTGTTTATCTTTACATCTTCTAACTCCCAGGAATTCATTTATTGCAGGAAATGGAGGTAAAGATGCGGTTTTTTTCCCTCCAAATGGTTGGTCAGTTCTGCCAGCAAAATACATGACAGTGCATTCTGGTATATAATTGTAATTTTTTCCCCATTTTTTCAAAATGACACCTTATTTGTAAACTAAATTCCTCCAAGTGTTTGGGTCTACTTCTGTTTTATTGATTTGTCTCCCTATGAATTCCTTTAATTTCTGAGGCTTCATTCCAATTAATATAAAATATTCATATTAATGTAAACATTTCAATCAAGGCTCTTCTCTACACTCTCTCCCTCTCTTCCTCTCTCTCTTTTTTTCTGTAACTCTTTCTTTCTCATATACACACACACAACTTTTTAAAAAATTGGGATCACAATGAATTTCTAGATTGTCTTCCTATCGAAGAATACTGCAATCCAGGCTTGTATTCAAATCTAATTTTATATCCCTTGTAGAGTTTTATGGTTTCAGATAGGTCCTATGAATTTGTTATTGTCTATTTCTAGATGTCATTTGGCTACCATTTTTAATGGAATGAGTTTTTACATTTTGTATTCTCACTGGATATATAGGAAAGTAGTCAATTTTGCATATCAGTGTTATAATCAAACACCCTAACTATGATTTCTTACTGTTTCTAAGATTTTCTTTTGCCTCCCCCTTTCCACTAATTTCCCTTTTTTCTTTCTCTTAGCCAACTACATTTGAGAACAGTGTTAAATAATAGTGACTCAGATGGCATACCTGTCTTGTTCCTGACATCAATGGGATGGTTTAATGTCTCACTGTTTAACTTGTATGAAGACATGTATTTTCCTTGTCATAATAAAAAGTATCTGTGTATTCTCAAACTATTAAGGCTTTCTGGGGAAATGTAGATGTTAGTTTTTTGTCACAGCCTTCTCAGTATCCATGGAGATGATCAGAAGGGTTTCCACTTTGCTCTAGTAGTATGTTGTATATTAATAGATTGCTTCAGACCAAACTACTATTATGTTCCTGAGGCGATCTCTACTTACGATTTTTGCTATCAATTTCATACATCAGATGAATCATTCTGCAGCTTGCTTTGTGTGTAAAACCAAAAGAAACCAAAGAATGCTCTATATTCTGCAAGCATTACTTGGTTTTAGAATCATCTTCTACTTAAGTGTCAAATGTCTCACCAGGGCTGGGGGCTGTCTGGGAATACACTGGGGTGCTTCTGAATTTTTCCCACTGGGCACGTTAGGTCCTAGGGCACTTCTGGAGTCAATTTTAGTTACATATTTTTTAAGAAAATTAATTTTAATCCAATTTTCAGTATATTTATGTAGTTTTACAATATGGGAACTTAGGATTTTAAAATTTCCTCTATATTCATAATTATGTCTCCATTTTTCATTTCTAATTGTGTGCATTTCTCCTTTTGTCTTTACTGATTTGGCTCACCAAGGATTTTATTTTTCTATATTTTCAGACACTGAAACCTTAGTCTTATTCATCAGTTCGGGGACCTGGCTGCAGCCCCTGTTGCCCCTGGGCTGATGCAACCCTTCCTGGGATAGCAGGCAAGCAGTACAGGGGGAGCCACAGCAGGGCTCCAGCACCAGGACTGCAGCTTCACTTGGCAGTGAGAGCCAGAGGGTCAAACCAAGCCAGACAGTGGGGATGTGTCTGACGAGGCTGGTCATGTCACCCCTGTGACCACAGTTAGTTGGAGAACAGACCCACCGAAGCTTTAACCAGAAGCTGTCTGAGGCTCTGGACTCCCAGAAGCAATCCTTTCTCACATAATAATTTTTGTTCCCTGGTTACTTCATTCTTTCTGGCCCAAACCTTCCTTTCCGGCCCAATCCTCCTTAGACCTGACTTTACTGCTCCTGGCTCCTTTTCAAATTATAACTTACTTCATTTGCATGTGGCTTTGTCTTTTTAATATCAGAGTTTATCGTGTGATGGGGACTGTCTGCAGTTTCAGGCTTTCTGAACTCTTGTGGTCAAATCTTGCTGAGTCCACAGTACACCCCACTTGGGGAATCACAGGAATGCAAGACATTCTAGCATTCTGCCCTGTTCTTCGCCCTTTCTAATCTGCCTCTCCAATGTCTCATTTAAAAATGTACATTCTTTCCTAATTTTTTTCTTGCTAGAGCCTTATTGCCAATCTCTCCTCTGCTGTGTTAGACTTCTGTAATTCTACCTTCTGACAAATACTGCCCATCAACAAATTCTGCTGTTGTATTTTGTAATTCTTAAATTTCTGCCTTGATTTTTAATATTTCAGTCCTCCTCTACTCTTATTTTTGTATTTTTTATTTTTAAGGCTTTATTTTTTAGAGCAGTTATAGATCCACAGCACAATTGAGGAAGGTGTGGAGATTTCCCAGGTACTCCCTGCCCCCTGCATGCCTAACCTCCCTCATGATGGACATTTGTTACAAGTGATGAAGCTACACATAGTTATCAACCAAAGTCCATAGTTTACACAAGGGTTCACTCTTGATGTGCATTCAGTGACTTTGGACAAATGTATAAAGATGTGTACCCAGCGTTATAGTATCATACAGAGTGGTTTCACTGCCCTAAAAATCATCTGTGCTCGCATCTATTCATTCCTCACTCCCAGCCCCTGGCAATGGTTGATCTTGTCACTGTCTCCATAGTTTTGCCTTGTCTAGAAAGTCATATAGTTGGAATCACACAGTATATGGCCTTTTCAGATTGACTTCTTTCACTTAGTAATATGCATTTAAGGTTCCCCACGTGTCTTTTCATGGCTTGATAGCTCTTTTTTTTTTTTTTTTTTTAACACTGAGTAACAGTTCACTGTCTGTATCATTTACTTCATGATACGGATCCTTGCTCCTTTTCTAATTATTATTTACTATAATTGCATGTGGGTTTGACTTTTTAATATCAGAGCTTATCATAAACATCTGCTATAAACATCTGCATGCAGATTTTTGCCTGGATATAAGTTTTCAACTCCTTTTAGTAAATACCGAGGGGTGTGATTACTAGATTGTATGGTAAAAGTATGTTTAGTTTTTAAAGTAACTGTCTTCCAAAATGGCTGTACCATTTTGCATTCCCACTGGTAATAAAAGACAGTTCCTGTTTCTTCCCTTCCTCGCCAGTATTTGGGGTTGTCCATCTGCCAGATTTTGGCCATCTAATAGGTATGTACTAGTATCTCGTTGTTTTAATTTTAATTTCCCTGATGGCATATGTTGTAGAGCATCTTTTCATATGCTTATTTGCCATCTATATATCTTCTTTGACAGGGTGTTTGTTAAGGTCTTTGGCCCATCTTTTAAATCAGGTTGTTTGTTTTCTTATTGTTGGGTTTTAAGAGTTCTTTGTATATATTGGATAACAATCCTTTATCAGATGTGTCTTTTTCAAATATTTTCTCCTAATCTGTGATTTGTCTTTTCATTTTCTTAGTATTGTCTTTCAAAGAGCAGAATTTTTGCATTTAAATGAAGTCTAGTCTATTATTTATTTCTTTCATGGACATGCCTTTGCTGTTGTATCTAAAAAGTCATCTCCATACCCAAGGTCATCTAGATTTTCTCTTGTTATCTCCCAGGAGTTACATAATTCTGTGTTTTAAAGTTAGGTCTGTGATCCACTTTGAGTTAATTTTTTGGACAGTATATACTCTGTGTCTAGATTTATTTATTTATTATTGCATGTGGATGTTTAGTTGCTCCAGCATTATTTGTCGAATAAATTTTCCTTTCTCCATTGAATTGACTTTGCTTCTTTGTCAAGAATCAGTTGACTATATTTATGTGAGTCTGTTTCTGGGCTCTTTATTTTCTCCCATTGGGTACCATCTGGGTTCTCTATTCTGCTCTATTTGTCTATTCTTTTGTTAATACTACATTGTCATGATTACTATAGATCTATAGTAAGTCTTGAAGTCAAACCCCTATTTAAAAAAATGTTATATATATTTTTGAATTGTGGTAAAATATACAGAACATAAAATTTACCATCTTTAAGTGTACAGTTTGGTGGCATTAATTGCATTCACATTTTTGTACAACCATCACCACCATCCATCACCAGAACTCTTTTCATTTTGCAAAATTGAACTCTGTATGCATTAAACACTAATTCCCCATTTCCCATCCCCCAGACCCTGGCAACCACAATTCTACTCTGTCTCTATGAATTTGATTATTCTAGGTACCTCACATCAGTGGAATCATGCAGGATTTGTCATTCTGTGATTGGCTTATTTCACTTTGCATAAGGCCCTCAAGCTTTATCCAAGTTGGTGCTCCTCTTCTGCTTTTACTGTTTACTTTATTGTTGTTGTGCTTCTAACTTATGCAGTTGATACCTAGTTCATTTATCTCCATTTATTCTGATTTAATCATATAAGTAATTTTGGCTCTTAATTTTCTTCTCATTAGAGCTTTAACAGCAACCTATATGTTTTGATATGTAGCGTTTTTATCTTCACTTTCTAAATATTCTATAAATTCAGTTTTGAAATATTCTTTGAACTGATATTTTTTGAATATTTGAAAATTTCCAAAATTTTTAAAAGTTACAAATTAATTTCCTTTTGTATTACATTGTGATTTGAGCAGCATGTATTCTGTACTACTTCTAATATTTATAATTTATTGATGTATATTTTGAGTTTTTTTAATATAATCATTTTGTGCAAATGAGCACTTCCCAGAGTATGCCCTTGGAGTTCTGGCCTTTTAGACTGACCAGTGGGAGCCAGGTAGGAGGGGCTACACTCCTTACTAGCAGTATTTCTCCTTTAGTTTTCCTTCCTTTTACTATATGACATTTAACAATTGATATCATTTGTTGATTCTATATTTTCCTTGAATTCACACTTTAAAATCAGGGCCCCAGATTTTTTTTCTGAGCTTATGCCTAGTATATCCTTAACCATAATTTTATTTTTAACCTTTTTTGAGTCACTTTGTTATAGGTTTGTCTTGAGAATGCATTTACATTTTAATATAACTTCTATATTTTGTTCTTTTTTTTATATTTTTTTATTTTTTATTAGTTTCTGCTTTATAACAGAGTGAATCAGTCATACATATACATCTGTTCCCACATCCCCTCCCTCATGCATCTCCCTCCCTCCCACCCTCCCCATCCCACCCCTCCAGGCGGTCACAAAGCACCGAGCTGATCTCCCTGTGCTCTGCGGCTGCTTCCCACTATCTATCTACCTTACGTTTGGTAGTGTATATATGTCCATGCCTCTCTTTCCCTTTGTCACAGCTTACCCTTCCCCTTCCCCATATCCTCAAGTCCATTCTCAAGTAGGTCTGTGTCTTTATTCCCGTTTTACCCCTAGGTTCTTCATGACATTTTTTTTTTTTTAAATTCCATATATATGTGTTAGCGTACGGTATTTGTCTTTCTCTTTCTGACTTACTTCACTCTGTATGACAGACTCTAGGTCTATCCACCTCATTACAAATAGCTCAGTTTCGTTTCTTTTTATGGCTGAGTAATATTCCATTGTATATATGTGCCACATCTTCTTTATCCATTCATCCGATGATGGACACTTAGGTTGTTTCCAGCTCCGGGCTATTGTGAATAGAGCTGCAATGAACATATTGGTACATGTCTCTTTTTGAATTATGGTTTTCTCAGGGTATATGCCTAGTAGTGGGATTGCTGGGTCATATGGTAGTTCTATTTTTAGTTTTTTAAGGAACCTCCATACTGTTCTCCATAGTGGCTGTACCAATTCACATTCCCACCAGCAGTGCAAGAGTGTTCCCTTTTCTCCACACCCTCTCCAGCATTTATTGTTTCTAGATTTCTTGATGATGGCCATTCTGACTGGTGTGAGATGATATCTCATTGTAGTTTTGATTTGCATTTCTCTAATGATTAATGATGTTGAGCATTCTTTCATGTGTTTGTTGGCAGTCTGTATATCTTCTTTGGAGAAATGCCTATTTAAGTCTTCTGCCCATTTTTGGATTGGGTTGTTTGTTTTTTTGCTATTGAGCTGCATGAGCTGTTTATAAATTTTGGAGATTAATCCTTTGTCAGTTGCTTCATTTGCAAATATTTTCTCCCATTCTGAGGGTTGTCTTTTGGTCTTGTTTATGGTTTCCTTTGCTGTGCAAAAGCTTTGAAGTTTCATTAGGTCCCATTTGTTTATCTTTGTTTTTATTTCCATTTCTCTAGGAGGTGGGTCCAAAAGGATCTTGCTGTGATTTATGTCATAGAGTGTTCTACCTATGTTTTCCTCTAAGAGTTTGATAGTTTCTGGCCTTACATTTAGGTCTTTAATCCATTTTGAGCTTATTTTTGTGTATGGTGTTAGGGAATGATCTAATCTCATACTTTTACATGTCCCTGTCCAGTTTTCCCAGCACCACTTATTGAAGAGGCTGTCCTTTCTCCACTGTACATTCCTGCCTCCTTTATCAAAGATAAGTTGGCCATACGTGCGTGGGTTTATCTCTGGGCTTTCTATCCTGATCCACTGATCTATCTTTCTGTTTTTATGCCAGTACCACACTGTCTTAATTACTGTAGCTTTGTAGTATAGTCTGAAGTCAGGGAGCCTGATTCCTCCAGCTCCGTTTTTCGTTCTCAAGATTGCTTTGGCTATTCGGGGTCTTTTGTTTTTCCAAACAAATTTTGCAATTTTTTGTTCTACTTCTGTGAAAAATGCCAGTGGTAGTTTGATAGGGATTGCATTGAATCTGTAGATTGCTTTGGGTAGTAGAGTCATTTTCACAATATTGATTCTTCCAATCCAGGAGCATGGTATATCTCTCCATCTATTTGTATCATCTTTAATTTCTTTCATCAGTGTCTTATAATTTTCTGCATACAGGTCTTTTGTCTCCTTAGGTAGGTTTATTCCTAGATATTTTATTCTTTTTGTTGCAATGGTAAATGGGAGTGTTTTCTTGATTTCATTTTCAGATTTTTCATCATTAGTGTACAGGAATGCCAGAGATTTCTGTGCATTAATTTTGTATCCTGCTACTTTACCAAATTCATTGATTAGCTCTAGTAGTTTTTCGGTAGCATCTTTAGGATTCTCTATGTATAGTATCATGTCATCTGCAAACAGTGACAGCTTTACTTCTTCTTTTCCAATTTGGATTCCTTTTATTTCCTTTTCTTCTCTGATTGCTGTGGCTAAAACTTCCAAAACTATGTTGAATAAGAGTGGTGAGAGTGGGCAGCCTTGTCTTGTTCCTGATCTTAGTGGAAATGGTTTCAGTTTTTCACCATTGAGGACAATGTTGGCTGTGGGTTTGTCATATATGGCCTTTATTATGTTGAGGAAAGTTCCCTCTATGCCTACTTTCTGCAGGGTTTTTATCATAAATGGGTGTTGAATTTTGTCGAAAGCTTTCTCTGCATCTATTGAGATGATCATATGGTTTTTCTCCTTCAACTTGTTAATATGGTGTATCACATTGATTGATTTGCGTATATTGAAGAATCCTTGCATTCCTGGAATAAACCCCACTTGATCATGGTGTATGATCCTTTTAATGTGCTGTTGGATTCTGTTTGCTAGTATTTTGTTGAGGATTTTTGCATCTATGTTCATCAGTGATATTGGCCTGTAGTTTTCTTTCTTTGTGACATCCTTGCCTGGTTTTGGTATCAAGGTGATGGTGGCCTCGTAGAATGAGTTTGGGAGTGTTCCTTCCTCTGATATTGTTTGGAAGAGTTTGAGAAGGATGGGTGTTAGCTCTTCTCTAAATGTTTGATAGAATTCGCCTGTGAAGCCATCTGGTCCTGGGCTTTTGTTTGATGGAAGATTTTTAATCACAGTTTCAATTTCAGTGCTTGTGATTGGTCTATTCATATTTTCTATTTCTTCCTGAGTCAGTCTTGGTAGGTTGTGCATGAATTTGTCCATTTCTTCCAGGTTGTCCATTTTATTGGCATAGAGTTGCTTATAGTAATCTCTCATGATCTTTTGTATTTCTGCAGTGTCAGTTGTTACTTCTCCTTCTTCATTTCTAATTCTACTGATTTGAGTCTTCTCCCTTCTTTTCTTGATGAGTCTGGCTAATGGTTTGTCAATTTTGTTTATCTTCTCAAAGAACCAGCTTTTAGTTTGGTTGATCTTTGCTATCGTTTCCTTCATTTCTTTTTCATTTATTTCTGATCTGATCTTTATGATTTCTTTCCTTCTGCTAACTTTGGGGGTTTTTTGTTCTTCTTTCTCTAATTGCTTTAGGTGCAGGGTCAGGTTGTTTACTCGAAATGTTTCCTGTTTCTTAAGGTGGGATTGTATTGCTATAAACTTCCCCCTTAGAACTGCTTTTGCTGCGTCCCATAGGTTTTGGGTCGTCGTGTCTCCATTGTCATTTGTTTCTAAGTATTTCTTAATTTCCTCTTTGATTTCTTCAGTGATCACTTCGTTATTGAGTAGTGTATTGTTTAGCCTCCATGTGTTTGTATTTTTTACAGATCTTTTCCTGTAATTGATGTCTAGTCTCATAGCATTGTGGTCGGAAAAGATACTTGATACAATTTCAATTTTCTTAAATTTACCAAGGCTTGATTTGTGACCCAAGATATGATCTATCCTGGAGAATGTTCCATGAGCACTTGAGAAAAATGTGTATTCTGTTGTTTTTGGGTGGAATGTCCTATAAATATCAATTAAGTCCATCTTGTTTAATGTATCATTTAAAGCTTGTGTTTCCTTATTTATTTTCATTTTGGATGATCTGTCCATTGGTGAAAGTGGGGTGTTAAAGTCCCCTACTATGATTGTGTTACTGTCGATTTCCCCTTTTATGGCTGTTAGTATTTGCCTTATGTATTGAGGTGCTCCTATGTTGGGTGCATAAATATTTACAATTGTTATATCTTCTTCTTGGATCGATCCCTTTATCGTTATGTAGTGTCCTTCTTTGTCTCTTCTAATAGTCTTTATTTTAAAGCCTATTTTGTCTGATATAAGAATTGCTACTCCAGCTTTCTTTTGATTTCCATTTGCATGGAATATCTTTTTCCATCCCCTTACTTTCAATCTGTATGTGTCTCTAGGTCTGAAGTGGGTCTCTTGTAGACAGCATATATATGGGTCTTGTTTTTGTATCCATTCAGCCACTCTGTGTCTTTTGGTGGGAGCATTTAATCCATTTACATTTAAGGTAATTATTGATATGTATGTTCCTATTCCCATTTCCTTAATGGCTTTGGGTTCGTTATTGTAGGTATAGTCCTTCTGTTGTGTTTCTTGCCTAGAGAAGTTCCTTTAGCATTTGTTGTAAAGCTGGTTTGGTGGTGCTGAACTCTCTCAGCTTTTGCTTGTCTGTAAAGGTTTTAATTTCTCCATCAAATCTGAATGAGATCCTTGCTGGGTAGAGTAATCTTGGTTGCAGGTTTCTCTCCTTCATCACTTTAATTATGTCCTGCCACTCCCTTCTGGCTTGTAGAGTTTCTGCTGAGAGATCAGCTGTTAACCTGATGGGGATTCCCTTGTGTGTTATTTGTTGTTTTTCCCTTGCTGCTTTTAATATGATTTCTTTGTGTTTAATTTTTGACAGTTTGATTAATATGTGTCTTGGCGTATTTCTTCTTGGATTTATTCTGTATGGGACTCTCTGTGCCTCCTGGACTTGATTAACTATTTCCTTTCCCATATTAGGGAAGTTTTCAACTATAATCTCTTCAAATATTTTCTCAGTCCCTTTCTTTTTCTCTTCTTCTTCTGGAACCCCTATAATTCGAATGTTGGTGCGTTTAATGTTGTCCCAGAGGTCTCTGAGACTGTCCTCTGTTCTTTTCATTCTTTTTTCTTTATTTTGCTCTGCATCAGTTATTTCCACTATTTTATCTTCCACCTCACTTATCCGTTCTTCTGCCTCAGTTATTCTGCTATTGATCCCATCTAGAGTATTTTTCATTTCATTTATTGTGCTTTTAATCGATGCTTGATTCATCTTTAGTTCTTCTAGGTCCTTGTTAACTGTTTCTTGCATATTGTCTATTCTATTTCCAAGATTTTGGATCTGGGAAATAGAATCTTGGATCAGCTTTACTATCATTATTCTGAATTCTTTTTCAGGTAGACTGCCTATTACCTCTTCATTTGTTAGGTCTGGTAGCTTTTTATCTTGCTCCTTCACCTGCTGTGTGTTTTTCTGCTTTCTCATTTTGCTTATGTTACTGTGTTTGGGGTCTCCTTTTTGCAGGCTGCAGATTCGTAGTTCCCGTTGTTTTTGGTGTCTGTCCCCCGTGGCTAAGGTTGTTTCAGTAGGTTGTGTAGGCTTCCTGGTGGGGGGGACTAATGCCTGTGTTCTGGTGGTTGAAGCTCGATCTTGTCTTTCTGGTGGACAGGTCCACGTCTGGTGGTGTGTTTTGGGGTGCCTGTGGCCTTATTATGTTTTTAGGTATCCTCTCTGCTAATGGGTGGGGTTGTGTTCCTGCCTTGCTAGTTGCTTGGCATAGGGTGACCAGCACTGTAGCTTGCTGGTCGTTGACTGAAGCTGGGTGCTGGTGTTGAGATGGAGATCCCTGGGAGATTTTCGCTGCTTGATATTATGTGGAGCTGGGAGGTCTCTTGTGGACCCGTGTCCTGAAGTTGGCTCTCCCACTTCAGAGGCACAGCACTAACTCCTGGCTGCAGCACCAAGAGCCTTTCATCCACCCGGCTCAGAATAACAGTGAGAAAAAGTAGAAAGAAATAATTAGTAGAAGAAAGAAAGAGAGATTGAAAGAAAGGAAGAAGGGAAGTAAGGAAGGAAGGAAGGAAGAAAGAAAGAAAGGAGGGAGGGAGGAAGGATGGAAAGAAAGGAAAGAAAGGAGGGAGGGAGGGAGGAATGAAAGCAAAAGGAAGAGTGAATGGAAGAAGAGAGGGAGGGAGGGAGGAAGGAAAGAAAGAAAGAAAGACAGGAGGGAGGGAGGGAGGGAGGAAGGAAAGAAAAAGAAAGTGGAAAGAAGAAGGGTGGGAGGGAGGGAGGGATGGAGGAAAGAAAAAGAAAGAAGGAAAGGAGGAGCGGAGGGAGGGAGGGAGGAAGGGAAGGGAGGAAAAAAAGAAAGAGCAGGTAAAGTAAAATAGAATAAAGTATGAAATATAGTAGCGTTATTAAAATTAAAAAGTAATTATTGAAAAAAAACACGGACCGAAAGAACCCTGGGACATATGGTGGAAGCAAAGCTATACAGAGAGAATCTTACACAGAAGATTACACATACACATTCACAAAAAGAGAGCAGGGGGAAAAATCAAAAATCTTGCTCTCCAAGTCCACCTCCTCGATTTGGGATAATTCGTTGTAAAAAGAGGAAAAGGGCGAAAAGTCTGAAATCTTGCTAAGTCCACCTCCTTAATTTGAGATAATTCGTTGTAAAAAGAGGGAAAAAAAAGGGGGGGGGAAGTCTTAAATCTTGTCCTCAAGGTCCACTTCCTCAATTTGGGATGATTCGCTGTCCATTCATGCACTCCACAGACGCAGGGCACATCAAATGGACCGTGGAGCTTTAATCCGCTGCCTCGGAGGCTGCACAGAGAGATTTCCCTGTCTCTGCTCTCACAGCTCCCGGGTCTCAGCCTTGGACCTGGCCCCGCCTCTGCGCGTAGGTCGCCGGAGGGCGTCCGTTCTTCGCTCAGACAGGACGGGTTTAAAGGAGCCGCTGATTCGGGGGCTCTGGCTCACTCAGGCAGAGGGGAGGGAGGGGAATGCCCTCTCCTCGCGCACCAGGCAACAAAAGGGAAAAAAGTCTCTTGCCTCTCCGGTAGCTCCAGACCCTTTCCCCGGACTCCCTCCGGGCTAGCACTAACCCCTTCAGGGTCTCTTCCTGCCGCCAGCCCCAGACCTCTCCCTGCGCTCCGACTGAAAGCCGATACCCGAGCCTCAGCTCCCAGCCCCGCCCGCCCTGGCGGCCGAGCAGACAAGTCTCTCGGGCTGGTGTGTGCCTGAGGGCACCGATCCTCTGTGCCAAAATCTCTCTGCTTTGCCCTCCACACCCCTGTTGCTGTGCTCTCCTCCGCTACTCCGAAGCTTTCCCCCTCCGCCACCTGCAGTCTCCGCCCTCGAAGGGGCTTGTAGTGTGTAGAAACCTTCCCTCCTTCACGGCTCCCTCCCACTGGTGCAGGTCCCGTCCATATCCTATTGTCTCTGTTTATTCTTTTTTTCTTTTGACCTACCCAGGTATGTGGGGAGTTTCTTGCCTTTTGGGGGGCCTGAGGTCTTCTGTCAGCGTTCAGTAGGTGTTCTGTTGGAGTTGTTCCACGTGTAGATGAATTTCTGATGTATCTGTGGGGAGGAAGGTGATCTCCGCGTCTTACTCTTCCGCCATCTTCCTCCGGCTCCTATATTTTGTTCTAATATCATTTTTCCTTAAATAGTTTCTGTATATGAAGTTCATATTTTTTTTGCATCTTATGTTTTCGATTTTCTTTCTTTTTCCTCCTTTGGTGTATATGTATTCCTTTTGTTAAAATGGAAGACATTATAGGTATGTGTTTCAAGTGGTCACCTATATACTTTTACATAATATAATCAAACCATTATTTCATGATTAATCAACCTGAACCTGTTCTCAGTGTTTCCACATGTTCTGAAATGGTGAGTTTTAGGTCCACTGTTTTTTTCCAAAGCTCTGCAACTTACCACTTATTTTATTTGTCCATCCTGTCTTTTAGCACTTATTTTATATAAATCCAGTTCTCATTCTCATACAACATTTTGGAGAATTTTCTTCTGTTTGTTTGGTTCTTCCTTTGCAGAAAGGGAACTTCCCATCTCTGCCACATGCCAGGGTCCACACTTTCTCTTCTGTTCTCCCATGGTGTGTTTGAGTGAATGCCTTCCCATTTATGTTCATCTTGCTTCTGCTTATTGGGCAGCTCTGTGTGGACATTCTTTTTCCTCTCAGGGAAGGTCTCTGAACTTCTTCCCAAATTCTCTATCCTCCCATTCAAGCTGGAGATGAAGGCTCAGATGCCCCTCTTCTTTCTGCTCTTTTGCCCTGAGGTTCTGGAAGGAAAGTTGGAGGATTTGGGTTTGTATGTTTTTACTCTTCTGCTGCAGTTGTTGGTCTGTTAATTGCCCCTAACACTCAGGCAGAGGAGACCTGCATTGGCATTTACTTCTCTAATTTAGCATGAAACCCTGGGGCCTCCCATCAGCTGGTTATTTTAGGTTCATCTCCCCAGCAGCATTGCCAACCCCTATCCTTAACCCACCTCCAGTCAGGACAGAAAGAAGATAACCATGGATTGGGCACTGTGCTGGCAGCTCGTAGGAATGGGGAGCATTATCTTTTGCTCTGATTGTGCCTTGGAAGTGGTTACAGTCACATCCCCGTTTCTTTCTGCCCATCTGGAAAAGAAAACACGAAGACCTTGGATGGGTTTCCTGCTTCTGTGGAGACCCTCGAGGGCTCTGTAGGGGATTCTGCACTCGTGAGATTTTTATAAATTTCCCCTCCAGGTTACAGCTTCCCTTCCCAGTCACCTCACTCCACGTTGGCAGGGATGGGGTGGGGACAACACAATCAGGTCCTTCAGTAGGATGTGTATGTAGGGGTGTCTCCCTGAGGCAGGGTTTTCCCCACCACGATTGACTCTCTTTTCTTGGCTGCAGCATTTTGAAGAGTGTGGCATGTGGCTCTGTCAAGTCACTTATTTCGCTGCTGCTGGTTAGTATTGTTGTTAGGGGCTGGAGCATCTCTGGCCCTGATTTCCTCCACCCATGATTTTTAAGGCCCTTGACCTATGTTAAAAAGGATGAGTATCAGTGGACAGTGATATACTCAAGTACCAAGGCTAGTGGTAAATTATATTATCAATAATTTGAGAGTATCATGGCAGATGTTTTCAACTTTATGTTGAAGCTGTTGATCTTTATGGTGAAGGAGCCTCTGTAGTTGTGGGCTTAGGATTTCTCCACCTATATTTGTCCATTTTTCTCTCTATGGTAGGTGAAAATAACCAAGCATCAGCCATTTCTTTGTAGTACATATTTTTATTAATACTATCTGCATAACTGTTTTCTAAAGCATGTTGCTTTGGACTATCACTTAAGATAAAGATAGTCTGGCAGACATAAATACTTTAGAGTTAAAATGAGTGTTATGTTTCTGCCTGTGCATTTTGGTAGTTACTATACATTAGGAACTGCTGTTACATTTTTCAAACATGATAAGGCTCAGAAAATCGCCACCCACTTGAAATGACAACCTGAGCTAGTCCCATCCATACTGCAGTGTGCTCCCTATACACTGTCATCCTCAGTCTCTGGCTTCTATGTGACAGTATTATACTCCCTTTAGCACCCTTATTTACAGAGCCCTGCATACTGAGACAGTCTGGGACCTGGGACCCTTTGCTGCAGTGCTTGCACCTGGAAAAAGGTCTCCTCGAGCAACAGAATACAAAGAAACTATAATGGACTAAAAATTACCTCACACATGCGCAATTGGGGAAAATTATGAACAAGGTACAAAAAGACCAAAAATCCAACCGTCACTTCTGAGGAGCCGGGAGCAAAAGCAGGGTGCTGTGCATGCCCCCTGCACACACCACCATCAAGGGGGTGGGGAGATCACCTAAGCCACCCCTCCGGCCCGACCCCTGGTCACACCCCTACCCTCACCCCATATAAGGAATCAGCTCACCCCTCCCCTCAGGGAGCAAACAAGGGAATCTCTTACTTGTTTTAGCTCCCCCCTGCTGCAGCAGGAGTCCCAATAAAGCCTTGCCTGAATTTCTTGTCCGGTCTCTTATCAATTTCTATTGATTGAGGAGGCCAAGGATCCTGGTCGGTAACAATACTGTTTACAGAGGGAGGCCTGGTGACTCATTTGAGGAGGCAGTGCCTCAAACCCTTCATGGATAGGGGCAAGTTCACTATATTCAATTAGATTCATAATTTCCAAAATAGACAAAAGCTTAGAGCTCATCTCTGCCATCCATTTCCAAACTTAAAGAAGAGAGAAAGGGCTATTTCTTCAAACTGAAGAGAACAGACTCTCAGTTCCAGAGTGGGAGTCTGGGGTCCTGTTTTGCCCCTAAAGAGAAGCTGTGAAGGAAACATTTTGAAAAGGGTCTTAGTAAACATTGGGGCATCAGCCAAAGCAATGTGGGCTCAGGAGGCGGTGGATCAGTGAGGGGTCATGGGGTCACTTCCAACTGCGTCTGTGTTTGGGGGAGGTGGGGACCCCACTCTCAGGATGGAGCAGTGGTGGTAGCCAACATTTGGTGCTTTGCTTCAAGGAGGCTTCCTGAACTCTCCTGAGGGTCCTCCAGACTCCTAGAAATAAACGGGGAGAGGAGAGCCAAAGCCACTGGCTGAGACTAACCTACCACTTAAATTCAGATTTCGTGACCCCACGGGAACCATAGGCTGAGATTTAATACATTCACTTAAAGTATGTTGGGCTGTGTTACAGGCTGAATTGTGTCCCTCCACCCCACCAAGTCCATATGTCGACGTCCTAACCACCCCAGTACCTCAGAATGTGACTGTATTTGAAGATGAGGCCTTTAAAGAAGTGATTAAGTTAAATGAGGTCGTATGGGTGGGGTCTAATCCAATATGCCTGGTGTCCTTACAAGAAGAGATTAGGACACAGATGTGCACAGAAGGAAGACCCTGTGAGGACACAGGGAGAAGATGGCTATTTGCAAACCAAGGAAAGTGGCCCCAGTAAAAAACTAACCCTGCTGACATCTTGATCTCAGATTTCCAGCTTCCAGAACTGTGAGCAAATAAACATGTGTTTTTTAAATCACCCAGCCTGTGGGACTGTATTGGCTGCCCTCGCAGACTAATGCACCACCTACAACAGGGCATCCCCTCCACCAGGCACTGGGTGGGGTGCAGATACAGTCCTGTGAAAGAATGACTCCTCAGCTGCAATGATCTCTTTCTCAGTAAGGGGCTTAGATATGTAAACAGACAAGGGCCACCCAGTGAGGAATCCCAGCCTTGAGAAATCCTGGCCAGCTTCCCAGATATGGTGGTGCTTCAGCTAGAACCAGACAGCAGGATTGAGGCTCACACCAGCAGCTTGCTCCATCTCTCACAAATGGCTGTTTTTGAATGAGGATGAGAAAATGTCCTGACAGGGCTTTCATTTACTTCCAATATCTCTGCCCTCCAAACTCCTGTGGCAGTGGCAGGGAACTGCACGTGGAATCCTTAAATGGTCTGGAATGAAAGGGAAACTGGAGAGGCTGCCTTGTTCACCCCAGCTTTGCTTTCATTCAAAGTATTGTTTTTGTCACTGGTATGTGCTGTCTTCATTAGCTGTGAATGAAATTTTTGGCCAAAACAATTTTTCTTTGAAAGTAAATATTTCAATACCATGATGGTGGAAGACACTCATGGTCCCTAAAACTGCCTTTAGCTGGGGCCTGGGCAGTTGGGGGGGCAGGTGAGGATGAATGTCCTGAGGACCAGGCAGTGAGAACTTCCTGAGTGCTTCAGGGCCCTGTGAACATATCACAAAGGAATAAGCTTGGAAAGGATGTATATATATGTATAACTGAATCACTTTGCTGTACAGCAGAAATTAACACAACATTATAAATCAATGACATTTCAATAAAATAAATTTAAAAAGAAAAGAATAACTTGGGTTGGCAGTGATTAAGAAAACCTCTCCAAGATTTTCTTTAAGGTTGGCAAGTCTGCTCTCTCCACACACCTTCCCTCCTTTCTCTAGTGCAGAGAAGAAAACTGGCTGCCCCGGGTTGGCTGCCACACCTGCAAACCCATTTCTGCCCCTACTGACCTCCAGCATGCTCCTCACCTTATCCAAACCTCAGTTTCCCCATCTTTTAAGAGCAAACAACTAATACTAGTACCCACTGAGGCAGGAGCCTGGATACAGCCTGGAACATGGGAAACACTCAGAAAATGTCAGTTAAGTTAGTTTCCATCAGGATCAAACCTCAGCCTTCCCACACAGGGAACACACTATTCTTGTCTTAAAAGGCTTTATGACAAACAGGCTGCCTGGTCCTGTCACAAGTGTCCCTTTCAAGTTTAGCAAACTCTTCCCACCACTATTGGCAATGACATCAAGCAGCAAGTTCTCTGGTGAGAAAAAGGAAAGCTTAGAGAGACACTGTCAACTGTCTCTTTCTGGGGATATTTTCTGGGACCCCAAACTGAAAAGCACAAGTCAAAAATGAAGAAAGGGGCTTTAGCAGTGAGTTGTGGGAGAATCTGGTGGAGTCCTTAGGGAGGGGCCATTATACTTGGAAACCAGCAGAGACCCTTCACAGAATGGCTGTCTGTTGAATGCCTTCTACATGCCTGGCATGTTCACAAGATAAATGGGGAGAGAGGCTTATCCACATGGAGCTGGAGTCTGGTAGACAGGGTGGTAAATTAATAAACAGACATGGACACGAACGTGACAGCATGACTGATGGGGTGAAGACCTGGGAGCAGGGAAATGGGTTCAGGCCAGCTCCCCCTGCAGGCAATGTGTGCAGCAAACAGTGAGAGCTGATTAGAAGTTACCCAGCGGGAAGATTTGGAAGGGCAAGGGTAGCAGCCAGTTTTCCTGCCACTGTTCCTTCCTCCCCAGGGTCTCAAGCGAGCCCTCTGTCCTCTGACCAGCTTTCAGAGTCCTCTGATTGCTGCTGGTGTTATTCGAGGTGTCCAGCTATGCTTAGAGCAGCAAGCAAGGGTTCTCCTATCTTGCTGGGATGGATCAGTGGTGAGATGGAGGCAGCTTTCATCTTTGTCATAGACTGTCCTTGAGGTGGGAGGATGCACTGCCAGGGACCGCTGAGAAACACTCCCGAGTAAAGGCGGGTTACGTGGTGGACAGATATGTGTGGGGCTGTGGACAGAGAGAGCAGAAGTGAGGGGGCTGCCTGCTGTGAGGAAAATGAGGGAGGTGCCTGGCCCTATGAGGACAGACTCAGCCTCCGTTGTCTCCTGGGGCTTGTTTTAGTGGCTGCCACAAGACCATTGCATCTTTGTATATTGCAATTAGGCTGTCTTTAGCCCAAGACCTTTCTGTTACTTTTCCTTTCTGCATCCCATGATTTGAAATAGCATATCTACCCCATTAATAACTCTATTCCAGTGTTTCTAAAGAAAGGAATATGATGAAACATTATTCCATAATAACCCCGCAGTAAACAACGACAAAGCGAGTGCTAAACTTGGTCTTATTTTGCAGTGGTTATTATTGCTTCATAATGAGAAAGGGGAGAGCTGCCCCGACCGACCGGCCGAGCTGGCCTGGCGCTCACAGCTTGGTGTCTCCTGATGAACCTAAACAACTTCACAGAACATCATCAGGCAAGGCCACCCAGTGAAAGTGAGAGGTCAGGACAAGAGCAAGGTCACAATGTCATCACGTCTGAACACAGATGAAACAGGAAGCCACACAAAGGGCCAAACATCCACCTTGCCGCAAGTAAAGGGAGAGGGGCTGCTTCTATACAGTGAAGACTGCCGCCTCGCTTTCATCTGCACGTCTTCTAGACATGATTTATTAAGATGTCCAAGCATAGGATTCCCCTCTTCCTGACAGCATCACAGCATCCAATCTAGAGCAAAGCCCAGCTTCCTGGACCCCTCTCCCCAAATCACCCAACACAAGCCTATAATGAGTCCCTTCTGGCTCCCTTTTACTGGGATGCCCCTGGCTCCCTCTCAGGTGACTTGTGTGTAGTCTCTCTTGCTCTGGCAAATAATAAGTCCAACTCGCTCAACCGCAGGGCTGTTCCTAGGGGTCTTCAGTTGGAGGACATTTTCAGTTAAAATATATTCACATAGGATGGCATTCACGGGCTAATTTCCATGAGAGCTTTTGAAACACATAAAGCAGCTGATATATTCCACCCGCAACTGGCCACCAACTCCATGATAGTATAATTTTTACTAAACCCTAGGATTCTGGAACACAGGATATTAAGTCTGAGCTGAGAACATCCTTGCATTTTTTGTGGTGTCTAAATGACACCAGGAGTAACTTCATGAAAGTGGAGATCATATTTTCTCCATTCATTCATCTAATGAGTCTACTAGTGACTAATGGGAACCACCCAGGCCTTTAAACTCTTCTTCCCGGCTCTCCTGCTGTCTGTTCCTAAGACACACACTCCATTCATTTTCAATGACTGTGTATCTGCTTTCAAAGAACATCTTTCAGAAAACCAAAAGAGACATTATAATGGATGTTTAGCACCACTGTAATTCATTGAATGGCTGAAAATTAACTTCTCACACAGTAACATAAAGACATAAAAAATAAATAAATACAATCTACTTAAAGTTTCTGGTTACAGACTTTTAGCAAAATGGCACTCAAAGTATATTCAAAGTCAGGGAGGCTTTGCATATAATATGGAGCCTTTGACCGTACATCTGAGCATCCTACACGTCTCTTTGTCTGGAGTTGACGATGGAGTTTGGGAAGCTTCAAGGAGACATCTTGCTGAGATCTGCATAGCAATTCTTTTCACCCCTTTCAGGAGTATAAGACATGGCAGAGACAAATGATCTGAAGCCATGCAATTCACACCATTGGATGACCCTGCCTTCGTGGAATTCATGGTGTGGGCTGGCCCCCTAAAAGTTGCCACATTATTCTACTTCCCACATCAATTTCAACAAATGAAAATCTTTTAATCAGGTTTTACTTATACTCTACAATCGTGATAGGATTTTGGACAATAACTCCTTGGGTTCTGGGGAAAGGGAGTGGGGGAAGGTAGGGCTAGTATATTTATGAAATAAAAATAGAGAATGAAATAAATATTACATGAGACCTACTTCTACTCCCCAAAAGTTGTTTATCTGAAATTCAAATTTAACTGGGCATCCTGTGTTTTATCTCACCACCCCAGGGAGAAGGAGAGTGGGAAGGACATCACAAAGATTAATATTAAAGACTGGGTAGGTTGAAGCGGAGTTCTAAATTAAGAGAGGCTTGGTCTGTGATGGGATTCAAGGCATGCTCTGCCAATGACCTAGGGGCTTTGGGCATCTGTCTTAGGAACTGGGAACTTAGTGGATGGCCAGAAGAGGACTTGGGAACTATGTGTGTAGCAGAGGATTGATGCTGATGGGTTGTGGAGAAGTGCTGACTACAGAAGGTCTAGTTACAGACCAGAGCCTAGACCAGCCCCAGGAAGCTGGGCTATATGCTGGTCTCAACTGAGTCAAGTTCCCTGCCTGGGAAAGCAGCTGGCTCTGGTCCAGGTGATGTTCTAGGAGGAAGGGAATGAGGAAACCCACGTCCTGTTTCTCTACCCCTCATTTCCCCAAGAGGGCTCTCTGCTCAGCCCTCAGGGCTTCTGGAGGGCTCTCCTGGAAACCCAAGACAGCCACAAGCTTGCATGCTCCATGTGAACAAGTGAAGATGCGGGCCTCTGATGGAGGGCCCTCCTGCCCTTACTCTCCCTGCCTGACTGTGGTCCCACTCTGGGGGACAGTGCCACTGTCTGGTTGGAGCTTGCCTGTTCCAACAGATACCCAGTCTCAAGTCAGCAATGCTGCTTTGAATGCAGGAGTGTCCTGCTGTGGATGATAAATTATATGATCATCCTATTCTTAGCCCAGGGGACTCTGTGCATTGAACTGGCTGCATCTGCTTTGTTTTAACCACAGAACCCAACTTTACAATCGGTTGGCAATAGGATTTTGGCAGACAGAGTGAGGATGAGGAAAAATGGAACAAAAAAGACACAGATTGAGAGAGCTAGCAGACAAAATGGTAGGGGTGGGGAGGAAAAAACTCTACCCTTCCTGCTGGGCCTCCTGACCTGGGCAGACCCCCTAAGGAACAGGAATGGACCCGAGAAAATGATTACAGGAAGCTGTATCTGAAGACACTGCGACCCACCTCTGAGGGAGACTGAGCCTGCCTGGCTCTATCATAGATCTGCATTTGGTATTCTTCCCAGAGATGCTTCGGGGTTGGGGGCGAAGGAAATGGGGACACACACGACCTTAGATTGTGTCAGACTGACATTGAGCTGCTCTGCGCCAGATCCTTAGTGTGTGCCCTGTCAGTGCTGGTGGAGTAATGGATATGAGTCCAAACCACCTTATTAGAGTTTCAGATACTTCTCTATAAATTACTAAAGGATTTCCCTTACTTTCTTAGAAATATTTTTATTTTAAAACCCACCTGTATTAGTTTTCTATGGCTGATATAACAAAATACCATCAACGTGGGGACTTAAAACAATATGCATTATTCCCTTATAGTTCTAGTGGTCAGAAGTCTTCAATGAGTCTCATGGGGACAACACCAAGGTGTAAGCAGGACCCCAGTGTTCATAGCAGCACTATTCACAATAGCCAAGACATGGAAGCAACCTAAATGTCCATCGACAGGTGAATGGATAAAGAAGCTGTGGTATATATATATATATATAACTGAATATTATTCAGCCATAAAAAGAATGATATAATGCCAGTTGCAGCAACAAGGATGGACTTAGAGGTGATCATACTAAGTGAAGTAAGTCAGAAGAGAAAGACAAATGCCATATGATATGACTTATATGTGGAATCTAAAATATGACACAAATGAACTTATTTATGAAACAGAAATAGACTCACAGACATAGAACACAAACTTATGGTTACCAAAGGGGAAAGGGTAGTGATGAATTAGGAGTTTGGGATTAGCAGATACAAACTACTATACATAAAATAGATAAACAACAAGGTCCTACTGTATAGCACAGGGAGCTATACTCAATATTTTGTAATAATCTATAAAGGAAAAGAATCTGAAAAAGAAAAAATATATATATCACTTGACCATACACCTGAAACTAACAAAACATTGTAAATCAACTCTACTTAAAAAAAAAAAAAAGGGGTATAAGCAGGATTGGTTCCTTCTGGAGGCTCTAAGAGAGGAACTGTTTCCTTGACTTTTCTAGCTTCTGGAAGCTGCCTACATTGTTTGGATCTGACCCCTTCCTTGCACACATGGCTTTTTCATCCCCTACTTCCTTGTCATATTGGCTCTGTCCTTTCATAGTCAAATCTCCTTCTGCATCTCTTTTACAAGGACATTTATGATAACATTTAGGGCCCACCTGGATAATCCAAGATAACCTCCCCATCTCAAAGTTCTTAATCACATCTGCAAAGTCCCTTTTGCTGTGTAAGGTAACATACTTACAGGTTCCAGGGATTAGGACCTGGACATCCTAGGGGCCCATTATTTGTCCAGTCACACAACTCTTCTCTCAGACTGAACTGGTGGCCTTTTCTGTTCCTCTTTCAAGGCAAGGAAAGGAATTCAGGGGCCCCGCTCTTCACAATGCTATCTGTAGAGGGTATCCTTAACGTGCATCTAACGTGATCTTCAAAACAACCCACAAGCCGGGGGGTGCTGTCATCATCATCTTGCAGGTAGGAAATTGGGAAGGGAACTAGCATATACTGAGTTAAATCTAATATCAATGGAGCATCACCGTATACAAGATCCTGTACTTTCATCACTTCATTTAATCCTCTTGCAATCTGGGAAGCCATTTTTTTTTTCTGTGTTTACTCTCATTTTACAGGTAGAGAACTTGAAATTAGAGTGGTTAAGTGCTGTAACTAAGACTGCAAAATCAGAAATGGAGACACTGAACTTGAACCCAGATCCGTGATCTCCAGCCCTTATGTATTCCCCAGCCCTATTGTGTCCTGTGTGTTCTCCTGACCACAGTCCTGTGATGGTCTGAGGATGGGGTGGCTGATGGCTGCAGGGGACCCTGTGGGTACTCCTTTGTGGTATACACTGACACATTAGATGTTTCCAAAGCCACAGAACATTAGGGCAGAGATGAGTCTCAGTGCAAACCTACCCCAAATGATTCTCAAAGTATAATACAATGGGTACAGAAGTATCTGGAATTTTATTAAAAAGTAAAATTTCCTGATCCTCATTCTGGGAGATTTTAATTAGCAGGTCCGGGGTGAAGACCAGGAATCCAGCTTTTAATGTACACAGAAGCTGATTCTGATGCAAGTGGACAGAAAAAAAGATACCTGGATGAGCAGGGTAATACATTTTCTCTGGATTGTAGGATTAACCTTTCTTTCGGTGGGGCAGGGGGGTGGGGGTAGGTTTGTGTGTTAGGAAGCCAATCACGGTGGCCACACCATTAGAAAATGCCAAAGGATTCTTAACAGATTTCTGGTTCTTTCAGTAGATTTGGTCAGGTGAAGAATTTTGGTTCAGTCTGGGCTCTGATTTGAATGAGAGAAACAGTGAAAGGTGGATTCTATGCTGTGGAATGTAACATTTGGAGATGCCTACAGTCTAAGCTTGTGCATTTGCCAGAAAGAAATCCAGAGTGGTCCCTGCAATGTCTGTGTTACAACCTGTCTAACTGGACTTTCCAGAATATGGGATCTACTAACTACTAAGAAATTTTCCAAATCCGGAAGTAGATGGGCAGCATGCATTCACCAGAGACGTTAACGCAGACTTAACTGAGGTTTGTTATTGCTTAGAATATTGAGAAATGGAGCATCAGAACGTATCATCAGCTAGGGGAGAGCGTATTCAGACCAGGTGCCTGGACATCTGGTGGTCTCGGGCACATTTACCCCATAGGCCCCTGCTTTCTTTAGATTTATAAACTTAGCAAGTTGCCTGTTACACTGTGTTACATTTCAAGCCAAATTACCAGGGACAGATGCATGGTGAATTTGCTTGTCTGGCATATTTGTCACATTACAAACAAGATGCTGCATGAGTGATGATTCACAGCTAATCACAGATAATATAACTGTTATCACACTGGGGTCTGGACTTTGCAGTTCACTTGGGCTTATTACCAGCTGATTTCCTGAAAGAGCTCAGATTCCTGGCTCAGCATGTCTTTGCTAGAAGAGCATGCTCTGAATGGAAGAGAAGCAGTTGTTACACATTTCTCTCAGTGGGTCACTTCTAAAGTGAAGTCAGAGTTTTAACCAGGGTTCAGTGTCTCCCTTTAAAATCCCCCACTCTCCATTTTTCAGTGTGAAGGGATCCAGGCCCTGTTTTCTGCAGACAGTATTTTTTGATGGCATGGTCAGCAAATTGTGCTAAGTGTGTGTCCTGTGATCTCCATAAAAGGGAATCATTGAATTTTCTGTCCACTTAGTGGTGTCTTTTGTTAATCATAGGCAGGGGACTTGCATTATTTATGGGGCACTCAGACAACTCAGCAGTTTATGGAGTATAGTATATGAAGAAAGGGAGCTCTTTACCATCTAATAAAATGCTGCATTAGAACCTCAGTATTGAACTTTTTAAAATTAATTAATTAATTAATTATTATTTTAAAAATATCTTTATTGGAGTATAATTGCTTTACAATGGTGTGTTAGTTTCTGCTTTATAACAAAGTGAATCAGTTATACATATACATATCTCCCCATATCTCTTCCCTCTTCCATTTCCCTCCTTCCCACCCTCCCTATCCCACCCCTCTAGATGGTCACAAAGCACCTAGCTGATCTCCCTGTGCTATGCGGCTGCTTCCCACTAGCTATCTATTTTACGTTTGGTAGTGTATACACGTCCATGCCACTCTCTCACTTTGTCACAGGAATCTTGGATTATTGTGTGCACAAGTACAAATGACATACTTTGGGCTCACATTCAAGCTAACCTACAACCTTTGTGACTCTGTGTGTCTGCTGGCACAAGTGAGGTATTACTTCAAAGATAAGGAGATTTATTATAGATTCTTCCCAAAGCAAAGAGCCATCTTATTAAAATGCTGTAAGTTCAACCATGTGGGATTTGGGTGAAGGCAATTTTGGACAAGCCATTGTGTACCAGTAATGAAAACAGAAATGAATTCAACCTTCTAATGGGAAAGTGAAAAGTAAATAAATTAGTCTCCAGGTTATCCAACTTTAGAAAATTATCTAAGGTAAAATATGACCAAAAATTGAAATAACAAGTTAAAAGTGTTTCCAGGTTTCCGATGGATAATTTGGAATTTAAATTGATTGGGGCAGGGGTGCCCAGGGCAAATCTGAATATAAAGATTTGCCCCCAGCCTCTCTGATTGCTGCTTCTTACACTTTTACGGAACCTCTTCCTTTTCTACTTCCTCTTAAGTGTGAGAAAAATTCACATGTACCTTTTACCAGCATAAAGTAACATACTGTGTTTGCTGTCTGACACTGTCCAGAGAATGCCTTTGTTTTGTCTTTTACACTTCTGCTTAACCACAGGAAAAATAGATATTGCATGTTTAGTCCGGGAAATGTGACTAGCATTAAGTTATATCTTAAGGAAAGGGACAGGGAACAACCAGTCCTGGGCACAGTTAAGAACTCTCTTTTGCCTTTAGAATGGAGTTTCCTTGAAGAACTAAAAAAAAATGGAGCTACCATATGATCCTGCAGTCCTACTCCTGGGCATATGGTTTCCGGAGAAAACTATAATTTGAAAAGATACATGCATCCCAATGTTCATAATAGCACTATTTACAGTAGCCAAGACATGGAAATAACCTAAATGTCCATTGACAGATGAATGGATAAAGAAGATGTGGTACATATATACAATAGAATATTCCTCAGCCATAAAAAAAATGAAATAATGCCATTTGCAGCAGCAACATAGATGGACCTGGAGATTATCATACTAAGTGAAGTCAGACAGAGAAAGACAAATATTATATGATATCACTTATATGTGGAATCTAAAAAATAATACAAATGAATCTGTTTACATAGTAGAAACAGACTCATAGGCATTGAAAACAAACTTATGGTTACTGAAGGGGAAGCAAGGGGAAGGATTAATTAGGAGTATAGGATTAATAGATGCACACTACTGTATATAAAATAGCTAAACAGCAAGGATGTACTGTATAACACAGGGAACAATATTCAATATCTTGTAATAACCTATAATGGAAAATAATCTGAAATATATATATATGTGTGTATATATATGTATATATATATATACATATATATATATATATAAAACTGAATCATTTTGCTGTACACCTGAAACTAACATGATATTGTAAATCAACTATACGTCAATAAAAAAAAGAACTTTATTTTGCCTTGGTGCTCTCATACCTTTCTCTTTCCCATTATGTGTTGTTCTCCTACCCTAAGATTTTGAGACACTCATGGTATCCTCTAGTTCTAAAAAGTCCTTCCCCAAGTCTCTCTTTCCTCAATGTGCAGCATGCCCCAGAATTGGAGCTTGACCCTCCTGCCCCATACTTAGTCCTACTTCCTCATATAAGGCAGGCTTGTCAGAATGCCAGCCTCTCTGCACACCCCGGAGTGCTGGCTTCTATAAGTAGCATTATTGCTCTGGCCTTCATGACAGCATGAAGACAAGCACGTAGAAAGGAGGTGGATGTGGGGCTCCTATACGTCCCCAGCTCTTGCTCCAGAGCAGTGGCCCAATAAGCCATGTGAGGTCCTAGTTCTTAACTCAGGGTCTCAGCCCAGAACTTGTGTCTGGAGCTGAGCAGCTGAGACAAGGGTGAGCCAGGACTGAGCTTGGTTTTAAGATCCTTACATCTCCCTCTTGGCAATCTACAGCTTCAATACAATCTTTATTAAAACACCAGTGGCATTTATTGAAGAGGCTGTCTTTTCCCCATTGTATATTCTCGCCTCCTTTGTCATAGATTAATTGACCATACAACTGTGGGTTCATTTCTGGGCTGTCTATTCTGTTCCATGAGCTGTGTGTCTGTTTTTGTGCCAGTACCATACTGTTTGCAGTACCATAGCTTGGTAATGTAGTTTGAACTAAGGGAGCTTGATAACTCCAACTTTGTCCTTCATTTTCAAGATTGTTTTGGCTATTCAGGGTCTTTTGTGTTCCCATAAAAATTTTAGAATTATTTGTTCTAGCTCTGTGAAAAAATGTCAAATGCTATATATGTATATGTCTATCATCTATCTATCTATCTATCTATCTAGAAATGGGGGAGGGGAAGAGAGAGGATATTTAAAATATAAGAAGATAGTGTATAAAATTATACCAATACATTTAAATGTCTAGGGAAAATGGACATTTTTTGAAGATGCGATCTATGAATTATCAGTTCTAAGTCACAAAGAGACAAAATCCAAACAAAGTAACAAAACCAAAACTGAAAGGGTAATAAAAAGAAAGAAAAACCTATCCATAAGAATGACACCAGGTTCAGATAGTTTCTTGAGTGAATTTTACTAAACCTTATTTGTTAGATGATCATTGTATTATGGACACACTTGCATAGTATAGGTGTGTGAGAAGCCTAATGCATATCAAATGGCATCTGTGTTACATTGCACAGTTTTGATCGTACACAACCATATTCATACCAAACCATTTGATTACCTTCAGAAACCAACAATGCAGCTTCTGAGTCCTGCAGGAGTGATAAGATAGTTGCCTCTACAGAAGGTTGTGGGTTACTGTCATCAGGTTCTGAACGTGACTGAACATGGGCAGCCAACCCAGGGGAACTGCTGGCCAGCATCCCTGTGCCAGGGTTTTGGGATGACATACAACCCATTGCCCTCACCCCCAGCAGCACCCCTGGGCCCAGCACCCTGGGCACTACAGGTGGACATGGCCCATGGTCCTTAGGCTCAGTTCTTCCTCAAGAGGCACCCCTGCCAATATCACGGATGCTGTAGCTGCCCTTCCAACCGAATGTGTGTTTACTGTGGGCTATATAACTTCTGGTTCCTTTAGTCAAGATGCCTAATCCAACTTTTGTTTCTCCGATTAATCCAATGTATAAATCCAACATTGCATGGCTCATGCATAACTATTCTAAAGAATCTTATTTTATGGACTATATGTATCAGAATAGTGTACATTGCCATGCAACGTGAAAAGAAAAGTCTACATAAATAATGTGACCAACTATCCAAGTGTCCTACCAGCTAAAACACCAACTAAACCTTGAACAGTGAAAAAACAAAGCCAAACAAGAAAACCCCATTGTTTAACCACTTAGGACTGCCCTCCAGGTGCCATGCACAGGCAATGAAACCACCGGGGCCCAAGTCCCCCAGAGTGCTACACGCACGTGCTGTTGGTCATAGAGGAGAAAGGCAAAGACATCCAGCGCCCCTGTGCTGACAGTAAGGGTGCCAGGGAGCCCTTGAAGGGAGGCATCATCACCGCTCAGACCCTGGTTGGAGTGGAGAGTGCCTGGCAGACACGGTGCAGACGCCCTCCCCACCCCTGCAACAGGATGCACCTAGGCCTCAGCCACTTCAGAGCCCTTGCTTTCCCTGGCCTCCACCCCAAGTTACACTTCCCATTCTGGGCTTCCTGACCTGTGTCCCTCCAGGAACCAGGGGGCGACTCTCACTCCAGTCTGCAGCACTAACTGACACCCCCACCCCCCAAAGCAATAATTAGCAGTGAGATGACTGTGAGTCCTGCCCATGACCTGACATCAGTGTGGATCCATCTGGACCTTTCTCCTCTCTGTGCCCCGCCCCCCACTCTGCTCTTACTGGGTACTGCTTCTTACTTTGTCCCAGCCCTCTCCTCCCCTAGCAGGGCCTCCAAACACTTGTCATCTCCCTGCCTTGTCTCCTGGACCATAGTGACTCTTATTTCAGTGTGCCTTTTGCTAAATATGCCATTTTTTCTATAAATAAAAGAGAATTCCAAGAGGCTAATATAATACTAACTTCCACACTATACAAGGCTGAAGACAGCAATCTAAAAACTATCAACCAATCACACTAATACATAGATATGGACAAATTAAATACAAAATATCTCAGCAGATTTTACTCAGTAATGATCTTTGTGATTCACATATCAGGTCAAAACAATACTTAGAGTGCAAACGTGATTCAGTAGTTTCAAAATCTATTTATTCTCTGTATCTACAAATTAAAGTAGGAAAAGAAGATAATCTTAATAAATATTAAGAAAGCATTTCTAAAATTCAACATCTATTTGTAATAAAAATATAAATAAAATAACACAGTAAAGTTAGAAATAAAGGTTTAACTTGATATAAAAAGTATCTCCGGGCTTCCCTGGTGGCGCAGTGGTTGAGAGTCTACCTGCCGATGCAGGGGACATGGGTTCGTGCCCCGGTCCGGGAAGATCCCACATGCCACGGAGCAGCTGGGCCCGTGAGCCATGGCCGCTGAGCCTGCGCATCCGGAGCCTGTGCTCCACAACGGGAGAGGCCACAGCAGTGAGAGGCCCACGTACCGCAAAAAAAAAAAGTATCTCCTAGAAAACTGAAGCAAACATGATAGCTAATGGTGAAATATCAGAAGTACTCATATTAAAATCATAAACAAGAAAAAGACACCGACTATTGTGATTTTTACTTACATTATTACATTATTCAATGTTTTGAATAGAAAATCTTAGTAATAAATTAAAAGAAAAACGAAGTATAAGAAACAAAACTGAGTTATTTGTAGTGAGGTGGATGGACCTAGAGTCTGTCATACAGAGTGAAGTAAGTCAGAAAGAGAAAAACAAATACTGTATGCTAACACACATATAGGGAATTAAAAAAAAAAAAGTTCTGAGGAGCCTAGGGACAAGACGGGAATAAAGACACAGACCTACTAGAGAATGGACTTGAGGATACAGGGAAGGGGAAGGGTAAGCTGGGATGAAGTGAGAGAGTGGCATGGACATATATACATTACCAAACATAAAATAGATAGCTAGTGGGAAGCAGCCACATAGCACAGGGAGATCAGCTAGGTGCTTTGTGACCATCTAGAGGGGTGGGATAGGGTGGGAGGGAGGGAGACGCAAGAGGGAGGAGATATGGGGATATATGTATATGTATAACTGATTCACTTTGTTATAAAGCAGAAACTAACACACCATTGTAAAGCAATTATACTCCAATAAAGATGTTAAAAAATAAAAAATAAAATAATGGAATAAAAGAGACAAACCTGCCATTTAAAAACTTTTATCTGATAATCTACCCCAAAACTCCAAAGAATTAATTGATAAAAAATATTAACTAAAAAGATGGTCTTGAAATGGAGCAGGACCCTATGGTCCTTCCCCGCCATGTCCTCTGCCTGCCTTTTGTCTATGGGAAAACTTTAGCCAAAGAATAAGTTTAATCAGAGAAGTGAGAAAATGCAGAAGCAAAAAAACAAACAAACAAACAAACAAAAAAAACGGGTCAAACAGGACAAAACAGTAATAGGTTAGTCAGTAAGCAAAGTCAAGGACTTTTAGTTCCTCCTCTGGGGCTATAAATAATATTCTGAGCCATGCCCTGTGAGCTGTCTTATAGATACTGAAACCCCCACCAGGTGGAAGAAGTTAACTACATGATGACCAGACTGTAGCCATGACATAAGCTGCCACAATTCCAACAACTGGCCTCAAAAAAATGGGAACAAACTGACCCTGGAACTGAAGACTAACTGTACCTAAAACAATCAAGATGATGCTGGTCAGACCACTGCATGACCAGTTTCAAGATGACTGTCAGAGCTGACTGTGTTGTTTCTGCATGTAGCTCCCTCCCTCTGCCTATAAAAACTCTTGGCCCCTGATTGTTAGAGGGGAGTCAGCCTTTGGACAGGCATCTGCCCTCCCCGCCAGTTGCCAGCAGCCAAAATAAAGCAAACTTTCCTTTCCACCAACCTGGCCTCTTTATTGGCTTTTGAGCGGCGAGCAGCCAGACCCCACTTTCGGTTACAGTCTGATGTACAATATACATTTAAAACATACTTACCAATAATAACCAATCAGAAAATGCAATGGAAAAAAATGGATTCCATTATCAATTGTTTAAGTTAACACAAAACACCATGAAATAAACTACATTTTCTGAGTGGGCCACAGGGCAGCCTTAACTAGGCCCAGATACCTAAAGTCTCACTTGACAACATGAGGTGATTCCAGGGAAGTGCGGAGGTTCCGCTGCACCAGATATCCTGGTGCACAGGTAACCGTGACCCTGCTGTCTTCCACACCTGGCTTCCAAGCTGGCCAGAAGAGGAGAGGAGCACAGAAGAGTGTGCACTGAAGTGCTTTATGAGCCGGGCTGAAAGTGGCATTCACTCTCCAGCAGCCAGTGCTCAACCACACAGCCATGTGTGAGTGCAAGGCAGCCTGGGTAAGGAAGAGGAGGCACAGATTTTTAGGAACCTCTGCATTAATCTTGTTGTGAAAATCTGTCTGCACCCTTCTTCCCACATACAGAACTCATTCAAGCCCGTCCCCAGGGGACCAACCCCAAGTTTCATCCAGCTCAGTCTGGGATCTGGGTGAAGTCTTCTCTTCATCCATCTGGATGTGGCTCGCCATCATCCAGCTGCCTGTAAACTAAATGCTGTGGTGGAGCAGACAGAGAGTAGCCCCAATGCAACTGCCCTTAAAAGGGAGACGTACAGGGGGAAACACCAGGAGATGTGCAGCAGTCACCATCCCCAGCAAGAGTGTACTCTTACGGGGCCAGCATTTTGGAAGAAGGGCCTTGATTAGACGTTGGATTTGGGCTCCAGGAAAATCTCCTTTGCCCCTGGTTCTACCCTTTGGCAAGGTTTACTTTTTCCTTCCATTTTCTTTCATGACTATATTTGAAGTAGGCATTGGAGAATATGTCACCCTTGGGGTAGGGGTGTGTGTACAGTTTTTGTAGCAGTTTTCCTGCTGGTGCCGATTTGGGGGCCCAAATTTATTTTACATTTCCAAGTTTGTTTTTGTTTTTAAGCTCATGGTTTCTTTGGTAATATAACTTCCTCAGAAATTTTGTAGACTTCTGATCTTCTGTCAGTCAATTTCACATGCCAGCAACCACATCCATACTTCCATGAAGTCTTATTCATTGTTTACCTGAAATTTAAATCTAACAGGGTGTCCTATATTTTTATTTGGTAAATCTGGCAAGCCCAAAGTTAGCAGGAAGTGTTGGACCAAATGTCCAACACTGCTGGCTGGGGCCTCTCTCTTTCTGGATCTTCCTGTGCCCAACACCCAAGCACTAAGTTAGGCCATGAAATTCAAACCTTGTCTATGGCACTGCCCCTCTTCAAGGTGGAGATTTCTATACTGATTATACAAGATTTAGCTGTGGTAACAGACTTAAACATCTAACAGTTCTACCCAAGAGAAGATCATTTCTCACACATCTAACAGCCCCAGGCAGCAACCCACGTGCTCCATTCCAACATTCTGGGCCCCAGGGATCCCCTGACAGGGTTTTGCCATCCTCATCAATTTCTTCTAAGGACCCTCTGGGGATTACTATTCCAGGCAGGCAGGAGAGGGAGAGAGCTTAGGAGAAAGTGAGGGTGTGTTTTAGGGGTCTGGCTTGGAAACAACACCCATTACTTCTGTTCACCTTCCACTGGCTAAGACCTGAGTTATATGACCCAACCTAATTGCAAAGATTGCTGTAAGTTTAGCTGCTTGCCCAAGAAGAAAAGTCAACTAGATTTTGAGGAACTGCTAGCAAATTCTGCCCCAGACCTAACAAAGAATGTACAAGCCTTATGTGAATAAAACTTCAAATTTTGTTAAAGCACATTAAAAAAAAAAAACTAAATAAGAGGAGAGACATATTACGTCCAGATATGGAAAGATATAGGCATGTAAAAATGTTAATTCTCCCCCACATTAATCTAAAAATTGCATAAAATCTTAGTCAAAATTGGAATGTTTCATGGAAGCTGATAAAATGATTTTAAATTTCATGTGGTAGAGAATATCTAATTTTTTAAAGAGAACAATATAGTGTAATTATCACTACAGATCAATTATAATTAAAACATGGTGGTATTGGTACAAAAGTAGATAAATAAAAGAGATAAACAAATTAGAGAATTCAGGAAATATTCTTCATAGTATTCAACCTTAAGAAAAAAAAGGAAGTCCTGTCACATGCTACAGCATGGATGAATCTTGAGGACATTAAGTGAAATTAGCTAGTCACACACACAAATACCGTATGACACTGCTTGTATGAGGTACCTAGAGGAGTCAAATTTATAGAGACAGAAAGTAGATGGTGGTTGCCAGGGGCTTGGGGAGGAGGATGGGGAGTTGTTTAAGGAGGTACAGAGTTTCAGTTTTTCAAGATGAAGAAGTTTTGGAAATCTTTCCCACAACAATGTGAATACACTTAACACTACTGGACTCTACACTTAAAATGGTTTAAGTTATCTTTTAACCACAATTGAAAATTTATTAAGTTAAAAATATTCATATTATTTTTTTTTTTTTTTTTTTTTTTTTTTTTTGCGTTACTTGGGCCTTCCACTGCTGTGGCCTCTCCCGTTGAGGAGCACAGGCTCCGGACGCACAGGCTCACCGGCCATGGCTCACGGGCCCAGCCGCTCCGCGGCATGTGGGATCTTCCCAGACCGGGGCACGAACCCGCGTCCCCTGCATCGGCAGGCGGACTCCCAACCACTGCGCCACCAGGGAAGTCCTATTCATATTATTGTACTAATAGGATAGTAGCTTATTAAAATAAAAAAAAATCAAGTTTCAAGTGTTTCAAGTCAGTGGTAAATGGATAGTGCATTCAAGAAATAATTTCCTTCTGGAAAAAAAATAAGTTTCCTTACATTATAAAAACAATAAAATTTTGATAAAAAGAAGGACTGTAAACTTAGAAAAAATGTTAGAGTGTTTTCCTAATATTGAGGTGTTGCAAAGGCCAAATAAAAATCAAAATTGTACACTTAGAAAATATAGAGAGTTGCCTCATTATATTGGAATGGTGTAAAAGTATTTCTAAGCAAAGTGTAAAACTCAGAATCCATAAATAAATCTATGAAATGTTTGCCTTCATATAATCTGAAATCGCCTTTAGAAAAAAAAGTCACCATAAAGTTAAAAGGCAAGTAAGTGACTAGTAGAAGATATTGCAACATATTTAATCAGTAAAGAGTTGATAACTGGAATATATAAATAGATCTAAAAATTAATAAGAAAGGAAAACATTTTAATAGAAAAATTTAAACTATGAACATGACCCTCACAGAAGACTGGAACATAGCCAATAAACATATGAAACGAGGTTAATTCTTACTCAAAATCAAGAAGTAGCAAAATAAAACCATACTGAAATTATTTTTCCTCATTTATTAGTTTGGGATTAATTTAAAGGCTGCAGAATAGTGGATGTTCTCATTCATTGCTCTTGGGAATTGCATGTTCTTTCTAGTTTTTCAGAAAAACTGGATGCATTTGTCAAAATTGTAAATGTGTATGTATTTTTACTCATGAACTTTGCACTAGGAATCTATCTTAAATATTCCCATATGTGAAAAGGAATGCATACTAAAAATATTCACTGCAGCATTGTTGACTTGAGGAAAGAGCGGAAGTTAAATACTCATCAACAGGATTTGGCTAAATAAATTGTGTTACATCCATACCATGGAATACTATGTAGCCCTTACAAAGAATACTGTTGGTTTATAGGTACTGACACTGGAGGATTCCTAAGACATATCATTAAAAAACAAAAACAAAAACAATGCATCCCACGTAATCAATTCTGTAGGTGCCTGATAAAATCATGGGAAAGATGCATACTGCCTTGGTTAGATATTGCCACAATTCTTCTGTGTCCCAAACTCAGTGAACCTGAACAACCATCTCTTATTGTGATGACTCTCTGGGTCATGGAGCAGCTCTGCTTCAACATGTAAGCCGTGTTCTAGTCTCTCTTGCGTGTTTCTCACCCTCCTTGGATCAGCAGGCTGGCCAGGACGTGCAGTTCTCATGCTGGGGGCAGACCCTCAAGAGCCTAAACAGAAACATGTAAGACTTCTTAATGCCTGTCTTGGAACTGGAACACAATTGCTTCTGCCCTCTGCCCTTGGCCAAGGAAGGTCCCACAGCCCAGCCCAAAGTCAAGACACTCTGGCCAAAAGTCCATGCACAAAGGAGTGGACGACTGAATAGTTATTCCTCAGGAGAAGATTTTGCATGATCACTTTATGCATTTATTTGTTAAATATTTACTAGCCTTTACTCATTACGAAGCCCTATTCTTGGCACTGGACCATGAGCAGTGAACAAAAGACACCACCCCAACAAACACCATTCCCGCATGGACCTTACATTCTAGAGGAGACACCTTAAAGGAGGTAAATGAGGAAAACGTGTAGTGTGTTAGATAGTGATAAATGCTAAAGAGGAAAATAAAACAGAGAAAGGAGACATACATTTGGTCTGTAGGGAGAGGGAATATAAACATTCAGATCATGTGTCAGGGAAAGCCACCAACTGAGAAGATGACTTTTAAGTGAAACTCTGAAGGAAGTGAGGAAATGAGCCATGGGGTTATCGGGGAAGGGCCTTCCAAGGGATGGAGAAACAGCATGTGCAAAGCCCTGAGACAGGAGCATGACCAGCAAGTTCAAAACAGAGGAGGGGCCATAGTGGTTGGGGGCAGAATGAACAAGGGAAGGAGGGGAAGGCTTTCTCCAGAGAGACCACAGAACCCAGTCATGTCCCTGACAGGTGCCTCCCTAGGGACTGCAGACACCAGCCCAGGACCCACACCAGGTGAGTGCTTGCCTGCTTTCCTGCTTTGGATTTTCAGAAACTCATTTCCTGTTCCTATTCTCTGGCACTTTTTCATACCTGCTGAGCTGGACTTCTTCCAATGACAGGAGATCCCTCAGAACCACCTCCTGGGTTCTGTGGGTCTCTTATCCCAGTTCCTGGCCCCATCCAACAGCCTCCTCTCCAATTAACCAAGGTATGACAGACAGATCAAGAGCTCTGTGGAATATGCAGTGACTGGCAAGTGGATGGGTCAAGGGTCAGGAAAATTATGATCAAGATGATGCCTGAAAGGCCCATTTAATTATAAAATCGATAGACAGTTTAAGTACCCCAGCCATGGCTCCCAATTCTAGACCTTGGAAGCTCCTTTCAGAGGACACAGAGGGATTGAACCCAAATAAGAAGAGCCATTAAATCTATTGGGCACAGAATGGTACCTGTTATTTCCAATATCACAGAAATAGCCAGAAAACCAAAACCACTGGTGAAGTACATAGCATGGAAAAAAATGAAGCTCTCTTGCTATAGAATTCAAACAAATTAAATTATATAGAAAATTACACACACACACACACCCCAAATGGTCCAGATGTAAAACATCTTTTTCTCACTCTCTTAAGTATCAAAGAAGTGGGGGTCGGTGGGGACAAGTTCCCTAAAAGACAAAATGTTTTCCCACTGCATTAATGATAGTGCATTTCAGCTAATTCCTGTAGTTACTATTGATGCAATAAATGGAGAAATCTATTAAGTCCTTGAATTTTAATAACCTTGATGCTACAAGTCACAGTAACAAATTAAGATTGCTTCTCTGAGCTAACACATTAACCAGGTTTGCCATTTTGGACCTCACACAGACCACAGGCTGCATCCAGCCAATATCATTAGGTAAGGACCCTGAAGATTAGACGTAGACAGGTTCCCAATACACAGCCAGGAGCCCACAGGTAATGTGGTTGTGGTGTATCTAGCCCTCTGGGATACTTCCAGGATGTATGTTTCAAAGACAAGATGGGGATGAAGTCAAAAGAGCACTAATAAGTACTAATGAGTTTGTATGGTTGTGTACTTAATAGTTATTGTCAGGAAATCTACAATGACCAAAACATACCCCTACCTGTATCCAGGAAGTAGTGTTTAAACACCTATTTTTTGAAGTTTAAAAATAAGCATGGGCTTCCCTGGTGGCGCAGTGGTTGAGAGTCCGCCTGCCGATGCAGGGGACACGGGTTCGTGCCCCGGTCTGGGAAGATCCCACATGCAGCGGAGCGGCTGGGCCTGTGAGCCATGGCCGCTGGGCCTGTGTGTCCGGAGCCTGTGCTCCACAACGGGAGAGGCCACAACAGTTAGAGGCCCGCGTACCGCAAAAAAAAAAAAAAAAAAAAAAATAAGCATGGACCCCATTAGCAATGGGGCTCCTCCCCCCGAGATGTCCCCCTGCTACCTGACATTTTTAGGAGTGAAAAATATGTATAAAATACAGCCTGTTACTAATGTCTGATGTGGGATTTCAGGACTGATTTGATGATGTCCTTCACCTTGAATGCAATGCTGAGTAGAAAATGGGATTCCAATAATCCACAGCGTGCAGTGGCATTAGGATTCAATTACCACCTGGGGTTGCTAAGGAAGCAATGCCTATTGACGCAAGTGCCTTGGGTGCTGTACTTGACATTCACAGTGGTGACAAGAATGACAAGGCCTGCAGGGAGGCATAGGAAAGTCACATGTGACTGCACAGGAAGGCAGTCACAAGCTGGCATGACTGACTAACATGATTTCAGTACTTTAACCCCTTGGCTCCTGTCACGATCAGAGAATCAGACAGCTTCTGCAGTGACACTCAAGACAAAATAGGATAAAACATTTTCCTTTCTTAAAGCAACAGGACAGATATGGTTGTAACAGACTCAGAATGTAACTGAGTAGGTTGTATCACTACAATGTAACTTGCCGATGCCCTTGTATACAAGTGAGGCTGGATTGTGGTGCAGGGGCACCCTGAGATTTGGAACTGGGACACATGTGGATTCCAGAAAAGCTGGGAATTTTGAATTCTCCAAAATGCCCTGTTCCACCCTTGCTGGAAGAAGTGGCCCATGCACCCTGTGTGAAGAACTTTCCCTTATCTGAAGATCCTTTAATAACTTTCATGGGAGAGTCCCCTCACAAGGTGATGCTTATGATCCTCCAACCCACCTCCTCAACTGATACTGCCTTGAGACTCATAATTAGGGTCGCATCTATCAAGTAAGGTTCACAGGGACAAATGCAAAATCTGATCCATGAAGATATTTTTACACTTAGCAGGGGTGAGGGAGAGAGAGAGAGTGAGAGAGAGAGAGAGAGACAGAAAGGGGAAGGGAAAAGATAAAAAGGGAAAGATTTGCTAATTCAAACCACCAGACACAGGTAAAATGGGCATGGATCTTAAGAAAGTTAAACCATGAAGTGCAGAATTCAGTACTAGATAAGGCTGAATTTACCCAGGCGAGGGCCCTTCCAGAGTGTTAAAAGAAATGTTCACAATTGAGATATAGGGAAGTCATTCTGGTTTATACGTGAGTTAACTTGAATTTGATGCTAACTAAAATAGACTCTTTGTAGTCTATCAAACATGCATTGTACACCTGCTTTAATTATTAAAGAAAAGGGCACATTGGCCAGAAGTGAAGAATGTCCATGTTAAAAATAGAAAGATTAAATGCCTCCCTTCCTGGGATATCAATGTTGGTCCTCCTTTGATGATAAGACTCCCTTCCCAGGTGCCAAGGCCATGCTGACTCACTGTGTACATGCTGGGCTGTTCTTTTTTTCTGAAACCTTGAAGAAATGTAACCCTGACTTGTTTAATGTTCTTTGTTCTGACAAGATATAAAACTGTGCTGAAAACCCTGCTTCTCAGGAGCGGTTTCTCAGAGTCATCTGGGAAGTGGGCTTCTGGGCTAGTCCTCAGTTTGACTCAAATAAGACTCTTTTCTATTCTTCTTATTGATTGTTTATTGATTATTTTCATTGACAAGAGATTCAGGTCGAGTGGCTTAATGGAGCTCCTTAGGGGAGCTCTCAGCTTGCTTGGTTGCTGGGGTGAAATCCAGACTGGACGTTGGCCCACATCTGATAAGGCCGTCTCTGCTCTCTGTGATGGTCTGTGTGCAGAAATCTCTGCATTCTACAGAAGACCATACTCATCCACTACACCCATGATATCAAGATGATTGAACCTGGTGAGCAGGAACAGCAAGAGCCTTAAATGTCGTATTGAGACATGTGTGTGGCAGAGGGTGAGCAAGAAACCCCATGAAACTACAGGGTTCAGACCGTGGGGAGGTTTCTAAGGGCCAGGTGGTCTGAAGCATGTTGGAACATCCCTTCCAAAGTGAAAGAAAAGTTGCTATTTCTTCGATTGCCTACTGCTCAAAAGTGGACAGTTTTGGGTGGGTCTCTTTGGAGGCAACGTATGCCGTATTTGAAAGGGCTGCCCCAATCCATTTACTGAAAATCTTCAAAGCTCCAGATTTTGAGTGGGGTCTGGATTAGGTGTCTTGGGCCTTGTGCATCACGGTAATTGAAATGTCTGTTTCCAACAGGGATACTGTATATAACAATGAAAATATCTAGGTTTGGGGTGCAAAGTTATTATTATTATTTATTATTATTATTTTTTGCGGTAGGCGGGCCTCTCACTGTTGTGGCCTCTCCCTTTGTGGAGCACAGGCTCCAGACACGCAGGCTCAGCGGCCATGGCTCACGGGCCCAGCCGCTCTGCAGCATGTGGGATCTTCCCGGACCAGGGCATGAACCCGTGTCCCCTGCATCGGCAGGCGGACTCTCAACCACTGCGCCACCAGGGAAGCCCCAAAGTTATTATTTTAAGAATCGGCTCTTTCTGTGCAACTGAACTTTGTAGCAGAATGGAGATTCAATGACCCTGTGACTGAAGCTGATCACCATGAATTGGATATGCTCTGACACAGAGCCACAGGCAGAAGTTGTTTGTAAGAGAACAGGTTTGCAAGTCTGGGAAGCACAAGTACATTTCATGAGCAGGTGGCTCAGACTCCTATCACATCTTCTGCTTCTCCATCTTTTTTCCCCACGATTTACATGTATGACCTCATGGGGAATTCCTTATGACAGGCTGGTTCACAGATGGTTCTGCCTGAGATGCTGGCACCAACTAACTCTAAGGGGACAGCTGGACCACAACAGCCTCACTCAAGGGAGGCCCTAAAGAACAGGGCAAGGGATATCCTCCAAGTGGGCAAAACCTTGAGTAGGACATTTAGTTTTTCACTTTGTCTGGAATGACACATTTGCCATGGTGTTATTTCATACAATACTGCTTCTGATCAAGGCATTCACTTCACAATCAAAGGAACAGGGTAATAAGCTCATGAAATTCACACATCCTACTCTATTCCCTGTTACCCAGAAGCAGTGGTCATTATATGTTGATAGAACGGCCTGAGAAGACTCCATTATGGTACCCACTGGGAGGGAGCACCCTATATGTGGTATATGCTTTGAACCAGCAAGCAATCATCAGAATACATGAGTCTAGAAGTCAAAGAAGCATAATTGGAAATGGTTTTTCTCACTAGTATGCCTAATATCTCTTCTGCAGAATTGTTGCTTCCCATCCCTAAAACTGTGTGCATTGCTGGTTTGGAGGTCCTAGTTCTAAGGGGAGGGATACTTCTGCCAGAGAACTCAACAATGTGTCCATTGGATTGGAAGCTGAGGCTGTATCCTGTCACGTGAGACTCTTTATTACACTGTAAAGAGGAGAGTTACTGTCCTGGCCGGGGTAAATGATTCTGATTACTACAGAGAAACTGAGTTTCTGCTACACAAAGGAGGTAGGGAGGACGTACCTGGAAGATTCACTGGAGCGCCTCTCATGTGCCTCTCCCATGTCCAATGGGAAATGTTAGTGGACAATCTTGTGGATTAAATTGTGTCCCCCCAAAAGATCTGTTTAAGTCCTAAACTCTGGTACCCGTGAATGTGATCTTATTTGGAAATAGGGTCCTCGCAGTTGTAATCAAGTTAAGATTAGGTCACATTGGATTAGGGTGGGGGATCAATATGACCTCCAATATGATGGGTGCCCTTATAAGAAGTAGAGAAGAGACACAAACACACAGAGGAAGAATGCCACCTGACAACAGAGGCAGAGATTGGAGTTATGTAGGACCAAAGCAAGTAATGACAAGGTTTACAGCCACCACCAGAAGATAGTGTTACCGAATTAATTCCTATGGGTCCTAGCTTGGCTGAGGCCCTCTACCTTGACGAGGGAGGGCTCGTTTCCCATTTGGGTTTGAATAGGTGAATAACGAAACTGAAGCTAATTTTAAACAGTAGAGACAAACGGAGGAGGAGTGAGGCTAATGATGGAAAGGCATAAGCATTAGTCTACTGGGAAAGGAGCATGTGAGGGAGTGGGAGTGTCACCCCCTTTTCATCCATTTTTGTCCTAATGTTCAGTCATGGCCATTGGTTGGTATGTCATTTAATATACTCATATGGTAAAATCAATGTATAATGAGACTCAGGGTCTGTTGGAGGTCCGATCCGTTGCCATCTTAGTCCAGGCTGGTGCCATCTGGGTTTTTGTTTGTTTATAGCTTCCTTTTTTTTTTAATCTCTGGACCCTTTTTTTAGTTTTCTCAGATGTGGGATTTATTTTAGATAGAGAAATTCTATTGTCTTTTCTTTTTTAACATTTTTATTGGAGTATAATTGCTTTACAATGGTGCGTTAGTTTCTGCTTTATAAAAAGTGAATCAGTTATACATGTACATATATCATATCTCTTCCCTCTTGCGTCTCCCTCCCTCCCACCCTCCCTATCCCACCCTTCTAGCTGGTACATGGCACTGAGCTGATCTCTCTGTGCTATGCGACTGCTTCTCACTAGCTATCTATTTTATATTTGGTAGTGTATATATGTCCACTACCACTCTCTCACTTTGTCCCAGCTTACTCTTCCCCCTCCCTGTATCCTCAAGTCCATTCTCTAGTAGGTCGGTGTCTTTATTCCCATCTTGCCCCTAGGTTCTTCATGACCTTTTTTTTTTTTTTTTTTGGCTTCCATATATGTGTTAGCATATGGCATTTGTTTTTCTCTTTCTGACTTACTTCACTCTGTGTGACAGACTTTAGGTCTATCCACCTCACAACAAATAACTCAATTTTGTTTCTTTTTATGGCTGAGTAATATTCCATTGTATATATGTGCCACATCTTCTTTATCCATTCATCTGTTGATGAACACTTAGGTTGTTTCCATGTCCTGGCTATTGTAAATAGAGCTGCAATGAACATTGTGGTACATGACTCTTTTTGAATTATGGTTTTCTCAGGGTATATGCCCAGTAGTGGGATTGCTGGGTCGTATGGTAGTTCTATTTTTCATTTTTTAAGGAACCTCCATACTGTTCTGCATAGTGGCTGTATCAATTTACATTCTCACCAACAGTGTATGAAGGTTCCCTTTTCTCCACACCCTCTCCAGCATTTATTGTTTGTAGATTTTTTGATGATGGCCATTCTGACTGGTGTGAGATGATATCGCATTGTAGTTTTGATTCGCATTTCTCTAGTGATTAATGATGTTGAACATTCCTTCATGTGTTTGTTGGCAATCTGTATATCTTCTTTGGAGAAATGTCTATTTAGGTCTTCTGCCAATTTTTGGATTGGGTTGTTTGTTTTTTGGATATGGAGCTGCATGAGCTGCTGGTAAATTTTGGAGATTAATCCTTTGTCAGTTGCTTCATTTGCAAATATTCTCTCCCATTCTGAGGGTTGTCTTTTGGTCGTGTTTATGGTTTCTTTGCTATGCAAAAGCTTTTAAGTTTCATTAGGTCCCATTAGTTTATTTTTGTTTTTATTTCCATTTCTCTAGGAGCTGGGTCAAAAAGGATCTTGCTGTGATTTATGTCATAGAGTGTTCTGGCTATGTTTTCCTCTAAGAGTTTGATAGTGCCTTGCGTTACATTTAGGTCTTTAATCCATTATGAGTTTATTTTTGTGTGTGGTGTTAGGGAGAGTTCTAATTTCATTCTTTTACATGTAGCTGTCCAGTTTTCCCAGCACAAGTTTTTGAAAAGGCTGTCTTGTCTCCATTGTATATTCTTGCCTCCTTTGTCAAAGATAAGGTGACCATAGTGTGTGGGTATATCTCTGGGCTTTCTATCCTGTTCCATTGATCTATATTTCTGTTCTTGTGACAGTGCCATACTGTCTCGATTACTGTAGCTTTGTAGTCTAGTCTGAAGTCCAGGAGCCTGATTCCTCCACCTCCATTTTTCGTTCTCAAGATTGCTTTGGCTATTCGGGGTCTATTGTGTTTCCATACAAATTGTGAAATTTTTTGTTCTAGTTCTGTGAAAAATGCCATTGGTAGTTTGATAGGGATGGCATTGAATCTGTAGATTGCTTTGGGTAGTAGAGTCATTTTCACAATGTTGATTCTTCCGATCCAAGAACATGGTATATCTCTACATCTATTTCTATCATCTTTAATTTCTTTCATCAGTGTCTTATAATTTTCTGCATACAGGTCCTTTGTCTCCTTAGGTAGGTTTATATCTGGATATTTTATTCTTTTTTTGCAATGGTAAATGGGAGTGTTTTCTTAATTTCTCTTTCAGATTTTCATCATTAGTGTATAGGAATGCCACAGATTTCTGTGCATTAATTTTGTATCCTGCTACTTTACCAGATTCATTGATTAGCTCTAGTAGTTTTCTGGTAGCATCTTTAGGATTCTCTATGTATAGTATCATGTCATCTGCAAACACTGACAGCTTTACTTCTTCTTTTCTGATTTGGCTTCCTTTTATTTCTTTTTCTTCTCTGCTTGCTGAGGCTAAAACTTCCAAACCTATGTTGAATAAGAGTGGTGAGAGTGGACAATCTTGTCTTGTTCCTGATCTTACTGGGAATGGTTTCAGATTTCACCATTGAGGATGATGTTGGCTGTGGGTTTGTCATATACAGCTTTTATTATGTTGAAGAAAGTTCCTTCTACGCCTACTTTCTGCAGGGATTTTATCATAAATGGAAGTTGAATTTTGTCAAAAGCTTTCTCTGCATCTATTGAGATGATCATATGGTTATTCTCCTTCAATTTGTTAATATAGTGTTTCACACTGATTGATTTGTGTATATTGAAGAATCCTTGCATTCCTGCGATAAACCCCACTTGATCATGGTGTATGATCCTTTTAATGTGCTGTTGGATTGTGTTTGCTAGTATTTTGTTGAGGATTTTTGCATCTATGTTTATCAGTGTTACTGGCCCGAAGTTTTCTTTTTCTGTTACATCTTTGTCTGGTTTTGGTATCAGGGTAATGGTGGCCTCGTAGAATGAATTTGGGAGTGTTCCTAACTCTGTTATATTTTGCAAGCATTTGAAAAGGGTAGGTGTTAGCTCTTCTCTAAATGTTTGATAGAATTTGCCCGGGAAGCCATCTGGTCTAGAGCTTTTGTTTTTTGGAAGATTTTTAATTACAGTTTCAATTTCAGCACTTGTGATTTGTCTTTTTGTATTTTCTATTTCTTCCTGGTTCAGTCTCAGAAGGTTGTGCTTTTCTAAGAATTTGTCCATTTCGTCCAGGTTGTCCATTTTATTGGCATATAGTTGCTTGTAGTAATCTCTCATGATCCTTTGTATTTCTGCAGTGTCAGTTGTTACTTCTCCTTTTTCATTTCTAATTCTATTGATTTCAGTCTTCTCCCTTTTTTTCTTGATGAATCTGGCTAATGGTTTATCAATTTTGTTTATCTTCTCAAAGAACCAATTTTTAGTTTTATTGATCTTTGCTATCATTTCCTTCATTTCTTTTTCATTTATTTCTGAACTGATCTTTGTGATTTCTTTCCTTCTGCTAACTTTGGGGGTTTTTTTGCTTTTCTTTCTCTAATTGCTTTAGTTGTAAGGTTAGCTTGTTTATTTAAGATGTTTCTTTTTGCTTAAGGTAGGATTGTATTGCTATAAACTTCCCTCTTAGAATTGCTTTTGCTGCATTCCATAGATTTTGGGTCATAACGTTTTCGCTGTCATTATTTTCTAGGTATTATTTGATTTCCTTTTTTTATTTCTTCACTGATCTCTTGGTTATTAAGTAGTGTATTGTTTAGGCTCCATGTGTTTGTATTTTTTACAGACTTTTTCCCCATAATTGGTAGCTAGTCTCATAGCATTGTGGTCAGAAAAGATACTTGATATGATTTCAATTTCCTTAAATTTACAAAGGCTTGATTTGTGACCTAAGCTATGATCTATCCTGGAATCTTCCATGAGCACTTGAGAAGAAAGTGTATTCTGTTGTTTTTGGATGGAATGTCCTATAAATATCAATTAAGTTAATCTTGCTTAATGTATCATTTAATGCTTGTGTTTCCCTATTTATTTATCATTTTGGATGATCTGTCCATTGGTGAAAGTGGGGTGTTAAGGTCCACTACTATGATTGTGTTACTGTGATTTCCCCTTTTATGGCTGTTAGTATTTGCCTTATATATTGAGGTGCTCTAATGTTGGGTGCATAAATATTTACAATTCTTATGTCTTCTTCTTGGATTGATCCCTTGATCATTATGTAGTGTCCTCCTTTGTCTGTTTTTGTTTGTTTGTTTGTTTGTTTGTTTTTTGGGGTATGCAGGCCTCTCACTCTTGTGGCCTCTCCCATTGTGGAGCACAGGCTCTGGACGTGCAGGCTCAGCGGCCATGGCTCATGGACCTAGCTACTCTGCGGCATGTGGGATCTTCCCGGACTGGGGCACGAACCCGCATCCCCTGAGTCAGCAGGTGGAATCTCAACCACTGCGCCACCAGAGAAGCCCCTTTGTTTCTTTTAATAGTCTTTGTTTTAAAGTCTATTTTGTCTGATATGCGAATTGCTACTCCAGCTTTCTTTTAATTTCCATTTGCATGGAATATATTTTTCCATCCCCTCACTTTCAGTCTGTATGTGTCCCTAGGTCTGAAGTGGGTCTCTTGTAGACAGCATATATATGGGTCTCATTTTTGTATCCATTCAGCCAGTCTATGTCTTTTGGTGGGAGCATTTAATCCATTTACATTTAAGGTAATTATCAGTAGGTATGTTCCTATTGCCATTTTCTTAATTGTTTTGGGTTTATTATTGTAGGTCTTTTCCTTCTCTGTGTTTCCTGCCTAGAGAAGTTCCTTTAGCATTTGTTGTAAAGCTGTTTTGCCGGTGCTGAAGTCTCTTAGTTTTTGCTTGTCTGTAAAGCTTTTAATTTCTCTGTCAAATCTGAATGAGATCCTTGCTGGGTAGAGTAATCTTGGTTGTAGGTTTTTCTCCTTCATCACTTTAAATATGTCATGCCACTCCCTTCTGGCTTGCAGAGTTTCTGCTGAAAGATCAGCTGTTAACCTTATGGGGATTCCCTTGTGTGTTATCAGTTGTTTTTCCCTTGCTGCTTTTAATATGTTTTCTTTGTATTTAATTTTTGACAGTTTGATTAATACGTGTCTTGGCATGTTTCTCCTTGGATTTATCCTGTATGGGACTCTCTGTTCTTCCTGGACTTGATTACCTATTTCCTTTCCCATATTAGGGAAGTTTTCAACTATAATCTCTTCAAATATTTTCTCAGTCCCTTTCTTTTTCTCTTTTTCTTCTGGGACCCCTATAATTTGAATGTTGGTGCTTTTAATGTTGTCCCAGAAGTCTCTGAGCCTATCCTCAATTCTTTTCATTCTTGTTTCTTTATTGTGCTCTGCAGTAGTTATTTCCACTATTTTATCTTCCAGGTCACTTATCCGTTCTTCTGCCTCAGTTATTCTGCTATTGATCCCTTCTAGAGAATTTTAATTTTCATTTATTGTGTTGTTCACCACTGTTTGTTTGCTCTTTAGTTCTTCTAGGTCCTTGTTAAATGTTTCCTGTATTTACTCCATTCTATTTCCAAGATTTTTGAACATCTTTGCTATCATTATTCTGAATTATTTTTCAGGTAGACTGCCTATTTCCTCCTCATTTGTTAGGTGTGGTGAGTTTTTACCTTGCTCCTTCATCTGCTGTGTTTTTCTCTGTCTTCTCATTTTGCTTAACTTACTGTGTTTGGGGTCTCCTTTTCACAGGCTGCATGTTTGTAATTTCCATTGATTTTGGTGTCTGCCCCCAGTGGCTAAGCTTGGTTCGGTGAGTTGTGTAGGCTTGCTGGTGGAGGGGACTAGTGCCTGTTTTCTGGTGGGTGAGGCTGGATCTTGCCTTTCTGGTGGGCAGGTCCATGTCTGGTGGTGTGTTTTGGGGTGTCTGTGTCCTTATTATGATTTTAGGCAACCTCTCTGCTAATGGGTGGGGTTATGTTCCTGTCTTGCTAGTTGTTTAGCATAGGGTGTCCAGCACTGTAGCTTGCTGGTTGATGAGTGGAGCTGGGTGTTGGTGTTGAGATGGAGATCTCTGGGAGATTTTCACCATTTAATATTATGTGGGGCTGGGAGGTCTCTTGTGGACCAATGTTATGAACTTGGCTCTCCCACCTCAGAGGCACAACCCTGACTCCTGGCTGGAGCACCGAAACCCTGTCATCCACATGGCTCAGAATAAAAGGGAGAAAAAAAGAGATAAAGAAAAAAAGATAAAATTAAATTAAATTAAATTAAAGTTATTAAAATAAAAACCAAAAAATAATTGTTAAAAAAATTTAAAAATTATTTTAAAAAAAGAAATAAAGAAGGAAGGGAACACCCAAACCAAAAAACAAATCCACCAATGATAACAAGTACTCAAAACTATACTAAAAAAAAAAAAAAAAAAAAAAACACTGAAAACCGACAGACAGAACCCTAGGACAAATGGTAAATCAAAGCTATACAGACAAAATCACACACAGAAGCATATGCATACACACTCACAAAAAAGAGAAAAAGGGAGCAAATTATATATATCGTTGCTCCCAAAGTCCACCTCCTCAATTTGGGATGATTCATTGTGCATTCAGGTATTCCACAAATGCAGGGTACATCAAGTTGATTGTGGAGATTTAATCCGCTGCTCCTGAGGCTGCTGGGAGAGATTTCCCATTCTCTTCTTTGTTTGCACAGATCCCGGGATTCAGCTTTGCATTTGGCCCTGCCTCTGCCTGTAGGTCACCTGAGGGCATCTTTTCTTCCCTCAGACAGGACGGGGTTAAAGGAGCAGCTGACTCGGGGGCTCTGGCTCACTCAAGCCGGGGGGAGGGAGGGGCAAGGATGTGGAGCGAGCCTTGCGCGGCAGAGTCTGGTGGGACGTTGCACCAGTCTGAGGTGTGCTGTGCGTTCTCCCGGGGAAGTTGTTCCTGGACCACGGGACCCTGGCAGTGGCAGGCTGCACAGGCTCCCAGGAGGGGAGGTGTGGATAGTGACCTGTGCTTGCACACAGGCTTCTTGGTGGCTACAGCAGCAGCCTTAGCATCTCATGCCTGTCTCTGGGGCCCATGCTGATAGCCACAGCTTGCACCCATCTCTGGAGCTCCTTTAAGCAGTGCTCTTAATCCCTTCTCCTCACGCACCAGGAAACAGAGGCAAGAAAATGTCTCTTGTCTCTGTGGCAGTTCCAGATCTTTTCCTGGACTCCCTCTGGGCTAGCTGTGGTGCACTAGCCCCCTTCAGGCTGTGTTCATGCAGCCAACCCCAGTCCTCTCCCTGGGATCTGACCTCCGAAGCCCAAAGCCCGAGCCTCAGCTTCCAGCCTCCACTCATCCCCGCGGGTGAGCAGACAAGCCTCTCGGGCTGGTGAGTGCTGGTAGACACCGATCCTCTGTGCGGGAATCTCTCTGCTTGGCCCTCTGCATCCCTGTTGCTGTGCTCTCCTCTGAGGCTCTGAAGCTCCCCCCCTCTGCCACCCGCAGCCTCTGCCCATGAAGGGGCTTCCTAGTGTGTGGAAACCTTTCCTCCTTCACAGCTCCCTCCCACTGGTGCATGTCCCATCCCTATTATTTTGTCTCTGCTTATTATTTTTTTCTTTTGCCCTACCCAGGTACATGGGGAGTTTCTTGCCTTTTGGGAGGTCTGAAGTCTTCTGCCAGCTTTCAGTAGGTGTTCTGTAGGGGTTGTTCCATGTGTATATGTATTTCTGATGTACTTGTGGGGAGGAAGGTGATCTCCACGTCTTACTCTTTGGCCATCTTGAAGCTCCTCTATCTCTGAACCCTTTAACTTAAAGATTATGTTAACTCTTAACGGAATTCCTTGGTTGTCCAGTGGTTAGAGCTCTGCGCTTCCACTGCAAGGGGCATGGGTTTGATGACTGGTCAGAGAACTAAGCTCATGTGGCTTAATATCATAAAAACAGACAACCCAGTCAAAAGATGGGCAGAAGACCTAAATAGACATTTCTCCAAAGAAGACATACAGATGGCCAAGACGCACATGAAAAGATGCTCAACATCACTAATTATTAGAGAAATGGAAATCAAAACTACAATGAGATATCGCTTCACACCAGTCAGAATGGTTATCATCAAAATATCCACAAACAATAAATACTGGAGAGGGTGTGGAGAGAAGGGAACTATCCTACACTGTTGGTGGGAATTCAAATTGGTACAACCACTGTGGAGAACAGTATGGAGGTTTCTTTAAAAACTAAAAATAGAGCTACCATATGATCCTTCATTCCTTCTCCTGGACATATACCTAGAGAAAAACATGGTCTGAAAGGATACATGCACCACAATGTTCATAGCAGCACTATTGACAACAGCCAAGACATGGAAGCAACGAAAATGTCGATCTACAGATGAATGAATAAAGAATATGTGATACGTATATATAATGGAATATTACTCAGCCATAAAAAAACCAAAATAATGCCATTTGTAGCAACATGAATGGACCTAGAGATTATCATACTAAGTGAAGTAAGTCAGACAGAGAAAAACAAATATCTTATGATATCATATTGCTTATATGTGGAATCTAAAAAATGATACAAATGAGCTTATTTACAAAAAAGAAACAGACTCACAGACTTAGAGAACGAACTTATGGTTACTGGGGAGGGAGGGATAGTTAAGGAGTTTGGGATTGACATGTACACACTGCTCTATTTAAAATGGATAACCAGCAAGGACCTATTGTATAGCACGGGGAACTCTGCTCAGTATTATGTAACAACCTAAATGGGAAAAGAATTTGAAAAAGAATAGATACATGTATATGTATAATTGAATCACTTTGCTGTACACTTGAAACTAACACAACATTTTTAATCAACTATAGTCCAATATAAAATTAAAAACTTAAAAAATATTATGTTAACTCTTGCTAAAGGTAGGGGTTGGAGGGTGTTGAGCAAACACCTGGAGCAGCCCTGGCAACACTAGGAAAGCGGCATGAGATGGATTCTCCCTCAGAACTTCCAGAATAAACTGACCCTGCTGATGCATTGATTTCAGACTTCTGGCCTCCAGAACTGTGACAAAATAATTTTTTGTTGTTTTTAAGCCACCTGGTTTGTGGTAATTTGTTCCAGCAGCCCTTGGAAATGAATACAAATGACAATAGCAATTTCATAAAGGCAAGACAGCTAAGGACTCAGACCCTTCAGGAATTAGAGTTTGGGTCACCTCTTCCTTAGGGGCCTGTGTGTTTGTGTCCATTTAAACTTTCGGATGGAAGTGTGTAAGTGTTTAGTATGAGAATGTGGCATATATTCAGTGTGAAGGTGACATGAGTTACCATCAGTTTTACCAGAAGGTGCCCACCCAACAGGGACCTAAAGAGGGAATCTCTGTCATTTCCATTGAGTCACTTGCTTGCTCTCTCATAGCAGATGCTGGGTGAGACCCCTGCCCCCACTCACTCAGTTCCAAACTCAGTGGCAGAGTTCTCACCTCACTCAGAATGGGGTCCACATTCTGTCAGAAGGCAGAACCAGTCCTCTTCTCAGACCTCCACACATTCCCCATAAAGAAGCTCCCATGAGCTCCTTTCATCTTCTCGCTAATCTCAATTACAAGTTGTCTTCCTCCCATTGCATGAACTCCTCCAGTCCCATGAATTCTGTGATCATCACAGCTTTGATCCTAGCCACATCTTCCCCCCCCACCAGTACTACCCTCCACTTACCCAGAAACCCGCTAATTTCCAAAATGCTCTATTCATGTACCATACCTCCTGTGACATCCTCACATGGCTGTAACTCGCTAGTACTGTGTAATGTGTGTTTAATTCCTCTCCATTCAGTTTATGAGCTTTTGCTTTGTCAATGAAAAGATATTGCCTGCCATATCAGTAAACAAAGAATGTTGCAGCCATCAAGCCATCACATTACAGCCACCCAGATGGATGGTGAGCCCTGAGGGAACTCAGGATGGAAGAGGACGCCCACCACCAAACCATCAGACACTGCAGCCACCCCCAATGGTGCAGCCTGAGGAGACTCAGGATGAGAAAGCACAGGATACTGACCCCAGAGAGCTGAGGTACATATCAAAGGAATGATTTCAGTGAGCCCAGACTGTTGCATCTCCCCATACATAGAAAAACACTAAATTCATTAACTTGAGATATCTGCTTTCCTTTAATTAACAGTAATCTTTTGATGTTCTGACCACCTGGTCTTTGCTGCAGAAACTCCTATATGTCCTGGCTCCTCCCTTACCTCTTTGGAGCAGTCCCTCAGAGCTACCTGAGAGGCTGTGTCCCAGGCTTAAGTCTTCAGTTTTGTCTGGAAATTAAAACATATTTCTCAACTTTTAAGTTGTGCATTTGTTTTTATTCAACAGTTTCATTAGCTCATGCTCCCATATTCCTTAAGATTTCTTCCACCCGGCTTGAAATTCTCCCTATTGTCTCCTTTGCTCGCTAAAGTTGATAGGTCACTAAGTTATATTTACTCTTCTCCGAAAGTATTTTTGTTATTGTTGCCTGCTCTACTCTTACTGGTGTTGTCAGCACTAGTTCTACAACTACAAGAGCAATAATTGTAAAGATGATGGCATACAGTAAGTGTTCACTGTCCTCTCAGCACTGTATGATACGGAGTACTTTCCCTGGATCATCTCATAATCCTCACCTTAACCTCATGAAATAGATGTTATCATTATTTTCAGTTTACTTATAAGGAAACTGAGGCTTCTGGAGGTTAAGCAATTTGCCCAAAGTCACAAAGCATGGAAAACTCTAATTCATTTGTGACAGAAATAGCTTTAAACAGAGACCATCCACACCGAAGATATTTTGGGAGATCCTAACTAAGGGTGTAGGATGTCCAAGATTCAGACTCACTGAACTCACTGAATTCACTCACTGGTTCTTAAAGGAAGTTTGCTTTTTGACAAATTTAATCCCACAAAATTGAAGTATTGTCCCATTTCCTTCAAGAGAATTTGGCCTCAGGCAGCACTGATTCATGTAAACATCCACATTTTCAGATTTGCCAGCAAGCTGGTTGGTGGGAACAGGTCTTTGACTTTGTTTTTTTAATGATTTATTTATTTATTTATTTTTGGCTGTGTTGGGTCTTGGTTGCGGCATGTGGGATCTTTCGTTGTGGCACACAGGGCTTTTTATTGCGGCGCGTGGGCTCTGTAGTTGTGGCGAGCGGGTTCCAGGGCACGTGGGCTCTTTAGTTGTGGTGAGTGTGTTCCAGAGCACATGGGCTCTGTAGTTTGTGGCACATGGGCTCTAGTGGAGACATGAGAGCTCAGTAGTTGTGGCGTGTGGGCTTAGTTACCCTGCTGCGTGTGGGATCTTAGTTCCATGGCCAGGGATCAAACCTACATCCTTTGCACTCTAAGGCAGATTCTTTACCACTGGACCACCAGGGAAGTCCCCAGGCCTTTGACTTGGAATATAAAACCTCGTGGTTTTAAAGCAGAGCTGAGTGGTGCCCAAGAGTTTTGCGATGGTGCCCTGGTGTCACCATGAAGGCCAGACTGGGAGGCAGGGGGCAGAGACCAAGCTTCACCAACCACAGCTGCACTTTTGTATATGTATATGCATGTATCTGTGTATATGTACATGTGTGTATGTGATATGATATGCATATGTGCATACACATAGGATATGTGTATATATGGCTACATGTACTTACATATGAAATGTACATGACAGGCACATGCATGTGTGCATTTATATGAATGTACATGTGTATACATAAATGTGTGTGTATATACTGGGTTAATTTTCACCTGGAAACAACATTCAGATGCCTTAGAAACATAGTTTGAGATCCACAGCTTTAGGATTACCTACTCATTTTAACAGAAGACAGCAATAAAAAAACAAAGAACTGAGGGTCAGAGAGAGTAAATCTATAGCAGAAGAAACATGAATATTTAATGACAACTACTAAAATGTTTCCCCATTGTGATCAGATGATTGTTCCCTGGGGTCTTCTCTCTCGAAGGCCAAGAGTAGGAACTCCTTGAGGATAAGGATGAGTCATTGACACCCTTCAGGCCTGGGGCTGGCTGTGGCTGTTAGTCTGGGGCTCTAGAACTCAGAACTCATCAGCCAGTGAGGAGTGACCACAAGGCATGGAAAAGGTCAGAGCAGTGCTTCCTGATGCAGTGACTTTTCATACCCCCTCACTGGGGCAGGTGAGGCTTGTACTATTTTTGTTGCTGATCTCCAGCTAGCCTGGGAATCACAGTGTCTGGGGACTTGATTGTATGATGTACCTTTTATCCTCTGGATAATTTTTATGATTCTGCTTGTTACTTTATAGGGTGAGTTCAGTGGCCCCTGTGAACCCAGCCATGATCTGCAACTTTACTCTTAAATGATGATCTTATTAAGGAACAGGTACCACAGAACTAGCATAAGGATAACAGAAGCCATTATTTCAAATTAGTAAATGTTTAGTTTTTTTGTCTCACTAAAATTTACCTCTCACAGACCCCAAGAGAAGAGAAAAAAAGAAAGATGAAAAGATGTAACCAGCAATGGAAATTATTCTCTTACTTCAAATTATGCCTAGGATAATTTGACCTGTAGCTAGAAATGGCCAGTTCCATCTGGATTTAGGCTCAGAGAACCAAAAGGCAGGGGCTTCATGTGGGGAGGGAGTTGGGTGAACCTTGCCAAGGCCTGCCATCCCATCCAGGACTATGGGAGGTTCTGCCCTATGCTAAAAATTAGCACACTGAGCTCCCGGATTCATTTGATTCTTCCTAGATTGCAGCATGCCAAGTGGTGTCCATAACGTGGCACTCAGGCGATATGGCTTCCTTCAGACTGTGGACAAAGAATGTCAGTAAACAAAGAACACTGTGGCCATGGAGTTATCAGCTACTGCAGCTGCCCCCTAAGGTGCACCCTGAGAATTCAGGATGGAGAAAAACAGGATACTGGCCCTAGATAGTTAAGATGAATATCAAAGGAATAATTTCAATGAGCCCAGAATCTTACATCTTGTCATACGTAGAAAAGCACTAAAATCATTAACTTGAGATGTCTGAGGGTTTTTTTCTGTGATTAACAGTAATCTTTTGATATTAGACTACATGATTTTTTTTTTCAGCAAAATCTTTTTTCTTTTTTTTTTTTGTGGTACGCGGGCCTCTCACTGTTGTGGCTTAGCCCGTTGCGGAGCACAGGCTCCGGACGCGCAGGCTCAGCGGCCATGGCTCACGGGCCCAGCCGCTCCACTGCCTGTGGGATCTTCCCAGGCCGGGGCACGAACCCGCGTCCCCTGCACTGGCAGGCGGACTGTCAACCACTGCGCCACCAGGAAAGCCCTCAGCAAAAACTTCTATATGGCTCCTCCCTTACCTCTCTGCAACAGTTCCTCAGAGCTATCTGAGAGGCTGCCTTCCTGGGCTGTAGTCATCAGTAATGTCCTCGAATAAAACATGATTCTCAACTTTCCGGTTGTGCAGGTATTTCAGTCGACAAGACTCAAAAGAGCAAACACAAATTAAAAGGCTAAGGTAGCTTTCTTTTTAGCAGATTACTAACAGAGACTTATGTTCTTTGCAAACATTTATTTAAAAAAAAAATCTTGTTCTAGTCCTGATCTGGACCAGAACTTTTTGTGTGACATAATGCATAAACCTTATCCTAGGAAGAAATTAGCATTCTGGATTAATGCTTTAGCGTTTTTACAAAGGATTTTAATGGACTAAGAATTCTTCCAAAATATGACATAAATGAACCTATCTACAAAACAGAAACAGACTCACAGACATAGAGAACAGACTTGTGGTTTCCAAGGGGGAGGGAGGGTGGGGGAAGGATGGAGTGGGAGATTGGAATTAGTGGATGCAAACTAGTATATATAGAATGGATAAACAACAAGGTCCTACTGTATAGCACAGGGAACTATATTCAATATCCTGTGATAAACCATAATGGAAGAGTATGAAAAATAACTTATATATGTATAACTGAATCACTTGGCTGTACAGCAGAAATTAACTCTACATTGTAAATCAACTATGCTTCAATAAAATTTAAAAAAAAGAATTCTTCTGGACATTAGCTACACACCTGCTCTGCTGACCATCAGCCTTGAGAGGGGTTGACAACCCTGACTGGGTCCCTAGGACTGGACAGACTCAACTCTGCCTTCAGCAGGTGTGCTGTTCCTTGCATCCACACCTTCAACCATTTAGCCATTGTTTTCTATAAAATTTCTTACCAAAAGTCAGTCTTTGAATTGGCTTGCAGGAAGTCTTATCCCTTGTAGCATGCCTAACTAAAGTTATAAGAAATGTATGACATACTGAAAGGTGAGTGGAAGGCATAGTAGATGTAGATTACTTTTTCCCTGATGTTTTCAATTATTTGAAAATACCCATTATCTCCTTTGACAGCATCCATGTATGGTAGGCATCACTGGCCCCATTTTAAGGGTGAGGAAGTATAGAGTTAAGAAGGTGAAGGGATCTGCCATAAAGCTCATGACAAAGAAAGGTTCAGGTTTTACTTAGACCCCCATTTGGTTTTTAACTATGATGTTCTTGGGTCTTTCCTTGACACCAGAAGTGCCTTCAGAAGGATGCTTATACATCACCATTGACTGCTGGAGTGGAAAGAAGGGAGTGCAAAGACCAACATACAGATTTATGGGGAATCAAACTTGCCTGGAATATACAAACCTGCCCTGGAACTCTCTTTTTGTTCCTGAGCCAAGGACAGATGCCAAGGCATCTCTGTGCTTATGGACACACAGCACCTGAAAGACACATGATGTTGTGGGAATTTGAAAGTGAAAAGTCAAGGTGCTTTTCCCAAAGCTTCCTTTGTTTTCCATCAGCAATAGCCATGAGGGTGCAATCGGGTTTGTTTTCTCTCCTCTCTCAGCAATCCCTCCATCTGCGGCCGTCCGCCTACCTCCTTATGGAAAAGAACTTGCAAAGGGTTGTAACCGAGCAGGACCCTATGAGGCCTTCCCAGAATAGACCCCCACCTCTGCCTGCCTTTTGTCTGTAGAAGAACTTTAGTCAAAGAATAAATTTAATCAGAGAAGTGAGAAAATGCAGAAAGAAAGGAATACAGTCAAGCAAAACAAAATAATAATACTTTAGCCATTAAACAAAGTCAAGGACCTTTAGTTCCTCCTCAAGGACTATAGATAATATTCTGAGCCATGTCCTTTGAGCTGTTTTGCAGATACTGAAGCCCCCACCAGGTGGAAGAAGTAAACCATATGCTGCTGACAAACATGTAGACCTCAGACAAACTGGAACCCGAAGGTTGATGATCCTGACTCTGGGTTACCTCACCAGCAACCAATCAGAAGAATGTCCACAAGCTGACCACGCCCAGCTCCTTGAATACTATAAGATGCCTCACTACCCCCTCCAGGGTGGGTCACACAGTCTTGAGGACATTAGCCCTCTGTAGCCCCCTTTGCCTGGCAAAACAATAAAGCTATTCTTTTCTACTTCACTCAGAACTCTGTCTCTGTGTTTCTATTTGACACTGTTGAACAGCGGCTGAATTGCAGCAACAGGGTTGCAGACTTTTCACTCTTTTTGTTAGTAGATGTATTAATAGCACATAATTTCTGAAGAATTGGCTCTGGAAATTCCAGAATAAGAGCACAGATACAATTAAGAAACTAAGTCTTCCAAACATAATACTCTAAGAGATTTTTAACAGAGGGAAAAGATGTTGAGTCAGCCTTTTCAAGGCTTTTCAATGTGTGCTTTGAATTTTATGCTGGGGGTGGAGAGGAGCACAATCTGCTAGAGAGGCAGAGTGAGCATATCTGATTCCCTTCCACAGACTTGGAAACTGAGAAGAAATGAAGCAGACTTTGGAGACGCGATGTAATTGCAGTTTTCTGAGAACCAGCTTTATGTCTCCATCGTTTGTGTGCAGCCAAAGGGTGACAGCAGCAAGGAGGGCCTTTAAGGACCTTGATATTCAGGCTGGCCAACTTCATAGTAAGAATGCTGAATGAGGCAAAACTTCCTTGGAAAAGTGTTGAATCAGTGAATTTCAATGAAATGGCCCTCAGAAGCATAATATTTAATGATTTCAGCCTGCATTATTTATTGACTTGTGGGGAGTTTGTGGGTTTAACATTTTATTAATATGGCACCTGAGAAATAGGTCATCTGAGAAAGTTGTAGCCACTGGGAAATCTCCCCAGAAATACATTTTCATATTATCCACAGTGCACTTTGAGAACAGAGCAGAAGCTCTAGTATGTCTCTGGGGACAGATATAAAGTGTCAGTTCTTCTATAAGCCTTCTCTTCTCCAAGGAAATCAAATGGGAGTGAGGAAAATCCACACCTACTTTATTTCTCTCTTGATGACCTTGTGATTCTTTATTTTGTGCCTTCGAACCCATTAGGGCTGGGGAAGCTGCAATCTCTATCACCTAAGGTACCTTTGGCATCTAAGTGAGTCCTTTCTGTTATCATCCATTTAATGACCTCAGGGTATCAGGCATTATATAAAGCTTTCAGCATTGAGAATATAGCATCAAGAACAAACACAATCCATGTATAAGGGAATCTGAGAAGGGAGTCAATCTATAGCATGAGATTTAAATGAGGAACAATTCATTAATTTTCAGAACAAAAGGAAGACTCAATGTTCAGAATTGTTCCCTCCTATATTACATTACATACTACTTTAAGAAAGTGACAAATACAGAACAAACCACTATCAGATATTCTCCCTAAAGAGATTTTTAGAGATTTGCTTTAGAGATTTCATTGAATCTCCTCAACTGTTAACATTTCTATAAATTTATATTGATTAATAATACAACATTCTAAAATGCCATTTAAGGGATCAAGTGAGAAGTAAAGTTGTTAAGAGTGGTGAGAGTGGTTTTCTGTTTAATTAGTTGAACATTTTTATACATATACATATTTAAACATATATATGTATGTATGTATGTATGTATATGGCTGCCAGAGCTAGCACTGTGCCTGAAACACAGTAAGTGTTAAATGTGTATTTGTTGTTATTTTCCTATGTTCATGTGTTTATTAATTCTTTTTTGGACCTCAAGTGCAAAAATATATAGCTCACATCAGTGCCCTTAGAGCACAGCATCTCTTTTGTTTTATACCCTTTATCCCCATCCCTTACGCCGTTCCATCTGCCTACTGCAGGCCCCATTTTAATTACTCCCTTGTATGTGCTATTGTAAAACATGTAAACCTATTTTGTGTGCATATATTTTAAATCACATGAATGGGATGTTGCTGTATGTCCTGTTCAGCTTCTCACTTTTTCCCTCCAATATGTGTCCTTACAGTATCCTTGTTGATATGCGCACATCTTGTCTGTAGCATGCATCTAACATATTTTTAACATATCTATTACTTCAGTTGTTGTTGATTGAATTGTGTCTCCCCCAGGAGATATGCTGTACCCATGACTAGACCTTATTTAGAAGTAGGGTCTTTGCTGATGTAATCAAGCTAAGATTAGGTCAAACTGGATTAGGGTAGACCCTACTTCCAATGACTAGCATCCTTATAAGGAGAGAGATTTGAAGACACACATACACAGGAAAAAATTATGTGTGAAGACAGAGGCAGAGAATGGAGTCCTAGTGTCACAAAACAAAGAATGCCAAGGATTGCTGGCAACTACCAGAAGCTACAAGGGGCAAGAAAGTATTCTTTTATAGAGGCTTTAGAGGAAGCATTGCCCTGCTGACACCTTGATCTCAGACTTTCAGGTGCCACAACTGTGAAAGATTAAATCTATGTTGTTTTAGCCACCCAGTTTGTGGTAATTTGTTACAGTAGCCATAGAAAACTAGTACAAAGTCTCCAACTGTTACTGTAAAATTGTCTATTTCTTCCTTTAATTCTGTAAATGTTTGTTTCATACATTTTGGGACTCTGTTTTTTGACACATATATGCTTATAATTGTTATATCATCTTGATGAATTGAAAATTCATACTTAAAAGTCTGTTCCTCTAGAACTGCTATCAGTACCAAAATCTATATTAGAGTTATCCAGAGAAACACAACCAATAAACGTGTCTATAGATTGAAAAAGTTTTATTATAAGGATTTGGATCTCATTATTGTGGGGATTGGAATCCAAATCTGCAGTGTGGGCTGGTAAGCTCAAGACCTAGCAGAGCTGATGTTGCTGTTCTGGTTCTGAGGCTGGCAGACTGGAGACCCAGGATAACTGATGGCTCAACTGAAGTCTTAAGGCAATATACTGTAGAATTCTCTCTTACTCTGGGGAAGATTGGTCTTTTTATGTTCAGGCCTTCAACTGACTGGATGTGGTCCACCCACATTACAGAGGGCAGTCTGCTGCACTCTACTGTACCCTATTTTACTGATTAAAATGTTAATCTCATCCAAATACACTTTGCAGAAACACCTAGAACAATGTTTGACCAAACATCTGGGCATCCCATGGCCCAGTGTGTTTCATACATAAAATTAACCATCATATCACTCTTGCCGAGTCACCAAGTCAGGATGCTGCCACTTCAACTGCCAACTTTATGAGCACATGATGTAATAATGATGCTTCAGGGACTTCTAGTTTTAGCCTCAACATGTAAAGAGATTGGAAGTCAACCAAATTTACAATAAGAAAAAAGCTGAACAAACTTAAATTCAAAGACTTTTTTTGAACCCAAGAGAGAATTGAAGTCATGGGGAAAATTGTTCCCTGAAATCTAGAAATACAGGCAAATACAGAGAAAAAGAGTGCAGATAAATTTGCGAGGAACAAAAGTTTCTGGAAGCATAAACTTGTAGAATCTCATAAATAGAAATTTTGATGAATTTCTAGACAATGAGTATACAGTAGCTTGAGAGCAAGAAACTTCTGGGGTCCACAGTCTTAGAGGGTTTCCACACTTTTGTGAATTTTACCTCCAGGCACCTCATCAGGTTCTTATCAAAAGGAGCCAAGAAAAATCACCTCATTGCCTAGGAGGGAGAGGGGAAAAGTAACCATTTTGAAATATGCCCAGAATATTCTCTATAACAAAGACCTACTCTCCACAGAAAAAAACTTTATCTCACTTAGGTGGAAGGGCGATTATCCAATTCCAGTCCCTTCTAACCTTCCTGCCTCACTTAAAATAAATTACATTAAAGTTACTGCCAAGAGATTGAGGCCCACTAAAAACAAACAAACAAACAAACAAAAAAACCCACTTGAGATTGAATCATAAGATTATAGAACACTTTCCTGCCTGTCTTACCACTATGTCAACAGGGCTCCAATAAGTTAACAGTGGATTATAGCTAAAAGAGCTGCAAGACTCAGACTCTACTTAAGAAGTTCTTAGAGAAACTCAGACAACAACAGAGACAAAAACCAGAAAACTAGAGGAATTTGAAGCCCCTGGCACCTACACCTACAATAAACATTAATCTAGCCAGATTAACATAAAACCTCAGAGTAAAGGCAAATTTATATCAGTTTGTATTAACCTATCACGTTCAGATATCAAGAAAAATAACATTATAAGGCATGTTAAAAGGCAGGATAAAACAGAACGTGAAGCAAAGCAAATATCGGAACAAAACTCACATATGTCACATATTTTGGACTTATCAGAGAGGAAATTTAAGATAATTTTGATTAATTTGTTAAGAAATCTAATGAAAAGAAGTAAAATATGAAAGAATAGATGGATAGTTAAGAGGTGAAAGCTCTAAGAAAATTAAAAGAAAATGATAGAAATAAACATACACACAAACTGTTAACAAAATAAAAAATGCCTTTGATGGATTGATGAATAGACTGGATGAAAACAACCAAGGAAAGAATCAGTAAGCTTGAAACTATGTCAGCAGAAACTTCCCAAACTGAAATGCAAAAAAAAAAAAAAAAAGGGAAAAAAGAACAGTATATCCAAGAAAGAACTTTGAGAACTTTGGGACAATTTCAAAAGGTGTAACACATGTATGCAAAATGGAATACCAGTAAGAGAAAAAAAGAAAGAATGGAGAAGAATAAATATTTGAAGTAATAATTGCTAAAAGCCTTCCAGAGTTAATGATGGGCACCAAATCATAGATCTAAGAAGCTCAGAGAACACCAAGCCGTATAAATAACAAAGAATCTGCACCCAGGTATACCATAATATTCAAACTATTGAAAGAAAAAAACCCCACAAATATAAAATTCTATATCCAAAAAAATGAACCTATTTGTAGGGCAGGCATAGAGACATAGATATAGAGAACGGACATGTGGACACGGTGGGGAAGGGGAGGGTGGGGTTAATTGGGAGATTAGGTTTGACATAAATACACTACCATGCATAAAAAGATAGCTAGTGGGAACCTGCTGTATAGCACAGGGAGCTCAGCTCGGTGCTCTGTGATGACCTAGATGGGGGGGAAGGGGGAAGGGAGGTCCAAGATGGAGGGGATATAGGTATACATATAGCTGATTCACTTCATTGTACAACAGAAACGAACACAACATTGTAAAGCAATTTTACTCCAATAAAAAAGAGGAACCCCCCCCACAAATATAAAATTCTATATCCAAAAAATTTTTTTCAAAAGAGAATATAAAGAATTTTTCAAATGAACAAAAACTGAATGAATTCATCCCCCCCACAAGAAATGTTAAAAGAAGTTCTTCAAGAGAAGGAAAATGATAGAACAGAAACTTGGGTCTACATTTTAAAAATAAAAGGGAAACATTGGAGATGGAATAAATGAAAGTAAAATAAAATCTTTTAAAAAGTTCTTATTGATTCAATAGATACAAATTTGTTCAAAGCCATAATAGTAGCAATGCATTATGTAATTATATAAAATAGACAAGTGGAATAAAACACAGCAATTTTATAAGAGGAGACAGGGAGAGATTGGGAATATTCTGTTACAAGCTACCTGTACTACCAAGGAAGTGGTATCATGTGAAAGTAGATTTAGATTAGTTGTAAATGTATATAGAAAACTCTAGAGCAACCACTAAACATTTTTAAAGCATAATTGCTATGCTAAGAAAGAAGAAAAATATAATTATATTTTGTGCTACAGTAGAACCAGAGAAGATAGAAAAAGAGGGGAAAAAAGAAGGAAGTGTATGAATAGAAAAACTGTTACAAACATGGTAAATATGAATCCAACTATATCAATAATCACATTAAATGTAAAAGTTTTAAATATACCAATTAAAGGGCATATATTGTCAGAATGGATGAAAGAAACAAGATCCAACTGTATGTTGTCTACAATTTACTCATTTTGAATACAAAGACACAGACACATTAACAGTAAATGGGTGGAGGAAGATGACAGAGAAGGAAGCATCAGGAAACTGTCTTCCCGACTAGACAACAATTGCACTGGCAGAATCTGTCCAATATAACTATTTTGGACCCCAGGAGTCTATTAAAGGTTTGCAACTACCATGGGAAGAGTTGAACAGTAAATTGCAGTTAACTTCAGATGATTTCAGCTTTCATCAGAGTAGCAGCTATTCATCTCCTCCCCTTTGTCTCATGCAGGCAGCTGTATATGTGTTTCACCAGATATCTGCACACAATTTACAAGAACAAGAGTGGAAGAAAATAACACTGTTCTTCAAGTATAAGGAATCTGTGTTCTGATTGTTGCTTCTGATCACAGAAGTGCAGACAAAGAGGCAGGTGGCCACTGTTGTTGCACCTGCCCCATGTGCTGCAATCCCCTCCCCTTCTGGCTGAAATAACTTTCAGGGGATTTAAAGAGCAGACACCCTTTACTCTTCCCATTAATTTTTTTTCCTTTTGGGACCCAAGCATTAAAGACTAGAACATTAAAAAACAAACAAACAACAAAACAACAACAAAAACTTCATATATACAGAAAATTAAAAGGTAGATGCACCTGCCCAGGGAAAGATGCAGGCTTAGAAAAGATCTGACAAGACCTTAAGTCTACACCTCAGGTTGATCTTTAACACAGAGACAGACTTCAACAATTAAAAAAAAATAAACAACAGCAATAATAAAACCCAGTAAACCCTGGGAAAGGGGGAGAATCTCATTTTCAGTGTTACCACATTATTAGATTCAAACGTCCATTTCTCAGCCATAACAAATCATGAGGCATGTGAAGATACAGGAATTTATAGCCCATCCAAAGGGAAAAAAATAAATCAATAAAAACTGTCCTTGAAAAAGACCTGATGGCAAATCTACTAGACAAAGAATGTAAAACAACTGTATGCAAGATGCTCAGAGTACTAAAGAAAGATGTGAAGAAAGCCAAGAAAATGATGTATGAACAAAATGGAAATATCAATAAAGAGACAGAAAACCTAAAAAGAAACAAAATTTCTGGAGCCACAAAGTACAATAAATGAAATGAAAAATACACTAGAGGAACTCAAAGGCAGATGTGAGCAAGCAGAAGAAAGAAACAGTAACTTAGAAGACAGGATTTTGGGAATTGTCCAGTCTAACGGACAGAAAGAAAGAAAATAATTGAAGAAAAGTGAACAGGGCCTAAGGGACCTGTGGGACATCATGAAGCAGATCAACATATGCATTATGGGAGTCCCAGAAGGAGAAGAGGGAGCTGAAGGGGCTGAGAGATTATTTGAAGAAATAATGACTGAAAACTTCCTAAATTTTATGAAAGACATGAATATAAACATCTAAGAAACAACAAACTTCATGTAATATGAAAAAGCAGTACTAAGATGGAAGTTTATAGCAATACACAGGCCTATCTTGAGGAACAAGAAAAATCTCAAATAAACGGTCTAACCTTACATCTAAAGGAACTAGAAAAAGAATAACAAATGAAGTCCAAATCATTAGAAGGAAGGAAATTATAAAGATCATAGAAGAAATAAATAAAATAGAGACTAAAAAGACAATAGAAAAGGTCAATAAAACTAACAGCTGGTTGTTTGAAAAGATAAACAAAATTGACAAACCTTTAGCTAGACTCACTAAGAAAAAAAGAGACAAGGCTCAGATAAATAAAATCATAAGTGAAAGAGGAGAAATAACAATGGACACCACAGAAATGCAAAGGATTATAAAAGAATAAATATTGAGACTATGAAAACTATACAACAACAAATTGGACAACCTAGAAGAAGCAAATAAATTCTTAGAATCAAGGCAACCTTCTAAGACTTAACCCTTGAAAGAAGAATTGATAAGTTGGACTTTATTAAAATTAAACACTCTGCTCTTCAAAATACATTGTTCAGAGAATGAGAAGACAAACCACAGACTGGGAGAAAACATTTGCAAAACACATATCTGATAAAGGACTTATATTCAAAATATACAATTAACTTTATAATGCAACAGTAAGAAATCAATCAACTAAATAAAACAAAATTGGATAAAAGATCTGAACATAAATTTCATCAAAGAAAATAAACTGATGGCAATATGAAATAATTTCAAAATGATTTTGTCAATTGGAAATTGCAAATTAAAACAACAATGAGATACTACTATACCTATATTAGAAGAGATGAGATTTATAAAAGTGACACTACCAGTTGCTGGAGAAGATGTGGAATCAGGAACTCACATCATTGCTGGTGAGAGTAAAAAATGGTACAGCCACTTTGGAAGGCAGTTTGACATTTTCTTACAAAGCTAAAAATAGTCTCACCATAAACCCAGCAATCACATCCCTCAGTAATAGCTGATTTGAAAATTTATGCTCACACAAAAGCCTACATGCAAGTGTTTTTAGCAGTTTTATTTATAAACACAAAAACCTGGAAGCAACTTAGATGTCCTTCAATAGGTGAATGGATAAAGAAACTGTAGAACATCCAGACAATGGAATATTATTTTGGCAATAAAAGAAATGAACCATCAAGCCAAGAAAGGCCACGGATGAATTTCAAATGCATATTGCTATGTGAAAGAAATCAATTTGAAAAGGTTAAATATTGTATGATTCTAATTGTATGGCATTCTCAAAAATGCACAATCAGAGTGAGTAAAAAGATCAGTGGTTGCCAGGGGCTTAGGATTGTGGGAAGGTTGACTAGGTGAAGCACAGGGGGATTTTAGAGTGGTGAAATTTTGGGTGTGCTTAAATCCCCACTACTTAAGTGTGAGCTGAACATAGTGACTTCATTACTAAAAGTAAAGTATGGAAAGCAGGGAAAAAAAGAGTAACTTGATAGTGAAGAGCCCTGACAAACACTACCCCAGCCAGGTGGTCAAAGTCAACATTGACAGTGATTAGTGATGTTGATAGAAATTACCCTTGTTGTGATGAGGTGAAAATGGCACTTTACCTCTGTGGTCCTTGTCCCCAAAACCTATAACCCCACTCCAATCATGAGAAAAATTTCAGACAAATTCCATTTGAGATGTATCCTACAAAATACTTGACCTCTACCCTTAGATATGTCGAGATTGTCAAAAACAAAGAATCTGTCACAGCCAAGAGGAGCCTAGGAGACATGACAAGTAAATATAATGGGACCCTGGATGAGATCCTGGAGCAGAAAAAGACATTTTGTAAAAACTAAGAAGATCTGAGTAAACTAAGGATTTTAGTTAATAATAAAGATAGTAAAAAGTCCTATTGGTTTATTCATTTTAACAAATGTTAAATGTTAAGATGGTAAAAATAGGGAAAGCTGAGTATGTGAGTATTATGGGACCTCTCTGTATTAGCTTCTCAATTTTTCTGTAAATGTATTTCTGTAATGTAAAATTTTTAGAACAGAATTCTGTTCTAAAAGTTAAAATATTTTACTTAAAAAATGATGTTTCATGCTGCCTCTATCTCCTTTAACAGACATCCAAAGCCAAATCATACATGAGAGCTTCTAATGGTGAACCTAAGTCATGTTTGTAACCAAAGGAGCCTAGAAAAATAAAGTTTCCAGCTTTCCAGCCCCTGAAGTACAGGGAAACATACAAGAGGAATGCTGAAAATGATACTGACTGAGCCAGTCCACAGGAATGACCTACAGGTGGTTGTATTAACATTCATTAACCATCCCCTTATTAGTGGAACTCTGAGCCTTATCCAGTTTTTCTCTTTTATCAATAGTGCATCTAAGTAAAAGCTTCTAGAAGGTAAATAGAAGGCAATTAGAGGTCACAGTCTATGCATAGTTATCATCCAAAAAAGCATCAATTTATATTTTCATCCAAACTATTGCCAACACTGGTTATTATTAGTTATTCATAATTTTGTGAGTCTGTTGGGTAAAAATATTCCATATTATTGTTGTTTCACTTACTGTTTCTCTGATATCCAATGAAGTGACGGTTCTGATCATCTCTTATGTTGGTGAGGGAGAGATCCCTTGCCCTAAATACGATGAGACACGTGACACCTGACACTGGGACGGCAAGATGTGCAGAAGTTTATTACTCACCTATGCTCACAGTCTGGGGGAGGAGGACATGGCACACACACAGGTCCACACTGGAATTGTGCTTGGGAACAGAGTGAACAAACAGGGTCTGTGGGAGGCAGGCTTTGCAGTATCAAGGAGTTGGGGTGCCTCCCATCCCCACTGGAGGATGTGATTGGCTTGCTTGAATAACTTCATGGGCTGGCAGGGAAATCAAGCCCTTTAGGGTGAGAACCAGGTGGAATGCAGCTGCTCCTGCTGATAGGGGACTAGTAGGCAGTGGGGAGACTTTCCCACAGGTGGGGGCATATCTGGAAGGCAGGAGAACTCATGCTTAGACCTTGGGGCCTGTGAGGCTTGAAGATGTCAAGATAGCACATTCAATTTTAGGCCTTACAGTATGGTGACCATCTTTTCAATGTTTATCAGTCAATTATATCTCCTTTTCCTCTAAATTGCCTATTTATGTTTTCTAACCAATTTTATTTGTATTGTTTTCAGGATTTTAAAAAAATTTCTGCTTACCAGTTCTATTTTTTGTGATACTCATATTACCAGTATTTTTGCCCCATCTGCTGTTTTCATTAAGAATGCCCTTAAAATTTTTTCTGCTCTCCCTTTTCCTTTCTGTTTTTCAAAAAAAATTTACTGAAATATAGTTAATTTACAATGTTGTGTTAGTTTCAGGTGTAAAACACAGTGATTCAGTTATATATATATATATAAATAATATATATGTATGTATATATATATAAATAATATATATATGTATATATATACATATATATACGTATATATATTCTGTTTTACATTCCTTTCCATTATAGGTTATTACAAGATATTGAGTATAGTTCCCTGTGCTATATAGTAGGCTCTTGTTGGTTATCTATTTTATATACATTAGTTTGTATCTGTTAATCCCAAACTTCTAATTTATCCCTCCCTCCTTTAGTAACTATAATTTTGTTTTCTATGTCTGTGAGTCTATCTCTTTTTGTAAATAAGTTATAGCATTTGTTTAGATTCCTTGTATAAGTGAAATCATATGGTATTTATCTTTGTCTGACTGACTTCACTTCATATGATAATCTCTAGGTCCATCTATCTTGCTGCAAATGGCATTATTTCATTCTTTTTATGGCTGAGTAATATTCCATTGTATATATGTACCACATCTTCTTTATCCATTCATCTGTCAGTGGATAGTTAGGTTGTTTCTATGTGTTGGGAATTGTAAATAACGCCCTTAAAAATTTTTAAATCTGACATAGTAACTGTGCTGGTTAGAACACTTCAATGAGTTTTTAAGCAAATTCCAGAATTTGTGCTGTAGTAGTGTATCCTGCGTGAGCTCCCTTATTATCTGTTGCTCATGCTCTTTCTGTCTTTACTTCTTCCCATGTGCCAACCAGCTTCCTCTGCTCCTCACAGATTGGATTCTTCCACCTTGGGGCCCCTTGCTGGAGATTCTCTTCTCTTCCTGCATTGACATGAAAGACTCATGGACACACAGTGAAGAAGAAAGAGTAGCAGCTGCAGTAGAGCTAAGATGGTCGTAAACCCAAGTGCTGTGGGACTTTATCATGTTTCTTTTCTTCTCCACTGAATTCTGAAATAGCCATTTAATTTATTAATTTTAAACTGGAAACACACATGCATGGTACGAAATTCAAAAGAATAGAGAATCTGTAGTAAAAAGAAAGGCATACTTCCTCCCTGTGTTCCAGGCATTTCTTTTTCCAGGGGGCAACCTCTGTGATTGGTTTCTTGGTTCTTCAGGCCTACATCGTGCTCACACCAGATACATTGTCTTCCACCTCATCACTTTGCGGTTTTCACTTGTTTCATTCTTTTGTGGTGTATGTAGAGCTTTCTCCTTCTTTTCTTTTGCTGTATAATATTAAATTTCATGGATCTTTTGCAATTCAAGTCAACATCTCTCTAATGATGGATATTTATGCATTTCCAACATATTGCTATTACAAACAATGTTGCTATAAGTAATTTTGTTCACACCTCATGTAGTCCAGTGTGAGTTTGTGAAAAGTAGATGTGTACTTTTATGTGAGAGTATGTGAACTTTTAATTTCTGGTAAGACAGGACCTTACTGTTTCTTATAGTGTTTGCACCAAAGAGCACTTCCACCAGCAATGTATGAACTATATCTTCTCCAATCACTTATCAAATCTGATAAGTAAAAACTATACTATTGGTTTTAGTCTACATCTTTAAATGAAGAAAGGGGCATGGCAGTTGTTCTTGTGTGCTTTTCTTATGCACTGAAATGTTTTCTTATCTTTTGCAGGTTTTTATTGGGGGTTTGGTCTTTTTTCTCATGGATTTATAGATACTCTTTACATAGTATGGGAATATATAATCACTCTTTTACAATCACATAAGTTGCAAATATTTCATTTCTGTTTTTCATTTCTCTTTTGACTTTATTTTTTCAAGCAGAATTTATCATATTCATATAGTTAATTTCTCAATACTTTTACGGCTTTGGGTTTTGTGTAATAGTTTAAAATGAAGCCTTCCCCATTCCACTTGCTAATAAAAATGTCCTTGCTTTTCTAATATTTTTATGGTTTTCTCTTAGAATTTGAGACTTAGATTGTTTAGGATTTATTTTGTGTGCCATATCAGCTAGTGCTCCAACAATCTTTTCAGATGGACACAAATTGTCAACATCATATTTTGAATAACCTAAAATGTTACCACAATAACTAACTGTCAAAAGTTCAGAAATAATGGAAGTAAAACCAATGAATCACTGAAGCAGTAATTAGTAAAATTTTATTGTGTACACACCAAAAAAAGACAGTTCACAAACAAGGAGTCCTCAAACGAAAACATGGAATGAAGCTCAGGGGAATATCGTTATAAAGCAGCTTATATAGTGAGAAAGCAGTGACTGTTTATTCTTCACAGTAGTTGGTTATAATATTAGAATTTTCTTAAATGATAGGGAATTGGTTAGTGGTTATGTCATATCAGTTTTGGGAAACAAGTTAAATTTTGTTTATGTTTTCCAGAAGCATAAAGAAGAAATGACCCAGGTCAAGTTAGCTTTACAAAATAAGCTAAATTAAGCAGATAAAACTGGTTTTGGGCTTCCCTGTTGGTGCAGTGGTTGAGGGTCCACCTGCCGATGCAGGGGACACGGGTTCATGCCCTGGTCTGGGAGGATCCCACATGCAGCTGAGCGGCTGGGCCCATGAGCCATGGCCGCTGAGCCTGCGCATCTGGAGCCTGTGCTGCACAACAGGAGAGGCCACAACAGTGAGAGGCCCGCATACCACAAAAAAAAAAAAAAAAAAAATGGTTTCAACTGCTCAGGGAATTTTTACAGTTGGTCTCCATTTTTTTTTAACATGCTTGTTATTTTTATTTTTAACAATGCCTTTATATATATATATAGTGTGTGTATATATATAAAGTATATATATATACTCTACTATATAGAATATATAGTATTCTATTTATGGACTTTTCATTCTGTTTTGTTGATTTCTTGATTTTGTACCAGTACCACAATCTTGTATTCAGTGTACATTTATAGTAAAGTTTAATATTTGAATGGGCTTCACACCCTCATTATTCTTCACATGCATAATTTTCCTAACTACTTTCCTTCGGTGTTTTTATCTTTAGAATCTAGAATCAACTTATCTGGTTCCAAAGGGGGAAGAAAAAAAAAGATAAATCCTACTGGCACTTTTATTGGATCTCAAATACAGGTTAATGTCATTGACATCTAATTACTCTCATTCAATCCAAGAGTATTGTATGGTTTTCCATTTGTTTAAGACTTCTTTTAATAAAAGTCTCTCAATAATATTTTATAGTTTTCCTAAACGTCTTACAGATTTCTTACTTAAATCCAGGGTAATTCTTTTTTTATTCATTCTTGTTGCTATCACTTCTGATTGTTGCATGCAAATTGATGGCTTTTATATATTATTATTTTTTACATAGTCCCTTTACTGAATTCTTTCACTTGTCTTATATAAGTTGATTCTCCTGGTTTATCCAGGTATACAATCATATTAACTACAATCAAATATAACTTTACCTCTTCGCTTCCAGTTTCCATATGTCTTACTTCTTCCTAAAATTTTCAGCTAGTACCACTATAGCAATGCTCAATGGTAATAATGATGCCAGTCTTGTCCCTGCCTTTAATGGCAATGCTTCTGGTTTTCTTCCATCAAGCATAAGAATGGATTTGGGGTCAATATATATACATTCTGTCAGTCACAGTTTTAATAAGTCTATTATTCAAACCAAGAATGGATATTGAAGGTTATTAAAATATCTTTTCTGTATTTGTAAAAGTGATTCTATTTTTTCCATTTTTTACTTAACATAATGCATCATGTGAATCTATAATGAACTAGATAAATAGGTTTTGCAATATTAAACCACCCTGGTATTACTGAGAAAATGCTACCCTGCTGCCTTCTGTGTCTAATATTTTATTTATAACATTTACATAAATACTCATAATAAAGATTGATCTGTATCTTTTTGTGCCATCTTGGTTAGGATTATTATAAATTTTGTTTGTTTCATTAAAAGAATTTGGAAAATGTCCTTTTTTTACTAAGCTGTGAAGCTTAAATATAGCATTTATGCAGTCCTTAAAGATTTGGTAAACTTTTTTATGTGAGAGTGTCTTAGCCTAGTGTTTAACTTGCTTACTGACAATTTGTTTTTCTGAATTTTCAAGAAAAATCATTCTGTTTGAATTTTTAATTTCCCCTGGGATCATTTCTGGTATTTTTCCCAAGAATTTCCTGGAAATCATCCAGTTCATCCAGGTTCTTCCATATATTTTCATAAAACTGAGCAAATTAGTCTTGTTTATTAATGTTCTCTTTTTTGATGTTTATAAACTTTCTTCCCCCTTGATTATGTTAGCTAATGATTTTAAATTTTATTTTAAAAAATCTGATTCTAGAATTATTGGTTATACAGTTTTTATACTTCTAGGTCATTAAAAAAATTTTATCCTGACTAATGTCTTTCTGCTCCAGTTTATTTTGTTGAATTTCATGAATTTTACCCTGAGCATAGTTTTAGCTGTATCCCATAGGACCTGATATGTGTTTCCATGATCATTTCTTTATATTATGTAACATTGGATTTAATTTGCTTTTTTTTTTTTTTGGCTGTGCCACTTGGCTTGCAGGATCTTAGTTCCCCAACCAGAGATCCAATCTGTGCTCCCTAGAGTGGAAACATGGAGTCCTAACCATTGGACTGCCAGGGAATTCCCAGGTTTAATTTACTTTTTAACCCAAGAGTTTTTGATTTCTAACTTTTTTTAAAACATAAATTTATTTATTTATTTTTGGCTGCATTGGGTCTTTTTTGTTGCGCGTGGGCTTTCTCTAGTTGCGGTGAGCAGGGACTACTCTTCCTTGCGGTGTGTGGGCTTCTCATTGCAGAGGCTTCTCTTGCTGCGGAGCATGGGCTCTAGGAGCACGGGCTTCAGTAGTTGTAGCATGCGGACTCAGTAGTTGTGACTTATGGGCTCTAGAGCACAGGCTCAGTAGTTGTGGTGCACGGGCTTAGTTGCTCTGCAGCACGTGGGCTCTTCCCAGACCAGGGCTCGAACCCATGTCCCTTGTATTGGTAGGCAGATTCTTAACCACTGCACCACCAGGGAAACCCAGATTTCTATCTTTTTGATTTTTGCATTTGATATTTTTGCTGTAAGACTTTAGTTTTACAGGAATGGGATTAGAAAATATTCCTTCTATTTTATTCTCAGGAACTTTTTGTTTTTACTCTGTGGCTTAATATGTGGTTATGTTTTGTGTATGTTTCTTGGTCACCTGAACTAATGATGGCATATTATCTATAAGTGTGGAGTTTGATGTATATATATATATATATATATAGTGAATTATACACATATATAGTGAATTATACATGTATATGTATCAAGTGAATTATACACACACATATCCATATCCATATACACACATATATGTTTAATTCACTGATGTATACATGTGTATATAAATACATTTATACACACCCCCCCCAAACTCCACATTGATCAATAATAAAAATGATTCACCTGGTCAATTATGGTTTAAATGTTTCTAGCCTCCTTGGTGGCAACACTTCCTTCTCAAGGACCAAGTGCATTCAAGTCTTTCACCACTCTTTCTTGTATTTTCTGTAGTTTTCGGGTTATTTTTGTTTTTGTTTTTGTGGTATGCGGGCCTCTCACTGTTGTGGCCTCTCCTGTTGTGGAGCACAGGCTCCAGACGCACAGGCTCAGCGGCCATGGCTCACGGGCCCAGCCGCCCCGAGGCATGTGGGATCCTCCCGGACAGGGGCACGAACCCGTGTCCCCTGCATCAGCAGGTGGGCTCTCAACCACTGCACCACAAGTGAAGCCCAGTTTTCGTTTTTTAATTGTTGATTTATGTCATTAGGTGCAGGTTTTCATGACTGGTACACTTCACTGAGAATTATATCCTTTCCTATTTTAAGGAGCCTTCCTTTGGATCTGATGAAATTGAACTTGTTTTCTCTTAGATCATTGCCACGGCAGCCAGGGCGTTGATCAGTGTGGATGTGAAGCATGTCATGAAAGTGTCAGAGTGAAAATCCTGGGATCCCCTGGGGAATGCCATCCCACGTGCTCTGTGGTCAGTGAGGGCAAGTGCGAGGTCAAAGGGAACTCTGCCGATGACCACTGAACTGTGGGATTTAAAGGGGAAGGAAATTTAGAGATGAGTTGTTGTCACTGCAGCTGCTGAAGGCATGAGAACCAGAATTCATGAGGGAGGTTTCACAGAGAAAACTACACAAGAAAATATTTGGATAAAGCAAAGGATATTATATATCTGGCAGGGAAAGCAGGAAGGATGATTGCAGTCAAACAGCTTAACCCAAGGAAAGGTACAAAGTGATGGCAATGGGCCAGCATTTTCTTGCCCTGCCAAGGCCAGCGGTGTGAACGGTTAGGCGGGGGGTAGGGGTTAAAAGCAGCAGGGTGAGAGTTGTGTCACCCTTGCTTGCTTGCCTCTCTGCCACCTTTTCTATAAACATATATTTTTAAATTCTCTAATTCTTCTTAATACTTAAAAGATTTCCCCCAGATCTATCTGTCAATACCTAATTGTAGCATCTGCCTTTTCCCCCCTTCATATAGATTTTTCATTTCTGCAGTGTGCTTCCTCTTTTCCATTTTCTCCTGGACCCTGGCAGCTCTGCTCACATCCTTCCCCTTTGTCATATAGCCTATTCTTTGAAAATCCTAACTCTCACGTGAGCTCTTGTTCCAGGGGTGGAATGCTGTCTGCTATATATATCTTTTGGCAGCAGTGAAGAATGATTGGTAACAATTCCCGTTCCCTTGAATAGTGCCTCTTGTGACATATGCCCTTGACTTGTCTTCTTGTCTTTCCTCCCTCCACTTGACTGCTTGAAGGCAGTGGTTTTTGTTTTATTTAAATTTTATTGGAGTATAGTTGATTTACAAACTTGTGTTAGTTTCAGGTGTACAGCAAAGTGATTCAGTTATACACATACATGTATTCATTCTTTTTCAGATTCTTATATATATGTTATCAGAAAATATTGAGTAGAGTTCCCTGTGGTATACAGTAGGTCCATGTTGGTTATATATCTTATATATTGCGTGTGTGTGTATGTTAATCCCATACTCCTGATTTATCCCTCCCCCAACCACATTTCCCTGTGGTAACCATAAGTTTGTAAGTCTGTTTTTGATTTGTAAATAATTTGTATCTTTTTGCAGTGTTCACACTTAGGGCCAGGCTCTTTATTTCTGTATGATTCATTTTTGAAGGGGCCAGTGAGTAGCCCCATTCAGTTAGTGGGAGGGTGGGGTGGAAGTGGGAAAGTGGCAGGAAGTGGGTAAGGGATCCTGTCTCCCACTTCCACATGCATTTTTCCTTCGAGGTCCTCCAATAAAACCTGCTTTTTTTTTTTTGCCCTGAGGATCTTCCTCCCTGCAGGTATATACTCTCAAGCCCTTTACAGGATGTCCACTTGATGCTGGCAATAGCTGTCATCACCCTTTGGGTCCTGTACACCTATGACACTCTTCCAATAATGAAAACAGCTGGGGCAGGAACATGCAGATGGACCATAGACCATGGACCCTCCCTTTTAGAAGCACCTCTGGGCTGACCTGAGGTTCAGGTGGTAGAGGTTAACTTTTTATGTGATCTGTAACTCCTGTAAAGATGTCACAGCTTTTCTTTTAAGATTGTGGCCATTATCTTGTTTTATATGATCGATAGATCATTTTCCCTATTTAAGATGGATGTCTTTTTCTCTATTTTTCTTTTGTTGTTGTTGTTGTTTATATATTTTTGGGGGGCTGTGAGGGAGACTGAGAGCAAGGAAAGACATCTTTAAACAGAAGTGAATTTACGGTTTTTAATGAGTAAATACTTTTTTTTTACATCTTTATTGGAGTATAATTGCTTTACAATAGTGTGTTAGTTTCTGCTTTATAACAAAGTGAATCAATTACACATATACATATGTTCCCATATCTCCTCCCACTTGTGTCTCCCTCCCTCCCGCCCTCCTTATCCCACCCATCCAGGTGGTCAAAAAGAACTGAGCTGATCTCCCTGTGCTATGCGGCTGCTTCCCACTAGCTATCTATTTTACGTTTGGTAGTGTATATATGTCCATGCCACTCCCTCACTTTGTCACAGCTTACACTTCCCCCTCCCCATATCCTCAGGTCCATTCTCTAGTAGGTCTGTGTCTTTATTCCTGTCTTGCCCCTAGGTTCTTCATGACATTTTTTTTCTTAGACTCCATATATATGTGTTAGCATATGGTATTTGTCTTTCTCTTTCTGATTTTCTTCACTGTATGACAGACTCTAGGTCCATCCACCTCATTACAAATAGCTCAATCTCATTTCTTTTTATGGCTGAGTAATATTCCATTGTATATATGTGACACATTTTCTTTATTCATTCATCCGTTGATGGACACTTAGGTTGTTTCCATCTCCTGGCTATTGTAAATAGAGCTGCAATGAACGTTTTGGTACATGACTCTTTTTGAATTATGGTTTTCTCAGGGTATATGCCCAGTAGTGGGATTGCTGAGTCATATGGTAGTTCTATTTGTAGTTTTTTAAGGAACCTCCATACTGTTCTCCATAGTGGCTGTACCAATTCACATTCCCAAGAGCAATGCAAGAGTGTTCCCTTTTCTCCACACCCTCTCCAGCATTTATTATTTCTAGATTTTTTGATGATGGCCATTCTGACTGGTGTGAGATGATATCTCATTGTAGTTTTGATTTGCATTTCTCTAATGATTAATGATGTTGAGCATTCTTTCATGTGTTTGTTGGCAGTCTGTATATCTTCTGTGGAGAAATGTCTATTTAGGTCTTCTGCCCATTTTTGGATTGGGTTGTTTATTTTTTTGTTATTTAGCTGCATGAGCTGCTTATAAATTTTGGAGATTAATCCTTTGTCAGCTGCTTCATTGGCAAATATTTTCTCCCATTCTGAGGGTTGTCTTTTGGTCTTGCTTATGGTTTCCTTTGCTGTGCAAAAGCTTTGAAGTTTCATTAGGTCCCTTTTGTTTATTTTTGTTTTTATTTCCATTTCTCTAGGAGGTGGGTCAAAAAGGATCTTGCTATGATTTATGTCATAGAGTATTCTGCCTATGTTTTCCTTTAAGAGTTTGATAGTTTCTGGCCTTACATTTAGGTCTTTAATCCATTTTGAGTTTATTTTTGTGTATGGTGTTAGGGAGTGATCTAATCTCATACTTTTACATGTACCTGTCCAGTTTTCCCAGCACCACTTATTGAAGAGGCTGTCCTTTCTCCATTGTAATTCCTGCCTCCTTTATCAAAGATAAGGTGACCATATGTGTGTGGGTTTATATCTGGACTTTCTATCCTGTTCCATTGATCTATCTTTCTGTTTTTTTGCCAGTACCATACTGTCTTGATTACTGTAGCTTTGTAGTATAGTCTGAAGTGAGGGAGCCTGATTCCTCCAGCTCCGTTTTTCGTTCTCAAGATGGCTTTGACTATTCAGGGTCTTTTGTGTTTCCATACAAATTGTGAAATTTTTTGTTCTAGTTCTGTGAAAAATGCCATTGGTAGTTTGATAGGGATGACATTGAATCTGTACATTGCTTTGCATAGTAGAGTCATTTTCACAATGTTGATTCTTCCAATCCAACATGGTATATCTCTCCTTCAATTTGTATCATCTTTAATTTCTTTCATCAGTGTCTTATATTTTCTGCATACAGGTCTTTTGTCTGCTTAGGTAGGTTTATTCCTAGATATTTTATTCTTTTTGTTGCAGTGGTAAATGGGAGTGTTTTCTTGACTTCACTTTCAGATTTTTCATCATTAGTGTATAGAAATGCCAGAGATTTCTGTGCATTAATTATTTATCCTGCTACTTTACCAAATTCATTTATTAGCCCTAGGAGTTTTCTGGTAGCATCTTTAGGATTCTCTATGTATAGTATCATGTAATTTGCAAACACTGACAGCTTTATTTCTTCTTTTTTGATTTGGATTCCTTTTATTTCCTTTTCTTCTCTGATTGCTGTGGCTAAAACTTCCAAAACGATGTTGAATAAGAATGGTGAGACTGAGCAACCTTGTCATTTTCCTGATGTTAGTGGAAATGCTTTCAGTTTTTCACCATTGAGGACAATGCTGGCTGTGAGTTTGTCATATATGGCCTTTATTATGTTGAGGAAAGTTCCCTCTATGCCTACTTTCTGCAGGGTTTTTATCAGAAATGGGTGTTCAATTTTGTCGAAAGCTTTCTCTGCATCTATTGAGGTGATCATATGCTTTTTCTCCTTCAGTTTGTTAATATGGTCTATCACGTTGATTGATTTGAGTATATTGAAGAATCTTTGCATTACCAGAATGAACCCCACTTGATCATGGTGTATGATCCTTTTAATGTGCTGTTGGATTCTGTTTGCTAGTATTTTGTTGAGAATTTTTTCATCTATGTTCATCAGTGATATTGGCCTGAAGCTTTCTTTCTTTGTGACATCCTTGTCTGGTTTTGGTATCAGGGCGATAGTGACCTCGTAGAATGAGTTTGGGAGTGTTCCTCTGTCAGCTATATTTTGGAAGAGTTTGAGAAGGTTAGGTGTTAGCTCTTCTCTAAATGTTTGATAGAATTCACCTGTGAGGCCATCTGGTCCTGGGCTTTTGTTTGTTGGAAGATTTTTCATCACAGTTTCAATTTCAGTGCTTGTGATTGGTCTATTCATATTTTCTATTTCTTCCTGAGTCAGTCTTGGCAGGTTGTGCATTTCTACACATTTGTGCATTTCTTCCAGTTTATCCATTTATTGGCATAGAGTTGCTTTTAGTAATCTCTCACAATCTTTTGTGTTTCTGCAGTGTCAGTTGTTACTTCTCCTTTTTCGTTTCTAATTCTATTGATTTGAGTCTTCTTTTTTTTCTTGATGAGTCTGGCTAATGGTTTATCAATATTGTTTATCTTCTCAAATAACCAGCTTTTAGTTTTATTGATCTTTGCTATCGTTTCCTTCATTTCTTTTTCATTTATTTCTGATCTGATCTTTATGATTTCTTTCTGTCTGCTAACTTTGGGGTTTTTTGTTCTTTCTCTAAGTGCTTTAGGTGTAAGGTTAGATTGTTTATTCGAGATGTTTCCTGTTTCTTACGGTAGGACTGTATTGCTATAAACTTCCCTCTTAGAACTGCTTTTCTGCATCCCATAGGTTTTGGGGTGTCGTGTCTCCATTTTCATTTTTTCTAGGTATTTTTTGATTTCCTCTTTGATTTCTTCAGTGATCACTTCGTTATTAAGTAGTGTGTTGTTTAACCTCCATGTGTTTGTATTTTTTACAGATCTTTTCCTATAATTGATATCTAGTCTCATAGCATTGTGGTCGGAAAAGATACTTGATACAATTTCAATTTTCTTAAATTTACCAAGGCTTGATTTGTGACCCAAGATATCATCTATGTTGGAGAATGTTCCATGAGCACTTGAGAAAAATGTGAATTCTGTTGTTTTTGGATGGAATGTCCTATAAATATCAGTTAAGTCCATCTTGTTTAATGTATCATTTAAAGCTGTGTTTCCTTATTTATTTTCATTTTGGATGATCTGTCCATTGGTGAAAGTGGGGTGTTAAAGTCCCCTACTATGAATATGGTACTGTCAATTTCCCCTTTTATTACTGTTAGTATTTGCCTTATGTGCTATGGTGCTCCTATGTTGGGTGCATAAATATTTACAATTGTTATATCTTCTTCTTGGATAAATCCCTTGATCATTATGTAGTGTCCTTCTTTGTCTCTTCTAATAGTCTTCATTTTAAAGTCTATTTTGTCTGATATGAGAATTTCTACTGCAGCTTTCTTTTGGTTTCAATTTGCATGGAATATCTTTTTCCATCCCCTCACTTTCAGTCTGTATGTGTCTCTATGTCTGAAGTCAGTCTCTTGTAGACAGCATATATATGGGTCTTGTTTTTGTATCCATTCAGCTAGTCTGTGTCTTTTGGTGGGAGCATTTAATCCAGTTACATTTAAGGAAATTATCGATATGTATGTCCTTATTCCCATTTTCTTAGTTGTTTTGGGTTTGTTATTATAGGTCTTTTCCTTCTCTTGTGTTTCCTGCCTAGAGAAGTTCCTTTAGCATTTGTTGTAAAGCTGGTTTGGTGGTGCTGAACTCTCTGAGCTTTTGCTTGTCTGTAAAGTTTTAAATTTCTCCAACAAATCTGAATGAGATCCTTGCTGGGTAGAGCAACCTTAGTTCTAGTTGTTTCTCCTTCACCATTTTAAATATGTCCTGCCACTTCCTTCTGGCTTGAAGAGTTTCTGCTGAAAGATCATCTGTTAACCTTATGGGGATTCCCTTGTGTGTTATCTGTTGTTTTTCCCTTGCTGCTTTTAATATGTTTTCTTTGTATTTAATTTTTGACAATTTGATTAATATGTGTCTTGGCATGTTTCTCCTTGGATTTATCCTGTATGGTACTCTCTGTGCTTCCTGGACTTGATTAACTATTTCCTTTTCCACATAAGGGAAGTTTTCAACCATAATCTCTTCAAATATTTTCTCAGTCCGTTTCTTTTTCTCTTCTTCTTCTGGAACCCTTTTAATTCGAATGTTGGTGTGTTTAATGTTGTCCCAGAGTTCTCTGAGACTGTCATCAATTCTTTTCATTCTTTTCTCTTTATTCTGCTCTGCAGTAGTTACTTTCACTATTTTATCCTCCAGGTCACTTATCCGTTTTTCTGTCTCAGTTATTCTGATATTGGTCCCTTCTAGAGTATTTTTAATTTCAGTTATTGTGTTGTTCATCATTGCTGGTTTCACCTTTAGTTCTTCTAGATCCCTGTTAAATGTTTCTTGCATTTTCTCTATTCTATTTCCAAGATTTCAGATCATCTTTACTATCATTATTCTGAATTCTTTTTCAGGTATACTGCCTATATCCTCTTCATTTGTTAGGTCTGATGGGTTTTTATCTTGCTCCTTCATCTTCTGTGTGTTTTTGTGTATTCTCATTTTGCTTATCTTACTGTGTTTGGGGTCTCCTTTTTGCAGGATACAGGTTCGTAGTTCCCGTTGTTTTTGGTGTTTGTCCCCAGTGGCTAAAGTTGGTTCAGTGGGTTGTGTAGGTTTCGTGGTGATGGGTACTAGTGCCTGTGTTCTGGTGGATGAGGCTGGATCCTGTCTTTTTAGTGGGCAGACCCATATCTGGTGGTGTGTTTTTGGGTGTCTGTGGACTTATTATGATTTTAGGCAGCCTCTCTGCTAATGGATGGTGTTGTGTTCCTGTCTTGTTATTTGTTTGGCATAGGGTGTCCAACACTGTAGCTCGCTGGATGTTGAGTGATGTTGGGTGCTTGTGTTGAGATGGAGATCTCTGGGAGATTTTCGCCATTTGATATTATGTGGATCTGGGAAGTCTCTTGTGGACCAGTGTCCTGAAGTTGGCTCTCCCCCCTCAGAGGCACAGCACTGACTCCTGGCTGCAGCACCAAGAGACTTTCATCCACACTGCTCAGAATAAAAGGGAGAAAAAGTAGAAAGAAAGAAAGAGGATAAAAGAAATTAAAATACTGTAAAATACAACAAAGTTATTAAAATAAATATATAATTATTAAAGAAAAGAAAATACGGACAGATAGATACCTAAGACAAATGGTGAAAGCAAAGTTATACAGACAAAATCTCACACAGAAGCATGCACATACAGACTCACAAAAAGTGGAAAAGGGGAAAAATAATAAATATTGCTCTCAAAGTCCACCTCCTCAATTTGGGATGGTTCATAGTCTATTCAGGTATTCAACGGATGCAGGGTACATCAAGTTGATTGTGGAGATTTAATCCGCTGCTCCTGAGGCTGCTGGGAGAGATTTCTCTTTCTCTTTTTTGTTCGCACAGCTCCCGGGGTTCAGCTTTGGATTTGCCCACGCCTCTGCATGTAGGTCACCGGAGGGCGTCTATTCTTTGTTCAGACAGGACAGGGTTAAAGGAGCCGCTGATACGGGGGCTCTGGCTCTACACTTCCTCTTTAACTCATGGATTCTATGGAAGCATATTAATTTCCACATGTTTAGATATTCTACTGTCTTTCTGTTATTGACTTTATTCGATTTCATCATGGTCAAAGGGCACTCTATAATGGTATGTAGAGAATTATATTCTATATGATTTCAATTCATTTACATTTTTTCAGGTGTGTTTTATGGCCCAGTATATGGTTTATCTTGTGAATGTTCCATGATCACTTGGAAAAATGTGTATTCTTCTCTTGTTTGGTGAAGTGTTTTATATATTTCAGTTAGATCTTACTGATTGTGTTGTTTTGATTTTCAGTATCTTTGTTGATTTTATGTCTGGTAGTTCTGAGCTTCTGAGACTGAGTTGTTAATGTCTCCAATAATAAAAATGAAATTATCTATTCATATATTTTAATCTATACCAATTCTTCTTTCTTTGTTTTGAGGTTTTGTTGTTTTTTTCACACATATTTAAGCTCACTATGTCTTCCTGGTGGATTGATCCTTTTATTATTATATAATATCCCTCTTTTGACTCTTAATTTTATTTGCTCTGAAATCATATATTAATATTTCCACTCATACTTTTATTGATTAAAATTTTCCTGGCACATATTTTGCCAAACTTTACTTTTTAATTGTCTATGTCATTGAATTTGGAGTTTCTTGTAAGAAGCACATGGTTGGATTGTGTGTGTGTGTTTTAGTTCTCTCTGCCAACCTCTGACTTTAAAAATTGCGATATAATTCATATACCATAAAATTCACCCTATTAAAATGTACTTAAAAATAAATCCAGGAGGTTTTGCATCCATCACCATTGCATAATTCTGGAACACCCTATTTTGGGATTTCTAATCCCTAAAAGAAGCATCACATTCCTTAAGCAGTCGACTGCCCCTCTCCCAGACCCTGACATTACTAATCTATTTTCTGTCTCTATGGATTTGCCTATTATGGACTTGTCATGTAAATAGTTTATGGACATATAAAAGGAATCAGACAATGTGTGGCCTTTGTTCATTGTAAGATGTCCTTCTATGTCTTTAGTCACAATTTTTGTATTAGAGTCTATTTTTTTTTTCTGATATTAGTTAGCTGCTCTAACTCTTTTTTAGGTGCTGTTTACCTGATATATATATATATATAGATAGATAGGTATAGATATCCTTTTACTTTCAACTTATTTGTTTTTTGAAATTAAAGTGTGTTTCTTCTACACAGAATTTCATTGGCTCCTGTTTTTATAAAATCTATTTTTACTAATTTCTGCTTTTTAACTGGAATCCTTAATCCTAATGTAATTACTGTTAAGATAGGTTTGACATCTGTCATTTTGTTGTTTTCTCTACGTGTTTCTCTTATGTCTTAAGTGGTTTTTGTTCCTCTATTCCCTCATTACTGTTCATTTTACTACACTTTTTGAGCTATAGTCATAGTGGTTATCCTGAGGATTGCAATTAACATCTTAACTTAAAAACATCTAGTTTGAACAGTACCAACTTAATTTCAATAGTAATCTAAAACATTATTTCTATATAGTCCCATTCTTTCTCCTCTATTTTTTTTGCTGTAACTGTCATAAAAATTACATTTGTATACATCATGTGTCCATCAACATAGATATTATTAATTGTTTTGTGCAGCTGTCTTTTAAATTATATATGAGAATAAATGGGTTATAAACAAAACTTAATTTACATTGTTAATATTTTATCATGCACTTACCTTTACCAGTGTTCTTTAATTTTCATGTTAATTAAACTTACTGCCTAGTGTCCTTTCATTTCAAACTTCTAGTATTGCTTGTAGGATAGGTCTGCTTCAGATACATTCTCTTAGTTTTTGTTCATTTGGAGATATCTTTCCCCCTCATTTATTGAAGGGTAATTCTGTTGTATATAAAATTCTTGGTTAATAATTATTTTCTGTCAGATATTTGAATATGTCATCTGGCCTCCATTGTTTGGGAGAGAAATCAGCTGTAAACCTTATTGATATTCTCTTGTGTGTGACAGCCACTTCTCTCTTGTTGCTTTTTACAATTTGATTTTAACGTGTTCATGTGAGGATCTCTTTGGGTTTATACTCCTAGGAGTTTGTTGAGTTTCTTGGATGTATAGATTATTTCTTCACTGAGTAGTTCTTCAAATATTCTTTCTCCCCCTTTCTCTCTTTCCTCTTCTAGGACTCTCAATATATGTATATAGATATGCTTGCTTGGTAATATTCTACAAGTCTTTGATCTCAGTTATGTTTTCTTCATTATTTTTCTTCTCAGCTCATCAAACTGGATGGTATCAATTGACCTATCTTTACATTTACTGATTCTTTTCTGTGCCTGTTCAAATATGCTGTCAAGTCACCCCAGAGAATTTTTAGTTCCATTTTTGTACTTTCAAACTCTAAAATTTCTGTTTTTTTTAAGATGTTGGAGGTAGGAGTTTTTATTAATTAATTTATTTATTTTTGCTGTGTTGGGTCTTCGTTTCTGTGTGAGGGCTTTCTCTAGTTGTGGCAGGCGGGGGCCACTCTTCATCACGGTGCACGGGCCTCTCACTATCGCGGCCTCTCTTGTTGCGGAGCACAGGCTCCAGACACGCAGGCTCAGTAGTTGTGGCTCACAGGCCTAGTTGCTCCGTGGCATGTGGGATCCTCCCAGACCAAGGCTTGAACCCGTGTCCCCTGCATTAGAAGGCAGATTCTCAACCACTGCTCCACCAGCGTAACCCTCTGTTTGGTTTTTTAAAAAAAATAATTTCTGGCTCTTTATTGATATTGTGCATTTGGTGAGATGTCATTCTCATACTTTCCTTAGGTCTTAAGACATGGTTTCCTTTCATTCTTTTAACATGTTTTAAAATAGCTGATTTAAATTCTTTGTCTAGTAAGTCTAACTTCTGGGCTTCCTCAGGGAAGTTTCCATTAATCACATTTTTTCCCTGTGTATGGGCAAGGCTTCTTTTTTTGTATGTCTTATTTTTATTGTTGCTGTTGAAAATTGGGCATTTAAAATAATATAATGTGGCAATCCTGAAAATCATATTCTTCACCCTCCCCAAGGTTTGTTGTTTTTGTTTGTTGGATTTATTTTTATGACCTAATTCTGTAATATTTGGTCACTGAAGTTGCTGCTCAGTTAGCTTATTGGTCTGCTAATAATTGAGTGGAGATTTCCTCAATGCCTGGAACCAATACATCTCTTAGTCTTTACAAATAGACTCTGTAAAGATTGGGACATGTCTTAAACACTTAGCCAGGCAGTTGACAACTCTGTTTTAGCTTTCACTTCCTACTTGCAGACATCCTCAAGGCCAGACAGAGATGAAAGCTTAGAACCTTTGCAGGACTTTCCTGAGCATGTACGTAACCCTGGGCATGCACAGTGTTCTATACATGCATATGGTCATCTAGATTCCTAGGTATATGTCAGAGATTCAAAGTCAGTAGAGAAATCTCACTACTTAGTTTTTCCTTTTAGGTATTTTAGCTAGACTATTGTTTTCCCGAAATGTTATCCTCTGCCTCAGGCATTCAAGAAGTTAAACTATTTTCTCTAATTATTTTCAACAATCACCCCTGGGAAAATGTTTTTCCCACTTTGTGAACTCCAGGTTAAGTCAAATAGAAACATCCTTATGAATGCAGTCTTCTGGGGAACCACTGGACAGGTCACATAAGGACAAATTCTCTGAGAATGGGGCTTTGAAGTCACTCCATCCACCTTTTATTCTTTCAGGAGTGCTGCCAAGATGCTGCTTTTCATTGTGATTGTGGGCCATTTATTGTCAAGGCTACTACAAAGCTAGATAAGGTCAGAATGGGAATAGTGCAAGTTAAAATATCACAAAACTCACTTTTCTTACTAATATTCATCTCATTTTCTTGAATAAACACTCCCCTAATTAGTTTAAGCATTTGACTAATTTCCAGAGTCCAGAAAAAGATGACTCTGACAAGTTTAATCTGTTTTCTCCTATTTTTATAAAAGAGAGAATTTTCAGAAGTCCTATTCCATCATTTTTGTTACTGTCACTCCAATTTCTTCCTTTTGGTTGGGCAATTAAACACTTAATATTTAAAGTAAATATTGATATATTAAGTCTTAAGTTTTCCATTTTACTCTTTGTTTTCTGTTTTTTTTCTTATTATTATTCCTCTGTTTCTCTTTTCTTGTCTTCCTGTGAGTTATTTGAAAACTCATTAGGATTTTTATCTTGATGTATTTATAGTATGTTTGAATATATCTCTTGGTATACAGTTGATATTTTTTAAAATTATTGATCTGAGCAGTACAGTATAGAAATGTGACTTTTTACAGCCTATGGTATCAACTCTGACCATTTCCAGGGAAGTATAGAAATCTACTTCTATTTAAGGCTCTTTACCTCCCACTTTTAAATGTTACTGTCTTGAGTATCAGATGATATTATAATTTATGCTTCAATCATCAAACTTAATTTTAAAAACTCATGAGGAAATAGTCTTTTGTATATACTTATATTTCTTCCTTTTTGTGTTTTTTTTCCCTCCCTTCTTAATGCTCTGAGGTTTCTTCCTTCATCAGTTCCCATTTGACAAACATCCTTAGCCAACATTTAAGGTAAGTTTGCAAGTAACAACCTCCTTTAGGTTCCTTTACTGAGGGTATCTTTAGTTCTCCTTTATTTCTGAAGAATAATTTTGCCATATATAGAATATATGTTTGATAGTTTTTCTTTGAGCACTTGAAAAACATTGTGCTACTTCCTTCATGGTTTCATATGATAAATCTGTGGTTATATAAATTTGTGTTTTACTATAGGTAAACTCTGGTGGCTTTCACAATTTTTTATTTTCTTTATTTTTCAAAAGTTTAACTATAATGTATCTTGGTGTGGATTTCTTTGGATTTATTCTATTTGAATTTCATTAAGTTTCTTGGACTTATAGACTTGTATCTTTTGCCAAATTTAAAAAGCTCTCGGCCATTATTTTAACTCTATTCTTTCTACCTTACTCTCTCCTCTTGCTTTGGGAATCTAATTATATGAATTTTGAATCTTTTGCACTTACTGCAAGTTCATGAAGCTCTGTTAGATATTTTTCAGTGTTCTTAGAAAGAAAATTTTTTCTCTGTGCTGTTTACTTTCAGTGAATTTTATTGATCCATCCTCAAGTTCACTCCATCATCTCCATTCTACTATTGGGCCCATTTGACAAGTTTTCTTTTTTTATATTTCAGTTTTATAATATCCACTTTTAAAATAACTTCTATTTCTTTTATTTGTTTTCAGGGAATCTGTAATTTATTGTTGAAGCTTAACCTATGAGATGCCTTGAAAATCCTTACTGGCATCAGTTAATACTTTTCTTTTTTTTCATTCAAGTTGTATATTTCTTGGTTTTGGCTGATGGGTGATTTTTTTTATCAGTCCTTTATATTTTGTCTGTTATGTTAGGAGTTTCTGGGTCCTGTGTATATCTTTCATTTTAGCAGGTAGTCATCCTGTGTCGGTTCAGAATGCAGGACTTAGTCTACTTATGTGGGATATGGTTCTAGTGGAAGTCTAATTTCCTTAAAATTGCCTGTATACATCAAATATTTATTGAGCACTAAAATTATAGGAGAGTAAATTTCCTGTCACAATAGGGATTCAACTGAAATGAAGCAACCACTTGTCAGGGACACTATTAAAATTTTTCACACTTCAGCCAGGAATTAACTCTAGGGGACTTTTAAGATCCTTAGTCATACTGAGATTCTATGTTTGAAACATATTTTCTTTATCAAAGATGGAACCAATGAAAGAGCAATCACTTTTTAAAGAATCTCAGAGCACCCCATCAGCTCTCTTTTAGTAGAGCCCTAAAAGATGGTGTGAGCCTGTTTTGTCTGAGAGCTCCGACTGTCTTGTGCATGAAGAGGAATAGGATATTAGTGGGTGTAAAGGACATCATATTTCCAAGACAAAAGCAGCAACAATGACTGGGACCCCAAAATGATCCCCAACAGACGTACCTACAAGTTTGCTAACTGCCATGCTTTCAAAAGAGCCCCACTGGAAGGGCACACCAATGGTTAGAGAGTATTTCCTGATCTTTAGCATCCAGTGGAATCAAACCCAACTCGTTTTGAATTGGAGGACAGAGCTAGACAGGAAGGGATGGGGCAGGGAGGAAAAGGAGGGTGGTTTGTTTCACATACAATTTATTTATAATACATTTGTGTGTATGGGAGTCCCTATGCTTTTCTGATAAAAGTTGCAGGAATACAAAAGAATAATTTCAGGCTGCTTGGAATGACTAGGCTGGTATTACAAAATTAATTGGATGTAATTATACTGTCTTCACAGCAACAATCACATGCATAGGATTTGGCAAAGTGCAAAGCACTTCCATGTGTATTCTTTCATTTTACCTTCACTACCACCTTAGGGAGTGAGCTTAATTATGATTAGTTGTTATTATCTTCATATTAATATCCAGGAAAGTGAGACATCAAGAGGTTAGCAGACTTGGTCATCTAGAAAGTGGAGGACCATAGACTGCAGCTCCAAAAAAAGAGCATGTATATTCTATTTCACTATTAACCATGTGAATCTTAACACTAAAAAGTCTTAAATTTATTACTAGACAGTAAGACCAACACCCCTGAGATGTGGTCCTTGCCTCTAATTCTTCTCCATATACTTCCCAGCACAAATTGCAAGGAGGTACCCTGACACCAATATCCTCAATATAAATTTTGGTCTAGTGTCAATTGTTTTTCTTGGAATTCCTTAACACTCCTCCCACTGGTGCCATTTTCCTCATGTTGGCCATTTTCCTAGTACATATATAATCCCTTTCTAAAACTTTTGGAGAATCACCTAATCTCTTCTCTCTCCATATTCTCAAATAATTTATTTTTTAACGTCTTTATTGGAGTATAATTGCTTTACAATGGTATGATGCTTCCTGCTGTATAACAGAGTGAATCAGCTATACATAAACATATATCCCCATATCACCTCCCTCTTGAGTCTCCCTCCCACCCTCCCTATCCCACCCCTCGATGTGGACACAAAGCACCGAGCTGATCTCCCTCTGCTATGTGGCTGCTTCCCACTAGCTATCTATTTTATATTTGGTAGTGTATATATGTCCATGCCACTCTCTCACTTCGTTCCAGCTTACATTTCCCCCTCCCCATATCCTCAAGTCCATTCTCTGCATCTGTGTTTTTATTCCTGTCCTGCCCCTAGGTCCTTCAGAATCAATTTTTTTTCTTTTTTTAGTTTCCAAGTATATGTGCTAGCATATGGTATTTGTTTTTCTCTTTCTGACTTACTTCACTCTGTATGACAGACTTTAGGTCCAACCACCTCACTACAAATAACTCAGTTTCGTGTGTTTTTATGGCTGAGTAATATTCCATTGTACATATGTGCCACATCTTCTGTATCCATTCATCTGTCAATAGACACATAGGTTGCTTCCATGTCCTGGCTATTGTAAATAGAGCTGCAATGAACTTTGTGGTACATGACTCTTTTTGAATTATGGTTTCCTCAGGGTATATGCCCAGTAGTCGGATGGCTGGGTAATACAGTAGTTCTATTCTTAGTTCTTTAAGGAACCTCCATACTGTTCTCCATGGTGGCTGTATCAATTTACATTCCCACCAGCAGTGCAAGAGGGTTCCCTTTTCTCCACACCCTCTCCAGCATTTATTGTTTGTAAATTTTTTGATGACGGCCATTCTGACTGGTGTGAAGTGATACTTCATTGGAGTTTTGATTGGCATTTCTCTAATGACTTGCGATGCTGAGCATCCTTTCATGTGTTTGTTAGCAATCTGTATATCTTCTTTGGAGAAATGTCTATTTAGATCTTCAGCCCGTTTTTGGATTGGGTTGTTTGTGTTTTTGATATTGAGCTGCAGGAGCTGCTTGTTCATATTGGGAGATTAATCCTTTGTCAGTTGCTTCATTTGCGAATATTTTCTCCCATTCTGAGGGTTGTCTTTTGGTCTTGTTTATGGTTTCCTTTGCTGTGCAAAAGCTTTTAAGTTTCATTAGGTCCCATTAATTTATTTTTGTTTTTATTTCCATTTCTGTAGGAGGTGGGTCAAAAAAGCATCTCTAGGAGGTGCTGTGATGTATGTCATAGAGTGTTCTGTCTATGTTTCTCTCTAAGAGTTTTATAGTGTCTGGTCTTACATTTAGGCCTTTAATCCATTTCGAGTTTATTTTTGTGTATGGTGTTAGGGAGTGTTCTAATTTCATTCTTTTATATGTAGCTGTCCAGTTTTCCCAGCACCATTTATTGAAGAGGCTGTCTTTTCTCCATTGTATATTCTTGCCTCCTGTATCAAAGATAAGGTGACTATATGTGCATGGGTTTATCTCTGGGCTTTCTATCCTGTTCCATTGCTCTATATTTCTGTTTCTGTGCCAGTACCATACTGTCTTGATTACTGTAGCTTTATAGTATAGTCTGAAGTCAGGGAGCCTGATTCCTCCAGCTCTGTTTTTCGTTCTCAAGATTGCTTTGGCTATTAGGGGTCTTTTGTGTTTCCATATAAATTGTGAATTTTTTTGTTGTAATTCTGTGAAAAATGCCATTAGTAGTTTGATAGGGATGGGATTGAATCTGTAGATTGCTTTGGGTAGTAGAGTCATTTTCACAATGTTGATTCTTCCAATCCAAGAACATGGTATATCTCTCCATCTATTTGTATCATCTTTAATTTCTTTCATCAGTGTCTTATAGTTTTCTACATGCAGGTCTTTTGTCTCCTTAGGTAGGTTTATTCCCAGGCATTTTATTCTTTTTGTTGCAGTGGTAAATGGGAGTGTTTCCTTAGTTTCTCTTTCAGATTTTTCATCATTAGTGCATAGGAATGCAAGGGATTTCTGTGCATTAATTTTGTGTCCTGCTACTTTACCAAATTTATTGATTAGCTGTAGTAGTTTTCTGGTAGCATCTTTAGGATTCTCTATGTATATTATCATGTAATTTGCAAACACTGACAGCTTTATTTCTTCTTTTTTGATTTGGATTCCTTTTATTTCTTTTTCTTCTCTGATTGCTGTGGCTAAAACTTCCAAAACTGTTTTGAATAATAGTGATGAGAGTGGGCAACTTTGTCTTGTTCCTGATCTTAGTGAAAATGGTTTTAATTTTTCACCATTGAGAACTATGTTGGCTGTGAGTTTGTCATATATGGCCTTTATTATGTTGAGGTAAGTTCCCTGTATGCCTACTTCCTGGAGGGTTTTTATCATAAATGGGTGTTGAATTTTGTCGAAAGTCTTCTCTGCATCTATTCAGATGATCATATGGTTTTTCTCCTTCAATTTGTTAATATGCTGTATTATATTGATTGATTTGTGTATATTGAAGAATCCTTGCATTCCTGTGATAAACCCCACTTGATCATGGTGTTTGACCATTTTAATGTGCTGTTGGATTCTGTTTGCTAGTATTTTGTTGAGGATTTTTGCATCTCTGTTCATCAGTGATATTGGCCTGTAGTTTTCTTTCTTCGTGACATCTTTCTCTGGTTTTGGTGTGAGGGTGATGGTTGCCTTGTAGCATGAGTTTGGGAGTGTCCCTCCCTCTGCTCTATTTTGAAGAGTTTGAAAAATATCTCTGCACTTCCTAGAGTTGATTGACTATTTCCTTTCCCATATTAGGGAAGTTTTCAACTATAATCTCTTCAAATATTTTCTCAGTCCCCTTTTTTCTCTCTCCTTCTTCTGGAACCCCTGTAATTCGAATGTTGGTGCATTTAATGTTGTCCCAGGGGTCTCTGAGACTGTCCTCAACTCTTTTCATTATTTTTTCTTTATTCTGCTCTGTAGTAGTTATTTCCACTCTTTTATCTTTCAGGTCACTAATCTGTTCTTCTGCCTTAATTTTTCTGCTATTGATTTCTTCTAGAGAATTTTTAATTTCATTTATTGTGTTGTTCATCATTGTTTGTTTGATCTTTAGTTCTTGTAGTTTCTTATTAAACTGTTTCTAGTATTTCCTCCATTCTATTTCCAAGATTTTGGATCATATTTAGTATCATTACTCTGAATTCTTTTTCAAGTAGCCTGCTTATTTCCTCTTCATTTGTTTGGTCTGATGGGTTTTTACCTTGCTCCTTCATCTTCTGTGTATTTTTCTGCCTTCTCATTTTGCTTAACTTACTGCATTTGGGGTCTCCTTTTCTCAGGCTGCAGGTTCATAGTTCCTGTTGTTTTTGGTGTCTCCCCCTAGTGGCTAAGGTTGCTTCAGTGGGTCATGTAGGCTTCCTGGTGGAGGGTATTGGTGCCTGTGTCCTGGTGGATGAGGCTGGGTTTTCTCTTTCTGCTGGGCAGGACTGTATCTGGTTGTATGTTTTGGAGTGTCTTGACCTATTATGATTTTAGGCAGCCTCTCTGCTAATGGGTGGGATTGTGTTCCTGTCTTGCTAGTTGTTTGGCATAGGGTGTACAGCACTGTAGCTTGCTGGTCTTTGAGTGGAGCTGGGTCTTAGCCTTCAGATGGCGATCTCTGGGAGAGCTTTTGTTGTTTGATATTATTTGTGGCCGGGAGGTCTCTGGAGGACCAATGCCCTGAACTCACCTCTCCCACCTCAGAGGCACAGGCCTGACACCCGGGCAGAGCATGAAGACCCTGTCAGCCATACAGCTCAGAAGGAAAAGGAGAAAAAATAAATAAAGAAAGAAAAATAAAATAAAATATATTTATTAAAATAAAAAATCAATTATTAAAAATGAAAAAAAGAAAAAGTAATAAAAGAAAGAAAGAAAGAAGAGAGCAACCAAACCAAAAAACAAACCCACCAATGATAACAAACAGTAAAAACTATACTGAAAAAAAAAATGGACAGACAGAACCCCAGGAGAAATGGTAAAAGCAAAGCTATACAAATGAAATCACACAGAGAAGCATACACATACACAGTCACAAATGTAGAAAAAGGAAAAATATCTATATATATTTAAAAAAAGGAAGAGAGCAACCAAATCAATAAGCAAATCTACCAACGATAATAAGCTCTACATACTAAACTAAGATAAACGTAAAACCAGAAACAAATTAGATGCAGAAAGCAAACCCCAAGTCTAGAGTTGCTCTGAAAGTCCACCGCCTCAATTTTGGGATGATTCCATTGTCTACTCAGGTATTCCACAGATGCAGGGTACATCAAGTTGATTGTGGAGATTTCTTCCACTGCTCCTGAGGCTGCTGGGAGAGATTTCCCTTTCTCTTCTTTGTTTGCACAGCTCCTAGTGTTCAGCTTTGGATTTGGCCCCGCCTCTGCCCATAGTTCACCTGAGGGCGTCTGTTCCCTGCCCAGAGAGGTTGGGGTTAAAGTAGCAGCTAGTTAGGGGGTTCTGGCTCAATCAGGCCTGGGTGAGGGAGGGGTACAGAATGCAGGGAGAGTCTGTGGCAGCAGAGGCCACAGTGATGTTGCAACAGCCTGAGGTGTGCCATGTGTTCTCCAAGGAAATTGTCCCTGGATCACGGGACCCTGGCAGTGGCAAGCTGCACAGGCTCCCATGAGGGTAGGTGTGGATAGTGACCTGTGCTTGCACACAGGCTTCCTGGTGGCTGCAGTAGCAGCCTTAGCATTTCATGCCCTTCTCTGGGGTTGCATGATAGGTCGCGGCTGATAGCCGTGGCTCCTGCCCATCTCTGGAGCTCGTTTAGGTGGTGCTCTGTATCTCCTCTCCTCACACTCCCTGAAACAATGGTCTCTTGCCTCTTAGGCAGTTTCAGACTTTTTCCTGGACTCCCTCCAGGCTAGCTGTGGTGCACTAGCCCCCTTCAGGCTGTGTTCACGCAGCCAACCCCAGCCCTCTCCCTGGGATCTGAACTCCAAAGCCGGAGCCTCAGCTCCCAGTCCCCACCCACCCTGGCGTGTGAGCAGACAAGCCTCTTGAGCTGGTGAGTGCTGGTCAGCACTGATCCTCTGTGCTTTGCCCTCTGCACCCCTATTGCTGCCTTCTCCTCTGTGGCCCCAAAGCTTACCCCCTGCCACTCCCTCTCTCCACCAGTGAAGTGGCTTCCTAGCGTGTGGAAACTTTTCCTCCTTCACAGTTCCCTCCCAGAGGTGCAGGCCCCATCCCTATTCTTTTGTATGTTTTTTTTTTTTCTTTTGCCCTACCCAGGTACGTGGGGGGAGTTTCTTGCCTTTTGGGAAGTCTGAAGTCTTCTGCCAGCATTCAGTAGGTGTTCTGTAGGAACTGTTCCACATGTAGATGTATTTTTTATGTATTTGTGGGGAGGAAGGTGATCTCTATGTCTTACTCCTCTGCCATGTTGAAGGTCCTCAAAGAATTTTTTAAGAAGCGTAGCCACTGGGCTTCCCTGGTGGCGCGGTGGTTGAGAGTCTGCCTGCTGATGCAGGGGACACGGGTTCGTGCCCCGGTCTGGGAGGATCCCACATGCCGCAGAGCGGCTGGGCCCGTGAGCCATGGCTGCTGAGCCTGCGCGTCCGGAGCCTGTGCTCTGCAACGGGAGCGGCCACAACAGTGAGAGGCCCATGTACCAAAAAAAAAAAAAAAAAAAAAAAAAAAAAAAAGAAGCGTAGCCATTTGGTTTTAATGCTGGTTTTTCTGGGGGCCAGAAATGCAGGCATTGAGCTTTATTCATTTATGAAAACTCCATGGCCTTGTTGCACCCTACAGTTCAGTCAGGTAGCTCTCAATTTAAGTCTAGGAGTTAACATGAAATTTATTTGAATTGCAGTCACATTCTCAGAAATTCTAGTTACTGGAAAATTATTACTCCAAGCATCATCAATGCCAAAATATGTCACAATAGGAAAAACACACTCTGTGCAGCAAACTAAATTGATGACAATGATGCTAAACTAGCAAAGCAGCAGAAATGAACAATGGCAGATAAAACACATGAAAATTGTGGCCCAGATCAAGATAACCTTGACATTTGGAGAACAATGTGCTCTTTTCCCTAATTGTAGGAGTTTTCATCATCTGCATAGCTCATGCATCTTACAAGATTGTTTATTGTTACCAAACATTGCAAGGCAACAAAACACCTGCATAAACCACTGAAACAAAGTTCTCTGTGCATTCTGCTCTTGCATTAGGTGAACTGGTAGGTTTATAATGTTAGAAACCCTTGAAGACACACTGGTGGGTGAGTGAAAATAATCCCAAAGTCAGCCGTAACAGTACAAGTCGAAAGCACGAGAGTCATTCACCATTGAAGCCAGAGAAATTACATTTATTATTTTTTAAATTTTATTTTATATTAGAATATAGTTGATTTACAATGTTTTGTCAGTCTCAGGTGTACAACAAAGTGATTCATTTATACATATGCATATATCAATTCTTTTTCAGATTTTTTTCCCATATAGGTTGTTACAGAATATTGAATAGAATTCCCTGTACTATACAGTAGGTCTATTTTATATACAGAAGTGTAGATTTGTTAATCCCAAACTCCTAATTTATCCCTCCCTGCCACGTTTCCATTTTAGTAACCATAAGTTTGTTTTTGAAGTCTGTGAGTCTGTTTCTGTTATGTAAATAAGTTCATTTGTATCATTTCTTTTAGATTCTACATATGTGATATCATATGATATTTGTCTTTGTCTGACTTATTTCACTTAGTATGATAATCTCTAGGTCCATCCATATTGTGTAAATGGTATTATTTCATCCTTTTTATGGGTGAGTAGTATTCCATTGTATATATTATATACACCACATCTTCTTTACCCATTCAGTGGACATTTAGCTTGCTTCCATGTCTTGGCTATTGTAAATAGTGCTGCAGTGAACATTGGGGTGCATGTGAGAAATTGCATTTAAATGTGCTCCAGCAGTCATGGGGGCCTATCTCTGCCCAGTGTGGGAGGACTGTCCTCTGAGAAGCCGTGGCAGGTGGCACACTATCCAGTTGACCAGTGTCAACACCCACATCCCTGGGTTCCCTGAGGCTTCAGTTTCACCTGGTGAAAATGTCTTTCTTACAGTTTCTTCTCCCAGCACAGCTCTTCTGAGCAGCCTTAATTGTTGTTCACAGCATGCCTTTAACCATTGTTGTAACTACAATTGACAGTATTCCATATTGTTACTTTTTGCAATATTGCTTTGAATTACCATTTACTTCCTTTATTTATTTTGATTTTTTCTGTACGTACATCTTATTTCAGCAACCAGACTGTGAGGTCTTTGAAAATGTAGGTCTTTGGGTAAAACTCTCAACAGAAAGATCTCAGAGGAGTCATTTTCCAGGTATCTCAGTAAGTGGGTATCCCAAGCCTGAAGGGCCCTGGAAATGCAAATTACCAGCAGAAATTAGAGGATGCTGATTTCTCTGCCCTATTGGATGAGGAAGGGGGTTTTATGGAAATAGAAGTCAGCAAAACTCCAGAATAACTGATTTCTAAAGGAAACCATAGCCTCCCATAGAAATTAAAAGAAAATGAGGCAGGAGCTCTAGTTGGACCAAGGCCTGTGTGCCCCTCACCCATTACTGTTCCCTGCCCTGTAGGGAAAGCCGTGGAGCTGGGGTCCCTGGGCTCAAGAAGGGCTGCATGACCACACCCTGTCTGAGGTCCTTGGATGTCAATCACTGAATCTTCCAAGAAGAAATCAGGACCCCTCCGTCCTTTTCAGCCCCTCATAAGGCCTCATGTATGGGTGCTACCCACCACATTGGATGATCAGGGCAGTGAACACAGTCATTTTCAAATGTTTATTTACAATGATTCCAACACTGCAATTATCTGGTCACATTTCCAGGGATAATGGCTAAATCTGGGTTAAATGTTTTTTTATCCCTGGCTCCTCCCTCTCCCACCTTTTTTGTCCCTCTATTAAGTGGATTTTGTAAGCATGCAAAACAATCTCTATTTAAGTCATTTTCACTAATACATCTCCCCAGATAGCACTTTTTCTTCAAAATATATGAATGCTCCCCGAACTAGAGGGGCTTTGGAAGGACTCAAACATAAGGTGATGAGATAATTTTGTAAAAAATACCCTTGACTTATATCTGGGTACATGTTCACTCCATCTGCCTTATCAACACTGTGAAGTCGTTACGTGCAGGCACCATGGTGGTTGTGTGTGTCCTGAGACCAGAGCCCCCTACGTGGGCTTTGTACCAATGTCCAGTCTCCTCCACAAAGAGTAATCTGGAACTACATTCTGTTGCCCTTTCTGTGCCTTTGAAAATCCTGTTCTTTCTCCCTGAAATGTCTTCCTTCTCTGCTTAAAATGCATAGCTCATGGGCCACAATCTCTGTGCAGCTGCACAGACCTGCAGGAGCCAGCCCAGTGCCTTGTGGGTGCCCTTTGGATCTTGGATGTAATATCAGCCACATGGAACTTAGCTTCATGTATCTTACATTACAGGTTCCTGGCTCCTTCAGTTCTCTCCTCATTCTGACCTCTCCAATTGATACCACCTGCAGTGTGTGGTTCAATTCTGAGACCTGTGAAAGTGCACAGGTTGGGACTTGAATTCTGGACCCTGAAGTTTACAATCACAGTAATTACTTACCCACATCTTATGACTCAGCCTTCTTCCTCTCAGAGACAGACTGTTGGAAGAGGACAGAAAGACAGACAATCAATCTCTTTCTACGAGGGACAGGTGACTGATTGTCAGAGCATCTCTGAAGATGAGGACTACAAAATGAGATTAGCATCACAGCCAGTGACAACACAAAGGCAACAGGTAGAAAACCATATAAAGTATCGGGTTTTGAAGATTTTCAGACCCAAACAAGCCATATTCTTGAGAAGCAATATATAAAGAGGTATGCAGAAAATGGAAGAACTCTATAGGCATCAGAATGAAGAAGGTGATGTGAACTTGGACATAATCTCCCAGGAGAATCAAGGCATGGCCAGTCTGTGTGCTGACTCACATCCTCACCCTTACCTGGAAGGAATGCCCAGCAAAGTGACATCAGAGCTCACATACTAATCCTGTGGCACACTAGCTGCTTGACCCCAACTCTACAGGATACCTGGTCAGCTCCCATCAGCCTGGGAGCCAAAAAGTGTTGACCAGACAGTCATGGAGCTGTTCCTCTATTCCAGCCACAGGAGGACATTCTAGCAGTCATTCCTTATTAAGCAGTATGGCCATCTTAGTGTCTCCTGGTTCTGTTGAGTCTTCTTTGCCTTTTCTGCTGTGAGAGCTGCATTGTCCTGAATCCCAAAGAGAAACCACAACTAATATTTATTGTATTGTTGTTGTTTGTGTGTGTTTGTAGCCTCCCTTTTTTCCAGGAAACTCCTCTGTCAGTCCAGGATGTCCACTACCTGTGAGTGGATCAGTGATCATGTGTTATGCAATCATGAACAAGATCCTTAATCTTTATCAGCCTCAATCTCCTCACCTGTAAGGAGATTTGGATCAACTCAACAGTCTTTTGTTGTGTGACTGCCATGAGGCTGTCACTGGCCTATGTGTTAGTGGGAAAAGAGGGGGATAGAAGCCCAAGGATGAGGACAGACATGGCCCCATTCTCAGGGAGCTCACAGTCAGGAAATGGGATGCCTCTTCTTTAGTTCCGAGTCAAAGTCCCCATGGCAGGCCAATAACTGAGAGTCCACTTGTAGGAATGATGCTACAGTAAGTAAGATGTATACCCCACCCCCATGGAACCCACTGCACCCAAAATTGCCACAGAGTGAGCCAGGCACAAAACAACCCTAAACAGTACTGCTTAGAATCTTACAACAAAGTTACAAGCAAACTTAATGCAGGAAAGGAAGGCAATTGATACTGTTTTTGCATATTATTTTTTAAAAAGACATTCTGATTATACAAATGACCTGTGTCAAGTGCAGGATAATTTTCAGATGCTGGTAAAAAATAAGAAGAAAAGGAAAATAACCAAATAACTGATATCCAGGAATCTGTGCTGTTAAACAGGGCTCTGTCTCTCCACCTGCATTTTCTCAGAAGCGGAAAACTCACATCCATCCTGCATTGCAACATGCTTCGGACTTAAATGTACTATCCAGGCTCGTACAAATGAGCAAATCTCTACAGTGTTATTATTTATTTATTTATTTATTTATTTATTTTTGGCTGTGCTGGGTCTTCATTGCTGTGTGAGAGCTTTCTCTAGTTGCAGTGATCGGGGGCTACTCTTCCTTGCAGTGCACAGGCTTCTCATTGTCGTGGCTTTTCTTGTTGTGGAGCATGAGCTCTAGGTGCGCAGGCTTCAGTAGTTGTGACACATGGGCTCAGTAGTTGTGGCTCGTGGGCTCTAGAGCGCAGGCACAGTAGTTGTGACTCACGGGCTTAGTTGCTCCGCGGCATGTGGGATCTTCCCGGGCCAGGGCTCCAACCCGTGTCCCTTGCATTGGCAGGCGGATTGTTAACCACTGCGTCACCAGGGAAGCCCTACAGTGTCATTTTAATGAATGCAGAGTGATTCGGTTTGGATTCACCATGATTCGACTTTCCTAAAGAAACTGTAATAGCCATCTTTATATCTAAATATCTGTATACATCTTTATACATTCTTAGAAATTGTATTGATGAATCAAGACCCATTTTATACATATTGCCAAATTGATTAGTTTTTTGGTAATCTACTTTGTCAGGGTGCTATACTGAACCTTATTTTTTCACACCGTGCCCCCAATCTCCTCCCGTGAGTTGCCTTTCCCACTTCAAATGACCCACTCGAACAAACTCACATGCATGACGTTGTCCCACCTACTTGACTACATCCCAAAAGTTGTAAAGTAGATCATGTTCTCACACTAATTAGCATGGAACGGTGGTAATGTTTTATTCTCATTTTTACCACACCACATTTCCAATATCTTCCTTGCATTGTAACATGCTTATGCGTTGTCCCACCTACATGATTGCACCCCAAAAGTTGTAGGGTAGATCATGTTCTCACACTAATTAGCATGGAAAAGTGGTAATGTTTTATTCTCATTTTTACTACACCACATTTCCAATATCTTCCTTGCATTGTAACATGCTTATGTCAACCCATGTGAACTATAATAACAGAGAGAAAAGAGAGCTGGTTGGGGCAGGAGAGAGGGAAAATAAGAATATTCATTGAGATGTCTGCCACCACATCTTCTAAAATTTAAAAATCCTTAACAAAAAGCATTAACAATTTTTTTAAGCCTTTAACACAAAACAGGATCTAATCCTCTCTGCTGGTCCACAGAAAGGGCACATGGCCCAGAGGTGAGGACTCAGAGCCCAGGGGGAGAGGCGGGGCCCTGGGTCTTGTTCCTTACCTTAAAGCTTTGTGAACAAATTCGAGCAGCTCAATTAAGTTTTCCGTCTGGAAACATGAAAATGCTTGCCAGGCCTACCTCACATGACAACATAATTCTCTATGAAAATTACTATTCAATTAAGGAGTTATGATTAAGGCCAACTGGCCTACCTGCTTGGGTTTGGTGGTCCTCCAGATATGATTAATATTTTATAAGTTTAATTAGATTTTCTTGCAGTTATTTGAAAAGGTACTTTTCTAAGGGTGTTGGGACACGATTACACTTAATGTTTGGCTATAAGCAGAGAAGTACAGGTCATGACCTGTCTGTCTTCCTATGTCCAGAGCATCATCCATCAGATATCCCCAGAAAAAAGCCAAGATAGTAGAAAAATGATCACTTGGCATTGCTAAGTCTGAAGACGGAGGCTAAAATGCAGTTTTACTGCACACAGACAGATATACTGAATGTACTAGGTTATTTTAAAATCATAAATGATCCTAATTTTCTATTTGTTTCATTAGCTGTCTCCGTGGAATAGGGCCAATGGAGTTAACTAAAATCCATAACGTATTTTGGTGACAGTCTCCCACCGGATACACTTTTTCCTCAAATTGCTGATAGCAAAACTGACAAATTAGCGATTTCCCATCCATCTACTGGTGGAACAGCCAATGATCAGAAGAAAAAGAGGTCTGCATAACAGGTGAGAGATATAAGATGGGAAAGCAGAAGGATCTGAGGTTGGTGCTATAAAAGTGGAAATCACGGGCAGGAGGGGAGGGAAGGACAGTGGGAACTGTTGGGTGCTGACCCCACTCTGGGCACCACACTCTACGTTTTAGACCCAGCTTATCAGCCATCATCGTTCATCTTCATTTAACAGATAAGGAAATAAAGGCTCAGAGATGAGTCACTTTTAGATACTTACAAGGTCAGTCAATAGGTGTTTGAAGTAGGGTTTTCTGTGCTTTTCTTATGCAAAATACTAAACTCTTTCCTCCACCAGAGTCTGGGGATCTTTAAATCATGAAGTTCAATTATTTACAAAGCAGAAATAGACTCACAGACATAGAAAACAAACTTATGGTTACCAAATGGGGTAGTGGGGGTAGAGGGAGGGAAGGAGGAGAGATAAATTAGGTATTTGGGATTAACATATATGCACTGCTATATATAAAATAATCAACAAGGATCTACTGTATAGCACAGGGAAATATATTCAATATCTTGTAATAACCTATAATAGAAAAGAATCTGAAAAAGAATATATATATGTATAACTGAATCACTTTGCTGTACACTTGAAATTAACACAACATTGTAAAATAACTATACTGCAATTTAAAAAAATGTTAAACCAAAAACAGCAAGTTGCAGAATAATATGTACAGTATATTGTAACTCACACCAAATTTTAAATCCAGCAAAACCATTTCATATAATGTTTATGGTTGTATAAATGTGTAATCAAATTATTAAAACCTAGATAATAAACAATGGATTCATAAGTTGTTTCCTCTAGGTAAGGTATCTGGTGGGAGGTGGGAGGGGAGGAGAATCTCAACTTCATCTGTAAAATTTTATTTTAAAGAAAAATCACCTAAAACATATATGGTCTATGATAGCTACATGAGTGATTTTATATCTGTTTGTATATTTAAAAAAAATATCATGAAGTTCAATACTAGCCTGGATATAGATAGGCAGAGCTGTGGCTGTTTCAAATATCAATATCAATGATGATGATGATAATAATAATATTTACCTAGCACTGAATCTGTGCCAAGCACTAGTTCAGGCACTTTATATGCTGCTTCAGTTAAGATGGGATAGGCTACACTCCAGTGGTGTAAAGTGACAAAGACTTATTTCTCACTCCACTATGTGTCCATTGTGGATTGTCTAGGAACTGGGCTCTGTGTCATTTTAGTGTCTGGCAGAGGGTGAGTAAGAACATATCACCACCTACTAAGTTGTTCACCTAGAAGCAACGCAAGGCACGATGCCATGGGCCAAAGCACTGTCACAAGGTCTGGCCCAATTTCAAGGGGAGCAGCTGTGCCTAGGAAGCAGGACCAGAGATGCTAGGTGCCAGCAACAATGACCTCTGTGCATGCACCGTGTCCATTAACTCCCAAACAGCTGTTCTGCAGAGAGGAAATGAGGCCCTGAGAGCCTTAGGGCCTTGTCTTAGGTCACACACAGCCAGGATCTATAGAGCTTGACCTTGATTCCATCTGACTCCTCACCATCATACATGTCGGTCTCTCTAGTTATGACTGACTGAGTGCCAGCCACTGACTAGACACCGCACTCAACATTTACATGATTTTTATCCATGACTCCTTCTAATCCTGTAGGTTTTATTCTCACATCTCACCATGAGGGCAATGAAGATAGATAACAAAGTCCACTCAGAATTTGAACACTTGCCCAAAGCCTACTTTCTTTGGCTTTACTTAGTAAAATCCCTGGAAGACTTAGCACAGCCCTGAGTTTAATAAATACTAATTAAGTACCTATGCTGCACAAGGTATGTGAAATTCAAACACCTCTCATGTAGGCTTCTGGCAGCAGTGATATTTGAGATCAAGGAGCTGCCTGGAAGGAACAAAGAAGAGACTGAAATGTGTGAAAACCTTTAGGGTTTGTGATATACACTGGCAATGTTCTTTCCTGAAAGACTGAACCAGTTTGTCTTTGATGGGACTTCAAAGTATGATAAACTCCTTGGCCTTTTTTTAAGACAAAATGAATAGGTAGATAGACAGATACTCACTTTTTAGAGTGATTTTTAGAATGCGATTCTCATCCTGTTTTAAAGAAACAAAGTAAAGTAATATCAAATATCAGTAATAACCTAGAAACACTTTAAAAAGCCACAAGAAGCAAATTGTCATATTGGGTATGAAAAAAACTCATATAGAGCCATATAAATAATATTTGAGGGCTTCCCTGGTGGCACAGTGGTTAAAAATGTGCCTGCCAATGCAGGGGACATGGGTTCGAGCTCTGGTCCAGGAAGATCACAAATGCCATGGAGCAACTAAACCCATATGCCACGACTACTGAGCCTGCGCTCTAGAGCCCACGAGCCACAACTACTGAGCCTGCATGCCGCAACTACTGAAGCCTGCTCACCTAGAGCCCGTGCTCTGCAACAAGAGAAGCCACCACAATGCGAAGCCCGTGCACTCCAATGAATAGTAGCCCCCACTTGCTGCAACTAGAGAAAGCCCTCGCACAGCAACAAAGATCCAAAACAGCCAAAAATAAAGTAAATAAATAAATAAAATAATATTTGGAAATTATTTCTTCATGTTGTGAGTATGTGTCACAAATGGAAGCCCATTGTTAGCAACTGCAATTCTTCCAAACCCTAAGATTTAAGACCATGGCACTGGGAAAAATTAAATAGCAGTGTGTAATGAAGTTTGAGAAACTTGTTTGGAACAACTTGATTATTAAAAAGAAATTTTGGGGGCTAATGTATACTTCACTAAAAAAACAGATAAAGTATTTTAAAAGAATACTAAAGGAAGGAAGGAAGGAAAGAAGGAAGGAAGGAAAGGAGAGACTAGACCTTGGTAATTACCTGCCATAATGAGGATTAGAAAAAGTCACTTTACTTCTAGGTCTCAGAATACTGTCATAATGCACTGTTCTTGTTAGAATAAGACCCTTTACTGCCATATGTTGCAGAACTGCTGTCATATACATGAAGTCTATGGTAGCTATCACATGTCCGATACCCCTAAGGATGTGCACTACACTGCACGCCCACTCTAACTGGGTAATCTGACTGCACTCACTGAAGAGCTCCTTGGCCTGTTTCTCCATTTTCCAGGCTGGGTTCCCATTGCATCTTCCTGTTCTGGGACACATAAAAGCAGCTTTGTAGTCATCCAGTAGTGATGGATAGAAATAGTTTACCAGTGCCCCACCCCTACCATGAGAAAAGGCATAAGCATCTAAGAATATGCAGGCTTCCTGTCTTTTTATTATGTTGGAAGAGAGTGATTTGGGAGACTGCAGATGATGTATAGTCTTCAGATTTGAGTGTCATCTCTACAAATCACTCTGAGTGCTCAATGTCCCTAGACTGTGTGCCTCACACCAGAGCCCTAATTCTGCTCTGAGAGGGCGACTTGGAAGCATGCAGGGAGTTGGCATGCACCACACACGTAATGGTTGCTATGTCAATGAGCTCACTTGTGACTGACATCAGACTTTGAGCACCTGTTACCAAACCAGGCTCTATGCCAGAAGTTTAGATACAGGAATGAAGAAAACTTTACCTGTATAATTAACTCGTGTTTACTCACCAGATTAGGTGGGATTTTTTCTCTGAAACCTCACCTTTGTACCTAGAACAGCTCCAAGATCATCCGAAGTGCAAAATGAGAATTTTTTTGAGTTAAGCAATTTCAGTGATAAATCTCTGCATGTGGCCCAGTGTCTCCTTGGTGCCAGATTGTTTGTAGAACTGGATAGTCTGTATTAACTAGTCTCATGATTTCAGAAGATAAAGACTTATTATCTTAACCCACCCCCTGTCAAGTTTGAAAGCAAAGTGTTTGGGAGAATTTAGATAATAACGTGTTGATTACTGTGAATGAACAACAATGATACTAATAACTAAAATTTATTGAGTGATTCCTATACATCAGCTTTACCAGATCCAGGTTCACTGGGAGTATTTCAGGCTCAATGGAAGATATTGTGATTGCCCTTTAGACTGGAGTGTGTTGTACATCTTGATTTTAGCTGAGTACTTACTGCATCTATCTGTATCCTGATGGGTAATTAATGCCCTGGGTATGTGTCAAACTGAAAGGCAATCTGTAATGGTGAGTCACCAGGACACATCGGTTAGTAGTTTTACTAGAAGCTCAACTGAAGACAAATTTGCTGCTGTCGCAGCTACAGAGGACAGAGCCAATGTAAAACAACAAACAAACAAACAAACAAAACACTTTCCAATATTGACAGACAACAATTATGAGCTTCAGAAGAATGAAATTTATTACCAAAAAATGTAATTGCTTGCATTACAGAAAGTCACTTGCAAGGTACAAAGGATTCTTGGTTTGGTGATGGCTCACATGAGGGAGGATTGGGATTTTAGACAGTGAAACTTCACATGAACAAATCCTGTGATGAGGCTGTCAAAATAGTGAGAACAGTTGAAAGCTAGCACCCAAGTAAAGGGTGACAATAGTTCTACTGCTGTCTCTGTAAATATTACTCTAGCTAGAATTATTTTTTAATTCTTAATAACACTTTTAAATTCTAAAATACTTCTATTAAAAATTTCCCATCAAAATGTATATAGTCATATAGCCTCAATGGATGTTGAAATTTAGAAGTATTTTATCAAGATTTTTAAAATAGGAGCTTCCCTGGTGGCGCAGTGGTTAAGAATCCACCTGCCAATGCAGGGAACACAGGTTCGAGCCCTGGTTCAGGAAGATCCCACATGCCGCTGAGCAACTAAGCCCATGTGCCACGACCACTGAGCCTGTGCTTTAGAGCCCACCAAACAACAACTACTGAGCCTGCATGAAATGTAGATCCCACCAGCCAAAACTAGAGAAAGGCTGCACACAGCAGCAAAGACCCAACACAGCCAAAATGAAATAAATAAAATAAATAAATTTTTTTAAAAAAGATTGAAAAAATAATAAACTCTAGAGAACTTTAGGGTAGTTTTTCTCCACTTCATATTCATCACTGTTGAAAAAGCTTGTAGCATATATTTGTATAGACACTTAAAAAACTTTTTTTGGGGGGGTTCTGTTAACTCTGATAAAATGGGGAAGGATCATAAATTCCTTTTAAGAGGAAAATGAAATTGAGGTGTAGTCCTGTCATGATATCTCATTCAGGAATCCCATACAAACATCTTTAGTTGAGTAGTTTTGGTGGGAGCAAGGCAGCTTCTTTCAAGATTGATATTGACAGAGAATGTGATGAAGGTGTCATGGAATCTGAAAACCATCTTATACGTAGAATCCTAAAACACTTGTCCTAGGAGTCATACATAATAAAGTCTTCCATATGTGAAAGCATATCCTATAATGAAGTAATCCCTATGTATCTCCAATGTCAGGACCAGGGTCAAAGAGAGAAATTCTCAGGAAGGACGACTAAGGTCAGTCATAAGAAATAAATACATAAAAAGAAAAACTTTTTCAGAATGAGATAGCCTGCCTCTCAGTGGAGATTTCTCTAGTACATATGCTCTTCAGAGAATCTGTGGATTTTAGGAGAATCTATGGAGTGATTCACAAGGCTCTTTCCAGGTGTAAGGTTATGTGCCCCCATGGCTATGCCTTTCAGTGCTAGATTATTGTCTGGACTTGCCTTTCCTGTGAGAGTCACTCTCTTTGTCCCAATTGCAAAATATTTGTATTTTCAAAATCAATTTGCCTAGGTATTGACATGCTTGTACAAATTCTGGGTTTCTTGTTATGAAGGCAACTTGTGAACTGTGTACATGACCTGAGGCATCCAGAAATGTTTTAGAGTCAGTTTCCATTAATGCTTTCCTATTCTGGTAACATTAACTTTGTGGGAAATAGCTAGATTTGGAGACAGTGTTTGAACAAAGAACAAAGTGTTTCCAGTAATCAGTGTGCCTTTTTCTTCCCATAAAAAATATATTTCCTGTGAATTTGGGGAAAGTCAGGTCACCACAATTTATTTCCTTGTTTTCTTCAGGTTTGAAATACTGTTTTTGCTCCCCACTTTTTAAATTGAAATATGATCGACAAATAATATTGTACAAGTTTAAGGTGTTCAACGTGTTGATTTGATAAATTTTTATATTACAACATGATTACCACCATAGCCTTAGTTCCAAATGTACACTAGATCTCCAGAACTTATTCACCTTTTAGATGCATGTTTGTACCCTTTGATCAACATTTCCCCAATTCCCTCACCCCCAGCCCCTTGTAAGTAACCACCATTCTACTTTGTGTCTATGAGTTCAGCTTTTTAAGTATCCACATATGAGTGCGTACAGTACATATCATACAGCATTTGTCTTTATCTGAATTACTTCACTTAGCAAAAAGCCCTCATGATACATCCATGTTTCAAAAATAGCAGGATATCCTTCTTTCTCATGGCTGAATAATATTCCATTATATATGTATCACATCTTCTTTATCCATTCAAATATTATTGGACACATGGGGTGTTTCCATGTCTTGGCTATTGTGAATAATGCTGAAATAAGCATGGGAATACAGATATTTTTTCCATATATAATAAGGCAAATGGATTGACATTGGACCTGGGCCTGAAAGGATAAGAAGGATTTGGAATACAAAAATGGAAAAGTCAGCATCGTTAGGTAATCTACACAAATACAAAGAAGATATGAAACTAGAGGACTCTCAAGTGTATGAAAAGAGCCACCTCAGGAAAACATTACCAATATAAAACTCAACTGTGATACTAAGTTGCATTTGATGACTTATTAAATAGAAATTGGATATTAAGATTTGCCGGTAGTCTTGTTCTCTGTACCACATGGATCTGGGATAATTTTCCAGATTGTTATGACCCACGCGGAACATGCTGAAAGCACACAATTTCCCGGAGCCTCACTGTGTCCAGGGCCCCCCACCCGCCCAAGTCACATGTCCTCCACCCTCTACCATGTGCTCCAGGCTTCCCTGCACTTTCAGGGCAGTTCTGTTGGGGCAGTCCACCTGCTCATGCAAGAATTCAGCGTTGTGTAGTCAGATTTGCTGTGGGAACTGACAACCCTAAAAATCTCAGTGGCTTCCACCAACAAACATGTTATATGATGCCTGCATGTTGGTTACAGGTCTCCTGGGCTCCAGGATCCAGGCTGAAGGAGATGCCTCCTCCTGGGAAATGCCATACTGCTGGGAGAGGGAAAGTTTTGTGTATACCTGGCACTCTGCCCCTGCTCTTCTCATTTTATCAGCAGGTAATCATTATGGGGCAGGCAACTGTTCCCACTTGTGGGGATGCTGACCTGAGCTGGGAATGGGGATGAGAGCTGGGAATGATGACAAAGTCCACCACAACTTGAGGCCACTTTCTCACTGAATGAATCCTCACCCAGTGGTCCCAATTTGAAAGATGTGGCAGAGTTTCTCTCTTGGAATCCTAATTCCTCTCTGGTAGATGTTGCTGTTCTCTTGCCAAGTTCCTGTCAAGAGGTCTGAACCTCTGACCCTAAGCTCAGCGACTCCAGCTCCTCCTCCATAGCCTCTCTTCTGGCTGACATCCCCATGCAGACTTCTTGCCTGGAGTGCTGAGCCTTTCAACATCCTAATTGCTTATCCCAGGCTCCAACTGCTTTTGGAGAAACCCTATAAAGGGGTATCAGATCCTCTCCCCAACTCAGCACTACATCACAGTGTTAGGCTATCACATATTGATTTCTCTCTGGATAAAGGATGTTCTGCTCAGTAGATTGGACTTCCTCCAGCAGTGACAGCTGGACCACTGCTCTTGTGCCCTCATACCTGCCGCCTCTCAGCTACTGGCCTACCGGCCTCATCCTCTAGAGGCAACTGATCCATGATAGCTGAGGAATGAATGATGACACACTGCTTTGCTTCTTGACTTGTCAAGGAACTTTCTGACTACTAATTTTGTGTAGCAGGTTTGACTTTTAATCCACATCTTCAGGTGTGTATGAAATAAAGCTTGTATATGGCTTTTGGTACCCATGACCCGGAACTGAAATTGCCAGGTTGTAGGGATGTACTTTTGTTCAAACTTGGCATACTACAAAATAGTTTTCCAGAGTGGTGGTGCCAATTTATACTTGCGTCAGCAATAGAATGCAGTTCCTGACAGCCTTGAAATAAATGATGGGTATGTAATGTTGTCTCTTGGTTGTTTTAATGTACATTTCCTGATGACTAATGATGTTGAGCAACTTTTTATATAAACATTGATCATTCAAAAACCTCCCTTTCGAGAAGCTCTTGCTCAAATGTCTTCCCAATTTTTTAAACAAGTCTTTTTCTTACTGATGTGTAGAAGCACATTATATAATATAGAGAGGGGGGCCTTTCTCTGCTGTGTGTCTCTGACATATTTTCTCCTAGGCTGTGACTTATATTTTCATTATTATTGATGAAATTATTATTATTATTAATCACTATTTCAGTGAAGATGTGTTCACAATTTTAATGTAATCTGATTCATCAATCTTCTTATATTTTTAAGCTTTTTGTAGGGTGTTTAAGAAATCTTTTCCTACACCAAGATCATTAACATACCCCATTAGAATATATTCTAACATTTTTATTGTTTACCTTTCACATGTAGATTTAAAATCCACATAGCCATTGTTTTGTGTGCGTGTGTATGGTGTGAAGTAAGAATCAATATTCATTTCTTTTTTCATGAATCTCCAATTGGTTCATCACCATCATTAAAGGACCTGTTATTTCTTTATTGCTCTGCAATGCCACATCCATCCCACTTAAGTGTATGTATGACTACTTTTGTACTTTTATTATGTTCTGTTAGCCTGCTTGTCTGTACTTTTGTCCCTACCGTATTATCCTACTTATCATTGCCACTTTTCATATTCAATATTGACTTGTTTATTCATGATCATTTGAATTTCCTGTAAGTTTTACATTTAGCTTACCAAATTTCACAAAGTTAGCTAGCCAATAGTTTGTTATGATTCCATTAAATCAATATATCAATTTTGAAAGAATTGATTACTTTACAATATTTCATAGTCAATTCTCCTGATTCATGAACACACACATTTTATGGTTTATAATTTTAAGTGTGGGGGTTTTGCACATTTTGTTTTTATTGACTTCTTGATATTCTAGTGTTTGATACTGGTTTTACCTGGAATCTATTTAAAAATTTATTTCACAATTATTGCTAATTAAAAATACATTTAAGTTTTCTGTATTAACCTTGCTTTCAGCAATTTTGCTAAATATATATCTGTAGATTCTTTGGGGTTTTTTATATATACAATTATGCTCTCTAGAAATAATAAAAGCTTTATTAATACCTCATTCCAACCTTATAGATAATAAACATTTTACTTTGGGAATAATTTTAGATTTACAGAAAGGTTGCAAACATAGTATAGAGATAGACTATTCAGCTTCCCTAAAGTTAACATCTTCTATGACCATGGTACCCTTGTCAACAATATATTGCTGTTAAATAAAATCCAGAGATTATTCAGATCCCCCAGTTTTTATACTAGCATACTTTTTCTGTTCCCAGAGCCAATCCAGGATGCCCTACTGTGTTCCATCACATGTTTCTTTGATGTCCTTGGTCTAGGACAGTGCCTCAGTCTTTCACTGTCTTCATGACCTTGATAGTTTTGAGGGGTGCTGACCAGGTATTTAGTAGAATGTTACTCAATCTGGATTTGTCTGTTTTTTTTTTTTTCATGGTTAGATTGGTGTTATGAGGTTTTGGAAAGAATGTCACAGAGGTTAAGTTCCCTCTTCATCACAGCATATCAGGGGCACACGCTAGCAACATGACCTACCATGGGTGATGTGCCTTGACCATTTGGTTAAGGTACTATTTGCTATGTTTCTCTGCTGCAGCGGTACTCCTTCTCCCCTTTCAATGCTCTATGCTTTGGACATGAGTCACTGAGTCCAGTCCATACCCAATGTAGAGGACAGGTTGGGCATTATGTTCCCTTCCTGGAACAGTAAGTATATTATTTGGAATATTTCTGTAAAGATTTGTCCTTTCTCTCTCTCTATTCTCTGGAATTTTGTGTATTAGTGTTCTTTCTCAAATTTTTGGTGAAATTTATTAGTGATTAAATTTGGACCCAGGGTTTTTTTGTGACAAAGTATTCAATTACAGAATCAACTTCATTAATAATTATAGGATTGTGAAGATTTTCAATTTCTTTTGGATTGACTTTAATAAATTATATTTTCTAAGAATTTATTTTTCAAAATTTTGACAAAAAGTTGTTAATAATATTTACTAGTCATCTATTTTATACCTATGGATAAGGAACTTTGGTGATATTCCAGTTTCATTTCTAATATTTGTTATTTGTGCCTTCTCTCATAAGTATATATGTAATATATACTTCATATATAATTATATACTCATATATTTAATTATATATGAGTATATAATTATATATACTTAACATTTATAATTCATATATGCTTAAATTATATGCTTAGTTATATTTAATTTTAATTATATATTTATATATGTATGATTTCATATATGTATACATATAGAGAGAGAGAAAGAGAAAGGAAGAAAGAGAGAGAGAGAGAGAGAGAATAGTATAGCAAACTGCCATTAATTCATCACCCAGCTTCAAAAATTATCAACTCATGTCCAAATTTTTCTCTGAAATCCCATAAACCTCTTGACATGAACACATATGCCAAATTATTTACAAATACATTTCAGAGAGCTTTTGGCCACTGAGTGAATTCAAAGGAGAATAACCTTTTTCTATTGGGTTATTTTCCTTCTCGTACTGACTTGTAGTCTATTAGGTTCAAGAATAGTGTTTTTTATTGTTCCTACCTGAACAGCCTATCTATAATAACATCCTTCATCTCCTGCAAAGCTCTATGTTCACTCACATGCTTTATTTATTTCCATGGTACTTACTAAAACCTGAAATTTATAACTGCTTTTATTCATTTATTTATTATTGCCTGCCTCTCCTGTGAGAGAAGGCTATTGTCTGTTTTACTTCTTAAAGTTTCCCCAGTAACTAGAACAGTACCTTGCATATAACAGACATTCAATAAGGATTTGTTGGAGGGACTAATTTATTTGTGGTATATTGATATATATTCTGGATATACTAATCTGAATATATTAAGCCCTTGTCAGTCATATCACATCTATTTAATCTGTGTAGGTTTATGGTGTCTTTTGGCATGCAGGTGTTTAATTTTAATGTTGTCAAGTTAATAAATATTTTCTTTTATGATTGTGTACTTTAATAAAGCTGTCACTATGCTGAAAATATAAAAATATTATTATATATATTCTTTTAAGAATATATTGCATTTTGCTTTTCACATTTAGGCTTTTGTATCTAAAACATTTTTATAAATGGTATCTTGATAGAAATCCACACTTCTTTTTCCTGAATGGGTAGTCTTGATCAATTTGTTCAGTGATTTATCTTTTATCTGGTGATCTGTGATGCCATTTCTTCACATTTAATGTTTAATTCTCTTTTAGCCTATTTTCTGTCTCTATGCCATTGCAACACTTTAAATTTCCATAGCTTCATAATTAGTTTTGATAGGTTTGACCTAGTGAGTGTCCACCTACTCCACAGAGTGGACAAGCATGGCTATGGGTGGCTGACTTTGCAGTAACAAGACGGTGAGGTTGTGCCTACTTCCTGTGCCTGGTACCCACTAAAATGGGATTATTTGCCTAAAGGATCTTCCATGGGAGCAGAGTGGGTAGAGGGACTTACAGCTAGGCTACTCAGGATCCTCCAGAATTTAGATGTCAAGATGGCCATAATTTTATGCCTTACACCAGACATCTTTTGTTTACATTTATTACATTTACCAACACATTTAGATTTATTTCAGCCAATTTGTTGTATGCTATAAAATTACCCTAACTTTTCTGTTTTTGTGTTTTTTTAATGTCTTTTGCCAGATAACTATAGATTCTATTTGTCTATTTTTAAAATTCCCTTCTAGGATTTAATAGATATAACTATTGTCCCAGTTCACAAATATTTTATCACTCTAATTACTTGCCCATTTCTTTTTGTAATTCTGACTAAATATAGTTGATATTATATTATTAAGTATTGACAAGCTTAACATTGACTGTTTCTTTTCTTTTTTAACTGATTTTTAAAAATACATACATTGGAGTATAATTGCTTTACAATGGTGTCTTAGTTTCTGCTTTATAACAAAGTGAATCAGCTATACATATACATATATCTCCATAACTCCTCCCTCTTGTTTCTCCCTCTCACCCTCCTTATGCCACCCCTCTATGTGGTCACAAATCACCAACCTGATCTCCCTGTGCTATGTGGCTTCTTCTCACTAGCTATCTATTTTATATTTGGTAGTGTATATATGTCCATGCCACTCTCTCACTTCGCCCCAGCTTACCCTTACCACTCGCTGTGTCCTCAAGTCCATTCTCTACATCTGCATCTTTATTCCTGCCCTGCCCTAGGTTTTTCAGAACCATTCTATTTTATTTTTTTTGTATTCCATATATATGTGTTAGCATATGGTATTTGTTTTTCTCTTTCTGACTTACTTCACTCTGTATGACAAGCTCTAGGTCCATCCACCTCACTACAAATAGCTCTATTTCATTTATTTTTGTGGCTGAGTAATATTCCATTGTATACATGTGCCACATCTACTTTATCCATTCATCTGTTGGTGGACACCTAGGTTGCTTCCATGTCGTGACTATTGTAAATAGAGCTGCAGTGAACATTGTGGTACATGACTCTTTTATTTTTTTTACACCTTTATTGGAGTATAATTGCTTTACAACAGTGTGTTAGTTTCTGCTTTATAACAAAGTGAATCAGCTATACATATATATGTATCCCCATATCTCTTCCCTCTTGCATCTCCCTCCCTCCCAACCTCCCTATCCCACCCCTCTAGGTGGTCACAAAGCACGGAGCTGATCTCCCTGTGCTATGAGGCTGCTTCCCACTAGCTATCCATTTAACGTTTGGTAGTGTATATATGTCCATGCCACTCTCTCACTTTGTCACAGCTTACCCATCCCCCTCCCCATATCCTCAAGTCCATTCTCTAGTAGGTCTGTGTCTTTATTCCTGTCTTACCCATAGGTTCTTCATGACATTTTTTCCCTTAAATTCCATATATCTGTGTTAGCATACTGTATTTGCCTTTCTCTTTCTGACTTATTTCACTCTGTATGACAGACTATAGGTCCATCCACCTCATTACAAATAGCTCAATTTCATTTCTTTTTATGGCGGAGTAACATTCTATTGTATATATGTGGCAAGTCTTCTTTATCCATTCATCTGATGATGGACACTTAGGTTGCTTCCATGTCCTGGCTATTGTAAATAGAGCTGCAATGAATATTTTAGCTCATGACTCTTTTTGAATTATGCTTTTCTCATGGAATATGCCCAGTAGTGGGATTGCTGAGTCATATGGTAGTTATATTTGTAGATTTTTAAGGAACCTCCATACTGTTCTCTAGAGTGGCTGTACCAATTCACATTCCAAACAGCAGTGCAAGACTGTTCCCTTTTCTCCCAGTCTCTGCAGCATTTATTGTTTCTAGATTTCTTGATGATGGCCGTTCTGAGGGCTGTGAGATGATATCTCATTGTAGTTTTGATTTGCATTTCTCTAATGATTAATGATGTTGAACATTCATTCATGTGTTTGTTGGCAGTCTGTATATCTTCTTTGGAGAAATATCTATTTAGGTCTTCTGTCCATTTTTGGATTGGTTTGTTTGTTTTTTTTTGTTATTGAGCTGCATGAGCTGCCTATAAATTTTGGTGATTAATCCTTTGTCAGTGGCTTCATTTGCAAATATTTTCTCCCATTCTGAGGGTTGTCTTTTGGTCTTGTTTATGGTTTCTTTTGCTGTGCAAAAGCTTTGCAGTTTCAGTAGGTCCCATTTGTTTATTTTTGTTTTTATTTCCATTTCTCTAGGATTGGGTCACCTCTCTAGGAGGTGGGTCAAAAAGGATCTTGCTGTGATTTATGTCATAGAGTGTTCTGCCTATGTTTTCCTCTAAGAGTTTGATAGTGTCTGGCCTTACATTTAGGTCTTTAATCCATTTTGAGCTTATTTTTGTGTATGGTGTTAGGGAGTGATCTAATCTCATACTTTTACATGTAGCTGTCCAGTTTTCCCAGCACCACCTATTGAAGAGGCTGTCCTTTCTCCACTGTACATTCCTGCCTCCTTTATCAAAGATAAAGGTGACCATACGTCCGTGGGTTTATCTCTGGGCTTTCTATCCTGTTCCACTGATCTATATTTCTGTTTCTGTGCCAGTACCATACTGTCTTGATTATTGTAGCTTTGTAGTATAGTCTGAAGTCAGGGAGCCTGATTCCTCCAGCTCCGTTATTCGTTCTCAAGTTTGCTTTGGCTATTTGGGGTCTTTTTGTTTCCATACAAATTGTGACATTTGTTGTTCTAGTTCTGTGAAAAATGCCAGTGGTAGTTTGATAGGGATTGCATTGAATCTGTAGATTACTTTGGGTAGTAGAGTCATTTTCACAATGTTGATTCTTCCAATCCAAGAACATGGTATATCTCTACATCTATTTGTATTATCCTTAATTTCTTTCATCAGTGTCTTATAATTTTCTGCATACAGGTCTTTTGTCTCCTTAAGTAGGTTTATTCCTAGATATTTTATTCTTTTTGTTGCAATGGTAAATGCGAGTGTTTTCTTGATTTCACTTTCAGATTTTTCATCATTAGTGTATAAGAATGCCAGAGATTACTGTGCATTAATTTTGTATCCTGCTACTTTACCAAATTCATTGATTAGCTCTAGTAGTTTTCTGGTAGCATCTTTAGGATTCTCTATGTACAGTATCATGTCATCTGCAAACACTGTCAGCTTTACTTCTTCTTTTCCAATTTGGATTCCTTTTATTTCCTTTTCTTCTCTGATTGCTGTGGCTAAAACTTCCAAAACTATTTTGAATAAGAGTGATGAGAGTGGGCAAAATGTCTTTTTACTGATCTTAGTGGAAATGGTTTCAGTTTTTCACCATTGAGGATGATGGTGGCTGTAGGTTTGTCATATACGGCTTTTATTATGTTGGGGAGCGTTCCCTCTATGCCTACTTTCTGGAGGATTTTTATCATAAATGGGTGTTGAATTTTGTCGAAAGTTTTCTCTGCATCTATTGAGATGATCATATGGATTTTCTCCTTCAGTTTGTTAATATGGTGTATCATGTTGATTCATTAGCGTATATTGAAGAATCCTTGCATTCCTGCAATAAACCCCACCTGATCATGGTGTATGTTCCTTTTAATGTGCTGTTGGATTCTGTTTGCTAGTATTTTTTTGAGGATTTTTGCATCTATGCTCATCAGTGATATTGGCCTATAGTTTTCTTTCTTTGTGAAATCCTTGTCTGGTTTTGGTATTGGTGATGGTGGCCGCATCAAATGAGTTTGGGAGTGTTTCTCCCTCTGCTATATTAGGAAGTGTTTGAGAAGGATAGGTGTTAGCTCTTCTCTAAATGTTTGATAGAATTCGCCTGTGAAGCCGTCTAGTTCTGGGCTTTTGTTTGTTGGAAGATTTTTAATCACAGTTTCAATTTCAGTGCTTGTGATTGGTCTGTTCATATTTTCTATTTCTTCCTGATTCAGTCTTGGCAGGTTGTGCATTTCTACACATTTGTCCATTTCTTCCAGGTTGTCCATTTTATTGGCATAGAGTTGCTTGTAGTAATCTCTCATGATCTTTTGTATTTCTGCAGTGTCACTTGTTACTTCTCCTTTTTCATTTCTAATTCTATTGATTTGAGTCTTCTCCCTTTTTTTCTTGATGAGTCTGGCTAATGGTTTATCAATTTTATTTATCTTCTCAAACAACCAGCTTTTAGTTTTATTGATCTTTGCTATTGTTTCCTTCATTTCTTTTTCATTTATTTCTGATCTGATCTTTATGATTTCTTTCCTTCTGCTAACTTTGGGTTTTTTTTTGTTCTTCTTTCTCTAATTGTTTTAGGTGCAAGGTCAGGTTGTTTGTTTGCGATGTTTCCTGTTTCATAAGGTAGCATTGTATTGCTATAAACTTTCCTCTTAGAACTGCTTTTGCTGCATCCCATAGGTTTTGGGTTGTCATGTCTCCATTGTCATGTGTTTCTAGGTATTTTTTTATTTCCTCTTTGATTTTTTTCAGTGATCACTTCGTTAATATGTAGTGTATTGTTTAGTCTCCATGTGTTTGTATTTTTTAGAGATCTTTTCCTGTAATTGATATCTAGTCTCATAGCGTTTTGGTTGGAAAAGATAGTTGACACATTTTCAATTTTCGTAAATTTACCAAGGCTTTATTTGTGACCCAAGATATGATCTATCCTGGAGAATGTTCCATGAGCACTTGAGAGAAATGTGTATTCTGTTATTTTTGGATGGAATGTCCTATAAATATCTGTTAAGTCCATCTTGGTTAATGTGTCATTTCAAGCTTGTATTCCCTCATTTATTTTCATTTTGGATGATCTGTCCATTGGTGAAAATGGGGTGGTAAAGTCCCCTACTATGAATGTGTTACTGTCAATTTCCTCTTTCATGGCTGTTAGTATTTGCCTTATATATTGAGGTGCTCCTATGTTGGGTGCATATATATTTACATTTTTTACATCTTCTTCTTGGATCGATCCATTGATCATTATGTAGTGTCCTTCTTTGTCACTTCTAATAGTCTTTATTTTAAAGTCTATTTTGTCTGATATGAGAATTGCTACTCCAGCTTTCTTTTGGTTTCCATTTGCATGGAATATCTTTTTCCATCCCCTTACTTTCAGTCTGTATGTGTCTCTAGGTGTGAAGTGGGTCTCCTGTAGACAGCATATATATGGGTCTTGTTTTTGTATCCATTCAGCCACTCTGTGTCTTTTGGTGGGAGCATTTAATCCATTTACATTTTAGGTAATTATTGATATGTGTGTTCCTACTCCCATTTTCTTAATTGTTTTGGGTTTTTTATTATAGGTCTTTTCCTTCTGTTGTGTTTCTTGCCTAGAGAAGATCCTTTAGCATTTGCTGTAAAGCTGGTTTGGTGGTGCTGAACTCTCTCAGCTTTTGCTTGTCTGTTAAGTTTTTAATTTCTCCATCAAATCTGAATGAGATCCTTGCTGGGTAGAGTAATCTTGGTTGTAGGTGTTTTTCCTTCATCACTTTAAATATGTCGTGCCAGTCCCTTATGGCTTGCAGTGTTTGTGCTGAAAGATCAGCTGTTAATTATATGGAGATTCCTTTGTATGTTATTTGTTGTTTTTCCCTTGCTGCTTTTAATATGTTTTCTTTGTATTTAATTTTTGACAGTTTGATTAATATGTGTCTTGGTGTGTTTCTCCGTGGATTAACCCTGTATGGGACTCTCTGTGCTTCCTGGACTTGACTGACTATTTCCTTTCCCATATTAGGGAAGTTTTCAACTATAATCTCTTCAAATATTTTCTCAGTCACTTTCTTTTTCTCTTCTTCTTCTGGAACCCCTATAATTCGAATGTTGGTGTGTTTAATGTTGTCCCAGAGCTCTCTGAGACTGTCCTCAGTTCTTTTTATTCTTTTTTTCTTTATTCTGCTCTGCAGTAGTTATTTCCACTATTTTATCTTCCACGTCACTTATTCATTCTTCTTCCTCAATTATTCTGCTATTGATCACTTCTAGAGTATTTTTAATTTTATTTATTGTGTTGTTCATCGTTGCTTGCTTCATCTTTAGTTCTTCTAGGTCCTTGTTAAATGTTTCTTGCATTTTCTCTATTCTATTTCCAAGATTTTGGATCATCTTTACTATCATTATTCTGAATTCTTTTTCAGGTAGACTGCCTATTTCCTCTTCATTTGTTAGGTCTGGTGTGTTTTTATCTTGCTCCTTCATCTGCTGTGTGATTTTCTGTCTTCTCATTTTGCTTATCTTACTGTGTTTGAGGTCCTCTTTTTGCAGGCTGCAGGTTCGTAGTTCCCGTCCTTTTTGGTGTCTCTCCCCAGTGGCTAAGGTTGGTTCAATGGGTTGTGTAGGCTTCCTTGTGGAGGGGACTACTGCTTGTGTTCTGATGGATGAGGCTGGATCTTGTCTTTCTTCTGGGCAGGTCCATGTCTGGTGGTGTGTTTTGGGGTGTCTGTGGTCTTATTATGATTTTAGGCAGCCTCTCTGCTAATGGGTGTGGTTGTGTTCCTCTCTTGCTAGTTGTTTGGCATAGGGTGTCCAGCACTGTAGCTTGCTGGTCGTTGAGTGAAGCTGGGTGTTGGTTGAGATGGAGAGCTCTGGGAGATTTTCACCATTTGATATTACGTGGAGCTGGGAGGTCTCTTGTGGACCAGTGTCCTGAAGTTGGCTCTCCCACCTCAGAGGCACAGCACTGACTCCTGGCTACAGCACCAAGAGCCTTTCATCCACAGGGCTCAGAATGAAAGGGAGAAAAATTAGAAAGAAAGAAAGAGGATAAAATAAAATAAGGTAAAATAAAATAGTTATTAAAATAAAAATGTAATTAATAAGAAAAAATATTTTTAAAAAATAAAAACAAAAGAAAACAAAACAAAAAAACGGATGGATAGAACCCTAGGACAAATGGTGAAAGCAAAGCTATACAGACAAAATCTCACACAGAAGCATACACATACACAATCACAAAAAGAGGAAAAGGGAAAAAAATAATAAATCTTGCTCTCTAAGCCCAGCTCCTCAATTTGGGATGATTCATTGTCTATTCAGGTATTCCACAGATACAAGGTACATCAAGTTGATTGTGGAGTTTTAATCCGCTGCTCCTGAGGCTGCTGGGACCTATTTCCCTTTCTCTTCTTTGTTCGCACAGCTCCCGTGGTTCAGCTTTGGATTTGGCCCCGCCTCTCCATGTAGGTCACTGGAGGGTGTCTTTTCTTCTCTCAGACAGGACAGGGTTAAAGGAGCAGCTGATTCAGGGGCTCTGGCTCACTCAGGCAGTGGGGAGGGAGGGGTATGTACTGCGGGGCGAGCCTCTGGTGGCGGAGGCTGGCATGACGTTGCACCAGCCTGAGGCATGCCGTGCGTTCTCCTGGGGAATTTGTCCCTGGATCCCAGGACCCTGGCAGTGGCAGGCTGCACAGACTCCCCGGAAGGGAGGTGTGGAGAGTGACCTGTGCTCGCACACAGGCTTCTTGGTGGCTACAGCAGCAGCCTTAGCATCTCATGCCCGTCTCTGGGGTACGCGCTGTTAGCCACGGCTTGCGCCCATCTCTGGACCACCTTTAAGCAGTGCTCTTAAACCCCTCTCCTCGCGAACCAGGAAACAAAGAGGGAAGAAAATGTCTCTTGCCTCTTTGGCAGGTCCAGGCGTTTTCCCAGACTCCCTCCCGGCTAGCTGTGGTGCACTAACCCCTTCAGGCTCTGTTCACACCTACAGTCCTCTCCCTGTGCTCTGACCAAAGCCTGAACCTCAGCTCCCAGCCCCACCCGCCCCAGCGGGTGAGCAGACAAGCCTCTTGGGCTGGTTAGTCCTTGTCAGCACCGATCCTCTGTGCAGGAATCTGTCCGCTTTGCCCTCCACACCCCTGTGGCTGCGCTCTCCTCCGTGGCTCCAAAGCTCCGCCCCCCGCCACCCACAGTCTCCACCCGCAAAGGGGCTTCTAGTGTGTGGAAATCTTTCCTCCTTCATGGTTCCCTCCCACTGGTGCAGGTCCCATCCCTATTCTTTTGTCTCTGTTTATTCTTTTTTCTTTTGCCCTACCCAGGTACGTGGGGAGTTTCTTGACCTTTAGGAGGTCTGAGGTGTTCTGCCAGCGTTCAGTGGGTGTTCTGTAGGAGTGTTCCACGTGTAGGTGTATTTCTGATGTATCTGTGGGGATGAAGGTGATCTCTGCATCTTACTCTTCCAACATCTTCCCCCTCTCCCATGACTCTTTTTGAATTATGGTTTTCTCAGGTTATATGCCCAGTAGTGGGATTGCTGGGTCATATGGTATTTCTATTTTTAGTTTTTTAAGGAACCTCCATACTGTTCTCAATAGTGGCTGTATCAATTTACATTTCCACCAACAGTGCAAGAGGGTTCCATTTTTTTCCACACCCTCTGCAGCATTTATTGTTTGTAGATTTTTTGATATCGACCATTCTGACTGGTGTGAGTTGATACCTCATTGTAGTTTTGATTTGCATTTCTCTAATGATTACTGATGTTGATCATCCTTTCATGTGTTTGTTGGCAATCCGTATATCGGAGAAATGCCTATTTAGGTCTTCTGCCCATTTTTGGATTGGATTTTTTGATATTGGGCTGCATGAGCTGCCTGTAAATTTTGGAGATTAATCCTTTGTCAGTTGCTTCAGCTGCAACTGTTTTCTCCCATTCTGAAGATTGTCTTTTTGTCTTGTTTATAGTTTCCTTTGCTGTGCAAAAGCTTTTATGTTTCATTAGGTCCCATTTGTTTATTTTTGTTTTTATTTCCATTTATCTAGGAGTTGGGTCAAAAAGGACCTTGCTGTGATTTATGTCATACAGTGTTCTGCTTATCATTCCCTCTAAGAGTTTTATAGAGTCTGGTCTTACACTTAGGTCTTTAATCCATTTTGAGTTTATTTTCATGTATGGTGTTAGGGAGTATTCTAATTTCATTCTTCTACATGTAGCTGTCCAGTTTTCCCAGCACCACTTATGGAAGAGGATGTCTTTTCTCCATTGTATATTGTTGTCTCCTTTATCAAAGATAGGGTGACCATATGTGCATGGGTTTATCTCTGGGCTTTCTATCCTGTTCCATTGATCTATATTTCTGGTTTTGTGCCAGTACCACACTGCCTTGATTAATGTAACTTTGTAGTATAGTCTGAAGTCCAGGAGCCTGATTCCTCCAGCTCCATTTTTTTTTAAATTAAGGGTACTTTAATTAATTAATTAATTAATTAATTAATTTGTTCTTGGCTGTGTTGCATCTTTGTTTCTGTGTAAGGCCTTTCTCTAGTTGTGGCAAGCGGGGGCCATTCTTCATCGCGGTGCAAGGGCTTTTCACTGTCGTGGCCTCTCTAGTTGCGGAGCACAGGCTCCAGATGCGTAGGCCCAGTAGTTGTGGCTCACGGGTCTAGTTGCTCCACAGCATGTGGGATCTTCCCAGAACAGGGCTCGAACCCATGTCCCCTGCATTAGCAGGCAGATTCTCAACCACTGAGCCACTAGGGAAGCCCCTCCAGCACTGTTTATAATTCTCAAGTTTGCATTGGCTATTGGGGGTCTTTTGTGTTGCCATACAAATTGTGAAATTTTTTGTTCTACTTTTGTGAAAAATGCCAGTGGTAGTTTGCTATGGATTGCATTGAATCTGTAGATTGCTTTCTGTAGTATAGTCATTTGAACCAATGTTGATTCTTTCATCCAAGAACATGGTATATCTCTCCATCTGTTTGTACCATCTTTATTTCATCAATGTCTTATAAGTTTTCATACAGGTATTTTGTCTCATTAGGTATGTTTATTCCTAGGTATTTTATTCTTTTTGTTGCAATGGTAAATGGTAGTGTTTACTAATTTCACTTTCAGATTTTTCACCATTAGTATATAGGAATGCAAGAGATTTCTGTGAATTAATTTTGTATCCTGCTACTTTACCAAATTCATTGATTAGCTCTAACAGTTTTCTGGTAGCATCTTTAGAATTCTCTATGTATGGTATCATGTCATCTGCAAACAGTGACAGATTTAATTCTTCTTTTCTGATTGGAATCCTTTTATTTCTTTTTCTTCTCTGATTGCTGTGGCTAAAACTTCCAAAACTATGTTGAATAAGAGTGGTGAGAGTGGGCAACCTTGTCTTGTTCCTGATCTTAGAGTAAATGGTTTCAGTTTTTCACCATTGAGGATGATGTTGGCTGTGGGTTTGTCATATATGGCCTTTATTATGTAGAGGTAAGTTCCCTCTATGCTTACTTACTGGAGGGTTTTTATCATACATGGGTGTTGAATTTGTCAAAATTTTTTTTCTCCCTGTACTGAGATGATCATATGGTATTTCTCCTTCAATTTGTTAATATGGTTTATCACATTGATTGATTTGTGTATATTGAAGAATCCTCACATTCCTGGGATAAACCCCACTTGATCACGGTGTATGATCCTTTTAATGTGCTGTTAGATCTGCTTGCTAGTATTTTGTTGGGGATTTTTGCATCTATGTTCATCAGCGATATTGGTCTGTAGTTTTCTTTCTTTGTAATATCTTTGTCTGGTTTTGATATCAGGGTTATGGTGGCCTTATAGAATGAGTTGGAGAGTGTTCCTCCTGCTGCTATATTTTGGAAGAATTTGAGAAGGATAGGTGTTAGCTCTTCTCTAAGTGTTTGATGGAATTTGCTTGTGAATCCATCTGCATCTGGGCTTTTGTTTGTTGGCAGGTTTTTAATCACAGTCTCAATTTCAGTGCTTGTGATTGGTTTGTTTATATTCTCTATTTCTTCCTGGTTCAATCTTGGAAGGTTGTGCTTTTCTAAGAATTTGTCCATTTCTTCCAGGTTGTGCATCTTATTGGCATATAGTTGCTTGCAGTAATCTCTCATGATCTTTTGTATTTCTGTAGTGTCAGTGGTTACTTCTCCTTTTTCATTTCTAATTCTATTGATTTGAATCTTCTCCCTTTTTTTAACACACACACACTGTATTTTATTTTTACAAGAGATAAATAAGCTGACAGCAAGCATTGTAAATGGATGACCACAAAAAATACAACAATGATTGCAATTACAAAACATGGAACACACTCATAGTATGTCATAATATTGACATTCAGTCCAGTAATCCTCCACTGTAACAGATCCTTTACTTTGCAGTGAAAATTGATTTGTATATTTTTTGCCTCTGAGTCCTTGTGGGATTTCTTTTTTTTTATTCAAACAGAAAGTCACAAAAATTATAATCATCCTCATCAGTTCACTCAGTCCCATGTAATTAATTTTTTTATCTTGATCTTTTGTTAGCACTTTTATGAATTCATCAGTTTTCCATTATAGTTCTGAAAATGCTTATTCATTCAGTTCAGCAGTATAGTCAGTTACCAGAAACCTGTGCTTGTCAGAGTCTGTTCCGTGAATTCCTTGAAGATGAAACCGTTTTATAGGAACATTTTTGCAAAAGCATCAGAGTACACCCAGAACTGTCTGTAAATGACAAAAGACTTAAAAATGACCATGGTTAAAGATTTGATGAAAGTTCATAATAATGCAAGTGACAAGGAAATTTAATTATTTCTGAGATATACATTTGTGTGCTTTTTTGTTTTGTTTTGTTTTTGTTTTTTTTGCTGTACGTGGGCCTCTCACTGTTGTGGCCTCTCCCGTTGTGGGGCACAGGCTCCGGATACCCAGGCTCAGCGGACATAGCTCGCGGGCCCAGCCACTCCATGGCATGTGGTATCTTACCAGACTGGGGCACGAACCCATGTCCCCTGCATCGACAGGCAGACGCTCAACCACTGCGCCACCAGGGAAGACCTCTGAGATATACATTTTAAAGTAATAACTAGAATTATGACTTATAACATTATACCAGAACATATAAGGTTTTTAGAAATTTCTTGTAATGTCTGAAACATTTATATTAACATATTTCCATACAAATAACCCAAAGATAGTTTAGTATTACTTGTTTGTTTGTTTGTTTATACTGAAGGTTCTTATTAGTCATCAATTTTATACACATCAGTGTATACATGTCCATCCCAATTGCCCAATTCAGCACACCACCATCCCCACCCCACAGCGGTTTTCCCCAGTTGGTGTCCATACGTTTGTTCTCTACATCTGTGTCTCAGCTTCTGACTGCAAACCGGTTCATCTGTACCATTTTTCTAGGTTCCACATACATGCATTAATATACGATATTTGTTTTTCTCTTTCTGATTTACTTCACTCTCTATGACAGTCTCTAGGTCCATTCACGTCTCAACAAATGACTCAATTTTTTTATGAGTGAGTAATATTCCATTGTATATATGTACCACAACTTCTTTATCTGTTGATGGGCATTTAGCTTGCTCCCCTGACCTGGCTATTGTAAATAGTGCTGCAATGAACATTGGGATGCATGTGCCTTTTTGAATTATGGTATTCTCTGGGTCTATGCCCAGTAGTGGGATTGCTGGGTCATATGGTATTTCTACTTTTAGTTTTTTAAGGAACCTCCATACTATTATCCATAGTTGCTGTATCAATTTACATTCCCAACAACAGTGCAAGAGGGTTCCCTTTTCTCCACACCCTCTCTAGCCTTTGTTGTTTGCAGATTTTCTGATTCCCATTCTAACTGGTGTGAGTTGATAACTCATTGTAGTTTTGAATTGCATTTCTTTAATAATTAGTGATGTTGAGCAGCTTTTCATGTGCATCTTGGCCATCTTTCTGTCTTCTTCGGAGACATGTCTATTTAGGTCTTCTGCCCATTTTTGGATTGGGTTGTTTGTTTCTTTATTTTATTTTTTTAACATCTTTATTGGAGTATAATTGCTTTACAATGGTGTGTTAGTTTCTGCTTTATAACAAAGTGAATCAGTTATACGTATACGTATGTTCCCATAACTCTTCCCTCTTGCATCTCCCTCCCTCCAACCCTCCCTATCCCACCCCTCTAGGTGGTCACAAAGCACCGAGCTGATCTCCTTGTGCTATGCGACTCCTTCCCACTACTTATCTATTTTATGTTTGGTAGTGTATATATGTCCATGCCACTGTCTCACTTTGTCACAGCTTACCATTCCCCCTCCCCATATCCTCAACTCCATTGTCTAGTAGGTCTGTGTCTTTATTCCCGTCTTACCCCTAGGTTCTTCATTACATTTTTTTCTTAAATTCCATATATATATATGTTAGCATACAGTATTTGTTTTTCTCTTTCTGACTTACTTCACTCTCTATGACAGACTCTAGGTCCATCCACCTCACCGCAAATAACTCTATTTTGTTTCTTTTTATGGCTGAGTAATATTCCATTGTATATATGTGCCACATCTTCTTTATAAATTCATCCGATGATGGACACTTAGGTTGCTTCCATGTCCTGGCTATTGTAAATAGAGGTGCAATGAACATTTTGGTACATGACTCTTTTTGAATTATGGTTTTCTCAGGGTATATGCCCAGTAGTGAGATTGCTGGGTTGTATAGTAGTTCTACTTGTAGTTGTTTAAGGAACCTCCATACTGTTCTCCATAATGGCTGTATCAATTTACATTCCCACCAAAAGTGCAACAGTGTTCCCTCTTCTCCACACCCTCTCCAGCATTTATGGTTTCTAGATATTTTGATGATGTTTCTTTAATATTGAGCTGCATGAGCTGTTTAAACATTTTGGAGATTAATCCTTGGTCCCTTGATTCATTGCAGATATTTAATCCCATTCTGTGGGTTGTCTTTTCATCTTGTTTATGGCTTCCTTTGCTGTGCAAAAGCTTTGAAGTTTCATTAGGTCCCATTTGTTTATTTTTCTTTTTATTTCCATTACTCTAGGAGGTGGATCAAAAAAGATCTTGCTGTGATTTATGTCAAAAAGTCTTCTTCCTATGTTTTCCTCTAAGAGTTTTATAGTGTCTTGTCTTACATTTAGGTCTCGAATCCATTTTGAGTTTATTTTTGTGTATGGTGTTAGGGAGTGTTCTAATTTCATTCTTTTACATGTAGCTCTTCAGTTTTCCCAGCACCACTTATTGAAGAGACTGTCTTTTCTCCATTGTATATCTTTGCCTCCTTTGTCATCATTTAGTTGACCAGATGTGCATGGGTTTATCTCTGGGCTTTCTATCTTGTTCCATTGATCTATATTTCTCTGTTTGTGCCAGTATCATATAATCTTGATTACTGTAGCTTTGTAGTATAGTCTGAAGTCAGGGATACTGATTGCTCCAGCTCCGTTTTTTCCTCTCAAGATTGCTTTAGGTATTTGGGGTCTTTTGTGTCTACATAGAAATTTTAAGATGATTTTTTCTAGTTCCGTAAAAAATGCCATTGGTAATTTGGCAGGGATTGCATTGAATCTGTAGATTGCTTTGGGTAGTATAGTCATTTTCACAATATTGATCCTTCCAATCCAAAACATCATATATCTCTCTATCAGTTGTTATCCTCTTTAATTTCTTTCATCAGTGCCATATAGTTTTCTGCATACAGGTCTTTTGTCTCCCTAGGTAGGTTTATTCCTAGGTATTTTTTTTCTTTTTGTTGCAATGGTGAAAGAGAGTGTTTCCATAATGTCTCTTTCCGATTTTTCATCTTTAGTATATAGGAATGCAAGAGACTTCTGTGCATTAATTTTGGATCCTGAAACTTTACCAAGTTCATTGTTATCTCTAGTAGATTTCTGGAGGCATTTTTAGGATTCTCTATGTATAGTATCATGTCATCTGCAAACAGTGACAGTTTTACTTCTTCTTTTCCAATTTGTATTCCTATTATTTCTTTTTCATTTCTGATTGCCATGGTTAGGACTTCCAAAACTATGTTGAATAATAGTGGTGAGAGTGGATATCCTTGTCTTGCTCCTGATCTTAGAGGAAATATTTTCACCATTGAGAATGGTGTTTGCTGTGGGTTAGTCATATATGGTCTTTATTATGTTGAGATAGGTTCCCTCTCTGCTCACTTTCTGTAGAGTTTTTGTCATAAATGGGTGTTGAATTTTGTCAAAAGCTTTTTCTGCATCTATTGAGATGATCATAGAGTTTTTATTCTTCAATTTGTTAATAAGGTGTATCACATTGATTGTTTTGTGTATAGTGAAGAATCCTTGCATCACTGGGATAAATCCCACTTTATCATGGTATATGATCCTTTTAATGTGTTGTTGGATTCTATTCGCTAGTATTTTATTGAGGACTTTTCCATCTATATTCGTCAAAGTTATTGGTCTGTAATTTTTTTGGTTGTTGTATCTTTGTCTGGTTTTGGTATCAGGGTGATGGTGGCCTCATGGAATGAGTTTGAGAGTGTTCCTTCCTTTGAAGTTTTTTGGAAGAGTTTGGGAAGGATGGGTGTTAGCTCTCTCTAAGTGTTTGATAGAATTCACCTGTGAAGCCATCTGGTCCCGGACTTTTGTTTGTTGGAAGATTTTTAATCCCAGTTTCAATTTCATTACTGTGATTGGTCTGTTCATATTTTCTGTTTCTTCCTGGTTCAGTCTTGGAAGCTTATACCTTTCTAGGAATTTGTCAGTTCCTTCCAGGTTGTCCATTTTATTGGCATTGAGTTGCTTGTAGTAGTCTCTTAGGATGCTTTGTATATCTGCAGTGTCTGTTGTAACTTCTCCTTTTTTATATATAATTTTATTGATTTGAGTCCTCTCCCTCTTTTTCTTGATGACTGTACCTAAATGTTGATCAATTTTGTTTATCTTCTCAAAGAACCAGCTTTTAGTTTTATTGATCTTTGCTATTGTTTTCTTTGTTTCTATTTCATTTATTTCTGCTCTGATCTTTATGATTTCTTTCCTTCTGCTAACTTTCAGTTTTGTTTGTTTTTCTTTCTCTAATTGCTTTAGTTGTAAGGTTACGTTGTTTACTTGAGATTTTTCTTGTTTCTTGAGGTAGATTTGTATAGCTATAAACTTCTCTCTTAGAACTGCTTTTTCTACATTGCATAGGTTTTGGATCATCGTGTTTTCATTTTCATTTGTCTCTAGGTATTTTTTGATTTCCTCTTTGAGTTCTTCAGTGATCTCTTGGATATTTAGTATCGTATTGTTTTGCCTCCATGTATTTGTGTTTTTTAAGTTTTTTCCCCTATAATTCATTTCTAATCTCATAGCTTTGTGGTCAGAGGTGCTTGATATGATTTCAATTTTCTTAAATTTACTGAGGCTTGATTTGTGACCCAAGATGTGATCTATCCTGGAGAATTTTCCGGGTGCACTTTGGAAGAAAATGTAATCTGCTGTTTTTGGATGGAATATGCTATAAATATCAATTAAATCTATCTGGTCAGTTGTGTCATTTAAAGCTTCTGTTTCCTTATTTATTTCCTTTTGGATGATCTGTGCATTGGTGTAAGTGAGGTTTTAAAGTCCCCCACTATTATTTTTTTTTTTTTTTTTTTTTTTTTTTTTTTTTTTTTTTTTTTGCGGTACGCGGGCCTCTCACTGCTGTGGCCTCTCCCATTGCGGAGCACAGGCTCCGGACGCGCAGGCTCAGCAGCCATGGCTCACGGGCCCAGCCGCTCCGCGGCACGTGGGATCCTCCCAGACCGGGGCACGAACTCATTTCCCCTGCATCGGCAGGCGGACTCGCAACCACTGCGCCACCAGGGAAGCCCTCCCCCGCTATTATTGTGTTACTGTCGATTTCCTCTTTTAGAGCTGTTAGCAGGTGCCTTATGTATTGAGGTGCTCCTATATTGGGTGCATATATAATTATAATTCTTATATCTTCTTCTTGGATTGATCCCTTGCTCATTATGTATTGTCCTTCTTTCCTTGTCTCTTGTAACATTCTTTATTTTAAAGTGTATTTTATCTGATATGAGTATAGCTACTCCAGCTTTCTTTTGATTTCCATTTGCATGGAATACCTTTTTCCATCCCCTCACTTTCAGTCTCTATGTGTCCCCAGGTCTGAAGTGGATCTCTAGTAGACAGCATACATATGGGCCTTGTTTTTGTATCCATTCAGCAAGCCTGTGTCTTTTGGTTGGAGCATTTAATCCATTCATGTTTAAGATAATTATTGATATATATGTTCCTATGACCATTTTTTAAATTATTTTGGGTTTGTTTTTGTAGACCCTTTTCTTCTCTTGTGTTTCTCACTTAGAGAAGTTCCTTTAGTATTTGTTGTAGAGCTGGTTTGGTGGTGCTGAATTATCTTAGTTTTGCTTGTCTGTAAAGGTTTTGATTTCTCCATCGAACCTGAATGAGATCCTTGCCGGGTAGAGTAATCTTGGTTGTAGTTTCTTCCCTTTTATCACTTTAAATAGATCATGCCACTCCCTTCTGGCTTGTAGAGTTTCTGCTGAGAAATCACCTGTTAACCTTATGGGAGTTCCCTTGTATATTATTTGTCATTTTCCCCTTGCTGCTTTCATTAATTTTTCTTTGTCTTTAATGTTTGCTAATTTGATTACTATGTGTCTCAGCATGTTTCTCCTTGGGTTTATCCTGTATGGGACTCGCTGCACTTCCTGGACTTGGGTGGCTATTTCCTTTCCCATGTTAGGGAAGTTTTCGACTGTAATCTCCTCAAATATTTTCTCGGGTCCTTTCTCTCTCTCTCTTTTCCGTCTGGTTCCTTTATAATGTGAATATTGTTGTGTTTAATGTTATCCCAGAGGTCTCTTAGGCTGCCTTCATTTCTTTTCATTCTTTTTTCTTTATTCTGTTCCACAGCAGTGAATTCCACCATTCTGTCTTCCTGGTCACTTATCCGTTCTTCTTCCTCAGTTGTTCTGCTATTGATTCCTTCTAGTGTAATTTTCATTTCAGTAATTGTATTGTTCATCTCTGTTTGTTTGTTCTTTAATTTTTCTAGGTCTTTGTTAAACATTTCTTGCATCTTCTCAATCTTTGCCTCCATTCTTTTTCCAAGATCCTGGATTGTCTTCACTATCATTATTCTGAGTTCTTTTTCTGGAAGGTTGCCTATCTCCATTTCATTTCATTGTTTTTCTGGCGTTTTATCTTGTTCCTTCATCTGGTACATAACCCTCTGCTTTTCATCTTGTCTATCTTTCTGTGAATGTGGTTTTTGTTCCACAGGCTGCAGGATTGTAGTTCTTCTTGCTTCCGCTGTCTACCCTCTGGTGGATGATGCTATCTAAGGGGGTTGTGTAAGTTTCCTGATAGGAGGGACTGGTGGTGGGTAGAGCTGACTGTTGCGCTGGTGGACAGAGCTCAGTAACTTTAATCCACTTGACTGTTGATGGGTGGGGCTGTGTTCCCTCCCTGTTGGTTGTTTGGCCTGAGGCAACCCAACACTGGAGCCTACCTGGGGTCTTTTGTGGGGCTAATGACAGACTCTGCGTTGGCTCACACCAAGGAGTACTTCCCAGAACTTTTGCTGCCAGTGTCTTTGTCCCCATGGTGAGCCACAGCCCCCACCCCCGCCTCTGCAGGAGACCCTCCAACAAAGCAGGTAGGTCTGGTTCAGTCTCCCCTGGGGTCACTGCTCCTTTCCCTGGGTCCCATTGAGCACCCTACTTTATGTGTGCCCTCCAAGAGTTGAGTGTCTGTTTCCTCTGTCCTGTCGAAGTCCTGCAATCAATTCCCACTAGGCTTCAAAGTCTGATTCTCTAGGAATTCCTCCTCCCGTTGCCAGACCCCCAGGTTGGGAAGCTTGACTTGGGGCTCAGAACCTTAACTCCAGTGGGTGGACTTCTGTGGTATAAGTGTTCTCTAGTCTGTGAGTCACCCACCCAGCAGTTATGGGATTTGATTTTATTGTGATTATGCCCCTCCTACTGTCTCATGTGGCTTCTCCTTTGTCTTTGGATGTGGGGTATTTTTTTGGTGAGTTCCAGTGTCGTCTGTCGATGATTGTCCAGCAGCTAGTTGTGATTCTGGTGTTCTCACAAGAGGGAGTGAGAGCACTTCCTTCTACTCTGCCATCTTGTTTCGTCCCCTCTTCTCCATTTTTTTTCTCCATTTTTTTTCTCCCTGTGTCTGGCTAATGGTTAATCAATTTGATGTATCTTCTCCAAGAACCAGCTTTTAGTTTTATTGATCTTTGTTTCCTTCATCTCTTTTTCATTTATTACTGATCTGATCTTTATGATTTCTTCCCTTGTGCTAACTTTAGGGTATTTTTGTTCTTCTTTCTGGAATTGGTTTAGCTGTAAGGTTAGCTTATTTATTTGAGATGTTTCTTGTTTCTTAAGGTAGGATTGTATTGTTATAAACTTCCCTCTTAGATCTGCTTTTCCTGCATCCCAGTGTTTGGGTCATTGTGGTTTCATTGTCATTTGTTTCCCAGTATTTTTTGATTTCCTCTTTGATTTCTTCAGTGATCTCTTGTTTATTTTGTAGTGGATTGTCTAACCTTCATGTGTTTGTATTGTTTTGTTTTGTTTTTGTGGTACACGGGCCTCTCACTGTTGTGGCCTCTCCCGTTGCGGAGCACAGGCTCCGGACGCACAGGCTCAGCAGCCATGGCTCACGGGCTCAGCCTCTCCACGTCATGTGGGATCTTCACCGAGTGGGGCACGAACCCACATCCCCTGCATTGGCAGGTGGACTCTCAACCACTGCGCCACCAGGGAAGCCCATGTTTGTATTTTTTACAGTTTTTTTTTTTACCTGTAATTGATAACTAGTCTCATAGTGTTATGTTTGGAAAAGATACTTGATAAGATTTCAATTTTTGTAAATTTACCAAGGCTTAATTTATGACCCAAGATATGATCTATCCTGGAAAATGTCCTATGAGCACTTGAGAAGAAAGTGTATTCTGTTGTTTTTGGATGGAATGTCCTGTAAATATCAATTAAGTCCATCTTATTTAATGCATCATTTAAAGACTGTTTTTCCTTATTTTCATTTTGGATGATCTTTCCATTAGTGAAAGTGGGGTGTTAAAGTCCCCTACCATGATTGTGTTACTGTTGACTTCCCATTTTATAACTGTTAGCCTTTGCCTTATGTATTGAGGTGCTCCTATGTTGGGTGCAATATTGTCAATAATATTGACAATTGTTACCTCTTCTTCTTGAATTGATCCCTTGATCATTATGTAGTGTCCTTCTTTGTCTCTGTAATAGTATTTATTTTAAAGTCTATTTTTTCTGAAATGAGAATTGCTACTCCAGCTTTCTTTTGATTTCCATTTGCATGGACTCTCTTTTTCCATTCCTTCACTTTCCATCTATATGTGTCCCCAGGTGTGAAGTGGGTCTGTTGTAGACAGCGTATATATGAGACTTGTTTTTGTATCCACTCAGCCAGTCTATATCTTTTGGTTGAAGCCTTTAGTCCAATTACATTTAAGGTAATGATCGACATGTATGTTCTTATGACCATTTTCTTAATTGTTTTGGGTTCGCTATTGTAGGTGTTTTCCTTCTCTTGTGCTTCCTGCCTAGAGAAGTTCCTTTCACATTTGTTGTAAAGCTGGTTTTGTGGTGCTGAAATCTCTTGGCTTTTGCTTGTCTGTAAAGATTTTAATTTCTCAGTCAAATCTGAATGATATCCTTGCTGGGTAGAATAATCTTGGTTGTTGGTTTTTCTCTTTCATCACTTTAAATATATCTTGCCACTCCCTTCTGGCTTGCAGGATTTCTGCTGAAAGATCAGCTGTTAAACTTATGGGGATTCCCTTGTTTGTTATTTGCTGCTTTTCCCTTGTTGTTTAAATATTTTTTATATTTAATTTTTGATAGTTTGATTAATATGTGTCTTGGCATGTTTCTCCTTGGTTTTATCCTGGACTTGACTGACTATTTCCTTCCCAATATAGGGAAGTTTTCAACTATAATCTCTTCAAATATTTTCTCAGTCCCTTTCTTTTCCTCTTCATCTTCTGGCACCCCTATAATTCTAATGTTGGTGCATTTAATGTTGTCCCAGATGTCTCTGAGAAAGTCCTCAATTCTTTTCATTCTTTTTTCTTTATTCTGCTCTGCAGTAGTTATTTCCACTATTTTACCTTCCCAGTCACTTATCCGTTCTTCTGCCTCAGTTACTCTGCTCTTGATTCCCTCCAGAGAATTTTTATTTTCATTTATTGTGTTCTTCATCATTGTTTCTTTGCTCTTTAGTTCTTCTGGGTACTTGGTAAACATTTATTTTATTTTCTCCATTCTATTTTTAACATTTTATATCATCTTTACTATCATTACTCTGAATTCTTTTTCAGGTAGACTGCTTATTTCCTCTTCATTAGTTTGGTCTGGTGTGTTTTTATCTTGCTCGTTCATCTGCTGTGTGTTTCTCTGTCTTCTCATTTTGCTTAACTTACTGTGTTTGGGGTCTCCTTTTTGCAGGGTGCACGTTTATAATTCCCGTTGTTTTTGGTGTCTGCTCCCAGTGGCTAAGGTTGGTTCAATGGGTTTTGTAGGCTTCCAGGTGGAGGGGACTGGTGCCTGTGTTCTGGTTAATGAGGCTGGATCTTGTCTTATTGGTGGGCAGGACTGTATCCAGTGGTGTGTTTTGGGGTGTCTGTGAACTTATTATGATTTTAGGCTGCCTCTCTGCTGATGGATTCAGTTGTGTACCTGTCATGCTAGTTGTTTGGAATAGGGTGTCCAGTACTGTAGCTTGCTGGTCGTTGAGTGGAGCTGGGTCTTAGCACTGAGATGGAGATCTCTAGGAAAGCTTTAGCCATTTGATATTATGTGGAGCCAGGAGGTCTCTGCTGGACCAATGGTCTGAACTTGGCTTTCCCGTCTCAGAGGCACAGGCCTTACATATGGCCGAAGCACCAAGACCCTGTCAGCCACATGGCTCTGAAGGAAAGGGAGAAAAAAAGAAAGAAAGAAAGAAAGAAAGAAATAAAATAAAATAAAATAAAGTTATTAAAATAAAAAATATTAAAAATAAAAACATTTTTAAAGTAAGAAAAAAAAGAAGGAAAGAAGAGATCAACCAAACCACAAAACAAATCCTCCAATGATATGAATCACTAAAAATTATACAAAAAAAAAAAAAACCAAAACCAACAATGGACTGAGAGAACCCTAGGACAAATGGTAAAAACAAAGCTATACAGACAAAGTCATACAAAGAAGCATACACATACCACAAAAACACAAAAAGGATATATATATATATATATTAGAAAAAGGAAGCGAGCAACCAAATCAATAAACAAATCTACCAATGATAATAAGGGCTACATACTAAACTAAAATAAACATAAAACCAGAAACAAATTAGATGCAGAAAGTAAACCCCCTAGTCTACAGTTGTTCCCAAAGTCCACCGCCTCAATTTTGGGATGATTTGTTGTCTATTCAGGTATTCCTCAGATGCAGGGTACATCAAGTTGACTGTGGAGATTTAATTCGCTGCTCCTGAGGCTGCATGGAGAAAGTTCCTTTTCTCTTCTTTGTTCACACAGCTTCTGGGTTTCAGCTTTGGATTTGGCACTGCCTCTGCATGTAGGTCTCCTGAGGGCATCTGTTCTTTGCTCAGACAGGACAGGGTTAAGTTTGCAGCTGATTAGGGTGCTCTGGCTCACTCAGACCAGGAGAAGGGAGGGGTACGGAATGCAGGGTGAGCCTGCAGCAGCACAGGCCAGCATGATGTTTCAACAGCCTGAGGTGGACCATGTGTTCACCCAGGGAAGTTGTCCCTGGATCAAGGGACCCTGGAAGTTTCAGGTTGCAAGGGCTCCTGGGCGGGGCAGTGTGGATAGTGACCTGTGCTGCACACAGGGTTCTTGGTGGCTGCAGTAGCAGCCTAAGCATTTCATGCTCGTCTCTGTGGTCCACACTGATAGCCGCGGCTCGCGCCAATATCTGGAGCTCATTTAGGCAGTGCTCTGAATCCCCTCTCCTTGTGCACCCTGAAACAATGGTCTCTTGCCTCTTAGCCAGTTCCAGACATTTTCCCAGACTCCCTCCAGGCTAGCTGTGGTGCACTACCCCCCTTCAGGCTGTGTTCACACAGCCAACCCCAGTCCTCTCTCTGGGATCTGACCTGCAAAGCCGGAGCCTCAGCTCCCAGACCCCACCCGGCCTCGCAGGTGAGCAGACAAGCCTCCAGGCTGTTGAGTGCTGGTGAGCACCGATCCTCTGTGCAGGAATCTCTCTGCATTGCCCTCTACACCCCTATTTCTGAGTTCTCATCTGTGGCTCTGAAGCTTTCCCCCACTCCCCCCCATCTTCGCCAGTGAAGGGGCTTCTTACTGTGTGGAAACTTATCTTCCTTCACAGCTCCCTTCCAGAGGTGCAGGTCCTGTCCCTATTCTTTTGTCTCTGTTTTTTCTTTTGCACTACTCAAGTATGTGGGGAGTTTCTTGCCTTTTGGGAAGTCTGAGGTCTTCTGCCAGCATTCAGTAGGTGTTTTGTAGGAGTTGTTCCACATGTAGATGTATTTCTGATGTATTTGTGGGGAGGAAGGTAATCTCCTGGTCTTACTCCTCCTCCATCTTGAAGGTCTCCTCAATATTGCCTACTTCTGATGAGTTGTATACTTGCCCCTCATGTAGTGAATTTATTTATTCCTAATAATGCTTTTTACCTTATGATTTATTTTGCTGGATGTTAACATTAATGCAGGGGCTTTATTTTGGTTCAAAAATATCTGCTATATATTTCCCACTTTTTTGACCTTAATACTTTTGTTTCTTTATATTATATGCACGTTTACTCTTGACAAGAATTTTCCTGCCAAAAAAATATTGGAGTCTAAATAGCTCTGTCTTTTTATTATCTCTGTTTCATGCACTTTCTCTTCCTTCATCAGTGAGGGAGAGATTCCTGACCTTGTAATGGAAATGGCCAAACTCCTGATGGCTGCACTCAGGAACAGAGTGGAAGTATGTTTGCTGAAGTAACCAGCATTTCTAAATATTTTACACTAGTGAGATACTAAATAATATGAGCTTTTGTTTATACATTGTTGTCTTCTGAGTTTAGTTTGCAAGAATCATCCTTTCAGAGGTCTAGTTTTTTATGAACTTTTGCAATGAGGTTCCATACCTGAAAAGCATGGAACCTCAGGCCCTGTAGCCATGGAAACTTCTCCAAATGCAGAGACACCATTGTTGATAGTGCCTGAGCAGCTAAGATGCACATCACAAAAATATCTGTTTAACTGAACACATTATCTACTAAAGAAATCAGGTCATTGGGTCCATTTGATTAAGGAAGTTCTTGTAGACTGTACATTTACATCTTTTTTTAACCCCCTTTAATTCTAGAACCTGGCTCAAGGCCTGGAGTCCCTGAGGGCTCAGTATATATATACATATTATATATATGTACAGATGTGAGTCTATTTCTATTTTGTAAAGAGGTTCATTTTTACCATTTTTTGAGATTCTACATATAAGTGATATCATATGATATTTGTCTTTCTCTGTCTGACTTACTTCACTCAGTATGCCAATCTAAGATGTGGTACATATATACAATGGAATATTACTCAGCCATACAAAAGAATGAAATAATGCCATTTGCAGTGACATGGATAGACCTAGAGATTGTCAACATATATTTTTGATGAATTTTAAAAAGTGATTTTTCTGATTCTGTAATGTCTTCCAAAGAGTGAAGAGAAAATGACATTACTGCATTTATTGGAATAAAATTGACTATGATAGATACAGTTTTTCCACCATATAAAAGAGTAGGAGCACCACAGCCAGCATCAGGGTGTTACAGCTGACAGGCTTTACTGTTATTAGTGGAGGAATTTCAATCCTTGCAAACAGGAGAGCATCATGACTCAGACCTGCTTCTGTCAGTCTTGGGGCAGCACAGAATCTCCGAGTGACATTTCTCAAATAAACCCTAGAACATTTTTCTTTAATTTTACAAAGGCTCAGAAATCATTTCTCTGGAATTACTGCACTGCACAATGAATGTCTTTCTCCATTAGCTAAAGAATGTCTTTGCACTAAAGGATTTCATTTTGCACTCAAAGATTATTTTGCACTGAGGAATCATATTGGAGTAAATGTAAATGCTTAGCCTAGATGGAGATGTGCTCACTTTAAGATAAGAGGCTCATATTTTAAAAATCAAACTTCCACTTTCTTTTAAGGAGTGATTCATAGTCCTTTCCATCTGTTCTTCAAAGAAGATTAGTAGGCGAATAGGTACATCTCTTCAAGCTGGAATAATCCTTTAAGGTCGTTGAAGGGAAACTCCAACTTTATAGGAATAGTGGCATTATAATAGATGGGAAAGAATGAGCCTTGGAGGAGGAAGATGTGGATTATCTGAAACCAAGGCCATCCCTCAAACTTGTCTTTGTCCTTGGCTCAACTCTACCATCAATAACTCTCTCTTTTCTTACTGCCAACAAGATATTCCTGATCTTTCCTGTGCTGCATTTTCTCAGTTCTTTACCAGGTGACATAGTGCTTTGTTCTAAATTGTTAATGGCTGACAATGCCTTGATATGATACCACTTCCATGAAGAATGTTCAGGTGATATCTGGACATATAATCTATCAAAAATAAACTAATTGGAAATAGAGAATTTGGGGGACAATGTGTCCATAGGATGGAAGCAGATGCTTTGGTTTGATGTTCTTTTCAATGTTCCTAAGGTCAGTCTACCTGTGAGTCCCAATGTGGACCATAGATGGATTACCCCATGACTGATATCCTGGAAGGTCTTTGTTTCATGTCACCCACCAGTTATTTGAATCTCCCTCAATCTTTGTTTGGAGAGTGAGCATCACTAATGAGCACAAAGTCATTTGTATTGAACACAAACAGCCTAAATGAACATTTAAAACTCTGATCTTGGCAATGTCAATAATTTTAGAAACAATGCTGTTATTTATAAATTATGAAATTACTTTGAATTTATCAGATTGACTTGCTTTTTATTATAGGATTCCAGAAAACTGTCTGGATCAAGGCTTTTTCTCTGGCAGAATCTACCAAATTTTAGGAGAGGGATTCTATAAATGAAAAATGAAAACACAAACCATAAATTACCATGAAATTGGAGGGGCCAATGCCATTGGGGGTTTATGCTGTCACCTTGACACATCTGCACTCTGTCCCTTTTCTTTTCTTTCCTCCTCCATATCTCCCTTGGGTGATAGCATAGCGTAAGAACCTGTTCCTTTGTCCTGTCCCCTCCTTCTTCTGGTCCCAAGGCTGGTCCCTCTCAGCCTTCAGAAACATGGCCCCTCTCTCTTTGTCTGGTCTAGCTCCCTCACATGTAATTTAAGTACCTGTTTCCATTTTCCTCCTTAGTCCTTGGAACCTGGATTTCACAGATAGCTCTAATGCAATGGTCACTATTATTTCTTCCATAAAAACCAAGCTACACAGTGACCCCTATTTAACCTGATTCCCTCTGGAGACCCTCTCCTCACTCTGTTATCCTGTCACGTCCTCTACTTCTGAGAAAAGTTTACGTTTTTTACATTTTCAGACTACCCTTTCGCCTCCCACTGGATAGAAGAGGATTCCTCCAATCCTTCCTTCTCTGAAGTATCCTCCTGACATGGGACCTTCTGTGTTCCCCCCCTCCTCCTACTGGTTTCCAGTAGGAGTCACAGGGTGACACATTTTAATCTTGTTCTCTAGCCACAAATTTTCATCCGAGTTTGAGTCTGGCTTCTGACATTTTGTCATTCATCCTGTCCTCACTTCTAACTCTACAAGTCCACAACAAAGCTGTCCCTAAAATTATTTCCTCTTAACATTCTCTCCATACATTTTAATATTATTCTCCTAAAACACATTTTAAAAATTTATATTAACATTTTTAGTTAAATCCTATTATTCTGGTACAAATTTTGGATTTTTATTATTATTTTGATGCAATAAGTTGTTGATGAGAATCACAATTTTACCATATACTAAACATCTACTCTTAGGCAAGTTGCTTGACCTTGGTCTCATATTTCTCATCTATAGAACAGGTATTCAGAATTGCTACAGACCAGTGGTTCTTTGTGCCTTCCAATGTCTCCCTTTTTGAGAAGGAGTGTCTGTAGGCTGTTGCAGGTATTTTTATCCTGTCCCATAACTATATGTTGAGTGTATGTGGGTGGGGTGCCTTGTTTCTTAACTTTCTTGATCTGCAAATCAAGAAAAACTGTATTTGAGAAATTACACCCAAGGACCTTCATCCACACTTGGGATAGATTTAGAAAATGAGATCCTGGGCTTTGAGCCTATGCTGTAATAGGGTGAGACTCTGGGGGACTTTGGGAAGAGGTCAGTATTATTGTTCATGAAGGAGGGACACAAATCCCAGGCACCTGAGAGTGGATTGTGGTAAGCATCCTCTCTGGTGGTTTCTCAAGGCACTAATCACCTCTGGGGCAATTGTGAGTCACTGTGGCATTGATGTAAGCTTCTTGCTGAAAAAGACATTAGTTGAGTGCAGTAGGAATCTAGATGTACCTTTACAACAGATTAATTGCATCAGTAGCCCTAATTCTTTACCCCTCTATTTATGTTTTTTAAAAATTTTAGCTGCCTTCTCCATTTTTAATTTTTTATTGAAGTATAGTTGATTTACAATGTTGTGTTAGTTTCAGGTGTACAGCAAAGTGATTTATATATATATATATATATATATATATATATATATATATATATATATTCTTTTTCAGATTCTTTTCCCATATAGGTTATTACAAAATATTGAGTATAGTTCCCTGTGCTATACAGCACGTCCTTGTTTATTTGTACTTAGTTTTGATGCTTAACAACAGCTGTGCTTGTCTTTATATGAAGCAAAATATCTTTACAATAGTATTCTGCATTCATGCCAAAACCCGGCACCACCCAGTGATTGCTGCAGACTCTAAATGAAGAAACATTGAATGTTGAGCTTGCAAATGCAGTGTTAGGAAATATCAATATTGTGGCAGCCATCACCATTCTCCTAGGTCTCCACCTTGAAATTTGGAGCTTAGCATGGATCCTCCCCCATCATTCCTTTCAAACATCTAATTGAATAAATTCATCAAGATTTTTCTAAACAGTTATTGGAATTTGTTCTTCTTAATGATAGTTATCACTAGATCTTCATCACCTGAACTCAAGTCCAAAAAAAAAAATCCTTAAGCACCTGTCGAGTACAAGGAAGCACTCCTGGTGTTTATAGAGGTACAGGAGGAGGGGTACCTCCCTTTGTGGCTTGGGTAAGTGACCACAAATCAGGGATGAGGAGACACTAGACAAACACATCTAACACAAAGCAGAAGATGTCAAATACCACTGAGAGAGACCAACGAAGTGACATGAGATGTGAAACCAGTGAGACTTCAGAGCTGGTCAAGAGGATCAGGGAAGGATTCTCCTGGGGCCATGTCTTCTTTCCGGCTGACTCTCATTATAGCCAGTTGGCCTCAGGGTTCCCTTTCACCTGTCTGGCCAAAATCCTCACATGGGCACGAAATTCTGGTTCCCCAGTCCTTTGGGGCCTTGTCATATTCCATTCCCCACATAAGGTGTTGTGCTCAGTCACTGTGAGAACTTCAGTCCACACTTCCCAAGCCAGCCTCAGCTGGTTTCCCAGTCTTGGGTTGTGTGTTTATTCAGGAAGGCAGCTCAGACAGAGATGGCATTTGTGATGGGCCTTGAAGCATAATGGACATGGTGGGAGGCAGTGTAAAGGGAGGTGCTCAACAACACGGGAGTATATATGTCAGGTATACAGCTTAAAACTTGCAGGTCCAAATAGTTTGGTTTACCCAATTGTCCTTGTGATTGGAGCTTTTTATAATGGATAATATTTGTCTCTAGGAGAAAGTCTAAAGGAATTTGCCTCTATGACTAGTTTTATTCTTTATAATTTAGGGGAAACATCAGGGGTAATTGAAGAATGCATGTTTTCAGTGGCTTTTTATACAAAATCTACAAAACTTAGGAATTTGATGCATGCTATAAAGCTAAGAGGGGTCTTACTATGGCCTATAATGTAGGGGGCAAAAAAAGATGAGAAAAATACCTGAATTTTCCCTCTTGACCTCTAAGTAAATTCACTCCTTTGTAATGTAGGTTGTCATGGAATCAGAAAGGGCTGTGGAATTATGAGACTGGAGAAGATATTGTAATTACAGGATCATTAAATTCATTGTAATTGCTGTTTCCTTCAGTTAAACTGACGGAGGGGTACATTTGACTGCCAGGAGAAATTTGGGACATCGTGTGGTTAATAAACTCTTCCCAGACCATTCTTTTACCTATTATCAGGGAGTTTTAGGACAAAAGAACATGGGAAATCACAGCAGATGGGACAGACTTTTGACAGCAATGTGCATAGTGACACTGTGTTGGGAAAGAGTGGATTAGAATAAGGATGGAGATTTAAAAATATACCAAGGGACAGTAAGACATTACAGTGTTTGGAGCAGTATTGTGAAATGAATGGAATTGATCCAAACATCAGAAGAAATAATCAGGCAAAGTACATCATACAGAATGTATGAAAAGGGGATTGAGATGAGTCATTAGGAAGCTATTGTAATAGCTCAACCCCAGGAAACAGAACATGTATTACTATGACTTCCCGAGTCCAAAAAAAGAACAATGATCTCAAAGAGCAGTTAAGGTGCTAAATCAAGAAACCAGTAAGAGACTATTGCAAACCATTATTAAGCTATTTGAACTTTCAATGAGAAAAGCATGCAATTCCTTTACTCAGGTTATATAAGGATTTGAAATGTAGGCTGAAGTATTTCTGGCTTCCCCACAATCAATTCCAATTTTGCTAAGCTTTGAGGAGATGGGGATTCAATGAGGGACATTAATTCTGCTGAGAATAAAGTAGAAACAGCTTACAAGGAATTAAGGCTGCTTTTCTGAATGTTTGTAGACCAGTATATATGGGCCTTGGCCTAGTCAGTGCGAAGGCCCAAAGACAAAGCAAGAAATAGGCACTAAAGAAAGTAGGATATGGTCTTTGGTACGGACCCTGAGTATAAACCCAGTTGCTCAGCCCTCAGTGGCATGGTCTCCCCCCACAACCCTGCAGGCCTGTGGTCCCAGGAACCTCCACCCTGGTGATTTCTCACTCCCTCTGGGCTGCTGAGCCCTGTCGATGTAGGTGTGCCATGTCATCATCATTCACCTGTGATCTCTCTTTTTTTTTAAATTAGTGTGGTAAGAGCAGTTAATGAAAGATCTACCCTCAAATTTTTAATTATGAGATATAGTCTTGTTAACTATAAACTCGATGTCATGTGGCAGGTCTCCAGAACTTATTCATTTTGCAAAATTGAAACTTTATGCCCAGTTATTAGCAAGTCCCCATTTTTCCCTCTCGCCAACCCCTGCCAACCACCATTCTACCTTCCTCTATGAGTTTAACTATTTTAGATTCCTCGTATTGGTGAAGTCCTGCAGTATTTTCCTTCTGCTACTGGCTTATTTCACTTAGCATAATATCCTCCAGGTTCATCCAAATTGTTGGATATGGCAGAATTTCCTTCTTTTTAAAGGCTGAATAATACTCCATTGTATGTATATATTGCATTTTCCTTATCCACTCATCTGTGGATGAATGTTTAGATTGTTTCCATATCTTGGCTATTGTGAATAATGCTGCAATGAACCTAGAAGTGGTAATATCTCTTTGAGATCCTAATTTCAATTCTTTTGAATAAAGAACCAGAAGTGGAATTGCTGTATCTCATGGTAGCTCTATGTTTAATTTTTTTGAGGAACCTCCATACCGTTTTCCACAGAGGCTGCATCCTTTTGCATTCCCACCAACAGTGCACAAGTGTTCCCCTTTCTCCTCATCCTCTCCAACACTTGTTTTTTTTTTCTTTTTGCGGTACGCGGGCCTCTCACTGCTGTGGCCTCTCCCGCTGCGGAGCACAGGCTCCGGATGCACAGGCTCAGCGGCCATGGCTCATGGGCCTAGCCGCTCCGCAGCATGTGGGATCTTCCCGGACCGGGCATGAACCCAGATCCCCTGTATCGGCAGGCTGACTCTCAACCACTGCGCCACCAGGGAAGCCCCTCAATACTTGTTTTTTATCTGTGGTCTCTTGTGATGACTTTGCTTTTCTTGCTGGATTAAATGGCTGAACAATTGTAACTTCAGCCAAGCCTGAGACATAATTTGTTTATACTCAGAGTTAGGCATCTGTACACCTTTGTACAGATATGTTCCTCGATATATCTTTCTACAATGTCTTCCTCTTACACAAACTACTAGGAAGCTCTGGATAGGATTTGTGTTCTCTGCTTTAGCAGAGTGTCTGAGGCCTGAATATGATATTTGTTGGTGTTATTTTAACACTATCTGGCTTTAGCTTAATTTTCCTATGCTTACTTTCCCCTTTCTTGTGATTTTTCTTTTTTTTCCAGGTTTATTGAGATATAAATGACATATAACATTGTGTAAGTTTAAGGTATACAATGTGATGACTTGATACACATATATATACCAAAATTATTACCCCAATAAGGTTAGTTAGCACATCATTCACCTCACACAATTACCTTTTATTTATTTATTTTTTGTGGTGGTTATGGTGAGAACAATCCCATTCACAATAGCATAAAAAGCAATAAAATATTTAGAAATAAGTTTAACCAAGGAAGTGAAAGACCTATATACCAAAAGATATAAGACATTGATTAAAGAAATTAAATAAGGAGGGTTCCCTTTTCTTCACACCCTCTCCAGCATTTATTATGTGTAGATTTTTTTGATGATGGCCATTCTGACTGATGTGAGGTGAACCTCATTGTAGCTTTGATTTGCATTTCTCTAATAATTAGTGATATTGGGCATTCTTTCATGTGCCCCTTGGTCATCTGTATGTCCTCCTAGGAGACATGTCTATTTAGGTCTTTTTTGATTGGGTTGATTGATTTGTGATACATGGAACCTAAAAAAAATACAAATGAACTTATTTACAAAACAAGAAAAGACCCACAGACATAGAAAACAAACTTACGGTTACCAAAGTGGGGTGTGGATAAATTAGGAGGTTGGGAATAACATATACACACTACTATATATAAAATAGATAACCAACAAGGACCTACTGTATAGCACACTACATAGCATTATAAAATATACTCAATATTTTATAATGCCTGTAAGGGAAAGAATCTGAAAAAGAATATATATAAACATATCTACACATTTTTTTAGTTTCTTAAGGAACCTCCATACTGTTTTCCATAAGTCAGACAGAGAAAGAGAAATAGTGTATGATATTGCTTATATGCAAAATCTAAAAAAAGAAAAATGATACAAATGAACTTATTTACAAAACAGCAACAGACTCACAGACTTACAGAACAAACTTATGGTTACCAGAGGTGAAGGGTTGGAGGGAGGGATAGTTAGAGAGTATGGGATTGACATGTACACATTGCTGTATTTAAAATGGAAAACCAATGAGGACCTATTGTATAGCACAGGGAATCTGCTCAATATTATGTGACAACCTAAATGGGAAAAGAATTTGAAAAAGAATAGGTATATGTGTATATATATATATATATATATATATATATATATATATATATATATATATATATATATATATATATAACTGAATCACTTTGCTGTACACCTGAAACGAATGCAACATTGCTAATCAACTATAATATAAAATAAAAAGTTAAAAAAAGAATATATACATACATACCTGTACTGTACCCCTGAAACTAACACAACATTGTAAATCAACTATACTTCAATAAAATAAAATTTTTAAAAATTAAGGAAGACAGAAGTAAATGGAAAGTCATTTTTTGTTCATGTATTGGAAGAGTTAATATTATTAAAATGTCCATACTACCCAAAGCCATTGATAGATTCTAAAGTAATCCCTATCAAAATCCCATTTTTTTTCCTGACAAATTTTACCCCAAATTTCAAATCCTTGTTGAGATAAACATGTACTATAAAGTAGTGTTTACATTTAAAAGCAACCTCTCAATTTTATTGAGCTAAGTTGCTACTTAAATTTGGTGAGAATCAAAATCTTCTTTCCTTTAAATCAACATATATGAAGCCAGGTGAGAGCTTTCTTAGTTAATTATTTGTTTTCTAATTTAGGATATCATTTTTCACATATGGTTATGCTTTGCAAGTTAACTAACATATATTTATTTATTGGCTTTGAGAAATGTCCTCCAAAGACAGTATCTTGTGATGAGATACAGGTACATTTTCATGAAATGCACCTTTCACAGCGGTGCTGTGACCTGCAGCCACATGGGGGCGATGCCTAGCTGAGCCCTTGCCATTTCAGCTCCCCTGCACCAGCACCTCCTCTCACCATCTGTTGCTCAAATATATACATCCTGAAAAGTCAGTCTGCTCACTGGCATTTCTCCTACCCAACCTGGTGCCCCCTGATCTCTGTCCAGTCACAATGCTAAGATAACCTAGAACAGCAGTCTGATTCTAGAACTACCATGTGAAGCCAGAGAACACTGATTTCCACTCTTTCACAATAAGAAAAGTCCCATTCATCACACTAGCGTTTTGCATTTGGGGACCAGAGGGTATGAGAACTAAACCATCTCTGTATTCTCTTGGTCTCCATCCTGTTGGCCTACCCTGCAGACTTTGGACCTGTCAGCCTATACAACTGTGTAAGCCACCAGTTGACCCTTGAACAATGAGGGTGCTAGGGGCACTGACCCCTGCACAGTCAACTTTTGCTTATAATTTTATAGTCAGCCATCTGTATCTGTGGCTCCACATCTGTGAATCTGACCAATCACGAATTGTGTAGTACTTCTGTATTATTTATTGCAACAAATCCACGTATAAGTAGCCCGTGTTGTTCAAGTGTCAACTGTATATGTATAGACACATCGTATTGCTTCTTTTTCTCTGGAGAATCCTGACTAATACAGTTTCTTCCTTCTTCCTTCTTTTTTCCCAAGGACAGGAGAGACTGGGCTCTGGGTGGGGAAAACCACAGGGAAACAAGTGACACAGTCTCTGGCCCTGCCTCTCCGCTCATCTTCTCCTTCAGGGTAGCGTATGTTCCCCTGCCCTGAAGACCAGCCACTCAAGCTACCTAGTGAGTGAAAGGTGACCAGTTTGCATTGCTGGTTTCCCTCTCTCTCCTCTCTTCTTTTCTCATTCCCATCCAATTCCCTGCAGGAGCCTGACTCATCTTGGGGCAGGAGGACCAGGTGGATACCCTGCAGCCATCACTTCTGAGATGAGGGGCCATGTGCACACAGGGTGCTGGGCTCCAGGAGAGAGAGCAGGACCAGCAGGAGAGGGAAGACCAGACCCCACTCCAAGGCTGGCCATGCCCCAATGTTGTCCCCCAGGCCTAAGTAATGCTCAGACTTCCTCTCAATGAAAATAAACACTCGACCTAATTTATATTTATTAAAATATTTGTTTCTCTTGTCAACTTGATCTTTTTGATTTTGAGCATCACACACTACTGTTTCACTCATAATTACTTTCATTGTGAACTGAGAAAAGTGTCGGTGAATTTCATGGCTAGACCCTCCCCTCCCCCAGACAATGGCTTCCTGGTGCTACAGGCTGAAAAGAAGTGGAAACAAGGGCATTAATTCTTAACACACATACACACATACACACGCACACACACAAACACACACACACCATTGACAGCTCACTGGAAGAGGTCTTGCTCATAAATCACCCTCAATTTGTTTTTCAAAAGATTATATGTGAATAAATTATGGTCATTATTTACTTACACTGTTGGCAGTTTAAGTAAATGATAACTCCTCCTCCTTTTCTTCTGTCTTCTTTTTTTTCAGAATGCAAATTGCTTCTTTAAAGTCTATTTTATCTGTTATGAATATTGCTACTCCAGCTTTATTTTGATTTCCATTTGCATGGAATATCTTGTTTCATCCCTTCACTTTCAGTCTGTATGTGTCCCTAGGTCTGAAGTGGGTCTTTTGTAGACAACATATATATGGGTCTTGTTTTTGTTTCCATTCAGTGAGCCTGTGTCTTTTGGTTGGAGCATTTAACCCATTCAAATTTAAGGTAATTATCGTCTATACTCCTTCACTGAGTAAATGATTATGGAGAACCAGCCACTTGGCCAGACATGGTTCATCTCAGTCTTCATCATAGGGTCCTGCCCTTGTGCAACTGGCATTCTAGCTGGCTGTGGGGTTGGTGGGTAGTCAGAACAGATCCAATAAACCTAAAATAAAGCATAAGAAGATTAAGAGTGCTATCAGAGAGAGAGAGAGAGGGAGGGAGAAGGAGGGAGAGGAGGAACCCATAAATTAAAACCAATGACAATGCAATGACCATATTTGGATCCAGATTCAAACAAGCTATGTAATAAAGAGTATTACGAGAGTTATGGGAATGTAAACACAGACTAGATATCTGAAGACATTTGGGAGTTATTGACTATTTTAGACATATGCTTTTTAAGAAAATAATCCTTTTTTTTAAAACATCTTTATTGGAGTATAATTGCTTTACAATGTTGTGTTCGTTTCTGCTATATAACAAAGTGAATCAGCTATATGTATACCTATATCCCCATATGTCTTCTAGAGATTTATCATAAAATATCTACAAGTGAAATTATGTAGTATCTAGGACAAGCTTCACAATAATCCAAGGAGGCTGGAAAGAAGCGAAAGCGGTGCAGATTAAACACAACTATCCATGAATTGATCTCTGTTGAAGCTGGGTCTTTGGTATTTGAAAATTAATTTTGTTATTTTCTTCTTCTTTGGGATATGTATGACACTTCCTATAATGAAAAAGTATTAAAAAAAGACTTCTTCTTCTTGTAATTAATGTGCTTAGGGTCATCTTTGAGAAGACCCTGAATATCATGAACATATTCTTCTGAATTCTCTTCTGGAAAATTTATTGTTTTGTTTTACATTTACAACAAAATCAACCTACAACAGATTCTGTGTATGGAGTAAGAAACAGGTTAAGTACTCTTTTCCCATGTATATGTCCAACTGGAAAACACCATTTATTGAAAAAGTGGCATTCTCCACTGCCCTAACACAGCCTCTCACAGACCTTTGTCCATCTATGGGCAGGTCTGTTCTGGGCCCCCCACTCCATCCTGTTCATCAGTGTGTCAATCCTTGTCAACTGCTATGGCTTTAAAAAGTGTCAATATACCGTTGAACAAATCTTTCCAACTTGTTGACCTTTTTTCAAAACTGTCTTTTCTAGTCTTGCTCCTTTTCATTTCCAGGTGAATTTAGGGCCATCTTCTCAAGTTCTACCAAAAAACTATTGAGATTGCACTAAATCTATAGGTTAGTCCGGGGAAAATGGATATTTTTACAAAATAAAACAGAGTGTATGCCTCCATTTATTTACATCTTCTCTAATCTCTCTCAATGATGTCTCACAGAGGTCTTGCACATTTTTTGGTATATATATTCCTGAGTATTTATACACAATCTGATTACTATTTATTGACTTACATAGATATTCTTTCTGTGTGAGTTTTGGTAGGATCCATTTTTCTAGGAATTTATCTTTTTCATCTACATTTTCAAATGTAAGGTATAAAGTGTATATAATCTTTCAATTTTTTAAATGTTTTTAAAAACTACTGAAATCCTCATTTTTTATATCTGTATTGGTTATTTGTGTCCTTGCTCCTTTTCTCTAAATTATGCTTACAGGGGATTTATCAATCTTATTAATAATAAGATTGGTTTCTTCTTCCTTACATATTTGGTGGAATTTGCTGGTGAAGTCATCTGGGGCTTCAGATTTTGATAAATTAATAATTTTAATTACTTCGTGTATTTTCTTAGTAGTCATTGGATTATTAAATGTTTTATTTATTCTTTTGTCAGCATTGAGATGTTGCATTAAAATTTTGAAGCTAATACAACATTGTAAAGCAACTATATTTCAATAAAAAATTTATTTTTAAATTGGAAAGAAACCCACTTTTGACCTTATTGAAACTCTGTGTTGTGTGCTTATTTGTTTTTTATTTCTTTAAAATTTCTGCTTGTATCTCTCAGAGTACCAGCAGGAAACAGATGAAACATGCACATTAGAATAATTTGAGAAGACTTAATAAAGGGACATTTACCTAAGTGTGGGTTGAGGTGAGAAGACCACAAGGGGCAGATAGTGTGATATCATGGGAGGTGATGTTGAGTGTAGGTTGCTACCTCTGGGCCTGAAAGGGCAAGAGAGGGAGATTCTATAGGAAGCCAAGGTCACAGGTCTGATAGTGAAGGATGACTGAGTGGAACTTGGTCCTTTGGTCAAGGATGCATTTGGCCTGGGCTGTTCACATGGGGAGAGGGTAAAAGGAATCAATATTGCAGCCCCAGGCTCCTCTCCTACCTGGGTTTCCCAGGAGGCCACAAGGTCAGGGAGCCTACCATGTGGTCAGCCTCCTGAAAGACAGATCCAAATGAAGAAGGGTGAAGTGTAGAACTGAAGGAGCAGAAAGTATGTCGCACAGACTGCTCCTCTTGCCCCTTGGTATACAAGATTTTTCCAGGTGAAAAATTGGTGTTCCCATCACAGAAGACACAGCTTGACTGTTTGGGATAACGCTGGTTCTGTCCTATGATCATGTGATCATAAAGCAATTTGTCCTCCACATCCAGATAGAAAACCTTAAAATGTACTTCAGACATTGAAAACATAAGAACAAGGACTTAAGGACTAAAGATCTAAAGAGGAAATCTAAAGCTTGACTGAAAGGAGTTCCCAAAAAAGAGAACAAAGAAAATGCAGAAGAATAAATTGCCTAAAATGAGGGACAAATCTGTCTCAGTGGTAAAGGAAGACAACAGTCTTCAGGAGAGGTCCCACCAAACTAGAAGAATTTTTTTTAAAAAGATTCACTTTGAGGGTTATCTACACATGATTTCATAACAAAAAATCAATTCTAAAATTCTTCCAAGGAAAAAACAAGAAGGGAATCTGAAAAAATGATTAAAAGCCTGGTATTTGAGACAAAAGCCCAGTTCCTAGCTGGAAAGATTCATCTGTCAAAAGTAAACTATCCACAAGCTTATTTGTAACTTCAGTTGCAAGCACAGTCAAATTGATAAGGGATTCTCAATTCATATGGAGTAGAAAATGTACAAATATTAATAATATAACTTTGAAAATAATTAAGGGAAAGGAATTTTTTCCTACCTGATGAAATGACTAAATTTCTAAGTATAATAATGATTTTATTAATTTTCCACAGATAAGTATGTATAAAAATCACATATTACATAAAATGCATTAATTTATAAATACATTCTTCCACTCCCTTAAAAAATAAATTATTCTGTTTACAAGCCTCTTTTCAAAGAAAAGTCACTAGATTTCATGGCAAGCACAATAATTACAAGAGTGAGTTGCACAAAAGGAAGTCAAAGGTATGAGTATAGGGCAGATCATTCAAGACCTTCTCAAAAACAATAATAAACTAGGGATTTTTAAAAAAATGTAACAAAAACTATTGGAGGATTTGAAGCATAACATAAGTAACAACAGATTTATATTTAGGAAGTTTACTATGGTTATAATATGAAAGAATGGATTTTGTGGTATCTATGGACAGAGGACAGTTGGAAGACTGTTGTAATCTTGGGAGAGATGCTGCTGGCCTGGGGTGAGGTGGTGACAAAATTGATGGAGATCACATTGGTAGGCTTTACTGATGGGTAAAATTGAATAGGTATCAAAGATGTTGTCCATATTTCTGACTTGAACAATAGGTGGATGGTCATACCATTTGCTGAGATGGGGAAGACCCATTAAAGAAGAGAAACTAAGAGATCAATTTTTGTATCCATCAAGTTTGAAAACTCTGTAAACAATGTGGCATTAGCTATGCTTGACTGGAGTTTAGGAGAGAGATATGTTCAGAAATATAAAGTGAGGGATGTCAACCTTAAACAATGTTAAAAACTCCATGTTGATCTAAGAAGAAAAAAATATAAGAGGGCACAGGATTAAGTCCTGACAAATCCCCACATTTACAGTCAGGCAGAGATGGAGGAAGTATCAGCCAAGAAAACCAAGAAAGAAGGGCCTGTGAGGTGGGAGAAAAACAGAAGAGGGCTAGGTTATGGAAGACAAGGAAGAGAAGTGTTTCAACACTTAGAGCAGCTGACTGTAACACATAATTCAGTGTTACGGAGTAGAGTAAGGGCAGATGGTCCTTTACATTTGACCATGTGGATGGAGGTCATTGATGCCCTAGACTGGAGAAGATGCAGAGGTGTGGTGATGTGAGAGTCAGATTGCAGTGATCAGAGAGTGAATGGAAGGCAAGAAAATGACAACCACTCTTCATGGGCAACAAGTGGATGAACACATGGGAAGCAAGAAAATGGGGTAGTAGTTGGAGAGAGATGGATGGTAGAGGTCTTGTCCTTTTGAGGTTTACTGCTTGTTTCTTAAAAAAATGCAAAAGGTAAGTGGATAAATGAGAGGGGAGGCCTTGAAGTGCACCAGCAGATGAGATCCAGAAAACATGTAGAGGGCAAGGCCTTTGATAGGAGTGAGTATAGGGAAGGTGGTAGGTACTGGAGGGAAGATAAAAAAGGTTACTGCTGAGTCTCACTGAAGTAGGAGGGGTGTGTGTGTGTGTGTGTGTGTGTTCTGGTTGTGCACTACACAAATACAGAGGAGGCCTGTGTGATGAGCACTCTTGGTGTCCTGCACTACACACCTTGTCCTGTTGTACACGATGGCCCTAAATGAGGTCATCAGCTGACAGATTGAAAGTCTCCTTCAGAGTCTTTAAGAAGAGATATCAGACCCACAACCAGTTTATCTACAATAAGACGGATCCCTCTGGTGTCCTCAATTCCTTCACAAGCTTCGGGGGAAAAAAATGGGCCTAACATACAGAGAAGTAAAAATAAGAGAGATGGGAGGGACTTCCCTGGTGGTCCAGTGGTTAACACTCTGTGCTCTCAATGCAGGGGGCACGGGTTTGATCCCTGGCTGGGGAACAAAAATCCTGCATGCTGCACAGCATAGCCCCCGCCAAAAAAATAACTAAAAGGATGTTTTCTTCCTTTAATATTCCAGAATTTTAAAAAAGGTTGGGGGGAGAATAGCTAATAAGCCTATGTTGTTGTTTTTTTCTGTCTCTGGATCCATTTGTTTCTGGAGTCAGCTCTATTTTCAACTTTTCCAAGTAGGATGTAAGCCAGCATACACCTCTGGGTCCCTTGGCAAAAAAAAAAAAAAATCCAAAACACTATATATGTAGATGCCAGATGATTGATACATCTAGCATCTAGAATCTGGGAGGTATTCCTGCTTTACACATCATCAGACTTCTTTCTTTGGCAAGAAAACACATGTGCACACACCACACACACTAAAAACAGGGTCTTCAGGAGAATTCAGTTAACAACAGCTAAAAATTCATATGTTAAAACATTTTGATATCTAATGTATAACTCTTCTTCAGCTATGCTTTGGAAGCTCCAATTTTATAGAGTAAGGTGACTTTTCTGACACCCAGAAACAAAATAGCTTTTTTTTTTTTACATCTTTATTGGAGTATAATTGCTTTACAATGGTGTGTTAGTTTCTGCTTTATAGCAAAGTGAATCAGTTATACATATATATATGTTCCCATATCTCTTCCCTCTTGTGTCTCCCTCCCTCCCACACTCCCTATCCCACCCCTTTAGGTGGTCACAAAGAACCGAGCTGATCTCCCCGTGCTACGCGGCTGCTTCCCACTAGCTATCTATTTTACATGTGGTAGTGTATATATGTCCATGCCACTCTCTCACTTTGTCACAGCTTACCCATTCCCCTCCCCATACCCTCAAGTCCATTCTCTAGTAGGCCTGTGTCTTTATTCCTGTCTTACCCCTAGTTTCTTCATATTTCTTTTTCTTAAATTCCATATATATGTGTTAACATACTGTATTTGTCTTTCTCTTTCTGACTTACTTCACTCTGTATGACAGACTCTAGGTCCATCCACCTCATTACAAATAGCTCAATCTCATTTCTTTTTATGGCTGAGTAATATTCCATTGTATATATGTGACACATTTTCTTTATTCATTCATCCGATGATGAACACTTAGGTTGTTTCCATCTCCTGGCTATTGTAAATAGAGCTGCAATGAACGTTTTGCTACATGACTCTTTTTTTTTTCATTCTTTGTTTTTTTAGTCTCTGCTTTACAACAAAGTGAATCAGTCATACATATACATCTGTTCCCACATCCCCTCCCTCCTGCGTCTCCCTCCCTCCCACCCCTCCAGGCGGCCACAAAGCACTGAGCCATGGCTCTTTTTGAATTATGGTTTCCTCAGGGTATATGCCCAGTAGTGGGATTGCTGAGTCATATGGTAGTTCTATTTGTAGTTTTTTAAGGAACCTCCATACTGTTCTCCATAGTGGCTGTACCAATTAACATTCCCAACAGCAGGGCAAGAGTGTTCTCTTTTCTCCACACCCTCTCCAGCATTTATTCTTTCTAGATTTTTTGATGATGGCCATTCTGACCAGTGTGAGATGATATCTCATTGTAGTTTTGATTTGTATTTCTCTAATGATTAATGATGTTGAGCATTCTTCCATGCGTTTGTTGGCAATCTGTATATCTTCTTTGGAGAAATGTCTGTTTAGGTCTTCTGCCCATTTTTGGATTGAGTTGTTTGTTTTTTTTGCTATTCAGCTGCATGAGCTGCTTATAAATTTTGGAAATTAATCCTTTTTCAGTTGCTTCATTTGAAAATATTTTCTCCCATTCTGAGGGCTGTCTTTTGGTCTTGGTTATGATTTCCTTTGCTGTGCAAAAGCTTTGAAGTCTCATTAGGTCCCATTTGTTTATTTTTGTTTTTATTTCCATTTCTCTAGGAGGTAGGTCAAAAAGGATCTTGCTGTGATTTATGTCATAGAGTGTTCTGCCTATGTTTTCCTCTAAAGTTTTATAGTGTCTTGTCTTACATTTAGGTCTCGAATCCATTTTGAGTTTATTTTTGTGTATGGTGTTAGGGAGTGTTCTAATTTCATTCTTTTACATGTAGCTCTTCAGTTTTCCCAGCACCACTTATTGAAGAGACTGTCTTTTCTCCATTGTATATCTTTGCCTCCTTTGTCATCATTTAGTTGACCAGATGTGCATGGGTCTATCTCTGGGCTTTCTATCTTGTTCCATTGATCAATATTTCTCTGTTTGTGCCAGTATCATATAATCTTGATTACTGTAGCTTTGTAGTCTAGTCTGAAGTCAGGGAGCCTGATTCCTCCAGCTCCATTTTTCGTTCTCAAGATTGCTTTGGCTATTCGGGGTCTTTTGTGTTTCCATACAAATTGTGAAATTTTTTGTTCTAGTTCTGTGAAAAATGCCAGTGGTATTTTGATAGGGATTGCATTGAATATGTAGATTGCTTTGGGTAGTAGAGTCATTTTCATAAAGTTGATTCTTCTCATCCAAGAACATGTTATATCTCTCCATCTCTTTGTATCATCTTTAATTTCTTTCATCAGTGTCTTATAACTTTCTGCATACAGGGCTTTTGTCTCCTTAAGTAGGTTTATTCCTAGATATTTTATTCTTTTTGTTGCAATGGTCAATGGGAGTGTTTTCTTAATTTCACTTTCAGATTTTTCATCATTAGTGTACAGGAATGCCAGAGATTTCTGTGCATTAATTTTGTATCCTGCTACTTTACCAAATTCATTGATTAGCTCTAGTGGTTTTCTGGTAGCATCTTTAGGATTCTCTATGTATAGTATCATGTCATCTGCAAACAGTGACAGCTTTACTTCTTCTTTTCCGATTTGGATTCCTTTTATTTCCTTTTCTTCTCTGATTGCTGTGGCTAAAACTTCCAAAACTATGTTGAATAAGAGTGGTGAGAGTGGGCAACCTTGTCTTGTTCCTGATCTTAGTGGAAATGGTTTCAGTTTTTCACCTTTGAGGATGATGTTGGCTGTAGGTTTGTCATATATGGCCTTTATTATGTTGAGGAAAGTTCCCTCTATGCCTACTTTCTGCAGGGTTTGTATCATAAATGTGTGTTGAATTTTGTTAAAAGCTTTCTTTGCATCTATTGAGATGATCATATGGTTTTTCTCCTTCAATTTTTCAAATATTTTCCACCAATCTCTGAATTGGTCTTTTTATTCTTTTAATGGTGTCTTCTGCTACAGAAACTCTTAACTTTATGAATTTAAAATTATCAGTCCTTTCATTATGGTTTAATATTTTTTGTGTGTGAAGATGTTAACTTCTAGAAACTATTTTTATTTTTTATATTTAGCTGTGTAAACCATCTGCAATTCAAGATTCCTTTTTTTTTTACCCATTTGGATATTCAATGAATCCAGTGAAATTTATTGAAAGGACCATTTTCCCCCATTATTCTTTGGTAGCAAAGATGATAGAGAGATAAATAAATAGATAGATACATAGATCTGTGTGTCTTTAAAAAAATTCTCTTTTGTTACTTCAGTCCTTTTGTCCCTTTTTGTACCAAAATCATATTTTGTTAATTATAGTAGCTTTTAAATAAGACTCTATATCCAGTGGATAAGCCCTCCAACTTTGTTGAAGATGTTTTTGGTTTTATTTATGTCTTTACAAGATTCAGGTTATAAATTTCCATAAATGGCCTGCTAGGATTTTGACAATTTAATTGAATCTATAGATCAACACAGAAAGAACTCATGTTTTAACAACATTATATCATCCAATTTTGGACCATGGTATATTTCTCTAATGATTTAGGTTTTCTTTAATATTTTTCAGTAACATTATTGAGCCTTATGTGTAGTTTTCTTGCACATCTTTCCTTTCTTTCTTTTTTCTGTCTTATTAACAGAGTAGAGTTCACAGATCTGAAGTGTTCAACCAGATTAGTTTTTAGATATCCAGGTACATATGTAATCATCATTTATAACAGGCTGTAAGATATTTTCAACATGGCAGCAGAATCTCTGTGCTCTTTCTTAGTTGATACCTCTCCCCCAAAGGCAACAGCTATTCTGACCATTACCAGCAGAGACAACATTATGTTTGAATTTTATATTTGGAAGCACACAGGATATGACATTTTTAAAATTATTTATTTATTTATTTATTGATAATAGTAGGTGATTGTTGCTTCTCTATTTTATTTTATTTTACTTATTAAAAAAATTTTTTTATTAGTTTCTGCTTTATAACAAAGTGAATCAGTCATACATATACATCCGTTCCCACATCCCTTCCCTCATGCGTCTCCCTCCCTCCCACCCTCCCCATCCCACCCCTCCAGGCGGTCACAAAGCACCGAGCTGATCTCCCCGTGCTCTGCGGCTGCTTTCCACTATCTATTTACCTCACATTTGGTAGTGTATACATGTCGATGCCTCTCTTTCGCTCTGTCACAGCTTACACTTCCCCCTCCCCATATCCTCAAGTCCATTCTCAAGTAGGTCTGTGTCTTTATTCCCGTTTTACCCCTAGGTTATTCATGACATTTTTAAAAAAATTCCATATATATGTGTTAGCATACGGTATTTGTCTTTCTCTTTCTGACTTACTTCACTCTGTATGACAGACTCTAGGTCTATCCACCTCATTACAAATAGCTCAGTTTCATTTCTTTTTATGGCTGAGTAATATTCCATTGTATATATGTGCCACATCTTCTTTATCCATTCATCCGTTGATGGACACTTAGGTTGTTTCCATCTCCTGGCTATTGTGAATAGAGCTGCAATGAACATTTTGGTACATGTCTCTTTTTGAATTATGGTTTTCTCAGGGTATATGCCTAGTAGTGGGATTGCTGGGTTATATGGTAGTTCTATTGTTAGTTTTTTAAGGACCTCCATACTGTTCTCCATAGTGGCTGTACCAATTCACATTCCCACCAGCAGTGCAAGAGTGTTCCCTTTTCTCCACACCCTCTCCAGCATTTATTGTTTCTAGATTTCTTGATGATGGTCATTCTGACTGGTGTGAGATGATATCTCATTGTAGTTTTGATTTGCATTTCTCTAATGATTAATGATGTTGAGCATTCTTTCATGTGTTTGTTGGCAGTCTGTATATCTTCTTTGGAGAAATGCCTATTTAAGTCTTCTGCCCATTTTTGGATTGGGTTGTTTGTTTTTTTGCTATTGAGCTGCATGAGCTGCTTATAAACTTTGGAGATTAATCCTTTGTCATTTGCTTCATTTGCAAATATTTTCTCCCATTCTGAGGGTTCTCTTTTGGTCTTGTTTATGGTTTCCTTTGCTGTGCAAAAGCTTTGAAGTTTCATTAGGTCCCGTTTGTTTATCTTTGTTTTTATTTCCATTTCTCTAGGAGGTGGGTCCAAAAGGATCTTGCTGTGATTCATGTCATAGAGTGTTCTGCCTATGTTTTCCTCTAAGAGTTTGATAGTTTCTGGCCTTACATTTAGGTCTTTAATACATTTTGAGCTTATTTTTGTGTATGGTGTTAGGGAATGATCTAATCTCATACTTTTACATGTCCCTGTCCACATTTCCCAGCACCACATATTGAAGAGGCTGTCCTTTCTCCACTGTACATTCCTGCCTCCTTTATCAAAGATAAGTTGACCATATGTGAGTGGGTTTATCTCTGGGCTTTCTATCCTGTTCCATTGATCTATCTTTCTGTTTTTATGCCAGTACCACACTGTCTTCATTACTGTAGCTTTGTACTATAGTCTGAAGTCAGGGAGCCTGATTCCTCCAGCTCCGTTTTTCGTTCTCAAGATTGCTTTGGCTATTTGGGGTCTTTTGTTTTTCCAAACAAATTGTGAAATTTTTTGTTCTAGTTCTGTGAAAAATGCCAGTGGTAGTTTGATAGGGATTGCATTGAATATGTAGATTGCTTTGGGTAGTAGAGTCATTTTCACAATATTGATTCTTCCAATCCAGGAGCATGGTATATCTCTCCATTTATTTGTATCATCTTTAATTTCTTTCATCAGTGTCTTATAATTTTCTGCATACAGGTCTTTTGTCTCCTTAGGCAGGTTTATTCCTAGATATTTTATTCTTTTTGTTGCAATGGTCAATGGGAGTGTTTTCTTGATTTCATTTTCAGATTTTTCATCATTAGTGTACAGGAATGCCAGAGATTGCTGTGCATTAATCTTGTATCCTGCTACTTTATCAAATTCATTGATTAGCTCTAGTAGTTTTCTGGTAGCATCTTTAGGATTCTCTATGTATAGTATCATGTCATCTGCAAACAGTGACAGCTTTACTTCTTCTTTTCCAATTTGGATTCCTTTTATTTCCTTTTCTTCTCTGATTGCTGTGGCTAGAACTTCCAAAACTAGGTTGAATAAGAGTGGTGAGAGTGGGCAGCCTTGTCTTGTTCCTGATCTTAGTGGAAATGGTTTCAGTTTTTCACCCTTGAGGACAATGTTGGCTGTGGGTTTGTCATATATGGCCTTTATTATGTTGAGGAGAGTTCCCTCTATGCCTACTTTCTGCAGGGTTTTTATCATAAGTGGGTGTTGAATTTTGTCGAAAGCTTTCTCTGCATCTATTGAGATGATCATATGGTTTTTCTCCTTCAACTTGTTCATATGGTGTATCACATTGATTGATTTGCGTATATTGAAGAATGCTTGCATTCCTGGAATAAACCCCACTTGATCATGGTGTATGATCCTTTTAATGTGATGTTGGATTCTGTTTGCTAGTATTTTGTTGAGGATTTTTGCATCTATGTTCATCAGTGATATTGGCCTGTACTTTTCTTTCTTTGTGACATCCTTGCCTGGTTTTGGTATCAAGGTGATGGTGGCCTCGTAGAATGAGTTTGGGAGTGTTCCTTCCTATGTTATTGTTTGGAAGAGTTTGAGAAGGATAGGTGTTAGCTCTTCTGTAAATGTTTGATAGAATTCGCCTGTGAAGCCATCTGGTCCTGGGCTTTTGTTTGATGGAAGATTTTTAATCACAGTTTCAATTTCAGTGCTTGTGATTGGTCTATTCATATTTTCTATTTCTTCCTGATTCAGTCTTGGCAGGTTGTGCATTTCTAAGAATTTGTCCATTTCTTCCAGGTTGTCCATTTTATTGGGATAGAGTTGCTTGTAGTAATCTCTCATGATCTTTTGTATTTCTGCAGTGTCAGTTGTTACTTCTCCTTTTTCATTTCTAATTCTATTGATTTGAGTCTTCTCCCTTCTTTTCTTGATGAGTCTGGCTAATGGTTTGTCAATTTTGTTTATCTTCTCAAAGAACCAGCTTTTAATTTGGTTGATCTTTGCTATTGTTTCCTTAATTTCTTTTTCATTTATTTCTGATCTGATCTTTATGATTTCTTTCCTTCTGCTAACTTTGGGGGTTTTTTGTTCTTCTTTCTCTAATTGCTTTAGGTGCAGGGTCAGGTTGTTTACTCGAGATGTTTCCTGTTTCTTAAGGTGGGATTGTATTGCTATAAACTTCCCCCTTAGAACTGCTTTTGCTGCGTCCCATACATTTTGGGTCGTCGTGTCTCCATTGTCATTTGTTTCTAGGTTTTTTTTATTTCCTCTTTGATTTCTTCAGTGATCACTTCGTTATTGCGTAGTGTATTGTTTAGCCTCCATGTGTTTGTATTTTTTACAGCTCTTTTCCTGTAATTGATGTCTAGTCTCATAGCATTGTGGTCGCAAATGATACTTGATACAATTTCAATTTTCTTAAATTTACCAAGGCTTGATTTGTCACCCAAGATATGATCTATCCTGGAGAATGTTCCATGAGCACTTGAGAAAAATGTGTATTCTGTTGTTTTTGGATGGAATGTCCTATAAATATCAACTAAGTCCATCTTGTTTAATGTATCATTTAAAGCTTGTGTTTCCTTATTTATTTTCATTTTGGATGATCTGTCCATTGGTGAAAGTGGGGTGTTAAAGTCTCCTACTATGAGTATGTTACTGTCGATTTCCCCGTTTATGGCTGTTAGTATTTGCCTTATGTATTGAGGTGCTCCTATGTTGGGTGCATAAATATTTACAATTGTTATATCTTCTTCTTGGATCGATCCCTTTATCGTTATGTAGTGTCCTTCTTTGGCTCTTCTAATAGTCTTTATTTTAAAGTCTATTTTGTCAGATATAAGAATTGCTACTCCAGCTTTCTTTTGATTTCCATTTGCATGGAATATCTTTTTCCATCCCCTTACTTTCAATCTGTATGTGTCTCTAGGTCTGAAGTGGGTCTCTTGTAGACAGCATATATATGGGTCTTGTTTTTGTATCCATTCAGCCACTCTGTGTCTTTTGGTGGGAGCATTTATTCCATTTACATTTAAGGTAATTATTGATATGTATGTTCCTATTCCCATTTCCTTAATTGCTTTGGGTTCGTTATTGTAGGTATATTCCTTCTGTTGTGTTTCTTGCCTAGAGAAGTTCCTTTAGCATTTGTTGTAAAGCTGGTTTGGTGGTGCTGAACTCTCTCAGCTTTTGCTTGTCTGTAAATGTTTTAATTTCTGCATCAAATCTGAATGAGATCCTTGCTGGGTAGAGTAATCTTGGTTGCAGGTTTTTCTCCTTCATCACTTTAATTATGTCCTGCCACTCCCTTCTGGCTTGTAGAGTTTCTGCTGAGAGATCAGCTGTTATCCTGATGGGGATTCCCTTGTGTGTTATTTGTTGTTTTTCCCTTGCTGCTTTTAATATGATTTCTTTGTGTTTAATTTTTGACAGTTTGATTAATATGTGTCTTGGCGTATTTCTCCTTGGATTTATTCTGTATGGGACTCTCTGTGTCTCCTGGACTTGATTAACTATTTCCTTTCCCATATTAGGGAAGTTTTCAACTATAATCTCTTCAAATATTTTCTCAGTCCCTTTCTTTTTCTCTTCTTCTTCTGGAACCCGTATAATTCAAATGTTGGTGCATTTAATGTTGCCCCAGAGGTGTCTGAGACTGTCCTCTGTTCTTTTCATTCTTTTTTCTTTATTTTGCTCTGCATCACTTATTTCCACTATTTTATCTTCCACCTCACCTATCCGTTCTTCTGCCTCAGTTATTCTGCTATTGATCCCATCTAGAGTATTTTTTATTTCATTTATTGTGTTTTTAATCAATGCTTGATTCATCTTTAGTTCTTCTAGGTCCTTGTTAACTGCTTCTTGCATATTGTCTATTCTATTTCCAAGATTTTGGATCTTGGAAATAGAATCTTGGATCAGCTTTACTATCATTATTCTGAATTCTTTTTCAGGTAGACTGCCTATTACCTCTTCATTTGTTAGGTCTGGTAGGTTTTTATCTTGCTCCTTCACCTGCTGTGTGTTTTTCTGCTTTCTCATTTTGCTTATGTTACTGTGTTTGGGGTCTCCTTTTTGCAGTCTGCAGATTCGTAGTTCCCGTTGTTTTTGTTGTCTGTCCCCCATGGCTAAGGTTGTTTCAGTAGGTTGTGTAGGCTTCCTGGTGGGGGGGACTAATGCCTGTGTTCTGGTGGTTGAGGCTCGATATTGTCTTTCTGGTGGACAGGTCCACATCTGGTGGTGTGTTTTGGGATGCCTGTGGCCTTATTATATTTTTAGTTAGCCTCTCTGCTAATGGGTGGGGTTGTGTTCCTGCCTTGCCAGTTGCTTGGCATAGGGTGACCAGCACTGTAGCTTGCTGCTCGTTGACTGAACCTGGGTGCTGGTGTTGAGATGGAGATCTCTGGGAGATTTTCGCTGCTTGATATTATGTGGAGATGGGAGGTCTCTTGTGGACCCGTGTCCTGAAGTTGGCTCTCCCACCTCAGAGGCACAGCACTGACTCCTGGCTGCAGCACCAAGAGCCTTTCATCCACCCGGCTCAGAATAACAGGGAGAAAAAGTAGAAAGAAAGAATTAGTAGAAGAAAGAAAGAGAGAGGGAAAGAAAGGAAGAAGGGAAGAAAGGAAGGAAGGACGGAAGAAAGAAAGAAAGGAGGGAGGGAGGGAGGAAGGATGGAAAGAAAGAAAGAAAGAGAGGAGTGAGGGAGGGAGGAATGAAAGCAAAAGGAAGAGTGAATGGAAGAAGGGAGGGAGGGAGGGAGGAAGGTAAGAAAGAAAGAAAGACAGGAGGGAGGGAGGAAGGAAAGAAAAAGAAAGTGGAAAGAAGGGTGGGAGGGAGGGAGGGAGAAAAGAAAAAGAAAGAAGGAAAGGAGGAGTGGAGGGAGGGAGGGAGGGAGGGAAGGTAGGAAAAAAAGAAAGAGCAGGTAAAGTAAAATAGAATAAAGTATGAAATATAGTAGCGTTATTAAAATTAAAAAGTAATTATTAAAAAAAAAACGGACAGATAGAACCCTGGGACATATGGTGGAAGCAAAGCTATACAGAGAGAATCTTACACAGAAGATTACACATACACATTCACAAAAAGAGAGCAGGGGGAAAAATCAAAAATCTTGCTCTCCAAGTCCACCTCCTTAATTTGGGATAATTTGTTGTAAAAAGAGGAAAAGGGGGGAAAGTCTTAAATCTTGTCCTCAAAGTCCACTTCCTCAATTTGGGATGATTCGCTGTCCATTTATGCACTCCACAGACGCAGGGCACATCAAATGGGCCGTGGAGCTTTAATCCGCTGCCTCCGAGGCTGCACAGAGAGATTTCCCTGTCTCTGCTCTCACAGCTCCCGGGTCTCAGCCTTGGACCTGGCCCTGCCTCTGCGCGTAGGTCGCTGGAGGGCGTCAGTTCTTCGCTCAGACAGGACGGGTTTAAAGGAGCCGCTGATTCGGGGGTTCTGGCTCACTCAGGCAAAGGGGAGGGAGGGGCGCGCAGTGTGGGGCGGGCCTGCGGCGGCAGAGGCCGGCGTGACGTTGCAGCAGCCCGAGGCGCTCCGTGCGCTTTCCCGGGAAAGCCGTCCCCAGGTCTCGGGACCCCAGCAGTGGCGGGGTGCACAGGCCCCCCAGAAGGCGGGGCAGACAGTGACCCGCGCTCGCATACAGTCCCCGCGGCGGCAGCGGCAGCAGCAGCCCCAGCGTCCCACGCCCTTCTCCGAGGTCCGCGCCTGTCTCCGGTGCTTCCCCAAGCAGCCCTCTTAATGCCCTCTCCTCGCGCACCAGGAAACAAAAGGGAAAAAAGTCTCTTGCCTCTTCGGCAGCTCCAGACCCTTTCACCGGACTCCCTCCGGGCTAGCCGTGGTGCAGTAACCCCTTCAGGCTCTCTTCCTGCCGCCAGCCCCAGTCCTCTCCCTGCGCTCCGACTGAAAGCCGATACCCGAGCCTCAGCTCCCAGCCCCGCCCGCCCCGGCGGCCAAGCAGACAATCCTCTCGGGCTGGTGTGTGCCTGAGGGCACTGATCCTCTATGCCGGAATCTCTCCGCTTTGCCCTCCGCACCCCTGTTGCTGTGCTCTCCTCCCCTACTCCGAAGCTTTCCCCCTCCGCCACCTGCAGTCTCCGCCCGCGAAGGGGCTTGTAGTGTGTGGAAACCTTTCCTCCTTCACGGCTCCCTCCCACTGGTGCAGGTCCCGTCCCTATCCTATTGTCTCTGTTTATTCTTTTTTTCTTTTGCCCTACCCAGGTATGTGGGGAGTTTCTTGCCTTTTGGGGGGTCTGAGGTCTTCTGTCAGCGTTCAGTAGGTGTTCTGCAGGAGTTGTTCCACGTGTAGATGAATTTCTGATGTATCTGTGGGGAGGAAGGTGATCTCCGCGTCTTACTCTTCCGCCATCTTCCTCCGGGGTCCCGACGGCCTCTATTTTAAACATAGCAGTGGGATAGACTGGGAGTTTGGGATTGACAGAATATATCTTTTTGAGTATGGCCTTTTTTAAAAAACATCTTCATTGGAGTATAATTGTTTTACAACGGTGTGTTAGTTTCTGCTTTATAACAAAGTGAATCAGTTATATATATACATATGTTCCCATATCTCTTCCCTCTTGCGTCTCCCTCCCTCCCACCCTCCTTATCCCACCCCTCCAGGTGGTCACAAAGCACCGAGCTGATCTCCTGTGCTACGCAGCTGCTTCCCACTAGCTATGTATTTTATCTTTGTTAGTGTATGTATGTCCATGCCACTCTCTCACTTTGTCACAGCTTACCCTTCCCCCTCCCCATAACCACAAGTCCATTCTGTAGTAGGTCTGTGTCTTTATTCCCATCTTACCCCTAGGTTCTTCATGATCTTTTTTTGTTTTTTTCTTAGATTCCATATATATGTGTTAGCATTCGCTATTTGTCTTTCTCTTTCTGACTTACTTTACTCTGTATGACAGACTCTAGGTCCATCCACCTCACTACAAACAGCTCAATTTCATTTCTTTTTATGGCTGAGTAATATTCCATTGTATATATGTGCCACATCTTTTTTATCCATTCATCCGATGATGGATACTTAGGTTGCTTCCATCTCTGGTCTATTGTAAATAGAGCTGCAATGAACATTTTGGTACATGACCCTTCTTGAATTATGGTTTTCTCAGGGTATATGCCCAGTAGTGGGTTTGCTAGCTCATATGATAGTTCTATTTGAAGTATTTTAAGGAACCTCCATAGTGTTCTCCATAGTGGCTGTACCAATTCACATTCCCAACAGCAGTGCAAGAGTGTTCCCTTTTCTCCACATCCTCTCCAGCATTTATTGTTTGTAGATTTTTTGATGATGGCCATTCTGACCGGTGTGAGATGATATCTCATTGTAGTTTTGACTTGCATTTCTCTAATGATTAATGATGTTGAGAGTTCTTTCATGTGTTTGCTGGCAATCTGTATATCTTCTTTGGAGAAATAGCTATTTAGGTGTTCTGCCCATTTTTGGATTGGGTTGTTTGTTTTTTTGTTATTGAGCTGCATGAGCTGCTTGTAAATTTTGGAGATTAATCCTTTGTCAATATCTTCATTTGCAAATAATTTCTCCGATTCTGAGGGTTGTCTTTTGGTCTTGTTTATGATTTCCATGGCCTATTTATATCTGTGATATTCATGTACAATATTGTGTTTTGTAGGGTTTAATATTTATAATTATTGTGTTGCATTTCACATCGTTTTTTGTTTTTTTGTTTTTTTAATTAGTTTCTGCTTTATAACAAAGTGAATCAGTTATACATATACATCTGTTCCCATATCCCTTCCCTCTTGTGTCTCCCTCCCTCCCACCCTCACTATCCCATCCATCTAGGTGGTCACAAAGCACTGAGCTGATCTCCCTGTGCTATGCGGCTGCTTCCCACTAGCTATCTACCTTACGTTTGGTAGTGTATATATGTCCATGTCCCTCTCTTGCTTTGTCACAGCTTACCCTTCCTCCTCCCCATATCCTCAAGTCCATTCTCAAGTAGGTCTGTTTCTTTATTCCTGTTTTAACCCTAGGTTCTTCATGACATTTTTCCCTTAAATTCCATATATATGTGTTAGCATATGGTATTTGTCTTTCTCTTTCTGACTTACTTCACTCTGTATGACAGACTCTAGGTCTATCCACCTCATTACCAATAGCACAATTTTGTTTATTTTTATGGCTGAGCAATATTCCATTGTATATATGTGCCAAATCTTCTTTATCCATTCGTTGGATGATGAACACTTAGGTTGTTTTTATCTCCGGGCTATTGTAAATAGTGCTACAATGAACATTTTGGTACATGACACTTTTTGAATTATGGTTTTCTCAGGGTATATGCACAGTAGTGGGACAGCTAGGTCATATGGTAGCTCTATTTGTAGTTTTTTAAGGAAACTCCATACTGTTCTCCATAGTGGATGTACCATAGTGGTGGGAATTCACATTCCCACCAGCAGTGCAAGAGGGTTCCCTTTTCTCCACACCCTCTCCAGCATTTATTCTTTCTAGATTTTTTGATCATGGCCAATCTGACCGGTGTGAGATGATATCTCATTGTAGGTTTGATTTGCATTTCTCTAATGATTAATGATGTTGAGCATTCTTTCTTATGTTTGTTGGCAGTCTGTATATCTTTGGAGAAATGTCTATTAAGGTCCTGTGCCCATTTTTGGATTGGGTTGTCTATTTTTTTGCTATTCAGCTGCATGAGCTTCTTAAAAATTTTGGAGATTAATCCTTTGTCAGTTGCTTCATTTGAAAATATTTTCTCCCATTCTCAGGATTGTCTTTTGTCTTGTTTATGATTTCCTTTGCTGTGCAAAAGCTTTGAAGTTTCATTAGGTCCCATTTGTTTATCTTTGTTTTTATTTCCATTTCTCTAGGAGGTGGGTCCAAAAGGATCTTGCTGTGATTTATGTCATAGAGTGTTCTGCCTATGTTTTCCTCTAAGAGTTTGATAGTTTCTGGCCTTACATTTAGGTCTTTAATACATTTTGAGCTTATTTTTGTGTATGGTGTTGGGGAGTGATCTAATCTCATACTTTTACATGTCCCTGTCCACATTTCCCAGCACCACTTATTGCAGAGGCTGTCCTTTCTCCACCGTACACTCCTGCCTCCTTTATCAAAGATAAGGTGACCATATATGTGTTGGTTTATCTCTGGACTTTCTATCCTGTTCCATTGATCTATCTTTCTGTTTTTGTGCCAGTACCATACTCTCTTGATTACTGTAGCTTTGTAGTATAGTCTGAAGTCAGGGAGCCTGATTCCTCCAGCTCCGTTTTTCATTCTCATGATTGCTTTGGCTATTCGGGGTTTTTTGTGTTTCAATACAAATTGTGAAATTTTTTGTTCTAGTTCTGTGAAAAATGCCAGTGGTATTTTGATAGGGATTGCATTGAATCTGTAGATTGCTTTGGGTAGTAGAGTCATTTTCACAATGTTGATTCTTCCAATCCAGTCACATGGTATATCTCTCCATCTATTTGTATCATCTTTAATTTCTTTCATGAATTTCTTATAGTTTTCTGCATACAGGTCTTTTGTCTCCTTAGGTAGGTTTATTCTAGACATTTTATTCTTTTTGTTGCAATGGTCAATGGGAGTGTTTTCTTGATTTCACTTTCAGATTTTTCATCTTTAGTGTATAGGAATGCCAGAGATTTCTGTGCATTAATTTTGTATCCTGCTACTTTACCAAATTCATTGTTTAGCTCTAGTAGTTTTCTTCTAGCATCTTTAGGATTCTCTATGTATAGTATCATGTCATCTGCAAACAGTGACAGCTTTAGTTCTTCTTTTCCGATTTGGATTCCTTTACTTCTTTTTAATCTCTGATTGCTGTGGCTAAAACTTCCAAAACTATATTGAATAAGAGTGGTGAGAGTGGGCAACCTTGTCTTTTTCCTGATCTTAGTGGAAATGGTTTCAGTTTTTCACCATTGAGGATGATATTGTCTGTGGGTTTATCACATATGGCCTTTAATATGATGGAGAAAGTTCCCTCTATGCCTACTTTCTGCAGAGTTTTTATCATAAATGGGTGTTGAATTTTGTCGAAATCTTTCTCCGCATCTTTTGAGATGATCATATGGTTTTTCTCCTTCAATTTGTTAATATGGTGTATCACGTTGATTGATTTGCTTATATTGAAGAATCCTTGCATTCCTGGAATAAAGCCCACTTAATCATGGTGTATGATACTTTTAATGTGCTGTTGGATTCTGTTTGCTAGTATGTTGTTGAGGATTTTTTCATCTATTTTCATCAGTGATATTGGCCTGTAGTTTTCTTTTCTTGTGACATCCCTGTCTGGTTTTGGTATCAAGGTGATGGTGGCCTCGTAGAATGAGTTTGGGAGTGTTCCTCCCTCTACTATATTTTGGAAAACTTTGAGAAGCATAGGTGTTCGCTCTTCTCTAAGTGTTTGATAGAATTCGCCTGTGATGCCGTCTTGTCCTGGGCATTAGTTTGTTGGAAGATTTTTCATCACAGTTTCAGTTTCAGTGCTTGTGATTGGTCTGTTCATATTTTCTATTTCTTTCTGGTTCAGTCATGTCATGTTGTGCCTTCCTAAGAATTTGTCCATTTCTTTAAGGCTGTCCATTTTATTGGCATAGTGTTGCTTGTAGTAATCTCTCATGATGTTTTGTATTTCTGCAGTGTTAGTTGTTACTTCTCCTTTTTCATTTCTAATTCTATTGATTTAGGCTTCCCTGGTGGCGCAGTGGTTGAGAGTCCGCCTGCCGATGCAGGGGACACAGGTTCGTGCCCCGGTCCGGGAAGATCCCACATGCCGCAGAGAGGCTAGGCCCGTGAGCCATGGCCACTGAGCCTGCGCATCCGGAGCCTGTGCTCCGCAACGGGAGAGGCCACAACAGTGAGAGGCCTGTGTACAGCAAAAAAAAAAAAAAATTGTAAATATCTATGCACCCAACATAGGAGCACCTCAATACATAAGGCAAATACTAACAGCCATAAAATGGGAAACAGACAGTAACACACTCATAGTAGGGGACTTCAACACCCTACTTTCACCAATGGACAAATCATCCAAAATGAAAATAAATAAGGAAACACAAGCTTTAAATGATACATTAAACAAGATGGATTTAATTGATATTTATAGGATATTCCATCCAAAAACAACAAAATACACATTCTTCTCAAGTGCTCATGGAACATTCTCCAGGATAGATCATATCTTGGGTGACAAATCAAGCCTTGGTAAATTTAAGAAAACAAAGTGTATAAAGTATCTTTTCTGACCACAATGCTATGAGACTAGACATCAATTACAGGAAAAGATCTGTAAAAAATACAAACACATGGAGGTTAAATAATACACTACTTAATAATGAAGTGATCACTGAAGAAATCAAAGAGGAAATAAAAAAATACCTAGAAACAAATGACAATGGAGACACGACGACCCAAAATGTATGGGACGCAGCAAAAGCAGTTCTAAGGGGGAAGTTTATAGCAATACAATCCCACCTTAAGAAACAGGAAATATCTCGAGTAAACAACCTGACCCTGCACCTAAAGCAATTAGAGAAAGAAAAACAAAAAACCCCCAAGGTGAGCAGAAGGAAAGAAATCATAAAGATCAGATTGGAGATTAATGAAAAAGAAATGAAGGAAACGATAGCAAATATCAATAAAACTAAAAGCTGGTACTTTGAGAAGATAAACAAAATTGATAAACCATTAGACAGACTCATCAAGAAAAAAAGGGAGAAGACTCAAATCAATAAAATTAGAAATGAAAAAGGAGAAGTAACAACTGACACTGCAGAAATACAAAAGATCATGAGAGATTACTACATGCAACTTTATGCCAATAAAATGGACAACCTGGAAGAAATGGACAAATTCTTAGAAATGCACAACCTGCCAAGACTGAATCAGGAAGAAATAGAAAATATGAATAGACCAATCACAAGCACTGAAATTGAAACTGTGATTAAAAATCTTCCAACAAACAAAAGCCCAGGACCAGATGGCTTCACAGGTGAATTCTATCAAGCATTTAGAGAAGAGCTAACACCTATCCTTCTCAAACTCTTCCAAAATATAGCACAGGGAGGAACACTCCCAAACTCATTCTACGAGGCCACCATCACCTTGATACCAAAACCAGACAAGGATGTCACAAAGAAAGAAAAGTACAGGCCAATATCACTGATGAACATAGATGAAAGAATCCTCAACAAAATACTAGGAAACAGAATCCAACAACACCTTAAAAGAATCATACACCATGATCAAGTGGGGTTTATTCCAGGAATGCAATGATTCTTCAACATAGGCACATTAATCAATATGATACACCATATTAACAAATTGAAGGACAAAAACCATATGATCATCTCAATAGATGCAGAGAAAGCTTTGAACAAAATTCAACACCCATTTATGATAAAAACCCTGCAGAAAGTAGGCATAGAGGGAACTTTCCTCATCATAATAAAGGCCATATATGACAAACCCACAGCCAACAAAATCCTCAATGGTGAAAAACTGAAACCATTTCCACTAAGATCAGGAACAAGACAAGGCTGCCCGCTCTCACCACTCTTATTCAACATAGTTTTGGAAGTTTTATCCACAGCAGTCAGAAAAGAAAAGGAAATAAAAGGAATCCAAATTGGAAAAGAAGAAGTAAATCTATCACTGTTTTCAGATGACATGATACTATACATAGAGAATCCTAAAGATGCTAACAGAAATTTACTAGAGCTAATCAATGAATTTGGTGAAGTAGCAGGATACAAAATTAATGCACAGAAATCTCTGGCATTCCTGTACACTAATGATGAAAAATCTGAAAATGAAATCAAGAAAACACTCCCATTTACCATTGCAACAAAAAGAATAAAATATCTAGGAATAAACCTACCTAAGGAGACAAAAGACCTGTATGCAGAAAATTATAAGACACTGATGAAAGAAATTAAAGATAATACAAATAGATGGAGAGATATACCATATTCCTGGATTGGAAGAATCAATATTGTGAAAATGACTCAACTACCCAAAGCAATCTACATATTCAATGCAATCCCTATCAAACTACCACTGGCATTTTTCACAGAACTAGAACGAAAAATTTCAAAATTTGTTTGGAAAAACAAAAGACCCCGAATAGCCAAAGCAATCTTAAGAACGAAAAACGGAGCTGGAGGAATCAGGCTCCCTGACTTCAGACAATAGTACAAAGCTACAGTAATGAAGACAGTGTGGTACTGGCACAAAAACAGAAAGATAGATCAATGGAACAGGATAGAAAGGCCAGAGATAAACCCACGCACATATGGTCACCTTATCTTTGATAAAGGAGGCAGGAATGTACAGTGGAGAAAGGACAGCCTCTTCAATAAGTGGTGCTGGGAAATGTGGACAGGGACATGTAAAAGTATGAGATTAGATCATTCCCTAACACCATACACAAAAATAAGCTCAAAATGTATTAAAGACCTAAATGTAAGGCCAGAAACTATCAAACTCTTAGAGGAAAACATAGGCAGAACACTCTATGACATAAATCACAGCAAGATCCTTCTGGACCCACCTCCTAGAGAAATGGAAATAAAAACAAAGATAAACAAATGGGACCTAATGAAACTTCAAAGCTTTTGCACAGCAAAGGAAACCATAAACAAGACCAAAAGAGAACCCTCAGAATGGGAGAAAATATTTTCAAATGAAGCAACTGACAAAGGATTAATGTCCAAAGTTTATAAGCAGCTCATGCAGCTCAATAGCAAAAAACAAACAACCCAATCCAAAAATGGGCAGAAGACCTAAATAGACATTTCTCCAAAGAAGACATACAGAGTGCCAACAAACATATGAAAGAATGCTCAACATCATTAATCATTAGAGAAATGAAAATCAAAACTACAATGAGATATCATCTCACACCAGTCAGAATGGCCATCATCAAAAAATCTAGAAACAATAAATGCTGGAGAGGTTGTGGAGAAAAGGGAACACTCTTGCACTGCTGGTGGGAATGTGAATTGGTACAGCCACTATGGAGAACAGTATGGAGATTCCTTAAAAAACTACAAATAGAACTACCATATGACCCAGCAATCCCACTACTATGTATATAGCCTGAGCAAACCATAATTCAAAAATAGACATGTACCAAAATATTCATTGCAGCTCTCTTCACAATAGCCCCGAGATGGAAGCCACCTGAGTGTCCATCATTGGATGAATGGATAAAGAAGATGTGGCACATATACACAATGGAATATTACTCAGCCATAAAAAGAAACGAAACTGAGCTATTTGTAATGAGGTGGATAGACCTAGAATCTGTCATACAGAGTGATGTATGTCAGAAAGAGAAAGACAAATACCGTATTAACACATATATATGGAATATAAGAAAAAAAATGTCATGAAGAACCTAGGGGTAAAACAGGAATAAAGACACAGATCTACTTGAGAGTGGACTTGAGGATATGGGGAGGGTGAAGGGTAAGCTGTGACAAAGTGAGAGAGAGGCATGGACATATATACAGTACCAAATGTAATGTAGATAGATAGTGGGAAGCAGCCGCGTAGCACAGGGAGATCAGCTCGGTGCTTTGTGACCGCCTGGAGGGGTGGGATAGGGAGGGTGGGAAGGAGGGAGACGCAAGAGGGAAGGGATGTGGGAACAGATGTATATGTATGACTGATTCACTTTGTTATAAAGCAGAAACTAATTAAAAAAAAAGAACAAACACAATTACAGGTTACTCCTTTTCCTCTATATATTCTGCCATGGTCTCCAGCGTGTCCCTGGGTGTAGAGGGAACCTTCCTGCTATGTTCTGAGAAGCAGCTAGAAAGGCAGAGGATGAGATAGCACCCCCTCCCCTCACCCGTGAGACAGTTAAAGGGATACGTGGGGTGTGAGTCATGATGTAATGACATTAGATCCCTGTTATTTTAGAAATAATGCCATCTAAAGTTGAAGAGCTGGGCTTCCCTGGTGGTGCAGTGATTAAGAATCCACCTGCCAATGCAGGGGACACGGGTTCGAGCCCTGATCCAGGAAGATCCCACATGCCGCGAAGCAACTAATCCCATGTGCCACAACTACTGAGCCTGTGCTCTAGAGCCCACGAGCCACAACTACTGAACCCACGTGCCACAAATACTGAAGCCCACGCACCTAGATCCCATGCTCCACAACAAGAGGAAGCCACTGCAGTGAGAAGCCCACACACCGCGACGAAGAGTAGTCCCTGCTCACCACAACTAGAGAAAGCCCGCACAGAGCAACGAAGACCCAATGCAGCCAAAAATAAATAAATAAAATAAATTTATTTTAAAAAAAGATGTTTAAAATAAAATAAAATACTCCAAACCATGAAAAAAAAATCATTCTGGAGATCACTTTGTAGAAGTATAAATCTTTCTCTTTTATTTAGGCTACAAAATACTCTTTTATGTGGATGTGCCACATTTATTTAAACAGTTCCCTTTAAAGGAAATGAAAGAAGAAATTATAAGTGCAGCTATACTTATGGCTCTATTTATGATAGATTAGCTCATAGGGCACTAATCTAATGTTACTGCCAAAAAACAGCTATAAATTTAGGTAAGGTATATAAAATTATTGTCTGAGAATTATTGTGAAGCAAGTGATGAATTAGTAATTGAGGGTCTATAATCATTGGGAAAATGGAAACACACAAGGTTAACTCCATATTATACCCCAGATTATTCCCTGTGTGGATTTTCTATATCAGAGTACAAGGGAATAGAGGCTAAGTATAAATCACAGTCATATTTCTAGAAACATATGAGAAAGTGATCAAAGCCCCTGGCTGCCCAAATAGCTTGAAGTTGAGAGAGAGAATTCCAGAGAGGAAGAAATCACAGAGAAATTAACTGAAAACCATAAAGCAGAATGGTGGAGTAGAGACCTCTGAAAATCTTCTCTTTTACCAAAGTAATAAAAACACTGGCAAAAGTGGTGGGGTGGGGGTGGGATTGTGATGAATTGGGCGATTGGGATTGACATGTGCACACTGATGTGTATAAAATTGATGGCTAATAAGAACCTGCTGTATAAAAAATAAATAAAATAAAAATTTAAAATTAAAAAAAGAATTAACAACAAATAAACAAAATGATTATAGTAACCATTGAATGAGCACTTGCTATGAGCTAGGTACTATAAGACTTTCCTCATTCAATACTCACAAACCTGTGATGTAGATTCACAAAAAACAAACAAACAAACAAAAACTGGCAAAAATTATTAAAGTTTTCAGAACACTGAAAATGAACTAAAGGCTTGCAATATGGTCAGAAGAACCTAGGAGCAAGACAGGAATAAAGATGCAGACCTACTAGCGAATGGACTTGAGAATACATGGAGGGGGAAGGGTAAGCTGGGACAAAGTGAGAGAGTGGCATGGACATATATACACTACCAAACGTAAAATAGATAGCTAGTGGGAAGCAGCCACATAGCACAGGGAGATAAGCTTGGTGCTTTGTGACCACCTAGAGGGGTGGGATAGGGAGGGTGGGAGGGAGGGAGGGAGACGCAAGAGGGAAGAGATATGGGAACATATGTATATGTATAACTGATTCACTTTGTTATAAAGCAGAAACTAACACACCACTGTAAAATAATTATACTCCAATAAAGATGTTTAAAAAAAGAAAAACAATTGAATGCTAGTAAGAACAGTAAATGTTTCAACAATTCCACTTGCCTAATTCCTTCCCTCACTCATCACCTTCACGGTAGCTTTAAAAAGCAAAAGCCACGGGCTTCCCTTGTGGTGCAGTGGTTAAGAATCCACCTGCCAATGCAGGGTACAAGGGTTTGAGCCCTGCCCAGGAAGATCCCACATGCCGCAGAGCAAATAAGCCATGTGTCACAACTACTGAGCCTGCACTCTAGAGCTCGCATGCCACAGCTACTGAGCCCATGTGCCACAACTACTGAAGCACGTGCACCTAGAGCCCGTGCTCCACAACAAGAGAAGCCACTGCAATGAGAAGCCAATGCACTGCAATGAAGAGTAGGCCCCACTTGCCACAACCAGAGAAAGCCCGCTCACAGCAACAAAGACCAACACATCCAAAAATAAAAATAAATAAATATATAAATTTATAAAATAGAAAAAAAAGAAAATCAAAAGCCACACAATGGATGGTATCTGTAAAAAAAAAAAAAAAAAAAAAAAAAAAAAGCCAGCAGCCTAGCAATCACTGGAAAGGGCAGAATTTGATTGGAGGAGCCTACAAGCCCCATCTCAGAGAGTTGTCCCTGTTATACCTTGTGTGGAAACTTCCTCAAAAGCTCCATAACACAGGCTTTGCTTTGCTTGACCTGAGTCCTCCTAGTGTAAATGACATTTTCTCTGTTAAAAAAAGAAAAGGAGATATTGTTTCATATTGTAACTGCCTGATGCAGTGATACTGGTTGAGATAAACTAGAGGCTGACCAAAAACTTAAAAGCAAAAATTGCCAAATAAGATTTCCACCTCTATGGACTGTTGAAAGTCCGTGACATTACCTTGGGAATTTAGAGGGCCATGTTCATGTGTAAGGCAGGTGCATGGACAGGGTTGTGCACAGTCTCATCTCAAGAAGGACCTGTGAAGGCCCTAAGCTCTCACTCCCCCAAGACAGGCAAGGATTGAAGGCTAAGGAAAAGTTGTAAACTGCCTGTCAGAGCCTTGAAGATACACCCCAACACACAGAGATCTCCTTAACAAAGACTGGGAGCCACATTGTCCCAAGGCATTTAAGGAAATCTCCATCCAACCATTATCTGGCCGATAAGCTAATCAGGAAGAGATGTCAGTGGTTGCATAAAAGAAAGGACACCGATTTTAAAGAAATCATTGAGGAAAGTCACTTAACAAACAGCAATAAAGATAAATGCTGGGGGTGCAATCTGATTTTCAGAGTTCTCTGATTACATGATTAATTTTTTTTTTATTTTTAACAAAACATGCAAAGAAATAGAAAAGTATGCCTCATACACAGGAAAACATGCAGGCAATGGAAACTGACCCTGAGAAATCCCAGACATTAGACTTCATAGACAAAGACTTTAAATTAGCTATGTTACTTTAAATTAGCTATGTTCAGAGAAGTTAAAAAAAATCATGCCTAAAGGACACAAGATAACTATGAGGAGTATGTCTCCAAAAAATAGAATAAATAAATTATTAATTAATTAATTAATATTATTTCAAAAGAAAAGAAATTCTGGATATAATAAGTGTGATCACTAAAGTGAAAAATTCACTAATTCAACAGCATACAGGTCAGTTGAGATTATCCAGCTTGAGGAATAAAAAGATAAAGCTTCAGTAAGGGTAAAACAACTAGGAGACTTTCAAGATGTCAGAGGAGTAAGAGGTGGAGATCACCTTCCTCCCCACAAATACATCAAAAATACTTCTACATGTGGAACAACTCCTACAGGACACCTACTGAATACAGGCAGAAGACCTCAGACTTCCCAAAAAGCAAGAAAATTCACACATACTTGTGTAGTGCAAAAGAAAAAAAAAGCGACAAAGGGATAGGGATGGGTCCTGGACCTCTAGAGGGAGCTGTGGAGGAAGTTACCACACACTAGGAAGCCCCTTCACTGGCAGGATGAGAGTGGGGAGCTTCAGAGCCACAGAGGACAGAGCATCAACAGGGGTGCAGAAGGCAAAGTGGAGAGATTCCTGCACAGAGGACTGGTACCAACCAGTACTCACCAGCCTGAGATGCTTGTCTGTTTACCCGCTGGGGTGGGTGAGGCCTGGGAGCTAAGGCTCGATCTTTGGGGGTCAGACCCCAGGGAGAGGACTGGGGTTGGCTATGGGAGGACAGCCTGAAGGGGGCTAGTGTGGCACAGCTAGCCAGGAGGGAGTCCTGGAAAAAGGTCTGGACCTGCTGGAGAGGCAAGAGACCATTGTTTCAGGGTGCATGAGGAGAGAGGTTTCCTGTTCTGTGTGCCCACAGATGGCAGAGCACTGCTTAAGCGAGCTCCAGAGATGGGTATGAGCCACAGCTGTCATCTCAGGCCCCAGAGGTGGTCACGACCTGCTACAACTGCTGCCACCAAGGATCCTGTGTGCAGACACAGGTCACTACCCATACCTTCCGGGAGCTGTGCATTCCATTCAAAAACAACAGAATACATTTTCTTCTCAAGTACACATGGAACATTCTCCAGGACAGATCATATCTTGGGTCACAAGTCAAGCCTCGGGAAATTTAAGAAAATTGAAACCAAATCAAATATCTTTTCTGATCACAATGCTATAAGACTAGATATCAATTACAGGAAAAAATTGTAAAAAAATACAAACACAGGAAGGCTAAACAATACGCTAGTAAATAACCAAGAGATCACTGAATAAATCAAAGAGGAAATCAAAAAAAAATCCTACAAACAAATGACAATGAAAACACGATGACCCAAAAACTATGGGGTGCAGCAAAAGCAGTTCTAAGAGGGAAGTTTATAGCAATACAATCTTACCTTAAGAAACAAGAAAAATCTCAAATAAACAACCTAACCTTACACCTAAAGCAATTAGAAAATGAAAACAAAACAAAACAGAACAACAACAACAACAAAACCCAAAGCAGAAGGAAAGAAATCATAAAGATCAGATCAAAAATAAGTGAAAAAGAAATGAAGGAAACAAGAGAAAAGATCACTAAAACTAAAGCCTGGTTCTTTGAGAAGATAAGAAAATTTGATAAACCAGCCAATCTCGATAAGACAGATTCATCAAGGAAAAAAGGGAGAAGACTCAAATCAACAGAATTAGAAATGAAAAAGGAGAAGTAACAACTGACACTGCAGAAATAAAAGAATAATGAGAGACTACTACAAGCAACTATATGTCAATAAAATGGACAACCTGGAATAAATGGACAAATTCTTAGAAAAGTACAACGTTCAAAGACTGAACCAGGAAGAAACAGAAAATATGAACAGACAAATTACAAGCACTGAAATTGAAACTGTGATTAAAAATCTTCCATCAAACAAAAGCCCAGGACCAGATAGCTTCACAGGTGAATTCTATAAAACATTTAGAGAAGAGCTGACACCTATCCTTCTCAAATTCTTCCAAAATATAGCAGAGGGTGGGACATTCCAAAACTCATTCTATGAGCCCACCATCACCTTGATACAAAAATCACACAAAGATGTCACAAAAATAGAAAAGTACAGGCCAATATCACTGCTGAACATAGATGCAAAAAACCTTAACAAAATACTAGCAAACAGAATCCAACAGCACATTAAAAGGATCATACACCATGATCAAGTGATGTTTATCCCAGGAATGCACGTATTCTTCAATATACACAAAACAATCAATGTGATACACCATATTAAAGAACTGAAGTATAAAAATTATATGATAATCTCAAGAGATGCAGAAAAAGCTTTTGACAAAATTCAACACCAATTTATTATAAAAACTCTCCAGAAAGTTGGCATAGAGGAAAGCCACCTGAACATAATGAAAAGGCCATATATGACAAACCCACAGCCAACATCATTCTCAATGGTGAAAAACTGAAACCATTTCCTCTAAGATCAGGAACAAGACAAGGGTGTCCACTCTTGCCACTAGTATTCAACATAGTTTTGGAAGTCCTAGCCACAGCAATCAGAGAAGAAAATGAAATAGAAGGAATCCAAATCGGAAAAGAAGAAGTAAAATTGGCACTGTTTGCAGATGACATGATACTATACATAGAGAATCCTAAACATGTTACCAGAAAACTACTAGACCTAATCACTGAATTTGGTAAAGTATCAGGATACAAAATTAATGCACAGAAATCTCTTGCATTCCTATACACTAACAAAAAAATATCTGAAAGAGAAATTAAGGAAAAACTTTCATTTACCATTGCATCAAAAATAATAAAATGCCTAGGAATAACCCTACTTATGGAGGCAAAACACCTGTATGCAGAAAACTATAAGACACGGATGAAATAAATCAAGGATGATACAAACAGATGGAGAGATATACCATGTTCTTGGATTGCACGAATCAACATTGTGAAAATGACTATGCTACCCAAAGCAATTTACAGATTCAGTGCAATCCCTATCAAGCTACCAATGGCATTTTTCAAAGAACAAAAATTTTTACAATTTGTATGGAAACACAAAAGATTCCCAAATAACAAAATCAATCTTGAAAAAGAAAAATGGAGCTGGAGAAATCAGGCTCCTGGAATTCAGACTATATTACAAAGCTACAGTAATCAAGACAGTATGGTACTGCACAAAAACAGAAATATAGATCAATGGAACAGGATAGAAAGCCCAGAGATAAACCCATGCACATATGGTTACCTTATATTCGACAAAGGAGGCAAGAATATACAATGGAGAAAAGACAGCCTCTTCAATAAGTGGTGCTGAGAAAACTGGAGACCTACATGTGAAAGAGTGAAATTAAAACACTCCCTAACACCATACACAAAAATAAACTTAAGATGGATTTAAAACCTAAATGTAAAGCCAGATACTATAAAATTCTTAGAGGGAAACATAGGCAAAACACTTTATGACATAAATCACAGCAAGATCCTTTTTGACCCACCTCCTAGAGTAATGGAAACAAAAACAAAAATAAACAAATGGGACCTAATAAAACTTAGAAGCTTTTGCATAGCAACAGAAACCATAAACAAGATGAAAATACAACCCTCAGTATGGGAGAAAATACTTGCAAATGAAGCAACAGTCCTCTCCAAAATATACAAGCAGCTCATGCAGTTCAATATCAAAAAAAAAAAAAACCTAACAGCCCAATGAAAAAATGGGCAGAAGATCTAAATAGACATTTCTCCAAAGAAGAAATACAGATGGCCAAGAGTCACATGAAACATGCTCAGTCAAGTGCACTAATTATTAGAGAAATTCAAATCAAAACTACAATGAGGTATCACCTTACACTGGTTAGAATGGCCAGCATCAAAAAATCTGCAAACAATAAATGCTGCAGAGCGTGTGGAGAAAAGGGAACCCTCCTACACTACAGCCACTCTGGGGAACAGTATGGAGATTTCTTAAAAAACTAAATAGAGAGCTACCATATGATTCAGCAATTCTTGGGTACATATCTGGAGAAAACCATAATTTGTAGGATACATGCACCACAATGTCCATTGCAGCACTATTTACAATAGCCAGGATATGGAAGCAACCTAAATGTCCATTGACAGAGGAACGGATAAAGAAGACATGGTACATATATACAATGGAATATTATTCAGCCATAAAAAAGAATGAAATAATGCCATTTACAGTGACATTGATGGGCGTAGTGATTGTCATACTGAGTGAAGTAAGTCAAACAGAGAAAGACAAATATCATATGATATTTCTTATATGTGGAATCTAAAAAATGGTACAAATGAACCTATTTACAAAACAGAAATTGAGTCATAGATTGTCAAAAACAAACTTATGGTTATGAATATGGGAGTTGGGAGGGATAAATTGGGAGATTGGTATTGAGATATACACATTACTTTATATAAAATAGATAACTGATAAAAACCTACTCTATAGCACAGGGAACTCTACTCAGTAGTCTGTAATGACCTATATGGGAATAGAATCTAATAAAGAGTGGATATATGTATATGTATAACTGACTCACTTTGTTGTACAGAAGAAACTAACACTACATTGCAAATCAAGTATACGCCAATAACAAAATTTTTTAAAAAAGAAGAGCAAATTAAATCAAAGTAAGTGAAAAGAAGGAAATAATAAAGATTGGAGCAGAAAAAAATGACATTAAATAGAAAACAAAAAATTAGAGAAACTAAAACTTGGTTCTTTGAAAAGATGAACAAAATGTATGAATGTTTAGCTAGAATGAAGAAGATAAAAAGACTCAAATTATTAAAATCATGAATGGAAGAGGGGCCAGCATCACTGACCTTACAGAAATAAAAAGAATTATAAGGTGTGGTACTGGCATATGGACAAATGGAATAAAAGTGAGAGTCCAGAAGTAAACCCATATGTATGATCAACTGATTTTTGACAAGCATTCCAAGACCACTCAATGGGGAAATGGTAGCCTATTCAACAAATGGTGCTGAGACAGCTGGATATCCACATGCAAAAGAATGAAATTGGACCCATAACTCTCACCACAAACAAAAATTAACTCAAAATTTATTGGTAACCTAAATGTAAGAGCTAAAATTGTAAAACTCTAAGAAGACAATCTATGGGTAAATTTTCATTACTTTAGATTTAGCAATGGATTGTTAGATTTGACACCAAAAGCATGAGCAACAGATGAAAGATTAGATAAAATGGGCTTCATGAAATTTAAGCTTTTTGTGCATCAAAGGACATAATCAAGAGAGTGAAAAGACAACTTGTATAATGAGAAAAAATATTTGAAAATTGTATTCTCTAGTATCCAGAATATGGAAAGAACTTTCACGGCTCAACAAGACAAACAATCTAATTCAAAAATGGATAAAGGATTTGAACAGACATTTCTCAAAAATAAATCTATGCAAATGATCAATAAGCACGTGAAAACATGCTCTGCCTAATTAGTGATTAGGGAAATTTATTTAAAACCACAACATATCACTTCATACCCACTAAGTTGGTGATAATCTAGAAAATGGAAAGTGTTGGTGAGAATGTGAAGAAACAAGGTATTGCTGGTGGGAATGCAAAATGGTAAAGTTACTGTGGAAATAGTTTGTCAGTTTCTCAAAGTAAACATGGATTGCCTTATGATCCAGAAATTGCACAGCTAGGTATATACCAAAAGTACTGAAAACAGGTATTTAAACAATTACCTATATACAAATTTTCAGAGCAGCAATATTCACAATAGGTATAAGGTGGAAACAGTCAAGCTGCCCATTAACAGATGAATAGATAAACAAGTTTGTTACAGTCACACATGGAACATTATTCAGCCATGCAATGGAATGGAGTACTGTTACATGTTACAATGTGGATGAACCTCAAAAGCATGATAAGTGAAAGAAGTCAGACACAATGGTCACATATTCTATAGTTCCAGAATACGTAACTCAATAGAAACAGAAAGCATATTTGTGGTTGCCAGAGGAAGAAGGAGTAATTGCTTAATGGGTAAGGGGTTTATTTGACAGTAATTAAAATGTGTTGAAACTAGATAGAGGTGATGGTGGTACAACATTTTGAGTGTAGTAGATTCCACTGAATTATTGACTTTAAAGTGGGTAATTTTATGTCATATTCATTTCATCTCAATAAATTATTTTAAACATTTCAAATAATATAGCAAAAAAAGAGAACAGTAAACAGATGAGATGAATAGAACACAAAGAGTACCTGCATCTGTGGAATACATGAATAGACAACAAATCATCCCAAATTGAGGAGCCAGGAGTCAGTGCTGTGCCTCTGAGGTGGGAGAGCCAACCTCAGGACACTGGTCCACAAGAGACCTCCCAGCCCAACATAATATCAAACGGCGATAATCTTCCAGAGATCTCCACCTCAACACCAGCACCCAGCTTCACTCAACGACCAGCAAGCTACAGTGCTGGACACCCTATGCCAAACAACTAGCAAGACAGGAACACAACGCCACCCATTAGCAGAGAGGTGGCCTAAAATCATAAAAAGTCCACAGACACCCCAAAACACACCACCAGACGTGGACCTGCCCACCAGAAAGACAAGATCCAGCCTCATCCACCAGAACACAGGCACTAGTCCCCTCCACCAGGAAGCCTACACAACCCACTAAACTAACCTTAGCCACTGGGGACAGACACCAAAAACAACGGGAACTACGAACCTGCAGCCTGAAAAAAGGAGACCCCAAACACAGTAACATAAGCAAAATGAGAAGACAGAAAAACACACAGCAGGAGAAGGAGCAAGATAAAAACCCACCAGACCTAACAAATGAAGAGGTAATAGGCAGTCTACCTGAAAAAGAATTCAAAATAATGATGGTAAAGATGATCCAAGATTCTATTTCCCAGATCCAAAAGCTTGGAAATAGAATAGACAAAATGCAAGAAACAGTTAACAAGGACCTAGAAGAACTAAAGATGAATCAAGCATCGATTAAAAACACAATAAATGAAATAAAAAATACTCTAGATGGGATCAATAGCAGAATAACTGAGGCAGAAGAACGGATAAGTGAGGTGGAAGATAAAATAATGGAAATAACTGCTGCAGAGCAAAACAAAGAAAAAAGAATGAAAAGAACAGAGGACAGTCTCAGAGACCTCTGGGACAACATTAAACACACCAACATTCGAATTATAGGGGTTCCAGAAGAAGAAGAGAAAAAGAAAGGGACTGAGAAAATATTTGAAGAGATTATAGTTGGAAACTTCCCTAATATGGGAAAGGAAATAGTTAATCAAGTCCAGGAGGCACAGAGAGTCCCATACAGAATAAATCCAAGGAGAAATACGCCAAGACACATATTAATCAAACTGTCAAAAATTAAACACAAAGAAATCATATTAAAAGCAGCAAGGCAAAAACAACAAGTAACACACAAGGGAATCCCCATCAGGATAACAGCTGATCTCTCAGCAGAAACTCTACAAGCCAGAAGGGAGTGGCAGGACATAATTAAAGTGATGAAGGAGAAAAACCTGCAACCAAGACTACTCTACCCAGCAAGGATCTCATTCAGATTTGATGGAGTAATTAAAATGTTTACAGACAAGCAAAAGCTGAGAGAGTTCAGCACCACCAAACCAGCTTTACAACAAATGCTAAAGGAACTTCTCTAGGGAAGAAACACAACAGAAGGAAAAGACCTACAATAACGAACCCAAAACAATTAAGAAAATGGGAATAGGAACATACATATCGATAATTACCTTAAATGTAAATGGACTAAATGCTCCCACCAAAAGACACAGATTGGCTGAATGGATACAAAAACAAGACCCATATATATGCTGTCTACGAGAGACCCACTTCAGACCTAGAGACACATACAAACTGAAAGTAAGGGGATGGAAAAAGATATTCCATGCAAATGGAAACCAAAAGAAAGCTGGAGTAGCAATTCTCATATCAGACAAAATAGACTTTAAAATAAAGACTACTAGAAGAGACAAAGAAGGACACTACATAATGATCAAGGGGTCGATCCAAGAAGAAGATATAACAATTGTAAATATTTATGCACCCAACATAGGAGTACCTCAATATATAAGGCAAATACTAACAGCCATAAAAGGAGAAATCGACAGTAACACAATCATAGTAGGGGACTTTAACCCCACTTTCACCAATGGACAGATCATCCAAAATGAAAATAAATAAGGAAACACAAGCTTTAAATGATACATTAAACAAGATGGACTTAATTGATATTTATAGGACATTCCATCCAAAAACAACAGAATACACATTTTTCTCAAGTGCTCATGGAACATTCTCCAGGATAGATCATATCTTGGGTCACAAATCAAGCCTTGGTAAATTTAAGAAAATTGAAATTGTATCAAGTATCTTTTCCGACCACAATGCTATGAGACTAGATATCAATTACAGGAAAAGAGCTGTAAAAAATACAAACACATGGAGGCTAAACAATACACTACTTAATAACGAAGTGATCACTGAAGAAATCAAAGAGGAAATTAAAAAATACCTAGAAAAAAATGACAATGGAGACACGACGACCCAAAACCTATGGGATGCAGCAAAAGCAGTTCTAAGGGGGAAGTTTATAGCAATACAATCCCACCTTAAGAAACAGGAAACATCTCGAATAAACAACCTAACCTTGCACCTAAAGCAATTAGAGAAAGAAGAACAAAAACATCCCAAAGTTAGCAGAAGGAAAGAAATCATAAAAATCAGATCAGAAATAAATGAAAAAGAAATGAAGGAAACGATAGCAAAGATCAATAAAACTAAAAGCTGGTTCTTTGAGAAGATAAACAAAATTGATAAACCATTAGACAGACTCATCAAGAAAAAAAGGGAGAAGACTCAAATCAATAGAATTAGAAATGAAAAAGGAGAAGTAACAACTGACACTGCAGAAATACAAAAGATCATGAGAGATTACTATAAGCAACTCTATGCCAATAAAATGGACAACCTGGAAGAAATGGACAAATTCTTAGAAATGCACAACCTGCCAAGACTGAATCAGGAAGAAATGGAAAATATGAACAGACCCATCACAAGCACTGAAATTGAAACTGTGATAAAAAATCTTCCATCAAACAAAAGCCCAGGACCAGATGGCTTCACAGGCGAATTCTATCAAGCATTTAGAGAAGAGCTAACACCTATCCTTCTCAAACTCTTCCAAAATATAGCAGAGGGAGGAACACTCCCAAACTCATTCTACGAGGCCACCATCACCTTGATACCAAAACCAGACAAGGATGTCACAAAGAAAGAAAAGTACAGGCCAATATCACTGATGAACATAGATGCAAAAATCCTCAACAAAATACTAGCAAAGAGAATCCAACAGCACATTAAAAGGATCATACACCATGATCAAGTGGGGTTTATTCCAGGAATGCAAGGATTCTTCAATATACGCAAATCAATCAACGTGATACACCATATGAACAAGTCGAAGGAGAAAAACCATATGATCATCTCAATAGATGCAGAGAAAGCTTTCAACAAAATTCAACACCCATTTATGATAAAAACCTTCAGAAAGTAGGCATAGAGGGAACTTTCCTCAACATAATAAGGGCCATATATGATAAACGCACAGCCAGCATCGTCCTCAATGGTGAAAAACTGAAACCATTTCCACTAATATCAGGAACAAGACAAGGTTTCCCACTCTCACCACTCTTATTCAACATAGTTTTGGAAGTTTTAGCCACAGCAATCAGAGAAGAAAAGGAAATAAAAGGAATCCAAATTGGAAAAGAAGAAGTAAAGCTGTCATTGTTTGCAGATGACATGTTACTATACATAGAGAATCCTAAAGATGCTACCAGAAAACTAGTAGAGCTAATCAATGAATTTGGTAAAGTTGCAGGATACAAAATTAATGCACAGAAAACTCTGGCATTCCTATATACTAATGATGAAAAATCTGAAAGTGAAATCAAGGAAACACTCCCATTTACCATTGCAACAAAAAGAATAAAATATCTAGGAATAAACCTACCTAAGGAGACAAAAGACCTGTATGCAGAAAATTATAAGACACTGATGAAAGAAATTAAAGATGATACAAATAGATGGAGAGATGTACCATGTTCTTGGATTGGAAGAATCAACATTGTGAAAATGACTCTACTACCCAAAGCAATCTACAGATTCAATGCAATCCCTATCAAACTACCACTGGCATTTTTCACAGAACTAGAACAAAAAATTTCACAATTTGTATGGAAACACAAAAGACCCCGAATAGCCAAAGCAATCTTGAGAACGAAAAACGGAGCTGGAGGAATCAGGCTCCCTGACTTCAGACTATACTACAAAGCTACAGTAATCAAGACAGTATGTTACTGGCACAAAAACAGAAAGATAGATCAATGGAACAGGATAGAAAGCCCAGAGATAAACCCACGGACATATGGTCACCTTATCTTTGATAAAGGAGGCAGAAATGTACAGTGGAGAAAGGACAGTCTCTTCAATAAGTGGTGCTGGGAAAACTGGATAGGGACATGTAAAAGTATGAGATTAGATCACTCCCTAACACCATACACAAAAATAAGCTCAAAATGGATTAAAGACCTAAATGTAAGGCCAGACACTATCAAACTCTTAGAGGAAAACATAGGCAGAACACTCTATGACATAAATCACAGCAAGATCCTTTTTGACCCACCTCCTAGAGAAATGGAAATAAAAACAAAAATAAACAAATGGGACCTAATGAAACTTAAAAGCTTTTGCACAGCAAAGGAAACCATGAATAAGACCAAAAGACAACCCTCAGAATGGGAGAAAATATTTGCCAATGAAGCAGCTGACAAAGGATTAATCTCCAAAATTTATAAGCAGCTCATGCAGCTCAATAACAAAAAAACAAACAGCCCAATCCAAAAATGGGCAGAAGACCTAAATAGACATTTCTCCACAGAAGATATACAGACTGCCAACAAACACATGAAAGGATGCTCAACATCTTTACTCATTAGAGAAATGCAAATCAAAACTACAATGAGATATCATCTCACACCAGTCAGAATGGCCATCATCAAAAAATCTAGAAATAATAAATGCTGGAGAGGGTGTGGAAAAAAGGGAACACTCTTGCACTGCTGGTGGGAATGTGAATTGGTACAGCCACTATGGAGAACGGTATGGAGGTTCCTTAAAAAACTACAAATAGAACTACCATATGACCCAGCAATCCCACTACTAGGCATATACCCTGAGAAAACCATAATCCAAAAAGAGACATGTACCAAAATGTTCATAGCAGCCCTATTTACAATAGCCCGGAGATGGAAACAACCTAAGTGTCCATCATCGGATGAATGGATAAAGAAGATGTGGCACATATATACAATGGAATATTACTCAGCCATAAAAAGAAATGAAATTGAGCTATTTGTAATGAGGTGGATGGACCTAGAGTCTGTCATACAGAGTGAAGTAAGTCAGAAAGAGAAAGACAAGTACTGTATGCTGACACATATATATGGAATTTAAGAAAAAAAATGTCATGAAGAACATAGGGGTAAGACAGGAATAAAGACACAGACCTACTAGAGAATGGACTTGAGGATATGGGGAGGGGGAAGGGTAAGCTGTGACAAAGTGAAAGAGTGGCATGGACATATATACACTACCAAACGTAAGGTAGATAGCTAGTGGGAAGCAGCCGCATAGCACAGGGAGATCAGCTCGGTGCTTTGTGACCGCCTGGAGGGGTGGGATAGGGAGGGTGGGAGGGAGACGCAAAAGGGAGGGGATATGGGAATATATGTATATGTATAACGGATTAAATTTGTTATAAAGCAAAAAATAAATAAATTTAAAAAAAAAGAAAACAAACAAACAAAAAGAACACAAAGAGTAAGTTAGTAGATTTAAATCAAACTCTAACAATAATCATATTGCATATAAATGGTCAAAATACCCAAAGTAAAAGGAAGAGATTGTCAAACTGGATAAAAAAGCAAGATTCAACTATAATCTTCTTACAAAACACAAATAAGTAAAATGTAACACTATTACAAAAAAGTTGTAGAGATTATATTAATATAAAACAAAGTATATTTCAGGGCATATAATATTATGAAGCATAAAAGGCCATTTCATAATGATAAAGGAAGGAGTCAATTCATCAGGAGTCTATAACAAATCCCAAACACTTAACAGAGTTTCAAAATACATGAAGCAAAAAAAACTGGTAGAATTGCAAGGAGAAATAGACAAATTCAAAACTGTAGTCAGATATTTTTATATCCCTCTCTCAAAAAAATGATGGAACATGTAGACAGAAAATCAGTTAGCATTTATAAACCAGTCCAGCAAAAAAAAAAAAAAAACCCAAAACAAACAAAAACCCCACAAGAAAACAAAAAACAGAAAAATACATATTCTTTTTAAGCAAACAGGAAAAATTTACCAAAAAGGCCATATTTGAGGCCAGAAAACAAAACATGAAATTTAAAAGGGTTCAAGTCATACAAAGTATATTCTCTGACCACAATGGAATTAAATTAGAAATTAATGACAGAGAGATAGCTGGACAATCTCCAAATAACTGGAAACTAGCTAATATATTTCTACATACCCTGTGGGTCATAAGAGTAACCAAAGGAGAATTAGAGTGTATTTTTAGCTAGATGAAAACTAAAACATACCATTAATATTTGTGGGATGCCGCTAAAGCAGTACTAGGGCAAAATTGTAGCACTAATCACCTATATTAGAAAAAAGTCTCAATTCAAAGATCTCAGCTTCCAACTGAAGAGTCTAGCAAAAGAAAGGCAAATCAAACCCAAAGTAGCAAAAGAGAGGAAATAATGAAGATCAGAGCAGAGATCAATGAAATATAAAACAGAAAAAAAATCAGAAATACAATGAAATGAAAGACTGCCCCTTTAAGAATATGAATAAAATTAAAAACACTCTAGGCAGACTGATCAGGAGTAACAAAGAGCAGACACAACTTGTCAATACCAGGACTGACAGTGTGATGTAACTAGGGTCTACAGTTATTTACAGATGATAAAAACAGGCAATAGTTAAAGCCCTGAGTGAGAGATAAACTGGCAATGGTAAAAAGCCCCTTTCACCTCAGGATATTTATCAATTTTAGGCAAATTAGAGACAAAGAAACAATACTTGGGCCCTTCATACCATGGCAGAAAATTGCTGCTGTGGGATAAAAAAGAAATCAGTAGCAATTTTTAATGTAGAAAAGGAAGTGCTTAAAGAGCTACTTGTGTCTTAAATCCATATAGAAGTATTGAAGAGAGGCTGAATATAAGTGATTTAAACTTCCATATCAAATTTACAAAACCAAATCAAGCATAAGGAAAGTAGAAGAGAAAATTGAACATTTTATTAAATGGAACATTTAACAAATATAGGAATTCAATACATACACACACACACACATGCACACACACCACTCTTATGTGTATATATTAAAATGTAAACAAAGCCAAAAGTTGGTTTTCTGAAAAATAGTAAAATTAATAAACAAAGACACAAATTAGCAGTACCAGGAATGAAAAAGAGAAAATCATTACACTTGCTCCCAACATCAAAAATGATAATAAGGTATTGTAAAACTTTTGTGACAATTAAAAATGACCTTTTGGATGAAATGGACAAATTCCCCAAAAATGGAGTTTTATCAAAACTGATAGAAGAAAATGAAAATTTGAATAAGCTGAAAATATATTAAAGAAATTGAACTATTACTTTAAAACCCTCCCACAAGTAAACTTTCAGATAAGTTGGCTTTAATAAGTAAGTAATTCAAATATTTCAAAAAATACATCCCCAATCTTTGACAAAGTTCTTATGGGACATAGAAAAACAGGAAAGTCTTCCCACTTTTTTAATGAGCTATGATATAATACAAAAACAAGACAATATGATACCAAACCAAGACAAGAACATTACCAAGAAGAAAATTATAAAATAACTGCTTTCATGTACATAGATTCAATAATCCTAAAAAGTATTAGAAATGAGAATAAGCAATAAAGGAATAATGTGTTATGATCAAGTGTCATTAAGTCTAGGGATGCAAGATTGTTATAACAGTAAAAAATCAATTGGTGTAATTCACCACATAAACAAGAAAAATGAAGAAAAATCACATGATTAAGTTTTTCCCAAAATTCAACAATCATACAAGATAAAAATGCTTAACAAACTGGAAATAAAAGGTAACTTAATTAATTTTATTTTTAAAATCTACAAACATCATACAGTAAACACCACACATAATGATGAATTATTGAAAGCTTTCCTTCAAGAACAATAATGTGACATGGTTGCTTAAAGCCATGGCTTCTCTTCAATATTGTAATAATATTCTAGAAAGTTCAGTAAGGTATGAAAAGATATAAATATTCAATGTATACTAAGAACTACAAAAGAAGAGATAAAACTGGCCCTATTTGCAGAATGGGTATGTTAACAAAACTTCAAAGAAATCAGCAGGGCTGTTGGAGACAAAGTAAATAAAAACAAAACAAAATTGTATTTCTACACACCAATGACAAACCAATGGAAAACAGATTTTTAAAATGGTACCATTTACAATGGCATTAAAACACATCAAATACCAAGGGGAAAATCTATCAATTAATAGGTGAGACCGCTACACTGAAAACTACAAAATGTTGCTGAAAGAGTCTCAAATAAATGGAGGGATATGCCATGTTCATTGACTGAAAGTCTTAATATTGTAGAGATATCAGTTTCTTCCCAATTAATCTATAGATTCTACCTAATTACAGTAAATCCCAGCAAGATTTTGCGGGAGATTTTGAAAAACTGTTTCCAGAATTTTCAAGGAAATGCAAAAGGATAAGAAAAGCTAGGGGAAATCTTGAGGGGCAGGCTGTGAGTGAGTTGACAAAATCAACTATCATAATCTATTATAAAACTAGGGTAATGGATGCGATGTGGTAGTGACAGAAGAATAGACAACTAACTAGTGCAAAAGAAGAGCCCAGAAACAGATACAAATGTAGGTGGTCACCTGATTTATGACGAGGAAGTCACTACAGTTCACTGGGAAGGAAAAGTCTCATCAATACATGTTGCTGAATCATCTGGATGCCATACTGAAAAGTGAAGTTGAATCCGAGCTCACACCACACTCAAAACCTTGTGAAGATGGATTGCAGACTTAAATGTGAATGGTACACAATAACGCATTCTGAAGAAAACACAGGAAAACATCACTGCAGCCTTGGCTTAGACAAAGACTACTTAAACAGGACACAAAATGGAATAATTACAAAGGGTAAATAATATATAGACTATCTTAAAATCAAGAAGTTCAGCTTATCAAAAGGCCCCACTAAGACAGTGAAAATAAGATCTATAGATTGAGAGAAATTATTTGGAGTAGGTAATTTCTGACAGATGATTTATATCTATAATATATAAAGATATACTATATTATAAAGCAATAAGAGGCAAGGTATCCAATTTTTTTAAATGTTCAAAATAATTGAACAGTGTTCAAAAACAAAGTTTCAAAATGGTTAATATACATGTGAAAAGATGCTATCTTTTCATACTACTCCATTGGTTAGTAAGGAAATGTGTAGTAAAACTGCAAAATATATTCACCAGAATGGCTATAATGAAAAGGAGCAAAAATACCAAGTGTTAGCAAGGATTTAGAGCAACTGGAACTGTTATATACTGTTGATGGGATGGTAAGTTGCCATAATCATTTTGGAAAACTATTTAGCAATCGGGTCCAAAGTTGAACATATGCATGATCCAGCAATTCTATCCTTGTTTACATTCCTGACATAAATGCATGCACACATTCACAAAATGGTGTACAAGACTGGTCATAGCAGCACTGGTACAACACTTGAAACTACCTAAATATCCATTTACAGTTGAATGAATAAAAAATTGTGAGATCCTGACACAGTAGAATACGACACAGCTGTGAGAGTGAAAGAAATGACCACTGTTCACCAAAATAAGGATGAGCCTCACAAACTTAATCTTGATCAAAGGAAGCCAAACATGAGTATATTCTGTATGATACTAATTTATACTAAGGGATGCTTCTGGGGTGCTGTTAATTTTATAGAGCTATACATTTATAATACATACACTTTTCTGTATGCTTATTTTACTTCAGTAAATAGCTCAGACACTAAGGACACTGAGAAAATCCCAAGGGACATCACCAATTAGGAGACACTGGCACTTCATTACCAGCATCATTCTCTCCCTCTCCTCCCTTCTCCTCCCCTCTTGTCCCTCTCTTTTCTTCTGTGAAATTAGAATATTCAGAGCAGATGATTTAATTTTGCTGAAAAAAATCTAAAATCTAATTTTCCTGAAAGTCATGCTGTTTAGCATTAAAATGGTAATTAATATATGAATTTGTCATTGGGAAAAGGTGAAGAAGTTTCTGCACAACAAGCAGATCTAAACAAAAGAGACCTTAAAAAACAGAAATTAGTTATTAATTTACTCTGATTAATTACTCCAAGAGAGCGGCTAATAGCTCTCTGTGATAATTGGCCCATGTTCTAGGGAAATACATAGTTCTGCTTTCGGTTCATTTTACAAATTCTACTTATGTAAATTATCATGCAAAATCCCTTCAGTCAAGTAGACAGTAAATGGCCCTGAATTTCTTCTTGAATTTAATTGATCTCCAAAAGCTGCAGAGAGGAGTGAAGTGTTGGCGCCCCCTTGTGGTGGCATGGGAACAGCAAGTATGGATCCAGGAACAGGGGTTTCTTTAAGGATGGTCCTGATGCTGCTTCTTTAGACACCAGAGTACCATTCCATCCTCAAGATGTGTGCATCTGTGTCTACCACTTCAGTATTGAGATATGCATATCTGTGTCTTCATTGGTGTTTTCCTCCTGACCTTTAGAAGCATGTGTTTAGTGCTTGGAACAGATCATAACCACCCTCATTGTTTCCAGTATGACTTCTGCACAGAAAATTCCCAATTCCAAACATTAACCTTCCTCCTGTGCTTCAGACACACATATCCTCTTGGACTCACCACTCTGATGTAAAACTCCACTTTCTAAAGTTAAGTTTCATCATCACCACAAACCTGCTTCCTCAGCCCCAACATTCTCCCATTTATGTAAGTTTGACATGTGGGGACACACACAAAGATCACTGCTTTTTCTCCATTCTTTTTCCTTCCCATAGGCTATGTCTTAGTCCAAACTCGGTTCTTTATTTTTATATAGTATACTGATTGATTCTCCTTGTCTTTGTAGTATGCCACAGCTACAATCCCATCCAGGAAGCAGTCAAGTCTTCCTTCCTAAAATACCACTCTTTCCCACATATTCTCCCTAATTCTCAATGATAATTTAGCCCACTGTAAATACTTGCTCTTTGTCAGGCACTGTGCTCATTTTTTTTAGATTCATTGACTCTAACTGTCAAAACAAATCAGCAGAAAGGGAATGCTCAACTTGCAGGGGGAAGAATAGACTTAGAAAATTAGTTGTTTGGACAGCCACAGAAGAAATGAATGACAGAGATGAGATTAAAAGACCCAAGCCAGGCTTACTAACAATGTCAGGTTCTGTGAATTACACCAGACTAACTTCTTCTCTACATGGTAAATTCACACTCTTCACTGAGCATGCAAGGTGCCCCTTGACATAGCTCCCTCCCTCCTTTCAAGACTGAACTCATACCATCTCCAGTGGAAATCACTTGCTTCACTCTCTGGTTTCTATGACCACTTCTGTATATACTATAAGCACTGTCATCTCTGTTTCTTCTTAAATTCTGTGCTGTTCCTGAAATCATACTACTTATATTTCAGGTATGTTCCTTTAGACTCATGTTAGGACCTCAATGCTAGACTGGTGGTGAAGAGGGGGACATTTAGGGGCTGGGCAAAGAGACCAATGTGGGTATGGAATGGATGGGACTCTGCGTGCCAACTTACTCAATCTTGCATACCCTAAAGTTCTAGACTGTTTGGTTTTCTCTGTCTCCCAGGAGGATTCTGGATCAATGTCTATACATAAGGAGGCACCTACTGCTGTTAGGACAAGGGAAGAAAGCAGGTGTCTTCAAATAATAATAATACCCCAAGTCAGACCAGAGGCATCATCCTGGTTCCCAGTGGTCTGACCGGGTTAGTGTGAGATCCAACCTATTGGAAGGAAAGACCACAACCCTAGGAGTCAAAAGTGACTACACAAATTGAAGAGCCCTTGGGTGTTCAAGATGAGTGGGTAAGTTGACAGGCAACTCAGAACCAGAGGTGAGGGTGGTGAAAAGGATAAAGGATGCCATTTATAAATACCTATATGTACTCCCACCCCATTTCCGCCCAGGATCCACTAGAAAAAGAAAAAGGACTACAAGGGTAATTCTAGACCCCATTGCTGGTTGACCTGAATCTGCAGATATATATCAGTCAGTGTTGGCTCCCTGAACCAGCCAGCATTTGTGAATTACAATATCTAGGTAAAGGCTGCATCCAATATTGTCTTTACTTTCCATCCATATCTTTTATTAGTCTTTCAAGCCCAACTGAAGACTAAACTCTGGCATGAAATGTTTTCCTACATGACATCTCAGAGACCTCTCTACCAGCTGTACATAACTAAGACGTGACAAATGTAGATGGGCTTTTTGTTCTTATAAATGGCTCTCACTATAGATATCTATTTTCCAGCTTACACTGTTGGTTAACTTTATGCATCTCTACAGCTTGAGATTCAAAACTAAATTAGATCCTGATCATGACTTAAAGGTTGCACAGGTTAGTGTGAAGTTCATACACAGAAATGCATAATAATAAAAATAATGCAGTGTGAACGATGGCTGATCAATGCCTAGGTTGTTACGGGAGGTCAAAGAGATACCTTTTGTTGTTTGGGTGGAGGTTTTTTCTTTAGAATAATTTTCTAAGTCTCCAAGAATAGAATTACTGGGTCAAAGAGTATCCTCATTACATTCCAAAAAGATTGCAAAAATCATGACAACATTTGATGCTACAGCAGGAACTTATAGAGTCTCCTCTCCTTCCTGGGCACAAAGATCACAGCTTCTAGCTGCTTTGCACTAATCTAGGATCCTAATCAGTGGATAGTGATCTGAAAGATCACTTCTGGGCTGAGGTAGCAAAAAGCTCTTCTTCCACTTTTAGTATCTTTTCTCCCTGTTATGCCTACACTGAGATGGTGGACTCACAAGAGCAAAGAAGCCTGTATGTTTGAGTTCTCAAGTGGAAGGCAGCAAAGGAGATTAGTCTGAGCTACACCAACGTTGTAGGAACAAAAGTAACTAGTGCGTTCAGTCACTGATATTTACATGTTGTGTATTACCATGCTGCAAGTTTAGTCTATCCTGCCAAATACAAGAGCTTTCCTTAGCATGGTTTTGTTCTTCTAATTTACAACATAACTCTTTGTTATTCATACTTAGGTGGTAAATAATGAAGCAAATATCCATAAACTTTTGCTAAAGGAGCGTCCAGTAAGGAAAATGAATGTATTTCCTTTGCCTCCTTCTTTTTCTGAATAAGAGACTAACAGGAATGTGGCATGTGATGCTTAGGGCGAATGGTGTTCTTTCTGGAAGATGGGCACCCTAACAAGTAAGGGCATTCATGTAAACAGTTACTTTTTTATAAAAAAGTACCAAATCCAACTCACAGTGGTAACCAGAAGGATCCTAGGGAACAAGCAACATCTGATATCTGAAAGATTAAGTATTGGCATGAATGTCATGTAATTCCACTCATTTCCTTGGAATTCCCTCGCAATATTTCTCATCAATTTCTCTGAAAATGACAAACAAATAAATAAAAAAATATTGGCAGCAGCTGGCTTGACACAAATCAAGCATTTTGCATGTGTTTAATCTTACACACTTCTGCAGTTTACCAACCTTTGAAGCAGCAGAATGCTTCAAGTGAATCGTCACACAGAACCAAAGTTCTGTGTTTATATCAACAGGCAAATTAAAGGTGGAGATGTTCTAATTGAAGTAGAGGAGGGGGAGGCTGACCTCTGCTTGCTCCATGTCCTCATTGCCTGCATGGCCCTGGATGGTCTCTCCAAGTACTACAACCATGACAAGATTTATGAAACATTCACACTGCAGTTCTGCATCTTCACCATATGACCTACATGCTACCAGAGACTCTTCGTACCAGTTCAAGGTTTCTCTACCTTATTTTTCATGCAACTTGGGGGTGTCTCCTATGTGCTTATGAACAAGTGTAGTTTGTTGTTGGTCAGCCATCATGGAAGACTGAGCTTTTCAAAGGTAAACACCACAGTATATTTCATCCCACATTCTCATGAAATACGGCATGGACACACCTTCCATCTAGTGATGGGGGCTATATTTCTCCCCTTCAATGCGAGTGGAACTTCATGATAGAAGGGATGATGTGTGACTTCCAAGGCTAGTTCATGAAAATGCACATGCTTCCTCATAATTTCCTTAAGAAATCTGCCCTTGGAACTTAACCACCACACTATGGGGAAGCTCAGAAGGGCTTTGTGTAGGTGTTCTGGCTGACAGTGCCTCCTGACAGCCAGCAGCAACTTCCAGACAAGCTAACTTCAGCTGCAGCCACCTATCTAACCGCAGACACATGAGAGACCTTGATCAAGAACCACTGTGGGGAAGAGGGATAAATTAGGAGTTTGGGATTACACACCACTATATATAAAACAGATAACCAACAAGAACCTACTGTATAGCACAGGGAACTCTACTCAATATTTTGTAATAACCTAAAGTGGAAAATAATCTGAAAAAGAATATATATATATATATATATATATATATATATATATATATATATATATATATATATATATATATATCTGAATCTCTTTGCTGTACCCGAAACTAACACAACACTGTAAATCAACTATACTCCAAATTAAAAAAAAAAAGCCTAGATAGGTTAAAGTAAGAAAAAAAAATCACTTCTACAGCTGAGCCCAGCCGACTTCTAGAACCATGAGAGATCATGATAAAATGATAGGTATTGCTTTATCTTAAGTCACTAAGTTTTGGGGTGATTTTTTGTGGAGCTATAGGTAACATCCATCCATTGCAAAAATGTTTACTAAGAGCCTACAAGGGGCAAGGCACAGGTGACTCAATGGTGAATAAAGAAACCCTTCTCATAGAGATAACATTCTGGTGAAGGGAGACAGATGATAAATACATAAACCGGTCTTAGAATAAGAATCTATCTTTTTATATCTCCTAACTTTATTGAGATATAATTGATATATAACATTTTGTAATTTTAAGGTGTACATGTTGATTTGACACTCATATATTGCAAATTGATTACCACCATAACATTAGCTAACACCTTCAATCCTTCATATAATTACTGGAAAGAATCATCTTTATAGGACAGATAAACAAGGCCCTACTGTATAGCACAGGGAACTATATTCAATACTCTGTAATAAAACCATAATGGAAAAGAATATGGAAAAAAATACATATATGTGTGTAACTGAATCACTTTGCTGTACAGCAGAAATTAACACCACACTGTAAATCGACTATACTTCAATAAAATTAAAAAAAAAAGAATTATCTTTAAGGTTTTCTGTTTGTTCCCTGATCTAGGATTAGAAATCCACTTCACGGAGCCATCTATTACATTTGACTGAAATATTCCTAGAATTTGTTAGCTGTAAATCCCCTGGTCTGGGAGGGATGAAGTCAGTTTCTTCTGAATACCAAAGAGTCTAACTGGGTAATTTTGATCTGGAAGAAAATCTGTTGTTATAACAAAGTATTTTATTATGTTAAATAGAAAAATATATAAGGTATTATATTTTGTAAAGGTCGAATATGCTTGAATATGCTTTGTTAAATAAATCATGTCTGTAGAAATCATTGTGCTAAATCATAAGAAAGTGAATATGACTTGGTCAGCAAAACAGATCTAGGTTAACAAGATGATTGGAAACGTAGGCATGGATGAGAGAAAGTGATTGTTCAGTTTTTACATTCTAGTCACTGGGAAAGAGTGGAAATAGGGTGGCATTTGTGCAGTGAATAATGATGGAGAGACTATGAGGAAAACTTGTGCATAAATGTTAGGAAGTCTAGTCTGTTGTTTCATACCCCTTTATTGTTTTAATTATCTTTGAATCCACTCTGCCTTCCCTGTCTTAGCTTCATTACGTAATAAGAAACCCTGACTGGAGAAAAGTCAGAGGCGGTAACTTTGAGAACTGTACTGAGGTTGCCAGCAGTTCTGCCAGCCTGTCATGAAAGGAAAGCCCATGAATATAACTGTGCAGAAGACTTAGAAAACTCTCCGTTCAAACTAGATCACTGAACAAATAGGAGGATTAAGTTAGCTGAACTTAAGGATGGAATGAAAAAGGCCAATGGTCATTTTTCAATAAGATAAGAGAAAGGCAATTAGAAACGGTAAGGAAAACAAATAAACAAAAAGTGCACAAAATAAACACTAAATACTTTTGTGACATTTAAAAGAGAGCACATTTGGGCTTCCCTGGTGGCGCAGTGGTTGAGAGTCCACTTGACGATGCAGGGGACACGGGATCGTGCCCCGGTCCGGGAGGATCCCACATGCCGCGGAGCTGCTAGGCCCGTGAGCCATGGCCGCTGAGCCTGCGTATCAGGAGCCTGTGATCCGCAACGGGAGAGGCCACAACAGGGAGAGGCCCGCGTACCACAGTAAATAAATAAATAAATAAAATAAAATAAAATAAAAAAGAGCATATTTGACGCTAACCTTGGATCATTCTCCCTCAAGCAGTACAGAATTAATAAAATAGGAATCAACTTCATTCCTATGCTATGCTTTCCTCATTCAGATTCTGTATTTGCCAATTTTTGCTGACTTGCTCAATTTGTATTTATAACCTCCGAGTAATTTGTAGCCCCTGAATCAATACTCATGGTGCTTCTGCAGTCATTTGCAGACATGTGCAGAGCAGTGGAAATTTGAGTCGCCTACCATGCAGGTTCCCAGCTGAGGTGGACCAGGCAAGCTCTGCTTTCTCAGTTCAGCTCTCATACTGTAAATAAGTGTTCTCTTTGCAGTCTACTTAGGGCCATGTGTTTTACACTTTTGTGCTTTTTGTTGGTGATTTCACGTTCAAAACAGCCCCAGCATAGTGATGAAGAGGGTCTATTGTTCCTAAGTACAAGAAGGGTGAGATGCACCTTCACAAGTGTTAGGTAAACTTTGTTCAGTCCCATTGGCCATGAGTTCAATGTTAGTGAATCAACAATATATATTAAATAAGGTGCCTTTAAACAGAAACACACACAAAACAAGGTTAGGCATTGATCAGTTGATGAAAGTGTTGTGACCAGAGGCTCACATGAACCTAACTCTGTATTTCCCCAGGGAGGAATGGTTCAGTATTGGCTAATTCAGTGATTGTGGTGACTTTGTAGGACGTCACTACCACAGATACAGGGAATTAACTGTATGGAGTTTGAAAGTTATGGAGCAGAAGTACTGGTGAGATTAGTAATAATCTCACAGTAAGGAGTTAAACATTCTCTAAATTGTTAAATCCATTAAAGTGTTATTGACCACCAATATATTGCCTTTGCTTACCTATCTCCCTTTTCCCTTCTGTTACAGTTCTTTCTTCTCCCTTTACAGAAAACTCATTATCTATCCCAAGTCCATGCAGTAGAAGTAATCATGTGACTCAGAGCAGTTCATCCCACAGGAGAGAGAGAATGTCAAAGACATGGAGAAGCCTGATTATCTGATTTGAAACCTGGATCCAGACTAACCCCCAATTTTTCATTTATCAAAGATCATACTTTCTTTTTTTTTAAAGCCAGTTTGAACTATTTTCAGTAACATACAGCATAAACAGTCCTTTTTTAAAAATTTTTATTGGAGTATTGTTGACTTAGCAGTGTTGTGTAGTTTCAGGTGTACAGCAAAGTGAATCAGTTATATATATATATATCTCCATTCTTTTTCAGATTCTTTTCCCACATAGGTTATTACCGAATATTGAGTAGAGTTCCCTGTGCTATAAAATAGGTATTTATTAGTTATCTATTACTAAGTGAAGTCAGACAGAGAAATACAAATAACAGATGATATCACTTATATGTGGAATCTAATAAAAATGATACAAATGAACTTATTTAAAAAACAGAAACAGACTCACAGTTCTCAGAATCAAATTTATGGTTACCAAAGAGAAAACATGGGGGAAAGTGATAAATTAGGAGATTGGGATTAATGTATACACACTACTATATATAGAAAACAATCCTTTTAGCTTCCCTGGTGGCGCAGTGGTTGAGAATCTGCTGCTAATGCAGGGGACACGGGTTCGAGCCCTGGTCTGGGAAGATCCCACATGCCACGGAGCAACTGGGCCCATGAGCCACAACTACTGAGCCTGCACGTCTGGAGCTTGTGCTTCGCAACAAGAGAGGCTGCAACAGTGAGAGGCCTGCGCACTGCGATGAAGAGTGGCCCCTGCTCGCCGCAACTAGAGAAAGCCCTCACACAGAAACAAAGACCCAGCACAGCCAAAAATAAATAAATAAATTAATTAATTAAAAAAAACTAAAAATAGAAAAAGTTAAAAGGATTGTGATAGAGAGTGGAGCAGGAAGGAAGGATGAGTCTTTTCATTTAGTATCATGTGGCATTTAAAAATTTTTACCATGTTTGTATATCTCTTTTACCATAAAGAAGTAATAATAAAAGTAGAGCCCGTATAGGTCATTACTAAATGGACACTAAATTAAGGCTACTGGTCACAAAGGTGATCTAACTCTTACCCTCTCTGGTAATAAGTCCCTGTGAAATCCTAGTTACCCAGCTATGAGAGATGGGGGAAGTTGAAATTACTGAATTTCTTACTGCTAAACTGAAATTAAATTAAGACACTGGAAACAACTAAAATGTCTGTAACTCAATGAATTGTGTCCCTGAGGAAAAAAATGTATATGCTGAACCCCTAACCCCCAATTTGAATGTGTTTGGAGGTAAGGCATTTAAGGAGGTAATTAAGGTTAAATTTGGTCGAGGGGAGGGGGTGGTCATTAATCTAATATGTCTGGTGTTCTTATAAGTGACACTAGTGATGTGTATGCACAGAGAAAGGCCATATGAAGACATGGCTAGGAGATGGCCACCTGTAAGCCAAGGAGAGCAACCTCAGGAGAAGCAGAACCAGTAAACTCAGGTTGATTACTGCATAAATTTCTTGCAATATACTTTTAAATATTAGAACTTACTAGTTTATCCCATTGTTTTACCTTTCTTTTCTAGAAACTTCATTTATATGAATAGCATCCTTTGCTGAACTTCCATTTCCACCCCTCTTTTTTGAACTTGTTTTTCTTAGTTATCTCATTTTCATTCTGTTTTCCTTTCTTCAATGCCTGCCATTACATTTTCATTTGTGTCTATTCCTTTTGTCTTCTTCTTATTTTTTCATCTTTTTCTTTATTTTGTGAGTTTAATTAACTATATTTTCATTTCATCAAATCTCTGTCCATTTTTGTTCCTTTTTTTAGATGTCTGATTCAAGGTGGTTTTTCATATTCAGAAATGCCTGTTTGAATATATTTTATTCCATTTGTACTGCTGCTTTAGAGTCTTACTCTGATTCATAATTATTTTATTGTGGGGAATTCTCAATTAGTTGAAGTGTATTGAATCCAATTTTTTATAATAACTCCTTAAGACAATGAATTTTCTTCTCATTTTAGTGGATTTTTCTAGCTCACAGATTCCTAGTTCAATGGTGCCCTCTTCTGTCAGTATAGCAAATTTCAGTTCTATGGATTTGTTTTGATGGTTTATGGGTGATGTTTGTGTGTCCCCCAATTGTTAGGTTTTATTTCTTGGTAAAATGTCCTCTTTTACTTCATGTGCCCCTCACCACATGACTGCCAAAGGATGCCTCTTCCTCTATTTTAGGCTTTTCTTTCCCAGGAACGACTTTTCAAATACAGATATTTCAAATTGTGTGTACTTTTAAGTAGCTTTCCTGTGTTTCATGCTCTAATCTAGTAATATCTTTCTTAGTATGTTCCTAATTACTGTGGACTTACTATTTCTGGCAGTGGTCTTACATGGAGTTTTGGCCCATTGCCAGTTTTTATATTTATTTTCTCTTATATTTTTGGAAGTTTATGTTGCTCTTTGTTGGATTCAGACATGACACTTGGTTATCTCGTTACCAATCAGGCTTTCTTCCCTAACATATGCATAGTTATGTTGGTATTTTTTCTTTTAATTATGGCAAGTTTTGGTGTTCAGTATAATCAGCATTACTCAGTTCAAAATACTTTCAAGTATTGAAATACTTTCAAATATTAGTTCCTCTTTGACTCAGGGTAACATTGAAATGTTGCTTTATTTCAATTTCTATTATGTATTTCAACTTTATGTAACTGATTTCCAGCTTTATTTCCATGTTGTCTGTGATTTCAGACTTTTATAATTTATTCAGATGTTTACAGCCAAGGATAGAGTCACATTTTCTAAATAGTCCATATGTGTTGATAAACATGTATCCTAGAATTCATGGCTGCAGTGTTTTCTATAATTGTATTAAATCAATTTTGGTAATAATGGTTTTCACTTGCTTAACATTTTTACTGATATTTTGTCTACTAATTTTTGCTTGTTGTATCAGTTGAAGTGGACATGCCTGAAACATTCCACTATTATTTGGGATTTTTCCTTATATTTCTATTAGTTAGACTATTAATAGTTGTATACATACTTACATATTCTGGGTGAATTGAAAACTTTATCATAATGAAATAAACTTTTTATCACACTTTCTGCCTTAAAGTCTATTTTTTGTAATTTGCTTTTGCTTCCAAGTCTATTTAGTAAAGCCTCTTCTTGATGCCATTTTCTCTTGGCTATATTTGGGTATATTTTTATATCATCCTTTTACAGTTAATTCTTCTGAGACTTTATATTTAGATGTGTCTGTTATGGACAGCTTGTAATTTAAAAAAATAGAATATGACAAACATTTTGGAACATTAGACATGGAGCATTTAGTCAGTTTATATTTTGTTAACTAATAACTAATATTTGGTTTTTAAACTACCATGTTTCCATTTATTTTTCTTTACTATACGACCTTTGTTTTTTAGATTGATCTTTGTTTAATCATCAATTTTTCCTCTTCTGGTTTGAATATTATACATTATTAATTTTTATCTGTAATGTTTATATAAGAAGTTACCAAATTTTTCAAAACTCTAAGTCAATCAAATTAGTGTTTAATTTCTTCCTAGATGATAGAAGGAACTTGGAATGACTGAAATCTATTACACACTTCTCACGTTACTGTTGTCTGTTTTTTAAAGTTCTATCTTTTCTTTAACCCCATCAGATATTTTTATTGCTGTTCTAGAATTTTCTTCAGTTAAAGTTGGTGGGTGATGTACTGTCAAAAAGGTTCTGACAGCAATTTTTCTTTTCATGTTTGCCTGGGGCCCAGTTTTTCCCTCCTGTCTCACATCTAGGAAGGCTGATAAGAAAGCCCAGTGCCCCCTCCTTTGACAGGTGTGATGTTCAAACAGTGCCCGGGAACCTTTACCACAGCCCTACCCCCTGAACACCACAGAAACCTCAAGCCAGTCTTCTTCCCTTGCTCTCTGAAGGCATTTTCAGACCAGCTTTGGAGGCTGGATGTGCTCTTCCCAGAAGACCTCATGTTGTGAGTTATACATCTTTTTTATATTCTATTGGAATGTGGGAGGTATAATTAGTCTTGACACCTGAAACAAATTTTAGGTGAGAGTTCATTTGCTCCACAGGATTGCCGTAACAGGGGCTTGCTCAATTTGTGTGTTTGTTTGTTTGGTTTTTGTCTGAAAATGCCTTTATTTTGTCCTCATTCCTTTCAAAATTTTTGTTGAGGGTAGTATTTTTGTAGTTCTTTTTTCAGTCATCTCAAGATGTAATGTGCTATTTTCTGCCACCATATGTTTTGTCAGACTGTTTTTTAACTAATTCAAGGCAAAAATACACCTTTAAGATAAAGAAATACAAAATTAAATTTATTCTCATCCTCCACACCCAAGTGACTCTGAGAGAGTTGCCTTTCACTGAGAGAAAAGAAAGTGATAATTATTAGAGAAGAAAAACCATGGCTTAGGTATGACAAGTATATATAAGACCTCACTCAGGATTTGCCCCAAATTAGATAATGTGGGTGACGTAGGAAAACTCCAGCTGTGTTTTATGTGTAATGTGATCTTGCACTGATGGTGCCCTAAGGGGGTTGGCAGAAATAGTGTAGCTCCCCTCTTGAGGAAAGTAACTTAATCCTAAACCTTGGAGAATTCCCAGATATACCTTTTCAGTCAATGAGGAATACACAAAGATAATTAAACAGACTAAGATATGTAGTACTATGAGTGAGAATCTGTAGAAACAGGCTTCCAAAGAATTTGGTATGGGAAATTATTAGTCTCAGATAATAAAACTGTAAAGAATTAAAAGATGAGGCTTCCCTGGTGGTGCAGTGGTTAAGAATCTGCCTGTCAATGCAGGGGACACGGGTATGAGCCCTGGTCCAGGAAGATCCCACATGCCGCGGAGCAACTAAGCCTGTGCACCACAGCTACTGAGCCTGTGCTCTACAGCCCACAAGCCACAACTACTGAGCCCACGTGACACAACGACTGAATCTGCATGCTGCAGCTGCTGAAGCCTGCGTGCCTAGAGCCCGTGCTCTGCAACAAGTGAAGCCATCACAACAAAGAGTAGCCCCCGCTCGCCGCAACTAGAGAAAGCCTGTGCACAGCAATGAAGACCCAACACAGCAAAAATAAATGTATAAAACAGCAGCCTCCAACCTTTAAAAAAAAGAATTAAAAGGCAAACTTGAATAAATCTGAAAGTACTAGGAACCTGAATAAAGATATAGAAGCTTTGAAAGGGAGATACATTCTCTACATGTGAAAAATATAACCACCCAAATTAAAAACATACTGGATAGATCTGGCTGGAGATTGAACACAACACATCAGAAAATTAGTGAATTAGAATATTACATAAATCATGGTAAATTATCCAGAACACAATGTAAGGAATAAAAAGGATTAAAAAATAGAGAATAAGATTTTAAAAGATATGGAGGATGGGATGCAAAGTTCTAAATATCTTTACTCAGAGTTCTATTAAGAGAGAATAGGGTAGATTCAATAGAGACAACATCTGCAACGATGACAGTAAGAACATTCCAGGCTAACAAGATACTTAAATCTACAGATTCAAGAAGCCCAGGAAATCTTAAGCAGGATAAATAAAAATAAATCAACACTTAGCCATTTGTGTTGTGTACATTTAAAAGATTTTTCTGAGTATTATGATGTTTTGATATCTTAAAAACCTTCATGGCTGGGCAGAGACTACCCCTTCCAGGGTTAGCCAATTCTTAGAGATGGCAAGGAGCCCAGCCTGGAGAAAGCCTTTGACATACAAACCATCCAGTCCAGAGTAATGCCTCCTCTGTACAGCCCTTAAAACCCAGGAGGCAATATTCCTCTGCCTTAATCATGCCAGTGCTAAGTACCAGGCAACTAGGGACTACCCCTATAGCTTAAAGCCCACTAAAATTATTCATACTAGCCATCCTAAACTGCTTACCCTGACCTGCTGAGCCTTTCCTACAGAAACTCCTTAAAGGCTATGGCCTTGGTTCTCCCCTTGCTCCTGCCTCTCTGCCTCCTGGCCAGTGCTGGTGCTTCCATCTGTGCCCCTTCATGATGTACTGAGCCTCCTATTTCTAGGACCTGTGGGTATATTTTATTTTTCTGAGCCTGTCCTGTGTCTCCTCTTGTGTCCAGACCTGACTGACCACCCCATAAAACAACACAGAACACACCCTAATAATGTTAAATCAGAAAACCAAAGACAGAGAACAAAATCTTAAGAGGACATTCTACTCTAATAGGATTGGCAATTAGATTGTCAGCTGGTTTCTCAATAACATAGGAAGCCAGCAAACAGTAGAATAGGATCCAAGCACAAAAAGAAAATAGTTGCCAACCTAGACTTCTGTACATTATATAATTTTGGTCTTTTGGAATTTCAACATAATATAGAGTAATTCCCCTATCAGACTTCTCATCTCTGACTGTCCTTGGGTTTTTACTTACATCCCTGTTGCCTCAAGATGAGCGTATCTTCATGGTAAAAGTAGCTCCAGTAACACTTTTACGTCTCTGGGGTCATAGCTTTCTCTGAGATCTTGGTTTGGTAATTCTAACTATCTTGTCAATTCTTAATTGCTTTTATTGTTACAACAGAAATAGAAATGAGGTTTTTTCCTCTCCTGATGACAAGGAAAATAAAGGGAAAGTGAACAGGCTAGAGAAGAAACATAAACTGGCCTGAAAACGTTAATCAATCCTAGTTTTATTTTAACTGTTATTAATCTGTATTGTATCTAACTAGATTTTTCCTTCACAAAGTTAACCTGTCACCCCCTAACTCCGTGTAAATTACATCCTGCACCTATCACCCCTTAATTCTGTGTACTTTACATCCTGCACCTGGTATTTACTCTCCCAGCTCTCTCATAGCAAATCACCCCTTGTAGCTGTTTGCATTTCAGAAAGAAGGTCGCAGGCCAATAACCCAGAGACAAACAGACCCAATTACCAGGCTGCTTGACCCAATTACTGGGCTGCCTGATGCCAGTAGTGACTGTTTTGAAATAATGCAAGAAGAATGGAGGACCTTCACCACTTCGATCCTTATCACTTACCCCCAGACTGCGAGTTCCACCTATAAGACCCCCTGTAATTCCCCAGGAGAGTGGGGCACAGTTCTTGAGGCAGTAGTCTGCTGTCTTCCCTTTTGCCTGGCAAAGAAATAAAGCCATCTCTCTTTTCCTCCAAAATCTCTGTCTCCATATTTCTGTTCGGCGTCAGTGCACAGACAGCCAAGATTTTTGGCAACATTATGCACATTTAAATAATTATGCAGTATTTTTAGTTGAAAACAGTGGGTAGAAGTAACCATTGGGTTGAGGGAAGGTGCTTTTCCTCAATATGTGCTAGAGTTTTGAAATTATTACTACTCAGTTCCTCAGTTTCTTGGCAGGGCATGCCAGAGTACTCTCTGTACTCAGAAGACAAATAATGCAAAAATGTAGAATTCTCAGATCAGTAATCAAGACGAAAGATTCCATCACAGGAGAAATAAAACTGGGAAGAGATGTCAACAAGGCAACTCTCTTACAGTTGATGATGAATTTTGTTTTGTCTAAGAATATTCTCAATTTTTCTATAGCTGTACATTAGCAGCATATATTATATAAAATATACAAAAAAGGTACAGGACTTATGAGAAAAATATTTTAAAATATTTAAAACAAATAAAACTATCAAAAATTAATTAATTAATAATATTTACATCAAAGAGGTATTTCAAATCAACAGCAACAATAAAAAGAACAGAATTGAATTTTTACCATTTTAATCAGGTAAAATTAAAGGATTTGTTACTGAAGCCATAAAATAAAAAGAAATAAAGACATAAATAGACTTAAATATATAAAGTGAGTGGTCACCAGAGGGGAAGGGATTGGCAGATGGGTGCAATGGGTGAAAGGGGTCAACTGTACAGTGATGGATGGTAACTAGACATGTGGTGACCACTTTGTAGTGCATATAGATGTCGGATTATAATGCTGTACATCTGAAACTTATATAATAAATATAAAGTCAGTCTGCACTTAAACACAGCAAGCAAGAGCCCGATAGTAAAACAAATCATATGAAAAAATATATAAACAGTATGAACATAAACGCATACGCAATATACTTAAACAACAACAGACACCAATTTTTTCCTTTCCGAGGTTGGCAAGGGATAAAAGAGGACTTAAGAGATGAAACGGGAAGCGCCAGCCCGCGCCTGAGGTCGCAGCACCGACCCCACTCCCAGACCCAAGGCTGGACTCCTGGCTGAGTGGCAGCGGAAGCGGAAGAACGCCCAGGGCATTGTGGGGACCGTGGTCCACAAGCCTCCGTGCAGGCCTCTCTGTTTCCGGTCGCGCTGTCAAAGTTCTAGGAGGTCGGCTGACCTCGCTCACAACGTGGTGGGGGACGCGCGGGCGCTCGGAGCCGCCGGGGTCCTAGGAGAAGGAGGCTCTATGGGCGTCGGGCTAGAAGAAGGGGTTTGCCGGGTGGAGCAGTAAGACGCGAAAAACTGGGCCCTCAAGCGCGCGCCCGCAGGGAAGCGCGCAGCTTCCGTGACGCAGGCGAGCGCACTGCGCATGCTCACTGGGCCAATCGCGGAGCTAACTGTTCTCGGAGCTCTGGTCCACCTGGGACATGTCCTTGGTCCTGAGATCGCAGTGGGTTGTCGTCGTTCAGTAGGTCTTAAAAGTCTCACAGGGAAGACAAATAAAAGGACTAATTTCAAAACAACGTGATAAGAGCTTTACTCCCAACACACGGCGAATTGCACTGTCCTGTGACCTGACTCATTAATCTTGAGCTCCCAGAAGCCAGGATATGTCCGACTAATTTGTGTGTCCCCAGCAAAGACTTTTCCAGCCACTTTCATTCCTTGAATCTCTTCTTGAGCACAGTAGGCATTGTCCTCAGGAGTATCTAGCCCTTCTGTAAGGCCTCCGTTGGGTCGGGCAGCGGGCAGAGCCTGGTAGGACCCTCCTGCCAAGGTGATTTGCCCAAGCCCTAGTGGATCAGGCGAGGCCATTAGTTTCCAAGATTCACCAGAGCTGTGATCCTTTATTTTGTAAACTAAACTCTCGTCATTTGGTAAGTGAAAGAAAGTTAATTTTGGTCCTCAGAGTAAATGCACACCCAAAGCAAGTGTTGTCTCTGCACACACAGCCCCTGCACAAAGGGAAAATACAGATTCCAGAGAGTGGAAAAGGAGGACGCACCCTAAGCATCAAGACTACATTCTGAGAGAAAACCCTTCTGCCTGAGACCTGTTGCAACAAATCGAAGGGAGAACCTAGAGGGTTTGAAAAGATAAAGACTTTGGAACTCCTGGGCCTGCTCTCTTGCTCAACTTTTGGCCCAGAAAAAAAGGTGGTTTGAGGGGCTTCCCTGGTGGCGCAGTGGTTGGGAGTCCGCCTGCCGATGCAGGGGACGCGGGTTCGTGCCCCGGTCTGGGAGGATCCCACATGCCGCGGAGCGGCTGGGCCCGTGAGCCATGGCCGCTGAGCCTGTGCGTCCGGAGCCTGTGCTCCACAGCGGGAGAGGCCACAACAGTGAGAGGCCCGCATACCGCAAAAAAAAAAAAAAAAAAAAAAAAAAAGGTGGTTTGAGAGGAGGTACCACAACCACAAAGAGGGAGAAAGAGAGAGGCAATGGAGATAGCTTAACCCAAAAGCCTGAGGTGACAGTTACAGAAGACCTGGGTGGGAAAAGAGCGAAAGACCTTTTAGGGTGGGTAAGCGAGGAAAACAATGGCTCAGGTAGCAAGCAGTGTTAATGGTCTCAGTGGAGTAAAATGTTCACTTCATTCCCGAAGCCCAGAGTGGCTGAAATGGGCTAATCTGCTCAGTCATGACTTTTTTCTTCTCCACCAGCTCCATCTTCTCTGCATTTTCTCCAGAGAAGGAGACCATGACCCAGTTACAGGTGAGTTGATTTTTTTCTCCTGAAACACTGTGTAATTACTCAGAGTTAGCTGATCTTTGCTCCTTTTTAGAAAAGAGAAAATGATTAGCATTAGCATAATGCCTGTAAGGTACTTTTAGACACTTTACCAATTCCTGTATATATGTCCTAGAGGAACTGCAAAAAGTAGATGATTATTTCCATTTTGAGGGTGAGAAAATCTTCAGAGACAATAAAAGGGTTCATGGTCACAAGGTGTTCAGTTGCAGCTAGTAATTATTTTATGGGAAATATTTTGAGGCTATGTAAATCTCTTATTTATCAAAATTTTATACAGTACTTATAGCATTCATTGATGATTCCTGCATAAACCAATGGTAAATATTATGGCTGCATAATAGAGACTTTATGACTAGATTATTCTTCCTACATTTATTATTGTTTTCTCTATAAGGAAGAGTTTCCCCTTCTACTTCAATTATACACTTATTTATATCAGAATGAACTCATGGATCTTTATTTTATTCAATGGGTTAGAATCTGTTACTATCATTATTGATTTTGGTGCTGAAATTATCCAGATATGTGCTTTGGGAGTCCATTCAAACCAGCTTCTGTATCCTTTTGACATATACCTATCATTTTTTTTTAGTGTTTCCTCATTTTTTATTTTTTTAGCATAACAGGATGTTTTAGGCTCATCCAGTTCTTTCCTTGTCTCAGCCCTGGAATCAGCCATTTTTCCAAGGAGGCTTAGTTCTTTAAGGGAACAATGGATTGTAGAAACCAAATCTGGGTGCTCTCTGTACTCATTCCTTCTGGGGTGTCATTGCTTATTGGCCCTCCCAATGGAAAAATTTATATACAGAAATACATACATGCATACATATATGTACATACATGCATACATACATACCTATATCCATCTATATATTCAAAGCCATTAATTCCTACTGATACCAGTTCAACACCATGCAGTCTTCATTCTTGCCCTATTTGTAACTCTATTTTACAAAGTGAGAAACCTGGCTCTCATTATCCTAAATATATTTTACTCATTTGCTGAATCCTAGAATACACAGAAAGTAGGTTTTCCAGCCCATATGGCTGTGAAGAACAAACCTACTAACTATAATTCAATATTTGTTAGGTATTTGTTTACAGTTTTTATTACCTTAAGATTGAAGATATAGTCTCAATACTCGTTCGGAAAGTACTTGGATAAGTTATTTTTCTTCCCCCTTCAGTGTGGATATATTATTTATTTGACATACAGTTATGTTCATTTGGTTTTGTTTGTATTCCTGTTATGGGCTGGACTGTGTCTCCCTCAGCCTCAAATTCACATGTGGAAGCCCTAGCCTCCAGCACCTCAGAATGTGACTGGGATTGGAGATATGTTCTTTAAATATATGATTAAGTTAAAATGTTGCTGTTAAGGTGAGCTTGAATCCATTTTTTTAATATTCTTTGTCCTTCAGAGCAAATTGGGATATTTTCTACTGACCTATTTCTTGCCTTAGCTGCATCCAATATGCTACTTAACCCATCTGTTCTTACTTACAGTTATGTTTTTCACTTCAGAATTTCCATTTGATTCCCATTCTATGCTAAAATTTGGAATCTATTTTCTTGGTTATATTTATTATTACTATTTTACAGCCATATTTGATTATTTTCTTATCTGAATTTTCCATGGTTTTCTTTTTAACTTTTTTTCTCTTGGTGTTTTGGTTGTTTTTGATACACATTGAAATTTTTAATTGAATTGTTATTACATGTATAAAAATGTGGAAAATTTTATTCTGCACAATTATTCAAATCCGAGTCTTTAGGCAATATAATATGCATGAAAAAGAAATAAAAGATTCCATATTAGAAAGGAAGTGTTAAAAGTGGCTTATTTTACTTAGCATAATGTTTTCATGTTGGGGCATGAATCAGTACTTCTATTTTATTACCAAATAATATTCCACCTAAGGTTATGACAAATGTTTATCCATTCATCAGTTAATCGGCATTTGGATTCATTCCACTTTTTGGCTGTCATAAATAATTCTGTTATGAATATTCATGTATAATTTTCTGTGTGGACATACATTTTCATTCCTCTTGGGTGTATACCTAGGAGTGTAATTGCTATATTGTAACTCTATGTTTAACTTTTTGAAGAACTACTGAACTGTTTTCCAAGGCAGCTGCATCATTTTATATTCCTACCAGAAGTCAATGAAAGTTTCAATTTCTCTACATTGTCACCAATACTTGATATTGTCCATCTTTTTTGTTGTTGTTGTTATAGCCATCCTCTTGGGTGCAAAGTGATATCTTGTTGTGATTTTGATTTGTGTTTCTCTAGTGACTTCTGATGTTGACCACCTTTTCATTTGTCTTATTGGTCATTTGTATATCTTATTTGTCATTTGTATATCTTATTTGAATAAATATTTATTCAAATATTTTTCCCAATTTTAAATTGTGTTATTTGTCTTTTTATTGTTGAGGTATAAGAGTGTTTTGTGTATTCAGGACACCAGTCCCTTATCAAATAAATTTTCTCCCATTCTGTAGGTTTTTCTTTTCACCTTCTTAATGGTGTTAATTTTCATGTTTTTATTGCAAGTACAGTATATAGAAATACAGCTGAGTTTTATTTTTTTATTTTTTTATTTTTTTTTTTTTTTTGTGGTACGCGGGCCTCTCACTGTTGTGGCCTCTCCCGTTGCGGAGCACAGGCTCCGGATGCACAGGCTCAGCAGCCATGGCTCACGGGCCCAGCCGCTCCGCGGTATATGGGATCCTCCCAGACCGGGGCACGAACCCGTATCCCCTGCATCGGCAGGCGGACTCTCAACCACTGCGCCACCAGGGAGGCCCATAGCTGAGTTTTATATGTTAATCTTGTATGATTTATTGATGAACTCACTTATTAGTTGAATTGTTTTGAAGATCCCTTGATATTTTCACCATAGTCTGTCATATTATTTCCAAACTAGGACAGTTTTAGTTCTTCCTTTACAATCTACATGTCCTTTTTTTTTTTGACTTAATGTGCTTGCTAGAAATTCCAGTACTATATTGAATAATGATGGTGAGAAGTAGGTGTCCTTGTCTTTCCCTAATCTTAGGGGGAGCACATACGGTCTTTAATCATTAAATACCATGTTACCTTATGTGTTTGGGGTCGATGTTCTTTATCAAATTGTGGAAGCTCCCCTCTGTTCCTAATTTTCTGAGAGATTTTTTTTTAATCATGAAGAAATGTAGAATTTTGTCAAATGCTTTTTCTTCATTAATGAGTATGACCCTAGGACTTTTCTTCTTTGAAATGTTAATATGGTACATTACATAGATTAATTTTTGAATATTGAGCAAGCTTTGCATCAGTGGGAGAAATCTTACTTGGTCACACCACACAATTTTCTATTATATTGTTGAATTCTATTTGCTTATATTTTGCTAAGGGATTTTGCATCTATTATACAGGGGTTGTTGGTCTGTAGTTTTCTTTTTGGTACTGTCTTTTTCTGATTTTGGTTTCAGGATTACTGGTCTCGTAAAATGAATTGAGAAGCGATCTCTTTTTCTATTTCCTACAAGACATTGTGTGGAATTGGAGTTAACTTGTCTTTAAACATTTGGTAAAATTTGACAGTGTGTTCTTCTGAGCCTGGGCATGTCTTTTTCAGGAGTTTTAAAATTATGAATTCAGTTTTCTTAATAATTATTTCAACAGTATGATTTAAATAGTCTATTTCACAATAGATGAGTTGTGGAAGCCAGTGTTTTTTGAGGAATTAGTCCATTTCATTTTAGTTTTCATATTTATATGTCTATAGAATCATTCATAATATCCCCTTAATATAATTTTTATATTCTCTGGGTCTATGATAATATCCCCTGGTGGTTTCCTCATATTGGTGACTTGTGTCTTCTCTCTTTTTATTTTCATTAGTCACAAATTTTGCTGGTCTTTTCAGAGAACCAGCTTTTTGTTTCGCTGATTTTTAAAATTTAATTAATTAATTTTTGGCTGCATTGGGTCTTTGTTGCTGTGCGCAGGCTTTCTCTAGTTGTGGTGAGCAGGGGCTACTCTTCGTTGCAGTGCACAAGCTTCTCATTGTGGTGGCTTCTCTTGTTGTGGAGCACGGGGTCTAGGTGCACGGGCTTCAGTAGTTGTGGCACATGGGCTTAGTTGCTTTGCTGCATGTGGGATCTTCCTGACCAGGGCTCAAACCCTGCATTGACCCTGCATTGGCAGATGGTTTCTTAACCACTGCGCCACCAGGGAAGTCCTGATGTTTCATTGATTTTTCTCTATTGTTTTTCTATTTACAATTCCATTAAGTTCCACTTTTATCTTTATTATTTTCTGCTTGCTTTGGGTTTATTTTGCTCTTTTTTTTTTTCCTGAGTGCAAAGCTTAGATTTCTTTTTATCTGAGACTTCATCTTTAGTGCTATAAATTTCCCTCTCAGCACTGATTTAGTTGTATTCCACACATTTTTATATGCTGTATTTTCATTTATTTTTATGTGTTTCATTTATTTATTTATTTTTGTTTTGTTTTGTTTTGTTTCCTGTGACACTTCCTCTTTGACTCATGGATTATCTAGATGGGAGTTGTTTAATTTCCGTGTTTGGAAATGTTCCCGTGATCTTTTTCCTATTGATTTCTAGTTTGAATCCATTGCAGTTAGGAAACATACTCTGTGTGATTTTAATTATTTTAAGTTTCTTGAGGTTTGGTTTATGTCTCAGGATATGGTCCCAAAGGTGCCTGTTTATTCTTTTTTTCAGTGTATGTTCTCTCTGTTGTTAGTGTTGTTCTGTTTTTGAGTTCACTGGTTCTTTCCTCTGTCCTTTCCATTTTGTTGTGGAGTCTATGTAATCACAAAAGCTCAGCAGATACCATTTGTCCTTCAAGTAGAGGAAATGTTCCTCTGTCACATTTCTAATTTTTTTTCTGTTCCATTTGTTGAATTCTCTACTTCAAGGAAACTAGTTAACTGTATTGTGTTGATCTCTCTCTTTCTTATTTGCATTAACTATGATTATTTTAGAGTTTTCTTTAATTCTAATATTTTCAGCCATCTCTACTCTATTCTGTTTTTTATAATTTATTAACTCTATGGTAGATTTTAATTCTTAGACTGTTTCATAGCTTTTTCATCTCATTTTTTATCATCTTGTCATTTGTTTGTTTGTTCATGCTCTTTTTGAATTCTTCTGTAGCACAAGCACTTATGGAAGATTTCTCATGTTCCTTGGATCGTGTTTCTCCCAGAATAGGTTCTTCCTTTGATTATTTTTTCATGCTTTACCCTTTTCCTTTATCACTGTCATTTCTGTGCATAATCATCAAGTACTTGCTTTAAAAAAATCTTGTTTATAAACATCTCAGCATTGCTGGTTATATCCAGACCTCCTATCTGTTGCAATTAGTACAGATAGACTCTCATGGACACTATTCCAAAATTATTTGGGGCATTTGTCTTCACTTCAAAGCTGCAGTAAAGCATTTAGGGTCCCATTCTCTGTACCCTTTTTAATAGTGGAGAACCTGGCCTAGGAGATGGAGAACCTACCCAGAACATCCTTGAGCTCTTTGTTAGAAGCCTGGGGTCTGCCCTTTCCCTTCTCAACTTGGGAAAAAGAGTCCTGGGGACTTTGGCTCATTCTTCCAACTCCATGTATCACCTCCAAAACTGGCAAGTCCCTGACAGCCCTCCCTGCTTCTGCAGAAGTATATAAGGGCTTCTGCTCTTGATGGTGTATTTCCTTGATTTTCCCTCTCAAACTCCCTATTCACCATTTATCTACATCTCTCAATCTTTTTATAGTGCCTATTAAATAATGGCCCATCAACATTGTGTCATTATATTCCTAAATTGTTTTCCAAAGAGCTCTATTTTTTTTTCTAACAACAAAATAGAAACCATTAGGAATAGAAAGGTTCAAATGTTTTTGTTTATAAGCTGAGGATGAATTTTCAAAAAGGAGTAGTTTGAATACTGACCAAAAAAAGAAAAAAATGGGGGATAATGATGAGAGTAAATGCCTAGAGAATATCAGAGGAGAAAACCTCTAAGAACATAGGATGAGAGGATAAGGGGAAAGACAACTTTTCTTTTAATATAGGAAGAAAAACATATGGGTGAAATTGTGAATTTATAAAGAATTGGAATTTCTCTTTGATGGTTTCTGTTTTGGATTACTTCAAAGTCTGAACATTGTCAAAAATACTTTCTGTACATCTTCCCCTTTTTTCCTGTGACCATCATCTTCACCCTTTATCTCAGAGACACTGTTCTGGATAATTAGTAAAGAATATATATGCTTGTATTTTAGGAGCCAGTGACATTTGGGAATGTTGCTGTGGAGTTCCCCAAGGAGCAGTGGTACCAACTGGGCTTTCCACAGAGGACCCTGTACAGAGAAGTGATGTGGAGAACTATAGGAATCTGGTCTTTGTGGGAGAGGACAGCCTTCTTTTGTCACTGAAAGTCTTATTATTGAAGGGTCTTTGCTTCCTCAATTATCAAAATCATAGGTCTTCACGGTGTTTCATTCAGCTGGCTTTTGTATCAGAGCTCAAAGGTTTCAAGTCCATTTGGCCCCCAAGACATAGGATGTTTCTAATCTCTTTTCCCCCCAGATAACTTGTCTTTATCTTTTAAGAATTGATATGAGGAACTTCCCTATTCGACCACTCCCTGAAACCTTCTCATAACCGTTTTTCAGAAGAATGGTTTTAGAATGTAGATTTGCCTCTTCTTGGTCAGGAGAAATCACAGGTTATCTGAGGATAGAGGGAATTTGTAGCGATCTGGTAAGGGTTCGTCTAGGAAGAGTTTCCCTAGAAGTCTTCAGATTTTTCTTATTGTATCCTTTACAACTTATCTCAGTTATCATCCAATCCGTCTTTTCTTCCCCAATTTGATATCCTATCTTTATCAAATACTTTTTCCATTCATTTTTTCAAATAAATGTCTAGTGAGTGCCTACCATGTATCAGGCACTGCTTTCTGGACCTAGAGATGCAACAGAGAATTAGACTTAAAAAGTGCCTTGTCTCATGAAGCTGACTTCTGAGGCGGGGACATGGGGCCTGAGGGGAAGGAGGAGACAAGCAAACAGAACGTGACATAGTGAGACTGCTTTGGTAAAAACAAACCAGAGTCTATGAGAAAGTGACCAGGGTGGGTGACTAGATTGAGTGGACAGGGAGAGCCTTTTCAGATGGTGCCTCTCAAACTGAAACATGAATGACAGGGCCAGCCTTTCAAAAACTGGTTTAAGAACATTTCATATCCTAAGGCAGGAACAAACCTGGGTGTCCTGGGAAGACAGATATGGCTGAAATATAATGAGTGACAGGGAGAATGGTAAGAAAGGAGGTCAGAGAGACAGGGGGCAGATTGTGTAGAGCTATGGGAGTCCATTTGAGGATTTATATAGGAAGGAAACATCTGGATTATAGGGAAGCTCTTTTTTTTTTTTTTGCAGTAGTCCAGGTGAAAGATGATGGTGGCCAGGGTAACAGCAATATAAATGAAGATGGAGAGAAATAGATGTGAGCTGTAACAGGGCAGGGATTAGTCAAGTTGATCAGAATCCTTGAATACGTAAATGTGAGAGGTAAGCTAGGGAGAAGAACCTCTAAGGTTTTGGCTTGAGAAAATGGTAGTGACATTTACAGAAATGAGGAAGAACATAAGAATATATTTGGGGGGATAGGCTGAAAGTAAAAATTTCTGACCAGGTCATATTAAGTTTGAGATGTCTATTATGCATCCAAATAGATATGTCAGGCAGACAGTCAAGGATAAGAATCAGAGTTGAGGAAGGGAGCAGATCTGGGGATAAATGTGTAAGTCCTTATCATATAGATGACATTTATAGCCAGGGTACTGATGCTGGGTGAGATAAGAAGAGAAGAGGTGTCTCAGGACAGAGGTGCAGGTTACCCATCCCTCATGGACCTCCTGTCTGCATCCCATTTGATCCTGAATTAACTATAATTGCTAGATAAGTTTCCTAACATTAATCTTTCTTTTGGTCCATCATATATAGATGTTGCAAGTTTTATCTTTCATCTGATAAAAACCTACAGGAGCTTGGCATGGCACCTAAACACTCCTTGTAGTTTCAGGACTCTTCATAACCTGGCCTTTCATAATCTAGCCCTTTTCCATTTTCACCAGCCACACTTATTTATGTGATGTCTTCTGTAGACACACTTACTTATGTTTCGGCCTGTGGTTAGCTGTCCTGGTCTTTATCATATTAAAGTTGAATTCAGATTCTATTTTCCCCATGAAATACTTGACTTCAGTCTAGACTAACCACTCACATCTTTATTATTGCAGTTACAATCTTACTTAACCACACATTATTTTTTTTAATTTTCACTGATCATAATAAATATGCTTTCTTTTAAATCTATGTACTTTGTGAGGTTATTAGTAGATTAGAGAAGTTAAGATATTTAATGTAAATGGCCAGTAAATGGTAGAACCAGGATTCTAACCTAGGCAGTCTGTCTATGGGGGCTGCATTCATAAATACTGTGCTATGCATCAGCATATCCAGAAGATTCAAATCATAAGGATTTGAAAAGACTTGATACTTATTGCTGTGGTAGGAAGATATATATAGGCTGTGTATGCAAGACAGTTGAAAGGGGAATAATCTCTGAACTCTGAAACCTCGCTTTCAGCAGATTGTCTTACCTGATATTTCACAGAGTAAACACATGTCCTCAGATGGGAAATCTCTTAATTTCTTACTTTTTCTTATCTTTTAAACTTTCTTTCTTCCAGTTTTATTGAGATATCATTGACATACAGCACTGTGTAAACTTAAGGTGTACAGCACAATGATTTGACTTACATACTTCATGAAATGATTATCATAATAAGTTTATTGAGCATGTGTCATCTAATGTAAATGCAAAGTAAAAGAAAAATTTTTTAAATATTTTTCCTTGTGATGAGAACTCATAGGATTTACTCTCAACAACTTTCATATATAACATAAAACAGTGTTAATTATACTCATCATGTTGTACAATGAAAACAGGGGTCTGTTTAGCTTTCAAATGCTTTCAAATTAGCATTTTTAGGATTCTTTTAGGTAAGTACCCAGAAATAAACTTGTTGGACCATATGATAGTTCTTTTTTAAATTTTTTGAGGAGCCTCCATACTGTTTTCCACAGTGGCTGCACCAGTTTATATTTTCATCAACAGTGCATGAGGGTTCTCTTTTCTTCCCATCCTCACTAACACTTGTTTATCTTTTTTATAGTAGCCATTCTAACAGGTGTGAGTTGATATCTCATTGTGGTTTTGATTTGCATTTCCCTGATGATTAGTAATATTGAGCATTTTTTCATGTGTCTGTTGGTCATCTATATGTCCTCTTTGGAAAAAATGTCTATTAAGGTCCTCTGCCCACTTTAAATTGGATTTTTTTTTTTTTTTTTTGCAGTATGCAGGCCTCTCACTGTTGTGGCCTCTCCCGTTGCAGAGCACAGGCTCCAGATGCGCAGGCTCAGAGGCCATGGCTCACAGGCCCAGCTGCTCCATGGCATGTGGGATCCTCCCAGACTGGGGCATGAACCCATGTCCCCTGCATCAGCAGGCGGACTCCCAACCACTGAGCAACCAGGGAAACCCTTTTTTGTTTGTTTGTTTGTTTTTGATGCTGAGTTGTATTAGTTCTTTTTGTATTTTGGATACTAACTGCATATCAGATATATCATTTGCACCTCTTATTCAGTAGGTGACTTTATTGTTTTGTTGATAGTTTCCTTTGCTCTGCAAAAGACTTATAGTTTGATGAGTCCCATTTGTTTATTTTTGCTTTTGTTTCCCTTGAATGAAGAGACAGCTCAAAAAATTACGTATTGCTATGACTGATGTCAAAGAGTGTGTTGCCCATATTGTATTCTAGGAGTTTCATGGTTCATGACTTACATTTCGGTCTTTAATCCATTTTGAGTTTATTTTTGTATATGGTGTGAGAAAGTAGTCCAGTTTTATTCTTTTGCCATGTAGCTTTCCGGTTTTCCCAGTAGCATTTATTAAAGAGGCAGTCTTTTCCCCGTTGTATGTTCTTGTTTCCTTTGTTGTAGATTAATTGACTATATGTCTGTGGGTTTATTTCTGGGCTGCCTATTCTATTCCATTGATATATGTGTCTGTTTTTGTGCAAGTACCATACTGTTTCATGTTTCCATTTTCATTAGTCTCCAGGTATTTTTTAATCTCCTCTTTGATTTTCCTCAGTGATTCACTGGTTGCTTAGTAGCATATAGTTTAGCCTCCACTTGTTTGTGTTTCACACAGTTTTTTTTTCTTATAGTTGATTTCTAGTCTCATAGTGTTATGGTCAGAAAAGAGCTTGATATTATTTCAATATTGAATTTACTGAGACTTGTTTTGTGGCCTAGCATAAGATCTATCCTGGAGAATGTTCTACATGCACTTAAAAAGAATGTGTATTCTGCTGTTTGGGGTAGAGTGTTCTGTCTCTGTCTCTGTCTCTCTCTCTGTCTCTGTGTCTGTCTCTGTCTCTCTGTCTCCGTGTCTGTCTCTCTCTGTCTCTTTGTCTCTGTCTCTCTGTCTCTGTCTCTCTCTCTGTCTCTCTCTCTGTCTCTCTCTCTCTCTCTCTATATATATATATATATATATATATATATATATATATATATATATATATATCCATCTGGTCTAATGTGTTATTTAAGGCCAGTGTTTCCTTATTGATTTTCTGTCTGGATCATATGTCTATTGATGTAAGTGGGGTGTTAAAAGTCCCCTATTACTATTATGTTTCTGTCAATTTTTCCATTTATGTTTGTTAATATTTGCTTCATGTATTTCAGTGCTCTTATGTTGGGTGTATATATATTTACAACTGTTATGTATTGGATTGATCAATTTATCATAATCTAATGTCCTTCTCTGTCTCTTTTTATAGTCCTTGTTTAAAGTCTCTTTTGTCTGATTTAAGTATTGCTACTCCAGCTCTCTTTTCATTTTCATTTACATGGAATACCTTCTTCTATACCCTCATTTTCCATCTGTGTGTGTCCCTAGATATGAAGCGAGTCTCTTGTAGGCAGCATATATATGGGTCTTGGTTTTCTATCCATTCAGCCACTCAGTGTGGTTTTTTTTTTTTACTAATTAATGTTTTATTTTGGGTAAATTTAGATAAGTTGCAAAAATAGTACAGAGCTCCTGAACATCTTTTATCCAGCCTCCCCTAATGTTGCCATCTCAGATATCCATGGAATATTTGTCAAAATTTAAAAAATGAACATTGGTGTATAACTATTAACTAAATGACAGACTATATTCAGATTTTACCAGTTTTTCTACTAATGTCCTTTTTCTGTTCCAGGATCCAACACAGGAAAGTACATTGCATTTAATCATCATGTCTTCTTCATTTCCTAGTTTCTCAGCTTTTTCTTGTTTACCATGATCTTGACAGTTTTAAAGAGCACTGGTCAAGTGTTTTGTAGAGTGCCCCTCAGTTTGGTTTGTCTGCTCTTTTCTCATGATTAGACAGAGGGTCTGTGTTAATGCAGAAAAGATAGCAGAGGTGAAGTACCCTTCCCATCACATGATATCAGAGGGTGTCTTTCAGGTTTCGCCACTGTAATATTACTGTTTTTTTCCCCTTCCATATGCTATTCTTGGGCATGAGTCCAAGTCCCTCCTACATTCAAGGGGAGTGAACTCATGCTCAAAACTTTCATTTTGGGCTTCCCTGGTGGCACAGTGGTTGGGAGTCCACCTGCCAATGCAGGGGACGCGGGTTCGTGCCCCGGTCCAGGAAGATCCCACATGCGGCAGAGCGGCTGGGCCCGTGAGCCATGGCCGCTGGGCCTGAGCATCCGGAGCCTGTGCTCCACAACGGGAGAGGCCATAACAGTGAGAGGCCCGCGTACAGCAAAAAAAAAAAAAACTTTCATTTTACAAAGTTATAATCCAATAAATTTATTTTCTAACTCAATTTGTAAGATAGGATTATAATACAGTACTTGTTTTCTTACCCAAATTGTCCCAGTTACACCACAGAGACCTCTTTCAGGTTGGGTCTTGTGTCCTTTTGGCATCGCCCAGCTCTTTCCACCCCACTTTTTTTTTTGAGGGAGTGCTTTCTTAATTTCTGGCCCTACAAGATGTTCAAGGTTCCTACTGTATTTTCCCTGACCAGCCCTATGATCAGCCATTTCTCCGAGAAACCACACTCAGTGTGTTTTCGATTGAAGCATTTGGTCCATTCACATTTAAACTAATTATTGACAGGTATGTACTTATTCTCATATTGTTAATTGTTTTCAGCTTGCTTTTGTAGGTCATTTTTGTACTTTTCTTCTTCTTTTGCTATCTTTCCTTGTGATTTGACTATCTTTAGTGTTATGTTTGTATTCTTTTTTGTGTGTGTATCCTTTATAGACATTTGGTTTGGTTACCATGAGGTTTATTTATAGCTTTCTAGATAATATTTAATTATATATATAATTGATATATATATATATATATATATTTATAGCTATATGTTTATATTTAATACACATATACTTTATATATAAAATATATAAATTACATATTTATATAAATATATTTATATACATAAATATATATGAATATATATTTATATACTTAATTTAAATATATATTTATATAATGCATATAAATATTTATATAATATATAATTATAAGTATATGTTATATATAATAATATATGTTATATTTTTATAAATATTTATGTATATTATAAATATATTAAATATAATATGTAATTAAACATAATTACATATATTTAAAAATGCTTATCATATATGATTAAATATACTTTATATATTTATATAATATAATATAATTTATATAATATAATATAATATAATACATATGATTATTTATAGTATAATTATATATAATTTTATTATACTTATAATTATAATTTTAAAATATATAATCATACAATTACATACTATATATTACAAAATTAAATATATTTATTATAACTAAACATATTATATATAATAATAAATATATAATATATAATAATATAGTAAATATAGTAAATATAAATATTAAATATGTTTATATATATTATTATATAAAAATTATATATTTATAGAAATATAAATAATATATAAGTATATTTTATATATAATATATTAAAAATTTATAAATTATACATTTATATAAATATGTTATATATTAAATATTTTATATAAGTAATATATAAACATTTAAAAATTAAATATATATTTAAATATAAATTGTAAATATATTAAAATTATAAATATAATAAAATTCAATAAATATACATAAATATAAATAAAATATAATTATAATAATATTAAATATAACTAAATACTACAATGTATAATTAAATATTATAAATATTTGATTATAATACATATTCAGTTATAATAAATAATTTATAAGTAATTATTATAAATATATTAAATATAAATTAGAAATATATTAAATATTTTTAAATATTTTTAATATTATATTCATATAATATTTAATATTTATATAAATATATTTATTTTTATTTTATGGATAATATATGGTATATTACTAATTTTAATACATTAACAATATATTAATTTATATATTACTATATTGATTAATTTATATATTAACATAAATATGTAATATATATTTATACATAAATTATATATTTTCATATTATATATTATGTATTATATGTAATTATATATAATTACATACAATATCTTATATAATATATAACATAATAATATATAATTTATATATATATGTTGATCTCTTAAATTCGAATCCATTCTAACAGCCCTACATTTTTACTCTCCTCCATATTTACATATTTTATGTTTTTGACATCATATTTTACATCTTTTTTATTTTGTGTATACCTTTACTACTTATTGTGGATATAAATGATTTTACTACCATTGTCTTCTAAGCTTAATTAAAATGGGCCATGTCCCATTGCAGCTGGCTGAAAGCCTGGGGGTTCCTGGGGCTGATGCCAACCTGCTGGTGCGTGGTGCCATATCACAGGGTGGCTTGTCCTGGTAGGGAGTGTTGGGGAAGCATGGACTGGTGCTAGCCCATTGGCATGTGGGGTTGGTTCCCCATGCAGCTGGCTGCTTTGCCTTGGGGTTCCCAGGACTAGTACCAAACAGCTAGTAGGCGGGTGTGCTTCAGCCACTAATAGGTTAGAGGGAGGACTCCAAAGTGACACTTGCCAGCACCAGTGTCCTCATGGTAGCATGAACTCCCCAAAACAGCTGTCACCAGTGTCTGTGTTTCCAGGGTGAGTTCCAGTTTCCTCCTGTCTCTCTGGGAGGCACTCCAAGATCAGCACATGGGTCGGACCCAGGATCCTTTCAAATTAGTGTTACTCTGTTGGGACCTGGCGTGTTTGAGAATTGTGTTTACCCTTTAAGAGTGGAGTCTCTATTTCCTACAACCCTCTGGGTCTCTTGTACTCAAGTCCCATTGGCCTTCAAAGAAGACATTCCAGGGCCTCATCTTCCCATGCAGGACCCCTGAACTGGGGAGCCCACTGTGGGACTCAGACCCCTCACTCCTCAGGAAGAACCTCTGCAATTGTAATTATCCTCCCATTTGTGGTTCATCCACCTGGGGATGTGGGTCTTGACTACACTGCAGCTCCACACCTCATATCTGGCTCACTGTGGCTCTTTCTTTACATATTTAATTCTGGAAAATCTTTTCTGCTGGTCTTCAGGTTGTTCTCTTAGACAGTTGCTTGGTAAATAGTTGTAATTTTGATGTGCCTATGGGAGGAGGTGAGCTCAGGGTCTTCCTACTCCTCCATCATTGCCACTCCCCCTCCCATCTTTTAAACTCTTAACTTCTAAAGTTATTCTGTTTTTTCCTCACATATAACTAGCATGATTTTTTCTTATCCTGTATAACACTAATCCTTTTACCTTTTAGATCTCATCTCTTTATGTCTATACTCCCAGCTTCCATTTCTCCCCATTATCACTACCTTTTTAAAATTCTATAATCCAGTAATTTAGGAAGTTTCTGAAGCTTATGAAACAGGCCATACTCTCTGCCTTCTATGCCAAAGTGTGTGCAAGAGTGGTTTTTCTACCCTTTGATTTGCTAACTCTTGTTCATGTTCCCAAGTTTATTTCATACAATATCTCCTAGAATCTTTTCCTCTGAGCTGCTCATTCTAGGTATGATGTCCTTTTGCAGAGCTAAACATTGTTTTAGGTTTACATTTTATTAGACTACAGTGTCATGCTTATTTTGTCTCTTTCCTTCCATTGTAAGATCTTTCGACAGAGGACTTCACCCCTTCCATCTTTGTATCCTGGATACCTACTTAGCATGCTGTTTGGCAAACGGTAGGTATATAATTAAAATTAAGGGAAAATTGACCTTAATAAACTGAGGAAATCAACTGGAAGCAGTTTAATGGATTAATAATTTGTTCAGCAAGAAGAGATTGAAGACTCATAGGTACAGAAGCACATTATCTCTTGTGAAAAATCTTTCTGTGATTGTTTTGACCTTGGCTCTTAATTCATGTCTCACTGATTGGACTTAATATTTTTAATTGTGCTATGTTTGCACTTCATTCTCAGTTCTTTCAACAAGGATTCTAGTACTTGTAACTTACTTTCTTGAGATATATAGAGCCAGAGGACCTAAAAGTTAAGAAAGGGAACCACCTGTGGCCAGAAACACTTGAGGATGAACATTTTTTTTTGCAGAAATCTTATAAACTTCAAACAAAGTATTTGCTTATTCTCATCACTTAATCCTTTTTATTCTTAAAGGAATGTCAACTAAGGTATCCAAAAGTGGGAACTCTGTGGAGACTTGCCAACAGGGTGTTGCCTCAAACTTAGAAAATCAAGAACTTTTACCTTGGTAAATCATAAGGCAAGTACATTACCATGGTTCTTTTGTGAGTGACAGCCAAAATTCTAAAGGAAGCAGAGGTCATTTTCTGACCCAAGAAAACCTCAGGGATAAAGTACCATGAAGGAAAAACCCTTCCATGGTACTTGATTCAAAGAAGTTCAAGGTTCATCTTGCATCTAACATAGAACAAACCTCTCCATTGTTTGACATAATAGGCCCAAGTAGCCATGTGGGTGAGCCTTTGGACCAACACCCCTGGGTGTGGTGAGTGTAAGACCACTTACCCTTGGAAAATGCAGTTTGTCATTTGTAGGTATAAGAAGACCCTTGCAAAAGTGAAAAGGGGAACTGAACACTTCCTTAAGAAAAGTTCAGATTTTGAAAGAAATGAGAAAACCCACATAATTGATGCAGTGTTAAAGTATTCAGTGTGGTAACGCCTTCAGTTTGAGTTTATATCAACATAATGATCACAGAGAAAACATGAGAGAGAAATCTCATAGATGTAATGACTGTGGAAAAGACTTCAGTGGAAGATCAAAACTAAATCTACATAACATGACCCGCACAGGGGAGAAAACTTATATTATGTGTGTGGTAAGGGATGCAGTGATTGATTGTACACATCTTCATGTTCATCAGAGAATCCATACAGGAGGAAAGCCCTATAAATGTAATGAGTGTGGTGAGGACTTCACTACAAGTTCAGATCTAGGCACACAGGAGAGAGGCCATACAATGTGATGAGTGTGGCAAAGGCTTCATTGCAAGTTCAAAACCCCTCATTCACCTGAGAGTCCATGCAGGACAGAAACCATATAAATGTCAACAGTGTGGTAAGAGCTTCCCTGGAGGCTCAGATCTGTGTAGGCTCAGATCTGTGTATCCATCAAAGAGAGCACACAGGACAGAGACCTTACTAATGCAGGGCTTGTGGCAAGGACTTTAGTAGGGGTTCTGAACTCCACATTCATCAGAGAATCCATATGGGAGAGAAGCCCTATAAATGTAAACAGCATGGTAAAGATTTCAGTAGGAGCACCCCAAATTTCATAGTCACCAGAGATTCCACATGAGGGGAGTGTGATAAAGGTTTCAGTCTCAACACAGACCTTTGTGCTCATCAGAGTCCACACCACAGAGAGACCATTTAAATCTGAATAGTGTGGTAAAGGCTTTAACCTTAGCATATATATCAAAGTCCATCAGAGAGTCACACTGTGGGGAGAGCTTACAAACATAATAAATATGGGGAGGGTTTCAATCAGATCTCAAAACTTGATATTCATCAGAGAATCCACAGGAAAGAAAAACTACACAGAATATGAGTCTAATTTTAACTTAAGTCAGAAGAGAAATCTTAGGTATATCAGAGTACACATTGATCCAGAATGAAAACTGTAATCAATGCAATGACATTAGATTGCACGTTTCAAATATTAGAAGAACCATGGAATTAAAATCCGAATTAGTGAGAAAACTGTAGGAAATATTTTGGGCAGAGTTCACAACTTAACACACAGGGTTAGTTGTGTCTAGGAAATAAATTCTGAAAATACCCTAAATGAAATATATGTATACATATCCACACATATGTATCTGTGTACACACACAGACATACTTGTGTGTGAGAGATCTAGAGTGAGGACTTAGATTTTAAGTTTGTATTTGTCAAAATTACATAATTTGTAAGACTCTTATACCATGCCATTTATATAAATTTCTAAATAATAACAGAAAGCAGATCAGTGATTAGCTGGAGTTAACGAATGGGACAAGAATGAGTAAAAGGACGGAATTATTAAGATGCACAAGGTAATTTTTTGGAGTGATTGAAATGCTTATTACATTGATTGTGGGGATGATTTCATATATATATATACGCACACATATATATATGCCATTATCAAATTGTATACTTTATGCGTAGTTTATTGTATTTCTATTATATTTCAATAAAACTATTTAAAAATCAAATATAATTGGTTTAATCAATAACTATAGAAACCCTTTTTTCAAGTGTCCTTTATGAAACCATCAAGTGTATGTTGATTATGGGTATCTGTGTCTCTTTTATCTTAAAGTTTTTCATTTCTCTTTTCAGTACAACATTGCTCACTTAAAATCTCTTTATTACATGTATTTAAAATAGACACTGTCTCCATCCTCTGAATATTAGAAATGTTATGCTCAATTGCACTAGATTATTGCATCAATTTCTTAACCATTTTTATATGTTCCTTTGCTTTGGTTCATATGTATTGGGATGAGAAATGATAAGGAAGCTGAGACCTCCTAAGGGGAGAATTATATCAGATTTCAAAGAACTTGAATAGAGTTCTTGATAAAGAACAATATAGAAAATATAGCTTGATAACAAGTAAGGCAATACTGCCACCCCTGGACTAGATGAAATAGTTATCACCTTAATTTCCCTTTTGTCATGCCTCCTCCTGAATCTTGAATTTATTAAAAGTATTTCTCATGGGCTGATATAATGTCTGTGAAATACAACTAAAATTCAAATTCTTCTTTGAATTAAAAAAAATTTATTACTGCATTCCAAAGCTTGATAACTTTACTACTGTAACATTCTGCTTTTTTTTTTTTTTGCAGTACGCGGGCCTCTCACTGTCGTGGCCTCTCCCATTGCAGAGCACAGGCTTCGGACGCGCAGGCTCAGTGGCCATGGCTCACGGGCCTAGCCGCTCAGCGGCATGTGGGATCCTCCCGGACCGGGGCACGAACCCGTGTCCCCTGCATCGGCAGGCGGACTCTCAACCAGTGTGCCACCAGGGAAGCCCTAACATTCTGCTTTGGAATAACTTGTGGGCCTGCCCATGGTAAACCCAAATTTTAGTTAACTATCTTTAAAAATGTATGTGAACACACATGTAGTAAATATTCTTTTTTACTTATTTAGAAATTCTACACTGTTTTAAAATGTCACTTCATCTCATGGGTGTATTATTAAAGGATTAGAAATGCCTTTCTACACCTGAAACTAACAAAACATTGTAAATCAACTATACTCCAATATAAAATAAAAATTTAAAAAAACAAATGCCTGGGCTTCCCTGGTGGCGCAGTGGTTTAGAGTCCGCCTGCCGATGCAGGGGACGCGGGTTCGTGCCCTGATCCGGGAGGATCCCACATGTCACGGAGCGGCTGGGCCCGTGAGCCATGGCTGCTGAGCCTGCGTGTCCGCAGCCTGTGCTCCGCAACAGGAGAGGCCAGAACAGTGAGAGGCCTGCGTACCGCAAAAAAAAAAAAAAAAAAAAAAAAAAAAAAAAAAAAGGAAAGAAATGCCTTTCTAAATATGTTTCATCCAAGGTTGAGTTAGACTCCATAGTATTTTTGAGTACTTTAAGATTTTGTAATTTTAATAAAAACTTTTATAGATACTGTGCTTCCATTTTGTCCATGTTCACTGACATGATACTTTCCTTTCTCTCACAGTTCATCACATTTCTCTTAAAAACCCTAATTATCTAATAATGATTGTTCACCAATATCTACACACTTTGTAACTATATTTTTGAGGTATCATTTTACAAGTAATGCAATCACGTTTCAACAATCCTAGAGAATGGGAACACTCCCATCTCCCTACCCTTCTTTGATGTATTCATTTATTCATTCTGTAAATATTTTACTGCCTTTTATGTACCAGAAACCCTTCAAGACATATAGTGATGAAACTAGACAGGTAAAGTCACTAACCAGATGGAGCATAACAGAGGAGTTCTCTTTGATAGAGTGGCCTGGAAAGTGCTTTTTCAGGAGGTAATTGAGCACAGACCTCAATTAAGCAAGTGAAGGAACTAAGGGAAGATCTAGGACAAGAACATGTTGGGAGTTAGAACAGTAAACACAAAGGCTTAAGGCAGAAACAGTGTGTGTACTGATGGAGCCAATAGAAGGCCAGAGTATCTAAATCAGAGTGAGCAGAGCAAGAAGAAATGAGTGTCAAAGTGCACAAACACCAGATCACATCCATTCCTGGCAGGTATTTTGTATTTTATTTCATGGAGACCATGGGGGCTTTTAGGGAATTGTCATACGATCTGAGATTTACATCAGTTGATCACTTTAAGGGCCATATGAAGAATAGACTGTGAGGAGGCAAGGGCAGAAGTAATAAGAACAGTTCAGCAGCTTCTCTAATTATTCAACGCAATTATGGTGGTAATTATGTCTTGGGTTAGGATGTGGGTGCTAGAGACATTGAAAATTGGTGAGATTTTGAATGTATATTTAAGTTGGAACAGATAGGATTTGCTCATAGTCTGGCACGGTGGGGTAAGGGAAAGTGAAAAGATGGGCAATGTTGAAGTGTTTCTGTACCATCAACTGGATTCTGACATAAATTTGGATAGGTAAGAGAGGCAGGTTAGTGGAAATAAATTGAGGGAATCAAGAATCTGTTTTCAGAAATGTTAAGTATAAAATTCCAATTAGTCATCTATGTGGAAATCTTTCATCCCAGTGGGAAATTCACCAAAGGAACCCAGGGAAGGAAAGATAAATTTAGGATGTGTTCTGCTCCTGTGCATGCTATCTAGAGCCTCATGACTGGGTGAGATTACTTATACCGTGAATGTGGATAACAAAGATTAACAGGAGCTGAGAACTTGTGTTTTCTCTTGTGAAGAGGTCAGATGAAAGAGGAGTGATAGAGCCAGCAAAGGAGACCGAGAAGGGAGGTAGAAGTAAAACTGGAAGAGCGCTGCATTCTCTCCAGTTACTCTGTCCTCTTCCCTTCAAGTGAAGGATAAAGAAAGCAGAAGTAATCCACTGTGTCAAATACTGCCAATAAATTTAGTAGGAAAGGAATTGCCCATTAGGTTTCTCAATTCAGAGGTCACTGGCACCTTTGGGAAAAGTGGTTCCAGGTGAGTTGTGGGGACAAAAATCTGATTAGAATGGATTAAAGATAACTGAGAGGTGAGGATAGTAACATAATTTTCTCAATAAAGGAAAGTAGCAGGAAAAGAGTGATAATTTGGGATTAGCATGGGGGAGGGGGACTTTTAATGGAGATATTATGACATGCTTGTGAGATGATTGGAATGAGCCATTAAGAGAAAAATTGATGATGCCAGGAAAAAAAAGGAAACTTTTAGGAACAAAATATTTGAGTGAGTGGAAGGGAATGAGATCCAGTGCACAAGTGTAGATCAGGACCTTTCACTCATTGTAGCAGCAAGGATAACAAAGAATATGGGCCCAGTGTAAGAGATTAATAGAATTTTTGTTGATGGGAAGAGGGGTTCGTACTCATTGTTTCTATGTTCATTTTCAGTGAAATAAAATCAACAACTGAGAATAAAGAATAGGAAGTAGGGCTTCCCTGGTGGCGCAGTGGTTGCGAGTCCGCCTGCCGATGCAGGGGACGCGGGTTCGTGCCCCGGTCTGGGAAGATCCCACATGCCGCGCAGCGGCTGGGCCCGTGAGCCATGGCCGCTGAGCCTGCGCGTCCGGAGCCTGTGCTCCGCAACGGGAGAGGCCACAACAGTGAGAAGCCCGCGTACCGCAAAAAAAAAAAAAAAAAAAAAAAGAATAGGAAGTAGTTTTACAATTTTGAGTAGGAAGTGTGAAGGATCATCTCAGCATAGAAAGGCAAATTTACAAGGGAAATGTAGAATGATTGAGTGGTGCTGAGGGCCTTTTTGAGGCCAAGTGTGATCAGGACAGTGAGGCGTGTTCAGCTAAGCCACATCACTTGCTGAGGAAGAGCTTACAGAAGAAAGAGTCGGGTTTAATCACAGCAATATTTTTAACCTAGTTATGGCCTGTAAATGTTCTAAATTCTTTCTAGGTGTTAGTTTATATAATTCTCACAATGACTCCATAATCCTCATTTTATGAATTAGGAGGCTGAGGCCCAGAGACATTATGCAAGTGACCAAAAATGACATAGCTAGTCAATGGTACACCCTAGTTTTGAACTTGGTCACATCGGTCTGGATATGAGAGCTCATGCTGTTAACTAGAATTGTAGTTTCATCACTGAGTCCCGTGGAGAGATGAGGTCAGACAGGATGCATGCTGGTTTGTGAATATTGTGAAAGACCCAGGAATCCAAACTATGTAAGGAGAGGGATGGGGATATGAGGGTAGTGGTGGTGATAAAAATTAGTAGGGTCAATGAATTGAGGACTTCAATGGGAGTAAAAGTGTTTGTAGTTGGGGTACAAAAGTAAGTAGGTTAGCTGCAAAGATAAGTGGTAGTGGTCAGAAGTAATGACATAGTGCCCTTTATTGGTGTGATAAGGCTTGGGATGGCTGTGGGCATAGATTGTTGAGGTGAAGAAAAGTCATTGTAAAGGCAAGTAAGGAACAGAGTCACCAATACTGATGCCAGGGGGAATGGTAGACAATGACCCAGTAGCAAAATATTCACTGAATGAAGGGGAGTGACCAACTCAACAGATGGCTGTGGTGTAGAAAGGAAGTAGGGGGCACAGTCGTATGGTGTCTGCTTCAAAAGTGCTTGTATTGTATAGGGAATAATAATAGGGAAGGACCTTTTGTATTTATTACAAGTTAATCACTAAAGGGATGTTGCCTATAAGCTTAAAATATACATGATGGCCCATCTCTGGGAACCCTGCTTCCCAGGTAATGAGCATTACCTTTGTTTAGCTCACAGGAAACATCCTGACCAGACCCACCTGTGAATGACTGCAGGGAGGAATAAATTAACTCATCCCTTCCAGAGGCTGATGGGAACCAGGAAGTGTTTGATTTTACTCTCTCCCCTTTTAGTATAAAAGGAGCCTGCATTCTAACTCAGTCAAGATGGTTCTTTAGGGCACGAGCCCACCATCTTCTTGGTTAGTTGGCTTTCTGAATAAAGTCGTTATTCCTTGACCCAACAACTCATCTCTTGATTATTGGCCTGCCGTGCAGTGAGCAGTATGAGCTTATACTGAGTAACAGTATGTTTGGGGATGCCTCCTCTTATAAAGCATTTCTGTTTTTTTATGGCTCAAATGCCTTTTAATTACATATATTATCTGGAGTAAATGGAACTTTGAGCCAAACTTTTATCACAGGGATTCATGTAGAGTTGAACTACAAATTGGGTATGAAGTGAAAAAAGATGCAAATGATGAATAAAATACCCTCTATTTTTCTTGCTTCCTTTTTTTCTTTCCTGTGAGTCATCAATGGTTTTCTTTATTCTTAGCTTATTCCTTTCTGCTCTAAAAAAGTATATTTCTTCTGAACTCGTCTAAAGTGGGATGAAAATGAGATGGGGAAAATTTCTACAAAATATCACAGAGTGGTTAGGTAACCAGGCTAGTCACAAAGGAGACACAGCTGTCTCAGAGATTACTAGGTCTCCACGCATCGTCACTAGGATAGATAGAGCAAGCACTAAAGCCCTCTCCACCATTATCCAATTGTGTTGATTAGATAATTATATAATGTTAGATGATTAAATATTTGTTTTAGTTCATGATAATAAACCCTGGGCATTTCTGAAGTCCCAGATGAACTTAATAAAATCAAATAAGCATTTCATATGGGTTTTTCAGAGTATTAAAACACTAATAGGAGAATTTTGCCTTCAGAAAAAGATGAGATAGATGCCCTTTTTCCTTTCCTACCACTAAGTATAGCTGAAAGCCCTGGCTCTGATTTGTAAAACAACATAAGAAGGCTCTGAAAGGTAAGAGAAGGCAGACCAGCTAGAATTTTCCTTTGTCATAGGCTTCTGCTCCTTTTTTTTTTTTCTTTTAAAGAGGCAGCCTTTATCTTAAGGATTTTTATCTCGAAGAATTCAAAAAGTGGTAGGTTTTTGGAACTTGTTGACCTGCATTTAAAAGTAACTGTTGACAAATATTCACCAGAAATAATCTGAACAAATGGTAAAATACATTTAATACTACTGAAATCTACTAAAATAATTCTAGGACATAAGGTTTATATGCCATACCGATACCTCTAAGTGCTGTCACTGATATGAAACTGACTGATTCTTTTCTAAACACACAGTGGTATAATTAACAATATTCAATCATTTCTGCTCTTTCCTGAATATATAAAAATTAAAATACCAATTGTCATACAGAGTGAAGTCAGAAAGAGAAAGACAAATACCATATGCTAACACATATATATGGAATTTAAGAAAAAATATGTCATGAAGAACCTAGGGGTAAGACAGGAATAAAGACACAGACCTACTAGAGAATGGACTTGAGGATATGGGGAAGCAGAAGGGTAAGCTGTGACAAAGCAAGAGAGAGGCATGGACATATATACACTACCAAACGTAAGGTAGATAGCTAGTGGGAAGCAGCCGCATAGCACAGGGAGATCAGCTCGGTGCTTTGTGACCACCTAGAGGGGTGGGATAGGGAGGGTGGGAGGGAGGGAGACACAAGAGGGAAGGGATATGGGAACATATGTATATGTATAACTGATTCACTTTGTTGTAAAACAGAAACTAACACCATTGTAAAGCAATTATACTCCAATAAAGATGTAAAAAAACAATTAAAAACTAATATATTATTCTCTTTAAATGTTTCTTACAGATATAATTTCAATATTTTCATTCAATAGAGGTGTAGCTTAAGAGATTTTTCATTCACAGGTCATGAATATATAGTCATATATATATATATATATAATGGAATATTATATTACTCAGCAATAAACAAGAATGAAATATTGCCATTTGAAGTAACATGGATGGACCTAGAGCTTATCATACTAAGTGAAGTAAGTCAGAAAAAGAAAGACAAATACCATATGATGTCACTTATATGTGGAATCTAAAAAATAATATGAATGAATCAATATACAAAACAGAAACAGACTCACAGATCTAGAAAACAAACTTACTGTTACCAAAGGGGAAAGGGAGGAGGGAAGGATAAATTAGGAGTTTGGGATTAACAGATATGAACTACTATATACAAAATAGACAAGCAACAAGTGTTATTTACTGTATAACACAGGGAACTATATTCAATATGTTGTAATAACCTATAATGGAAAATAGTCTGAATATATATATATATATATATATATATATATATATATATATATATATATATATATATATAACTGAATCACTTTGCTATACACCTGAAACTAACACAATATTGTAAATCAACTATACTTCATTTTTTTAAAGGGGAGCTTGGAAGGCAGGAAGAGGGGAAGAGGAAATTCCTTCTTTCAGCTTGCTTGCTTTTCTCCTTCTGTGGTACTGCACCATTACATCAAGACTGATTTCCAGTCTTTAGCTTCTTTTGGAATTCAAGAAAAAGCCTCATTGTACCTCAGAACAAGCTGCTCAGTGACTCCATCTTAAAGGATTAGGTAAATGCTTTTAATCAGTAACCAGTATGTGGTGATATTTCTCCCACAGCTAGAATAGACAAGTCTGAGAAAGAGTGGGAATAGAGACTTCTCTCACTGGTATACCTAATGACCTATTTTCAGAATTTTTGTTTCTTGTCCCTTCAGTTTTGGAGTCTTCTGATTTGAAGATCTTTGTTCTCATAGGAGGGCTGTCTCCACCAGGAAAGACAATAACAATAATATTGAATTAGAACCTGGCGGGGGGATCTTATACCACATAACTAATAGGCTAATAAAGGGTTTGTTCATTTACTGAAGGTGATTGATCCTGATTGCCAATAAAATATTTGCTTGATGCTACAAAGTGGAAGGAGAAAGGACTATGCCTGATACCCAAGGAATTATTTAGGGACCTCTTTTTATCTTAAATAAAAACTACTTATTTTACTATAATTACACAAAACAAAAACACATTCATTTTAATTGTACAGATTAATGATTATTGACAAACTCATGCACTCCAATAACCATACCATAATCAACATATAGATCATTGCGTCACCCGAAATTATTTCCTCATGAATCTGCAGTCCATCCTTTATCTACAACTCCAATGTGCTTTCTGTCCCTCTAAAGCAGCTTCTTTGTGGATAAGGATGTTATATATATATATATATGACAAACAAGGAAGGAAACCAACATGAATAAAAACCAAGAGAAGTGAGACAATACACTGTACCATAGGCAATCCAGATAATGATCTTATCAGACATGAACTTTAACACTGGTTTCAAGAAAAAAAATTTAAAGTGATTATTTTATTAAAGAACTACAAACTTTAAAAAATCCTAAATTTAGAAAAATCTACGACTAAAAAGTAGAGTGAAATTAAGAACATAATATTAGTTTTTAATATTTAAATATAGCTTAAGAGGGAATTAGTGATTTGGAAGATTGACCAGAAGAAATACCAGCCTGATGAATAAAGGTAAAAGAGGAAAATACAAATAGTGTAAGAGACATATGGGGTGCAGTGAAAAGGTCTAACATATGTGTAACAGGAATTCTGGAAAGATGTATGAAAAGACAGAGAATAGGATAGAAACTGTATTTGAAAAAATGATGGCTGAGAATTTTCCAAAACTTAAAACACAAAACAAAAATATCCAACAAGCACACATTTGAGAAGCCCTAAGAATACGAAGCATGATAAGAACAAAGACTGCCATATGGTAAACCAAAGACAATGAAAATAATACCTGAGAAGCAGCCAGAGATTGGGGAAACAGTGCCTTTAAAGAAGCAACAATAAGATGGAAACTCAGTCTTTCCGGAGAGACAGTGGATACCAGAACACAGTGGAATATTTTCCTTAAAACTGAAGTATGTTATTTGGGCAGTAGCTAAATTATTCCCATTGTCATTCAGAGATGCAGGAAGGAATGAAAAGCAAAGAGCATTGTAAAAAAAGTGGGTGAATCTAAATGAATATTAACAGGGGGAGGTGTCAGTATGGCAGAATAGGAGGACACGGAATTCGTCTCTCCCCATAAGTACATCTAGAATATATCTACAGATGGAACATTTCCCACAGAGCACCTGCTGAACATTAGCAGAAGACTTCTGACACCTAAAAAAACAAGAAAAATCCTCTCACAACCTGGTAGGATGAAAGAAAGAAAAAAAAGAGGAATCAGAAAGGGACCAGCAACCCTGGAGGGAAGCTGAAAGTGAGGAGAGGTTCCCACACTCAGAAAAACCCCTTATAATGGGGAAATTAGCTGGGACAGGAAGGGACCTTTGGGGCATTTAAGAACACAGCAGACAGTCTGTGGCAGGCAGGACAAAGTAAGAACTGCACATCGTCTCTGCCACAGCACTGTGCACCCCAGTCTGAGTCATGTGTCTCCTGTTGTGGAGAGGGGCTGGTGCTAGAAAGTGGAGTTTGGAGCATGGACCCAGGGAGGGGACAGCTGTTGGCTGTGAAAAGACAGCCTGAAGGGACAGGAGTAAGGAGTTCCACAACCAGGAAAGTTTTTGGAAAAAGCCCAGGCCACCATAGAAGCAAGGCATCATTGTTGAGTGGTGCACAAGGGGTGGAGCCGCCATGGCAACCCCCTCCCCAACTGTTGGCTTCAGCCTCTGTGGGCACTGTCGGGGAGACCCATGTGAGCAGGCTCACCGGCCCCTCAAGCCAAGGCCTCCTCCACCTGCATAAACTCTGGGGTCCTGATCACTGCCCATCCCAAAGCCTCCTTAGGATTCAGCCTTGGGCACCCCTGCCTGAGACAAGAATCTGCCAATGCTGGCAGAGGCTGAGTGTTAAAGTGTGTGGTTAAGAGAGTGGATCCAGGGAAAGGACTGCTGTTGCCTGTGTGGATACAACAGAGGGGACAGGAGTGAGGGGCTTCTTGGCTGGGAATGGCCCTAGAGGAAACGTGGTCTGCCTAGGAAATGAGGTACCATTGTTAAGTGGCACACAAGGAGCAGGGCTGCCACTGCCCCCACATGCCAGCCCCTGCCTCTGCAGGCAGTGCGAGGGACTCCCACCAGAGCAGGCATGTCCCAGTCTGTTGCAGCTGCCTGCTGGCCTCCGCCACCACAGGCACTTCACACACACCCCAGTTGTGGCCGCTGTACCCCTCCCTGGCCTGAGTAAGTGTGCCCCAATCAGCTGCTGAGTTCGCTCCCTCTCACCTGGGTGGGGAACTGATGCCTGAGGGTGGCACACACACAGCTGATGCCAAAACCAAAGCTGAGCCCCAGGGGTGGTGTGACTAAGGAAGAGAAAGAGAAATCTCTCCAAGCAGCTGCACAAGCCACAGATTAAATCCCCATGATTGGCTTAACAAATCCTGCATCTGTGGAATATCTGAATAGACAATGATTGCTCTCACAACTGAAACTTGTCTAGCTTTAGCAGCAGTGGACTTTGCAGGCAAGTTCACATGGGAGTTGGGCCAGGTCAGAGTCTAAGCTGGCCCCACAATGCCCACAGCAGGTCCAGAGACTTACCTGGAGGTATTAGAGAGCCTCCTGGGGAGGGGGGATTGGCTGTGGCTCAATGTGGGAATGAGGACACTGAAAAAAGAAGCCCCAGGAAAATATTCATATTACTATTATTCTTTATTTGTTTCATTCTGTTAAGTTGTTTTATTATTTTAATTTTGTTTTTAATGTAATTTTTATTTTCTATTTTTACTTTACACTTGTTTTATTTTTTCTTCTTTTTTTTCTTTTTTTGATCATTTTATGTATTTGTTTCATGGGTTTTTTTGTATGCTTTCTGTTTTCGTTTTGCTTTTCATTTTTTGTTTTTGTTAGTTTAGTCTTTATTGATTGTTTTCACTTTGAGTTCTTTTGTTTGTTTTGTTGTTAGTCCCCTTGTTTTTGTTTGCTGTTTTCTTTTCTGTGTTTTTGTTTCTGTTTGGTTTTGTTTTTATCATTTGTCTTTGGTTTGGTTTGTCTTTTTTTTCTTTCTTCATTTTTTTTCCGTGTGTGCTGTTGGTGTTGCTGTTTTTTTCTTTTTTTTTTTTGATATTTGTCTTGGGTTGTGTTTATCTGTTTGTTTTCTTTTTTTCTTTCTTTTTTCTCTGGCTGTGCTGCACAGCTTGTGGGCTCTTGGTTCCCCAGCAAGGGGTTGGCACTGGGCCACCAGGGTGGAAGCACTGAATCCAGGATGCTGGATTGCCAGAGAATTCCAAGGCCCAGGGAATATTAATCAGTATGCATATCCTGGAGATATCCATCTCAATACCAAAACCCTGCACCATCCAACTGCCTGCAGGCTTCTGTCAGTGCTGGACACATCATGCCAAACAACCAGCAAGACAGGAACACAGCCCCAACCATCAGCAGACAGGTTGCCTAAAGTCGTACTAAGCTCACAGACACCCCAAAACGCACCAACTTATGTGAACATCAGTCCAAGACTCAGCTCCACCCACCAGAGTACAGGCACCAGGAAGCCTACACAAGCCCCTGGACCAAACTTACCCACCAGGGGGCAGACAACAGAAGCAAGAGGAACTACAACCCTGCAGCCTGTGGAAAGGAGACTATAAACACAATAAATTAGACAAACTAAGAAGACAGAGAAATATGTTGCAGACGAAGGAGCAAGGTAAAAACCCACAAGACCAAATAAATGAGAGGAAATAGGCAATCTACTGGAAAAAGAATTAGGAGTAATAATAGTAAAGATGATCCAAGATCTCAGAAACAGAATGGAGGCATGGATCAACAAGATGCAAGAAATGTTTAACACAGACCTAGAAGAACTAAAGAACAAACAATCAGTGATGGAAAACACAATAACTGAAATGAAAAATATACTAGAAGGAATCAATAGCAGAATAACTGAGGCAGAAAAACAGATAAGTGAGTTAGAAGATAGAATGGTGAAAATAACTGCCAAGGAGCAGAATAGAAAAAATAATAAAATTAAATGAGAACAGTTTGAGACACCTTTGGGACAACAGTAAATGCACCATCATTCAAAGTCTATGGGTCCCAGAAAACAAAGGGAAGAGAAAAAATCTGAGAAGATATTTGAAGAGATTATAGTCAAAAACTTCCCTAATATGGGAAAGGAAATAGTCACCCAAGTCCAGGAAGAGCAGAGAGGCCCATACAAGATAAACCCAAGGAGAAACACACTGATACACGTGTGAACCAAACTAGGAAAATTAAATACAAAGAAAAATATTAAAAACAGCAAGGGAAAAGCAATGAATAATATATAAGGGAATCCCCATAAGGTTATCAGCTGATTTTTCAACAGAAACTCTGCAGGCAGAGCGAGTGGCTTGATATATTTAAAGTGATGAAAGAGAAAAACCTACAACCAAAATTATTCTACCCTGCAAGGATCTCATTCAGATTGGATGGAGAAATCAAAAGTTTACAGACAAGAAAAACTAAGAGAATTCAGCAAAAATAAACCAGCTTTGCAACAATTGCTAAAGGAACATCTCTAGGCAAGGAACGAGAGAAGAAAAAGACCTACAAAAACAAACCAAAAACAATTAACAAAATGGTAATAGGAACCTACATATCTATAATTACCTTAGTTATAAATGGATTAAATGCTCCAACCAAAAGACACAGACTGGCTGAATGGATACAAGAACAAGACCCATAAACATGCTGTCTACAAGAGACCAACTTTAGACCTAGGGACACATACAGACTGAAAGTGAGGGGATGGAAAAAGATATTTCATGCAAATGGAAATCAAAAGTAAGCTAGAGTAGCAGTTCTCATATCAGACAAAATAGACTTTAAATAAAGACTGTTACAAGAGACAAGGAAGAACACTATATAATGATCAAGGGATCAATCCAAGAAGAAGATATAACAATTGTAAATATTTATGCACCCAACATAGAAGCACCTCAATACATAAGGCAAATGCTAATAGCCCTGATAGGGGAAATCAACAGTAACAAAATAATAGTGGGGAACTTCAACACCCCACCTACACCAATGGACAGATCATCCAGACAGAAAATAAATAAGGAAAAGCAAATAAATAAGCTTTATATGACACATTAGACCAGATAGACTTAATTCATATTTGTAGGACATTCCACCCAAAAGCAGCAGAATACACTTTCTTCTCAATGCACATGGAACATTCTCCAGGATAGATAACATGTAGGATCACAAACCAAGCCTCAGTAAATTTAAGAAAATTGAAATTATATCAAACATCTTTTCCTACAACAGTGCTATGAGATTAGAAATCAATTACAGGGGTAAAATTATAAAAATCACAAACACATGGAGGCTAAACAATACACTAGTAAATAACGAAGATATCACTGAAGGAGTCAAAGAGGAAGTCAAAAAATACCTAAAAACAAATGACAAATGAAAACACAATGATCCAAAACCTATGGGATGCAGCAAAAGCAGTTCAAAGGGGGATGCTTATAGCAATAAAATCCTACCTCAAGAAAAAAGAAAAATCTCAAATAAACAACATAACCTTCCACCTAAAAAAACTAAAGAAAGAAGAACAACAACAACAACAACAAAACCCATTCAAAGTTAGAGTAGAAAGAAAGAAATCATAATGATCAGGGCAGAAGTAAATGAATTAGAAATGAAGAAAACAATAGCAAAGATCAATGAAACTAAAAGCTGGCTGGTTCTTTGAGAAAATAAACAAATTGATAAAACTTTAGCCAAACTCATCAAGGGTGAGGACTCAAATCAATAAAATTAGAAGTGAAAAAGGAGAAGTCACAAATAACACCACAAAAATACAAAGGATCATAAGAGACTACTACAAGCAACTATATGCCAATAAAATGGACAACCAGGAAGAAATGGACAAATTCTTAGAAAAGCACAACCTTCCAAGATTGAACCAGGAAGAAATAGAAAATATGAACAGACCAATCACAAGCACTGAAATTGAAACTGTGATTAAAAATCTTCCAACAAGCAAAAGTCAAGGAACAGATGGCCTCACAGATAAATTCTATCAGACGTTTAGAGAAGAGCTAACACCTATGCTTCTCAAACTCTTCCAAAAAATTGAGGAGGGAAGGACACTCACAAGCTCATTCTATGAGGTTGCCATCACCCTGATACCAAAAGCAGACAAGAATATCAGAAAAAAGAAACTTACAGGTCAATATCTCTGATGAACATAGATGCAAAAATCCTCAACAAAATAATAGCAAACAGAATCCAACAACACATTAAAAGGATCATACATTATGATCAAGTGGGCTTTATCCCAGGTTGCAAAGATTATTCAATATACAAAAATCAATGTGATATATCATATTAACAAATTGCAGTATAAAAACTACATGATATTCTCAATAGATGCAGAAAAATCTTTTGACAAATTTCAACGCAAATTTATAATAGAAACTTTCCAGAAAGTGGGCATAGAAGGAAACTACCTACCTCAACATAATAAAGGTCATATATGGTAAATCCACAGCAAACATCATCCTCCATGGTGAAAAACTGAAGCATTTCCTCTAAGATCAGGAACAGGAGAAGGGTGCTCACTCTTGCCACTATTAATCAAAATAGTTTTGGAAGTCCTAGTCATGGCAATCAGAGAAGAAAAAGAAAGAAAAGGAATCCAAATTGGAAAAGAAGAAGTAAAACTGTCACTGTTTGCAGATGACATGACATTATACATAGAAAATCCTAAAGATGCCACGAGAAAACTACAGGAGCTCATCAATGAATTTAGTAAAGTTGCAGGATACAAAATTAATACACAGAACTCTCTTGCATTTCTACACACTAACAAAGAAAGTTTAGAAAGAGAAATTAAGGAAATAATCCCATTTACCATTGCAACACAAAGAATAAATTGCCTAGGAATAAACCTACCTAAGGAGGCAAAAGACCTGTATGCAGAAAACTATAAGATACTGATGAAGGAAATCAAAGGAAACACAAACAGATGGAGAGATATACCATGTTCTTGGATTGGAAGAATCAATATTGTTAAAATGACTACACTACCGAAAGCAATCTACAGATTCAATGCAATCCCTATCAAATTACCAATGACATTTTTCACAGAATTAGAATAAAAATTAGTTTGTATGGAAACACAAAAGACCCTGAATACCCAAAATAATCTTGAGAAAGAAAACTGGAGCTGGAGGAATCAGGCTCCCTGACTTCAGAATATATTACACAGCTACAGGAATCAAGACAGTATGGTATTGGAACAAAAACAGAAATATAGATCAATGGTACAGGATAGGAAGCCCAGAGATAAACTTATGTACCTATCATCACCTAGTCTATGACAAAGGAGATAAGAATATTCAATAGAGAACAGAAAGTCTCTTCCATGAGTAGTGCTAGGAGAACTGGACAGCTACATGTAAAAGAATGAAATTAGAATATTCCATAACACCAGACACAAAAATAAACTCAAAATGGATTAAAGACCTAAATGAAAGACCAGAGACTATAAAACTCTTAGAGGAAAACATAGGAAGAACACTCATTGATATAAATTACAGCAAGATCTTTATTGACCCACCTCCTAGATTAATGAAAATAAGAAGAAAGAAATGGTACCTAACCTTAAACGCTTTTCCACAGCAAAGGAAACCATAAACAAGATGAAAAGACAGCCTTCAGAATGGGAGAAAATATTTTCAAATGAACCAACTGACAAGGGATTAATCTCCAAAATATACAAACAGCTCATGCAGCTCAATATGAAACAAACAACCTAATCAAAAAAAATTGGTGGAAGACCTAAATAGACATTTATCCAAAGAAGACTTACATATGGCCAAAAAGTGCATGAAAAGATGCTCAACATCACTAATCATTAGAGAAATCCAAATCAAAACTACAATGAGGTATCACCTCACACTTGTCAGAATGGCCATCATCAAAAACTCTACAAAAAATAAATGTTGGAGAGGGTGTGGAGAAAAGGGAACCTTCTTGCACTGTTGGTGGGAATGTAAATTGATACAGCCATTATGGAGAACAGTATGGAGTTTCCTTAAAAACTAAAAATAGAACTACCATATTACCCAGCAATACCACTACTGGACATATACACAGAGAAAACCATAATTCCGAAAGATACATGCACCCCAATGTTCATTGCAGCACTATTTGCAATACCCAGGACATGGAAGCAACATAAATCCATCATAGAGGAATGGTTAAAGAAGAGTGGTACATATATATACAATGGAAAATTACTGAGCCATAAAAAGAACAAAATTGGGTTATTTGCAGATGTGGATGGACCTAGAGACTGTCATACAGAGTTAAGTAAGTCAGAAAGAGAAAAAACAAATATCGTGTATTAATGCATATATATGGAATCTAAAAAAATGTTATAGATGATCTTATTTGGAAAACAGAAATAGAGACACAGACATAGAGACCAGATACCAAGGGGAAAAGGGGCATGGGATGAATTGGGAGATTGGAATTGACATATATACACTATGCTGTATAAAATAGATAACAAATGAGGACCTTCTGTATAGCTCAGGGAACTCTACTCAGTGCTTTGTGGGAAGGGAATCCAAAAATGAGGGGATATATGTATATGTATGGCTGATTCACTTTCCTGTACAGCAGAAACTGACCCAGCAGTGTAAAGCAACTACACTCCAATAACAATAAAAGGGGGAAAAAAGGCAAAAAGAAAAAATTGAATATTAAAAGTTAGACAGGGGCTTCCCTGGTGGTGCAGTGGTTGAGGGTTCGCCTGCCGATGCAGGGGACACGGGTTCGTGCTCTGGTCTGGGAAGGTCTCACATGCTGCGGAGTGGCTGGGCCCGTGAGCCATGGCCACTGAGCCTGCATGTCTGGAGCCTGTGCTTTGCAATGGGAGAGGCCACAACAGTGAGAGGCCCACGTACCACAAAAAAAAAAAAAAAAAAGAAAGTTAGACAAAGATAAAAATATCTTTTGTGGATTAATGTCTATGTAGAACTAAAACACATGAGTATTATCACATTTAATTCTGGAAGGGATTCATGAATTTAAGGTATTCTAAGATCTTTGTATTAAATGCCAAGTGATGGAAGCTTTTTTCTCTGTTAGACATTGATAAGTTAAGAATATGTCTTATGATTTTAGGATAACCACCAAGTAGGAAAAGAATATAAAACTGTTAAGTTAATATAGGAAGCAAGTGAAATAAAAACAACTCTAGTAATACAAAAGAAAGCAAGAAAGAGGAATAAAACCAATAACAAGAAAGCAGGACAAATAACAAATGATAAGATGGTTGATTTAATCCCACAAATATCAGTAATTATGTTAAATATAAATGGGCTAATTACTCCATCTAGAAGCCAAAGATTGTTAGGCTGGATATCGAACAAAACTAAATTGCTGCTTCGAAGAGAGACTCTTTACATATAAGCATATGGAAAGGTTAAAAGTAAAAGGATGGATAAACATTTACCAAACCCTAACAAAAACAAAAGAACTCATATAACTGTATTAATATCACACTTTAAATTTTGCTTTAAATTTTGCTAGAGATAAAAAGGAATATTTGATAATACTAGAAGGATTGGTTCATCAGAAAGTATACAATTCCAAATTTATAAATACCTCATAATATAAATTCAAAGTATATAAAAAAGTATATAAAACTATATAAAAAGTATATAAAACTAAAATTGATAAAACTCAAAACAAACATATATTTGCAATTTAGTGGAATATTTTAACACACATTAGTAGGGTTAGGGTTATATATTCACAATGGAATATTACTCAGCCATAAAAAAGAATGAAATGATGCTATTTGCAGCAACATGAATGGACTTAGAGATTATCATACTAAGTGAAGTAAGCCAGACAGAGAAAGACAAATATCATATGATATCACTTATATGTGGAATCTAAAAAACATGATACAAATGAACTTATTTACAAAACAGAAATAGACCCACATACCTAGAAAACAAACTTTATGGTTACCAAAGAGGGGAGGTGGGGGGAGGAATAAACTGAGAATTTGGGATTAACATATACACACTACTATATTTAAAATAGATAAACTACAAGGACCTACTGTATAGCACAGGCAGGGAAGAGTATTCAATATCTTGTAATAATCTATGAAGGAAAATAATCTGAAAAAGATATATATGTATGTGTGTATATATATATGTATATATATAAACTGAATATATATACATAAGCTGAATCACTTTGCTGTATACCTGAAACACTGTAAATCAACTATACTTTAATAAAAATATATATAATAATTTGTGTGTTCTACTACTAAATGTAAAATAAATAGCTAGTGGGAAGCACATGCATAGTACAGGGAGATGAACTTGGTGTTTTGTGACCACCTAGAGGGTTGGAGTAGGGAGGGTGGGAGGGAGATGCAAGAGGGAGGGTATATGGGAATATATGTATACATATAGCTGATTCACTTTGTTATACAGCAGAAACTAACACAACATTGTAAAACAATTATACTCAAAGATGTTAAAAAAATAATTTGTGTGTCCTAAAATCTCATATAAATGAGAAAAATACATTATGTACTTTCATGTCTGATTTAATTCAGCATAATGTTTGTTTCTTGTCTTGAGATTTATCCAGGCTATTTTGTGTATCGACAGTTCAGTTTTTTCATCACTGAATAGTTGTCCATTGTATGGACATACCACAATTTGTTTACCAGTTGATGAGTACTTGGTTACCAGTTGATATTTGGGTTACTTATAATTTTTAGCTATTATTAATAAATCTGTTGTGAAAATTTCTGTACAAATTATTTTGTGAACACATTTTTATTTCTTTTGGGTAAATAGTTTAGAATGAAATTACTGTGTCATTTGAAGAATGTAAGTTTAACTTTATAAAAAAACAGACAAGCTATTTTCCAAAGTGTCTGGAGTTATCTCATTTCTGCATCCCCTAAAAAATATATGAGTTCCCACTGTTCCATATACTCACCACATTATTTATTATCACTGGTTTTAACTTTATCGACTCTGGTGGCATAGGGTATTTAATTCTGGGTTTACTTTTTATTTCTCTAACGATTATTTTCATTGAGCACATTTTTTTTTAATTATTAGTTTCTGCTTTATAACAAAGTGAATCAGTCATACATATACATCTGTTCCCACATCCCTTCCCTCATGCATCTCCCTCCCTCCCACCCTCCCCATCCCACCCCTCCAGGCGGTCACAAAGCACCGAGCTGATCTCCCTGTGCTCTGCGGCTGCTTCCCACTATCTATCTACCTTACGTTTGGTAGTGTATATATGTCCATGCCTCTCTTTCGCTTTGTCACAGCTTACCCTTCCCCCTCCCCATATCCTCAAGTCCATTCTCAAGTAGGTCTGTGTCTTTATTCCCGTTTTACCCCTAGGTTCTTCGTGACATTTTTTTTTTTAATTCCATATATATGTGTTAGCATACGGTATTTGTCTTTCTCTTTCTGACTTACTTCACTCTGTATGACAGACTCTAGGTCTATCCACCTCTTTACAAAGAAGATGTGGCACATATATACAATGGAATATTACTCAGCCATAAAAAGAAACGAAACTGAGCTATTTGTAATGAGCACATTTTCATGTGGTTATTGGCCATTCTTCTTTAGAAATGTGTCTGTTCAAATCATTTGCCATCTCTTCCATTATTTTTTCTTTCTTTCAGTTATTACTTGTTAGAATGATTGGTTATATTCTGAACATAATTCTTTTGTAAGAGATAGTGTTGCAGATATTTTCTGTCAGTGACTTGCTTGTCATTCCAACTTTGTTTTCCAATGATCTGAAGTTCATTTTAAATGTGATGAGCTCTAATTTATAATTTTTTAAATTGTGTTTTGTGTGTTTATGTCTGTCTCTGTGTCATATTTATGGAGACTGAAGATTTGAAAGATGCTATTCATTTTCCTGTTGCTTTTACATGTTTTAAAGTTTTAAATTTGATGTTTTGATCTAGTCTATGATCCATTTTGCATGAATTTTCATGTATGAGGTGAACCAAGATTCAAGGTTTATTTTTTCCATATGAATTTACAGTTGTTCCAGCACAAATAATTGAAGATTAGCATTACAAGAGAATAAATATATCTATTTGATATATTATATAGAAATGCAATTAATTTTTACATGTTGACCTTGTATCCTTCAACTTTGCTCAATTTACTTGCAATCTATAGTAGCTTCTTTTTTTAAATACATCTTTATTGGAGCATAATTGCTTCACAATACTGTGTTAGTTTCTGTTGTACAACAGGGTGAATCAGCCATATGCATACATATATCCCAATATTCCCTTCCTCTTGAGCCTCCCTCCCACCTTCCCTATCTCACCACTCTAGGTCGTCACAAAACACCAAGCTGATCTCCCTGTGCTATGCCGCTGCTTCTCACTAGCTATTTTACATTTGATACTATATATATGTTGATGCTACTCTCACTTCACCCCAGCTTCCCCCCTCAGCTCCCGTGTCCTCAAGTTTGTTCTCTATGTCTACATCTTTATTCCTGCCTTGCCACTAGGTTCAGTACAGATGGCTAAGAGGCACATGAAAAGATGCTCAACATCCCTAATTATTAGAGAAATGCAAATGAAAACTACAATGATGTTGAGATGCATGAGCTGCTTATATAGTTTGGAGATTAATCCTTTGTCAGTTCCTTCATTTGCAAATATTTTCTCCTATTCTGAGGGTTGTCTTTTCATCTTGCTTATGGTTTCCTTTGCTTTTCAAAAGCTTTTAAGTTTCATTAGATCCCGTTTGTTTATTTTTGTTTTTATTTCCATTTCTCTAAGAGGTGGGTCAAAAAGGATCTTGCTGTGATTTATGTCAGATTGATTCTGTCTATGTTTTCCTCTAAGAGTTTTATAGTGTCTGGCTTTCCATTTAGGTCTTTAATCCATTTTGAGTTTATTTTGGTATATAGTGTTAGGAAGTGTTCTAATTTCATTCATTTACATGTAGCTGTCCAGTTTTCTCAGCACCACTTATTGAAGAGGATGTCTTTCTCCATTGTATATTCTTGTCTCGTTTATCAAAGATAAGGTGACCATATGTGTGTGGGTTTATCTCTGGGCTTTCTATCCTGTTCCATTAATCTATATTTCTGATTTTGTGCCAGTACCATACTGTCTTGATTACTGTAGCTTTGTTGTATAGTCTGAAGTCAGGGAGCCTGATTCTTCCAGCTCCAAAAATGGATGGAAGACCTAAATAGACATTTCTCCAAAGAAGATATACAGATTGCCAACAAACACATGAAAGGATGTTCAACATCACTAATCATTAGAGAAATCCAAATCCAAACTACAATGAGGTATCACCTCACACCAGTCAGAATGGCCATCATCAAAATATCTACAAACAATAAATGCTGGAGAGGGTGTGGAGAAAATGGAACCCTCTTGCACTGTTGGTGGAAATGTAAATTGATACAGCCACTATGGAGAACATTATGGAAGTTCCTTAATAAACTAAAAATAGAACTACCATACGATGCAGCAATCCCACTACAGGGCATATACCCTGAGAAAACCATAATTCAAAAAGAGTCATGTACCACAATGTTCATTGTAGCTCTATTTACAATAGCCAGGATATGGAAGCAACCTAAGTGTCCATCAACAGATGAATGGATAAAGAAGATGTGGCACATATATACAATGGAATATTACTCAGCCATAAGATGAAACGAAATTGAGTTACTTGTAGTGAGGTGGATGGACCTAGAGTCTGTCATACAGAGTGAAGTAAGTCAGAAAGAGAAAAACAAATACCATATGCTAACACATATATATGGAATCTAAAAACAAAAATGATTCTGATGAACCTAAGTGCAGGACACAAATAAAGACACAGACATAGAGAATGGACTTGAGGACACAGGGAAGGGAAAGTGTAAGCTGGGACAAAGTCAGAGAGTAGAATTGACATATATACACTACCAAATGTAAAATAGGTAGCTAGTGGGAAGCAGCTGCATAGCACAGGGAGATCAGCTCAGTGCTTTGTGACCACCTAGAGGGGTGGGATAGGTAGGTTGGGAGGGAGGAACAAGGAGGGGATATGGGGATATATGTATACATATAGATGATTAACTTTGTTATACAGCAGAAACTAACACAATAGTGTAAAGCAATTATACTCCAATAAAGCTGTTAAAATAAAGAAAGAAAAAGAGAGAAAGAAGGAAAAGAAAGAAAAGAAAGAAAGCAAGGAAGGAAGAAAGAAAGAAAGAAGGAAAGAAAGAAGGAAAGAAAGAAAGAAAGAGAAAGAAAAGAAGGAAAGAACCAGAAAAAAAAACTACAGAGAAGTATCACCTCACACTGGTAAGAATGGCCATTATCAAAAAATCTAGAAACAATAAATGCTGGAAAGGGTGTGGTGAAAAGGGAACCCTCCTGCACTGTTAGTGGGAATGTAAATTGATACAACCACTATGGAGAACAGTATGGAAGTTCCTTAAAAAACTAAAAATATGGTAGCTTCTTAATAGATTTGATTAGAATCTATTTAGAAGATTTAGAAACATTTATACACACAGTCCAGTCATGTTAACTGCAAATAAAATGTATTTTTTTTCATTCCTGACTTTACTACATTGGCTTCCTCTACACTGTTGAATAGAAGTGAGGATAGTGGATATCCTTGTCTTGATCCAGTCTTAGGGGTAAAGAGTTCATTCATTCATTACCAAATATATTAGCTATAGGAAATATGCATTATCCTTTATCAGTTTGAGGTAGTTTTCTTTTATTCTTAGCTTGATGAGATTAATATTTAAATAGGTGTTGAATTTTCTCAGATATATTTTCTGCATCTATTAAGGATGACCATATAATTTTCCCCTTTAATCTTGTTAATACATGGATTGATTGTCAAATGTTAAAACACCCATGAACCACCTGGATAAAACCTGCTTAGTCACGATATATTATACTATTTTTATATTGATGGTTTAGATTTGCTGTTATTTTGTTAGAGAATTTTTTTATCTGTGTTCACCAATTAGATTGAATCATGGTGTTCTGCTTTTTATAATATATTTGCTTAGTTTTAGTATCATAGTAATATTGGCTTTATAAAGTCATTTGGGTCATGTTCCAACTTCTATTTCCCCCAAATTTTTCTATAAGATTTGTATTGCTTCTTTACATTTTTGGTAGAATTTACCAATAAAAAGCTGTCTAGGCCTGGGGCATGTGTGTGTGTGTGTGTGCATGTGTGTGTGTGTGTGTGTGTTTAGGGAGGTGGAAAGTTTCAATCATGATTTCAATTCCTTTAATAGTTAACAACTGTTTCTATTTCTAATTCCTATTTTATTTTTGTAAAATATAAAATTTGTGTTTTTCGAAGAACATGACCATTAACTCAAAGTTCTCAAAAATATTGACTAAAATTGTTCATAATATTCCCCTATAGTCTATTTAATCTCTGTGTAATCTCTAATGAGGTTTCCTGTTTTAATTTTGATATTTAAAATTTGTCTTTATCATCTTCATTCTAGCTAGAAATTTATCAATTCTACTAATCTTTGCAGAATCAATTTTTGGTGTCATTGATTTTCACTATTTTGGTTGGTTTTCTATTTCAGTAATTTCAATATTATTTCCCTCCTTCTGCTTACCTTTACTTTAATTTTCCCTTTTATTTCCTTGATTTCTAAGGCAGAGCCTTAGACAACTGGTTTTAGAACTTTCTTTCTTTCTAAGACAAGTATTTAAAGGTATAAATTTCCCTGTAAGCACTTTAACCACCTATATAAATTTTGACATGATGCAGTTTCACTATAATTCAGTTTAAAATATATTTTAACCCCCTTTGTAATTTTTTCTTTGACCCAGAGGCATTTAGAAATGTGTTGTCTAATTCCAAATAGTTGGAGATTTGCCAGATATGTTTGTTATTGATTTCTACTTTAATTCTATTATGAGCAACAAATCCACTCTATATGATTTAAATCTGTCAAATCTGAGACTTGTTTTATGGTTCTATGGTCTATTTTGGTGAATATTCCATTGTGCTTGAAAGAATGTGAATTGGGTGAATTATACTACTATTGGGTGACTCTTCCATGTTGCTTAGCTAAAATTACTAGGTAATGTTATCTAAATCCTATAAAGATTTGATTTTTTCTCTACTGTTTTTAATAATTAGAGAAGATTATTAAACTCTCCAATGACAATTGTGAAGTGAATCTATCGATTTATTTCTCTCAATTTCTTGTTTTCAGTCCTGTGAATTTTATTCCATATATTGAAGTCTGTAAGTAATTGCATATACACCTAGGATTGAGATATGACATCTTTATAAATCAACTCTTTTATCATTTTTAAGTATCCTTTTTTTCATCTATGGTAATGTTCCTTATCCCGAAGACTACTTTCTCTATTAGTAATAAAACCAAAACAAATTTTAAATGATTAGCACATATCTTTATCCATTCTTTCAATTTTAAGCTAGTTTTGCATTTATATTGCAAGTGAATTCCTTGTAAACCACATATATTTGGATCTCACTTTTATAACCAGTCTGCTTCTGCCTTGTAATCAAAGTGCTTAAATATCTTCATTTTAATGTGATTATCAATATTGTTGGTTCAAGGCTACCATTTTTTCCTGTTTTCTAGTTTCCCACATATTCTTTTTTTCATTTATCCTGCCTTCCTTTGAATGAATAGAGTGATTACTTTGACTTTTTTATCTCTTATGTTGGTCTATCATCTATTACCTCTGTTTTCTTTTCCAGGGTTGCTCTACTTGTTGGAAAAATGCATCTTTAACTTATCAGGATACCTTCAAATAATATATAATTTATTGTACAACATGGAAACTTTATTACAATGTATATTCATTTATCCCCTCCCATTGTTATTGTTTTTATATTTTTTACTTCATTACTATAACTTTTATAATACTTTGTTATTATTTTTACTTTAAGCATGTGATTAATGTTTAAATTTTTTAGTCAAGAAAAAATTATATTTAGCCACCTATTTACCCTTTCCATCACTCTATCCATTTTCATATATTCAAGCTTCCATCAATTATCATTTTTCCTTCAGTGTGAGGAACCCCTTCAATATTTCTTATGTGCACACCTGCTGGCAATTTAGCTTTTGGGTGTCCACAATTTTTTTAAATTTCATGTTAATATTTCAATATATTTTAGATTGTATAGAATTTTACATTATTTCCTTTTACTTTCAAAATTTTAAAGATGTTATTTCTTTGTTTTATAGTTTATATTGTTTCTGATGAGGTATCTGTGGTCTTTCTTATCATTGTTCTTCTGTTAGTAATGTGTCTTTTTTTCCCTAGGTGTTTTTAAGATGTCCCTTTTATCACTTGTCAGGTTTGTGACATTGTTTTCAAATGACTTTCTTTGGTTTTTCCTGTTTGAGTGTATTGTGTTCACTGGATCACTGTGTTTCTAGTTTAAATCAAATTTGGACAAGTTTCTCTTTATTCACCTCTCTCTTTTTTCTTTCTGAAAGCCAATTACACATTTATGAGACCACCTGATATTATCCCACACATTCTAGCTCTGGTTCTTTTTCTACATTTTTCTCTATGATAGAGACTTTCAAATATTTGTAGAATCTATTTCTCCAGTGGATCATGCGTCTGTGAGAATAGTATCTAGAGATATTACAAACAAGGCAAGTATGTGCTACACAGGAGTGCCCCCAAGAAGCATAGTTTGCTCCTTCATATGTGCAATGTGAAAGTTTCTTCATAGGAGGTGGTACTCTGGGACCAGAACTCCTTCTCCAGGTTGGTGCCTCCCATCCTCCAGCATATGAGATGAAGCTATAGATCAGGAAACAGGGCAAGAGTACAAGGTTACACAGCCAGGGCACAGGCACTGTTGCACAGTGGTCAGTGGGTTTGTCAATCAGTGGGCGGTTTCCTGGCTGTCCATCGTAATGCAGCTGGGAGACTGTGGCAAGTGACTTCATCTCATGGGGGCTCAATTCACTTAAAGTGAAAAGCCCAGGCTGGGCATTCCGAATCACCCTCCCAGGTCTCTAGACCTCCTCCAAGGATTGGGGCTGGGGGAAAAGGGGGAGGCTGGGAGTTAGAAGAGCAACAGGTAGCCTGGCTCTATGTCCTCTCTTCAGGAGGTCAGCAACAGTTGACTGAGGCTTTTCAGAGAGTTGAGAACAACCTACAATTGATCACCAGTGGATTGGGAGCCTCTGAAAATTGACATAGGGGTGGGGTTGCTGGGCAGCCTGGCATGTGCCCAGGAAGCTGTGCCTGGAACTACCCCAGAGTGAATCTGGACACAGGTCTGTGTTTAAGCCAGTGTCCCCCAAATGGAGGGACCTCAGTGTTGCTGCTTACCCTTCTGGTCCTCCTGAGACCTTGCTCATGTCTGACCCTGAGAATTCCCCAAAATCCTTGGAGCCAGAGTCCAGCCACGGCCACTACTCTGTTCTCACTCCACTGGAATATTTAGGGAAGGAGGGGTCAGCAGAAAACCAGTGTCCCTCAGGCCCCCTTGGCAGCAGGGAATGGGCTCAATGATGGGGAAGATGATGGTCTGGTTTGGTGAAACCTTTGTAAAGTTGAGAGATACTGGAATCCATGCTCAGGGAACTCTGAGGGGAAATGGGGGCCAGAGAGTGTCATCAGGGCAACTGTTGCTGACCTCTGGGAGTAATGCAGGGAGATTTTATGGTGGAAAAAGTGCTGGCTGGGAATGAGGAACGCTGGAGTGTTTGGGAGTCCCTTAGGACATCTGGGACATCACAATCTCCTCTCCTGTTTTCTCATCTGAAACCCCTAGGACATGTACTCTAATGCCATTGAGCATGGCTGAGATTGAGGCTGGTCCTCTTTTCCTGAAATCCCCTTCCTTTTACCTTTTTCCAGCCGCTATCAGACTCCCAAGGTATCTCTGAAATTATGCACGTTTGTTTTCTTGAGGACCTGTCACCATCACAACATCCAGCAACTTTGGTAACCCCTGAATCACTTAGACACTGGAGCTTGGCACACAGGACAGCATCTCTATTCCTCACCCAGCCTCGAGTCAGGACATTCTTGGCCCCACCCCACAAGGTGGCACAAGCACATCTAAATCTACAGTAGACAACCTATATGCCCACTGTACACATCAGTGGGAAAACTCTTACCAGACTCTGGCACAGCCTCTCAGAGTAATATCCCTCATCCATCAGGGTTCTTTATGAATTGTATGTGAGAAATCTTTGTGTTACCAAAAGTGAGGTCTGGCTGCTCACTGCTCAAAAGCCAATAAAAAGGCAAGCTTTGTGGAAAGGAAAGTTTGCTTTATTTCAAAGGCTGGTAACTGGGAGAAAGGGCAGACTCATATCAAAATGTTGACTCCCCCTGACAATCAGTGGGCAAGAGATTTTAAAAGGGAGTTTCAGGGGTGTGTAGGCTGAGGGAGGGGGTTACATGCAGAAACAGCACAGTCAGCTCTGACAGTCATCTTGAAACTGGTCATGCAGTGGTCTGATCAGCATCATCTTGATTGTTTTGAGTACAGTTAATCTTTAGTTCCAGGGTCGATTTGTTCCAATTTCTTTGAGGCCAGTTCTTAGAATTGTGGCAGCTTATGACACGGCTACGATCTGGTCATCACATAGTTCACTTCTTCTACCTGGTGGAAGTTTCAGGATCTACAAGACAGCTCAAAGGGTATGGGTCAGAATATTATCTGTAGCCCTTGAGGAGGAATTAAATGTCCTTGACTTTACTTAATGACTAAACTCATTATTTTGTCCTGTTCGTTTTCCTTTGCTTCCTCATTTTCTCACTTCTCTGATTAAACTTATTCTTTGGCTAAAGTTTTTCTACAGACAAAAGGCAATCAGAGGATATAGGGGGTAAGGACCATAGGGTTCTGCTCCATTTCAATTGCACAGGGCATACCACATAATAGGAACTCAATGAACAGACTTTAAATTGGAATAAAAACCACCATCCAAAGGAGGAAGCCAGAGACCCCTGGAAGAGATAACTGACAGTGCTGGGAGAGAGGCATTGCTATCCTTTATGGTCCCCTCTAACACTTTTACTTAGAACCTGCTACAGAAGTGCCCATATCCCTATTCTCACTCAGGACAAGTAACTAGTGCTGCATAGATGTCCTACCTGAACTCATGGACCCACCTGACAATCCCCACCATAATAGGTGTGACCATATCTGCACAGATGATCTCAGTTGGAGAGTATATGGGTAAAAATCCCTTTCTGGAGACCTGTTGCTTCCTATCGGAGTGGCAGGTAGTTAAGTTCTAGAGGTGAGCTCAGTCCTTGTAGGTGGGTATTTTGGTCCCCATTTTATAAATGAGACTAAGGTCCAGGGAAGGATATGACATCACGAAAACATGGAAGACTCAGCATCAGCCTTCAAGTGCTCCTTCCACCACACTGGTCCAGGAAGATCCCATATGCCGCAGAGCAATTAAGCCCATGTGCCACAACTACTGAGCCTGCGCTCTGGAGCCTGTGAGCCACAACTATTGAAACCTGCACACCTAGAGTCCGTGCTCTGCAACAAGAGAAGCCACTGCAGTGAGAAGCGCAAGCACCGCAACGAAGAGTAGTCCCCGCTGGCTGCAACTAGAGAAAACCTGTGCTCAGCAACAAAGACCCAACACAGCCAACAATAAGTAAATAAACTAATTAATTAAGAATTCTCTTGAGCTTCAGTGACCACTCTGAGGCTCCAGGGATATACCAGGCTAATCCACCTAAGGGGTGTCCCAGAACAAAAAGAAACAAATATATCATATGCACAATGGTCCACTTATTTTGCTTGATATGAAGAAACCAAAAGGCAACTGAATAATTCAAACCTCATTAAAAAGTTTCTTAAAGTTTTCTGAACTAGTAAGACCCCTAGAACTTTCTGCAGCACTGCTATATTCCCCTCCAAGCTCTTCTTTATATTATTTTCTCCCAGAATGAAAGGTTCAACAGACCATTTCTTACAGATGAAGCCCAGGGAATGGCCAGTACTCATTCTCAAGCAAGGCCAACAGAAGAGATAACATTCAAACCTTAGTCTCAGTCTGAATCGCATGCCATCACCAAGGACTCTTCTGACCCCCAAAAGGAAAGGCAAAGGTTTATTAGACAATTTGGAGTTGTTGGGTCACCTATCAGTTGGCCCTGGAGATGCCTTCTTTTGGCTCGAAAAGGTCAAATGGAACATTTCTGGAGACCTTCAAAGGTCTCAGACTACTCCCAATTCCCACTGGAAGCTGAGGGAAGAAAGATAAAAAATTACTAGGTTCCATCTCTCAAGTCGGTCCCACCAAAACTGATTGGTCTTGTATCCAAAATTGTAAACAACAAATAGGTGAAACTGGCCATTACCACTGATTAGAGAAAACAAGGAAAGAGCATTTGGACATTGGAATCACTTCCTAAACAGCCTCTGCTCTGGCCACAGCTTTGCAAATAGTCTCAGACTGGAGCTCTGTCACAGAGAAATAATATTAATTGGCAAAATGCAAACATGTCTGAACTCCCTTCATTAGCCCACCAATATGAAGCTCACCATTATTTCCAAATAATTTAGAAAATACACAGTGCAAACTTATAACATTGCAATTAAAACAGAAAGACCTGAAAATCTAATCTACAGCAAACCCTAAGTTCATGGTCTTTCATTGATCAGGACACTTGCAGAAATTGTCAGAAAAAAAGGACACTGGCTCAGACCTCAAGAGGAGGGGGAAAGCCTGAGCCTCCTCTTCATCGCAAAATTATTGACTCTCCTCAAGGGAAATAGATGTTGAATGTCCTCAACTGTCACTAAATTCACAACAGGAGATAAGCGTGCAAGTTGAAGGGCGTCCCACCACATTATTCACTGATACAGGGGCAACACATTCTACCCTGAACATCACCTCCTTTCCTGTCCCCTTTCCTCTGAGTCACCAAACCTTACCAGTAGTGGGTTTTGTAATTTACCTCATGATTTGCCCCTATCTCAACCCTTTACTATTTCTATGGCACCTCTTAAAGCTCAACAACACTTCCTTCTTGGTTCTGCCATCCCCGTAAAACTGTTTAGCAAGAGGTCTTTGCATGAATTTGGTTAAAAAATTCATTGTGCTCCAAAGGACTCCTACAGGTCCCTGACTCCTCCCCCTTCAAGCCTATGTCCCCTAACAGCTTTGTCTGACTTTGCTGAGTTCCTTTCCCTGCTTCAACTTAACACTTATTTAATTGAACATGCAAAGCTATATTAGACCAAATTCCGTCTTCTTTATGGGAAAAAACTCCACTGGTGTTGGACACAAACAGAATGCAGAACCCCACGATGTAGAAATAGATCCTTTCATGTTCCTTCTCAAAATTCCCCAATATCATTTAAAGCCAGAAGGACTTGAAGTGTTCTGCCCAACGATCCAAACTTTATTAGACAAAAACATCTAGTCTCCACTTCTAGACCATGCGACGCTCTCATTTTTGCTGTCAAAAAGCCAAACAGGAAAGGATATTTAGATACTAAGATCTATCAACAAAATATTCAAGCTCAGATTTCCCTTGGTGTTTAATCCTAACACTTTCCTGTCTACCATTCCTTTATCCAGTATTTCATAGTCATTGATTTGTGGACCACCTTGCCTAAGCTTGGAGCTCCCGCTGGCCCGCCGCGCTGCGCCCGACCCGGTGGGCGCCCTGCCCTGGCGGCCCCCGCAGGGCTCCCTGGCGTCCTTCTCGAGCAGCACCAGCTTCTCCATGGCCACCTCGCTGCCCAGCAGCTCCTCGGCCTCCTTGTGCTCCGCGCTGGACTCGAGCGCCTCGGAGAGCGGCCGCAAGCCCCAGGCGGCCCCGGCCCCCAACGCCCCCGCCTCCGCGGCCCTGGCGGGGGAGTGCATTGTGTGTGCCGAGGGCGAGGTGATGGCCGCGCTGGTGCCCTGCGGCCACAACCTCTTCGGCGTGGACTGCGCCGTCCGCATCTGCGGCAAGAGCTAGCCCTATTGCCCGGCCTGCCGCACGCCTGCCACCCAGGCCATTCATATCTTTTCCTAGCCGGTCACCTTGCCGCGCCCGCAGCCCCCAGGGCCGTCCACGGACGCGGAGTGGGTGCGCAGGGCCGGATGGGGAGGAAGGGGAGAGGGCGGGCGGGGCGGAGCGGCGGGCTGGACAGTGTTTACGGACGAGCTTTAACTCCGGTCCCAAGCGTGGAGACGGCCACCCGGCGGCACAGCGATACCTCAGTTCTTAACAAATGACGATATTGAGTCGACAGGTTAAAATAAACCAGAGAGAAAAGGCCTGCTTGCACTTTTTTTCCTACATCTTTATTGGAGTATAATTGCTTTACAATGGTGTGTTAGTTTCTGCTTTATAACAAAGTGACTCAGTTATACATATACATCTGTTCCCATATCTCTTCCCTCATGCGTCTCCCTCCCCCCACCCTCCCTATCCCACCCCTCTAGGTGGTCACAAAGCACCGAGCTGATCTCCCTGTGCTATGCAGCTGCTTCCCACTAGCTATCTATTTTACGTTTGGTAGTGTATATATGTCCATGCCTCTCTCTCACTTTGTCACAGCTTACCCTTCCCCTTCCCCGTATCCTCAAGTCCATTCTCTAGTAGGTCTGTGTCTTTATTCCTGTCTTACCCCTAGGGTCTTCATGACATTTTTTTTCTTAAATTCCATATATATGTGTTAGCATACGGTATTTGTCTTTCTCTTTCTGACTTACTTCACTCTGTATGACAGACTCTAGGTCCATCCACCTCATTACAAATAGCTCAATTTCGTTTCTTTTTATGGCTGAGTAATATTCCATTGTATATATGTGCCACATCTTCTTTATTTAAGACACACCCCCTCCCCAGGGTGATCTTTTTAAGGAAAAAAAAAAAAAAACAACACGATTTTTACAACTCTCCCGGTTGTCCTTTTGTATGTAGCTGATATCGATTTCCCACGGCCTCAACCTCTGCAGAAACTTCCAGGAGGACGGCTCCCTTTTTGGGGCCAACTGGTTACCCTTTAGTATATCAGCCGCGCGCAGCCTGGAGGGGGGCGGTGGGAGGGGGCGTCCAGAACTTTCTTCCTTTTTTTTTTTTTTAATTATTAATCCCTTTCTGCTGTGGTTTCTGTTGAGCATTTTTTAAATTTTTTTGTTTTTTTTAAACTTTTACTTTTTACCTCTTGTGTATATGTAGGGAATTTATAGGGAAATATATACTTTATGGAATAAATTTTAAGAAAACTAAAATATATTTTATTTTAAATAAAGTAACAGACCTTTAATCTTACACAGCTAAATTACTGATTATATATTTGCTGAGCTGACCTAAGGGTTCAGAAAATTGTATCAAGAGTTTTATTTTTTGACTTCAAAGCCTTCTTAATAAAGTCTTTTTACTACACGTGGAAAAAAAAAGGAATCTCAATAACTGTTTGCCTTTCCTGGGATAACCAATAATATATTCCTGGCCTGTTATGCCCCAAGGATTTACTGAGGCTCCTACCTACTTTTTGAGCAGCCTAAATGCCAATTTGAAGGACATAAAAGTCCCAGGAGACTCCACTTTAAAATAATATGCAGATGACCTTCTTCCATATTCTGACAGTGATGACAACTCCATTTTGCACACCAAATACCTTCTTATGGAATTAGCAAGAAAGAGCCAAGTGGTAGCTAGAGATGAAATTCAACTATGCTCTCTTTGTGTCCAATATCTGAGTCATGATATTTCAGCTGCAGGTAAAACTAACTCCACAACTGAGCCTCTACTATTCACTATGTTCCTCTTCCTGAAACAAAACAACCATCCACTTAGGGAGGGTTTTGTTGGTCTTGCAGGATATTACAGGATGTGAGTATCTGATTTGTATATTATTGCCTCACTCCTCTATGCCATGACTAGGGAGTCATCCCAAGACTCAGAAGTCTCAGACTCCTGATCCAAAGATACTTTTGAGAGTCATAAGGACTGTTTACTTTCATTTCCAATTCTTGGACTCCTCAGTTACTCCCTCCTTTTTCCTTGTTTGTGCATGAACAAGGAGTGCCCATGGAGTGTTATTCCAGTAACATAAGAGACACAAAATTCCTCTTGGACATTACAGATTGGTTATGCCAGTGAAAATTCAATAAACAATCATGTTAAGAAGAAAAAAAAAAGAATTTTATTTGAGCCAAACTGAAGATTATTCTCAGGAAGGAGATTCTCAGAAAGCTCTAAGAACTGTTCTGCCTGTTAGAAGTTGAAGGAACAGTCATATACATTTTTGAGACAAAGAATCGTACATCAAAATGACATACTGATATTTTATATAAAGGTCACCAAGGATACATAGTCCAAGTAAGCACATACAAAGGAAGTAGCAAGTCACCATGACCCCCTAAAGAGCTGGGAAAGAACACTATTCTTTTAAGAGGTTACATTGCTAATGTCAGAAGAAAAAAAATTGATCTTTATGGTAGAGCAGGCACTCCCATCTTTGAGGAGTTCTGGTTAATGGGTAATGCAGATGCACACTGCACATTAGGGATGTTCAGAGGAAGCCCAAACAAACACAGAGAGATAATTTTATGTTTAATTTTTTCTTGTCCTGCCTTAAAATATAAATTTTATTTCATCAGTTAGATGCAATAGCTAGAGCATACACTTCTTGTCTTCAAGTTGTGGCTGCAACCACCAAATTTTTCCAGGTTACCTCTGATTTAGTATTAGGTCATCTACTTGACATGCATGTTTACTATGCTGGGCAATCCTATAGCTTATGGAAAACACACAGCACTTTTCTGTGTCTCGACTTACATCTTATGAGATCTCACTACTCTCCCTCACTTTACCACATAATTGCTGTCAAACCTTAATCCTGACCCCTTGTTTCCTTTACCTACTAATAGGATGCCCCATCACTGTTTCATTAACACTAGATTATTATCTTGCCCTAGATGAGGTTTGTCATGAAACCCCCTCCCCCAAATTGACCTCATTCTATTTTGATGGCTCCTACTTCTGGAAGGAGGATGGGGCCTTCCATGATAGATATGTTATCACTGATCAATATAAACCTCTACCAAATGTTAAATCAGCCTACATAGCTGAGTATTTGGGCTAGCATAAGAGGAGAAAGATTGAAGGTTAACATTTATACTGACAACTGCCATGCCTTTGAGGTATCACATGATTTTATGTTATAGAAACAGAGGATTCATGGCAGTGGCTGATACTCCAGTTAAAACTGGACTCCCAAAAAAGTAAATTGGTGCAGCCACTGTGAAAACAGTATGGCAGTTCCTCAGAAAACTAAAAATAGAGTTTCCATATGATCCTGCAATCCCACTCCTGGGCATATATCTGGACAAAACTATAATTCAAAAAGTTAGGGCCTCCCTGGTGGCCCAGTGGTTGAGAGTCTGCCTGCCGATGCAGGGGAAACGGGTTCGTGTTCCGGTCCGGGAAGATTCCACATGCCGTGGAGCGGCTAGGCCCGTGAGCCATGGCCGCTGAGCCTGCACATCCGGAGCCTGTGCTCTGCAACGGGAGAGGCCACAACAGTTGAGAGACACGCGTACCGCAAAAAAAAAAAAAAAAAAAAAGTTACATGCACCCCTTTGTTCATAGCAGAACTAGTCATGATAGCCAAGACATGGAAACAACCTAAATGTCCATTGACAGATGAATGGATAAAGAAGATGTGGTACATATACACAATGGAATAAAAAAGAATGAAATAATGCCATTTGCAGCAACATGGATGCAACTAGAGATTATCATACCAAGTGAAGTAAGTCAGAAAGAGAAAGACAGATGCCATATCATATCACTAATATGTGGAATCTAAAATATGACACAAATGAACTTATCTACGAAACATAAACAGATTCACAGATATAGAGAACAGACTTGTGGTTGCCAGTGGGGAGGGGTGGTGGGGGAGGGATGGATTGGGAGTTTGGGATTATCAGATGCAAACTATTGTATATAGAAATGGATAAACAACAAGGTCCTACTGTATAGCACAGGGAACTATATCCGATACCCTGTGATAAACCATAATGAAAAAGAATGTGTGTATACATATGTAACTGAGTCACTTTGCTGCACAGCAGAAATTAACACAACATTGTAAAGCAACTATACTTCCATTATATATTTTTTAAAATAATGGACCCCAAAGAGCAGATCTTCTAGAGGTATTGTTATTACCCTAGGAAATCACTATTGATAAACTGAGGGACACAGCACAGAAAATTCAAACAAATCCTGGGCAAATAGATTGGCTGATAAATATGTGAAATTAGCAGCCTCTTCCCTAATCACCCAAGAAATCCCAGAGATACCCAAACCTTGGGACTATACCACTAGGTCCCACTTCAAGGCCCTAGATCCTGATAGGATTGTTCACCCTCCACTGAGAGAGAGCACTTCTTTAGATGACTCCTAAGGAAATCATGAAAGAGATCCATGGGGCCCAAATAGCAGCATCTGACTCAGAAATAATTGGGTGGGAAAAAGCTGGATGTTCGATCCACTTAGATGAACTCTGGACTCACTGAGACAGCTACTTGGTAGCTGCTAAGTCTATATCTTGAATCATTGTATATGATTTACACAACATGACTCACCATGGAAATCAGACAAACAAAAGTTTTTTAAAGCTTTTATTTGGACCAAGCAGTTGCCACTTGTCTCATCTGCCAGAAACATAACCATGGAAAATCCGTAAAGGTGGGGCAGTGAGGGGAAGCAGCTCCCCCGGATCCTTCCTTATTGGCAAAGAGATTTTATCCACTTACAAACAGCAGAAGGCTACCAATAGGTCCTCAGTCTAAACTTCATGCTTTCTAAATGGTTAAAGGCTTTCTCCTTCCAAAATGTCTCAGCAACATCTGTTGCCAACATTTTCCTGGAATGAATCTTCCCCACTTGAGGTATTCACTGTACCATCTTTAGTGAGAGAGGATAAAATCATCCAGGAAATTGAAGAGTCCACTGCTCTTACCATCCTCAGTCATCAGGCACCATAGAAAGAGCCAATGGCATCCTCAAGACCAAAGCAGATAAACTACTTGAGAGTTGGTCATGAGAGCTGCCTGTTGCTCTTAGGAATCTCAGAACTGCTTCCCTATCTCCACATGAGCTACCCTCTTAAATTATCACGGAAAGACTATGAGTGATTTCTGCAGGTGAGATGACCTGTCTTTGTCTTCTTTGAAGAATGAATTCCACAAAGAGAGCAAGATTGTAAAGCAGGCAGAGTTTATAAGATGCACAGTACGTGTGGGAGAGCACAGAAAGAAGCAGTTTATTTAGGGCAGAAGCAAATTTACACGCTCAGAGAAGAAGAGTGTGGGCATCCTTGCGAGTGAGGAGCACGCTATAGGGGCAGTTTAGGTTATTAATATGGGGCTAATCTTCCAGGGTGTAGATGAGGGTGACTCCCCTTTTCCCTCTCCTATGATTATGCCAGCTGAAGTTCCTTATGTGGGCTTCCACCAGGCACTTTTCTGAATCTTTCCTGTGAGTACCTAAGTGAAACTCACAAGGGTGGAGGGTAAAACTGCAATGCTAATGATATTATCATGGTATTACAGTGTAGCCAAGGTTACTAGAGGATGACTTGAGACCCCCTCTGTCCATGTGTCAGGCTGGGAAATCCTCCCACCCACAAGAATGAGGAGGCTGTGGTGGGTTGCTTTCTCTTTCACACAATTATCAACAACCTCTGCATTTTTATTTATGCATGTTCGACGGTTTTCATGTAGAGTTTTTTGCTCAGGTGCTACAAAATTTGTTTTAGATGCCATTTCTCCATGTGTCATGGCCTCATTAAATGCAAAACAAAGAGGTGGCTTTGCCTTCTGCCTAATGCCTGTGCATGAAGAGGCTGTCCTTTGGCCTCACCCTGACCTTCTTGCCTCATGAGGATACCTTACTCATCCTGGCTAGTGGAGCATTCTAACTTAATTTAATCTGACATCCTTAGATACTGCCAAGGGTTAATAAAATATACGCAACCTTATAATCACCAAGCCAACCCTGCCTTCCCTTTAGAACTTCCTGAACAACGCTTACATGATTTACAAGTAGGCAATCTGGTTTTCTGGAAACACTACCATCAGAGAACTTATCTTGAACCCAGATCTTATACAGTTTTATTCATTGTGGACACTGCTGTCAAATTACAGGGTGCTCAACCCTGGGTTCATGTTTCACAAGTAAAGAAATAGAAGAGCTGTTCAAACTGGAGAAGTATTCTAACTGAAGACCTCAAACTCTGGAGTTCTGTCAAGAGCCTCCAGAAGCCGGCAGCTGCCCCAAGAACAACTGAACAAGTCAATGATGTCACAAGGTACTCAGTGTCCACTCAAGATGATGCAGAAAGAACCATGTGATTCCCTTAATGATTTTAATCCCCTGAATTTTTATCCTTAGCATCTGCCTAGAGAACCTTGCCACAATAACTCCTCACCTTCACTATGATTTTCCTCACCTGAGATTAGTTTTCACCTTCATTTTTCGTTCCTAACTTTATGAGTTCCTACTCCTCCTTTTTCCCCTATTCTCAGGAAGACCATTTCACTCACAGATCCTTGATAAGCGAGGGTCAAACTGATCACCATTTCCTGTAACACCACGTACTGTCAGTGCTGTGTGCCTTTTCTTCCCTTTCCTTGCCTCCAGAATTTCCCAGATCCCCTTGATCAATCAGGACACCTATTTTGCTATAACCCTTCCTCCTTTTTTCTCCACTGTCTTAAACGAGACAATTACCCATCTTGAGAAAACTACTGTACTTACACTAGTCTATCCTTGCAATGGTCATGTCTGTTTCCATAGTAATTTTACCACCAGCCTCTTTCTGGGGAAGGACATTTGTCTTGACACTTACCTAGCTCTCACTAATTCCAGCATAAAATCCCCAAGCTGCTATGGGTTCCCTGGATATCCCTCATATGAATGGAAATGTCCCCACTGCCCCTCCCAGCCAAGTCTCTTGGACCCAAGCCAACCACATATAGACCATCTCTGACAAATCCTTTCTCCACCCTCACAATCTGCATTATATGGTCACCCTTAGCCATCAGATAACTGTATCTATGATGCTTGGCTAACTCCCAATGATTATAATTTTGTCTGTGGAACCCAAGCTTATTGGCTGTTATGGGCCAACTGGACTGGATCATACTACTTTGCCAATCTTACTAATATCTTTCTCCACTCAGCTCCCCACAATTTTCCTCCCTTCTTGGACTATCTCTAAAACAATCACCCTCTCCTTCTGGTTCACCTTGCTCTCACTGTAGGAGCAAAAGAAGTGTCAAGTATATCACAGGTCTCCTGTAGATGGTCTTGATTACTGAGGAGGCAACGTACGTGGGGGAAAACAGCTAAAGAACTGGATTCACTGCTCTTGGGGAAAGTTTTGCCACCTTTTGGGTACCATCCCTAGAAATCCATCTCCTAACTGACTCAGCACAAAATCATTTACTCATTGCTGAAGCAATTTACCTTTTCCTTGGACAGCATCTCCAGTGGCTTGAATCTATGATCACCAAGTACCAGATGTCCAGCATGTTGTTTTGGCTACAGAAGGAGGCACCTTTGACCCAGGCAACTTGTCTGACATCTTTGCCATAACCAGGAAGTTCTGAGAGGCAAAAGAAGAAATCCATGGCATCACTGCCCTTGTGCTGACACAACCAGAAAGGTCAAAGTGTCCTAGGACTTCTTCTGACGTATCCCTGAAGCTCTACAAATGTGGGAATACAGATTGATTCAGCCTCTAATCTTTGTCTCTATCCCACTCATTAAATGGCTATCCCACTCATTAAATGTCTTGTGAGTCACACAGTACAGCAAATGGTAACCATCACCAAGTCTCAACAGATGTTTCAGCTGGCTCTGTAAGAACAAAAGCAACCAAATGAGAAATGGACTTACGTTGTTCAGAATAAAGAAGACTCCCTCTTCTTTTGAATAAGAGGGAAGACTGACAAAGATTTTTTGCTTGACCAGTTTAGTCAGCCTCCCCTGAACCCTCTTCCCAACGAGTCCCATTCATGTACTTCCTTGTAGAATCCAGTTTCAGCAAGAGTCCAGCTAAGTCATTTTATGGAGAATTCCCTACCCTTGATATCTGATCAAATTCCTCATTCCTCTATCACCCTACATGATATCTGATCACTATGGTGTTCTTCTAATAAGGACTCTGTTAAGTCAGCTCAGCCAGAATCTCCCCAGACTTGATGTCTCCTCTTTGTGATTTTACATCCACCGATGACCCCTCAACTTGTTTCTTGGCTATAGTCCCCACTTGTTTTGGTTGTATTCAAAATTGACCCCAGTTATGTACTGGAGTCTCTCTGTACTCCTAGAGCAACAGGCTTTTTAAAATTTAATTTATTATTATTATTAAAATTTATCTTTACCACTTTAATGTTTTTCTAGCCCTGGTTTTAATTTGATATAACATAATTTCAAATGCATAACAAAAAACTTTATCCTTTTAATCCCCCATCTTATGTTTTTGATATCACGATTTACATTTTTATATTGTATGTCTATTAACAAATTATTATAGTTATAGTTATTTTTAATACTTTTGTCTTTTAGCTTCTGTACTAGAGTTAAATGTGATTTTACTGACCACAATTACAATATTAGAGTATTGTGAATTTGTCTATATAATAAAGTTTACCAGTGAGTTTTTATTTTCATTAGTTTTGATGTTACTTATTAGCATCTTTCATTTCAGCCTTAAGAACTCCCTTTAGTATTTCTTGTAATGCAGATCTAAAGGTGATAAACTCCTCTTAGCTTTTGCTTGACTGGAAATGTCTTTATTTCACCTTCTTTTCTGAAGGACAGTTTGTGGGGTGAAGTATTCTTGGTTTGAGGTTTTTTCTTTCAATGCTTTGAATATATAATCTCATTTTCTCCTGGCCTGCAAGGTTTCTGCTGAGAAATCTACTGACAACCTTATGGGAGTTCTCTTGGACAGGCATACCTTGGAGATATTGCAGATTCGGTTCTGGACTACCTCAATAAAGTGGATATTGTAATAAAATGAGTCACAGTTGGTTTCCCAGTACATATAAAAGTTATGTTTGAACTATACTGTAGTCTATTAAGTGCACAATAGCATTATTTCTAAATAAAAGTACATACTTTAATTAAAATTTATTATTAAAAAGTGCTATCATCTTAGCCTTCAGCAAGTCATAGTAGTAACATCAAAGATCACTGATAACATAAAGAAGATGTGGTATATATACAAAAGAATATTACTCAGCCATAAAAAAGAATGAAATAATGCCACTTGCAGCAACATGGAGGGAGCTAGAGATTATGACACTAAGCGAAGTCAGACAGAGAAAGGCAAATATCACATGATATCACTTATATGTAGAATCTAAAATATGACACAAATGAACCTATCTATGAAACAGACTCACAGACATAGAGAACAGACTTGTGGTTGTCAAGGGGTAGGGGGGGAGGGCGATGATGGATTGAGAGTTTGGGATTAACATATGCAAATTATTATATGTAGGATGAATAAACAACAAGGTCCTACTGTATAGCACAGGGAAATATATTCAATATCCTGTGATAAACCATAATGGAAAATAATATGAAAACTAATACATATATGTATAATAGAGTCACCTTTCTGTAAAGCAGAAATTAACACAACATTGTAAATCAACTATACTACAATAAAATTTTTTTAAAAGTTTACTGATCATGGATCGCCATAACAATAATGAAAAAGTTTGAACTATTGCAAGAATTGCCAAAATGTGACACAGAGACATGAAGTGATCAAATTCTGGAAAAATGATGCCAATAGACTTGATTGACACAGGGTCATCACAAACCTTCAATTTATAAATAACTCAATATTTACAAAGCTCAATAAAGCAAAGCACAATAAAATGAGTTATGTATATATGTGACAAGTTTCTTGCTGCTTTCAAAATTCTCTCTATGCCTTTGAGTTTTGACAGTTTGATTATAATGTGTCTCTTGTGAAGACCTCCTTGGCTTTGAAACTGTTTGAGGACCTTTAAGCTTCAAGTACCTGGGTGTCCATATCTCTCCCCAGATTTCAGAAGTTTTCAGCTATTATTCCTTTAAATAAGATTTCTGTTCCTTCTGGTATGCCCATAGTGAATATATTGGCCCCCTGAATTGTTTCCCACTAATCCCATAGATCTCCGTTTCTTTGTGGCTAGTTACTAGAAAACTACTGTGTTCTTGGGTGGTGTTATGCTTCGTTGATCTTTCATGGTTCTCGTACCTTGTACTGATGTTTCCACATTTGTTGGAGGAGTCATCTCTTCTAGACTTTATAGATTGATATCAGTGGGAAGAGACCTTCACCTACAGGTGGGTGTAAGGACCCAGGCTGGGTGTGTGGCTCTGACTCCAGGGAGAGTGCAGAGGCATAGTCTCCATGCAGCTCCATCAGCTAAGGTCAATGTGAACAAAGAATGAAGGGGTGCTCAACAACAAAGGCTGTGGGTGTCTGCAGTCGTGAAGGCTGTGGTTGTACTCCTGATTTTTTCCCCAAAGGGGAAGTTGTAACGAAACTGAACCCTCTTGATGTCAGGTCTGACTTGCAGGTGTGCTCATGGTGGTACTGTTATCTGATGTCCAAGTGCCCATGGAATGGCCACAAAACCAACATCCAAAGCTCAGGTGCACATAGAGACACCACCACTCCAGAGTTTGGGGAAGCAGTGGCACCTGTGCCTCAGCTGCTGTGTTGGTAATTGTGTGAGAGTTGCAGGTACTTGTGAGGCAGGCACACACGTATGTACAGTGGTTCCATGGTCCAGGGCATGGGTGCACTTGCTGCAGTGGTAGCTCCAATGCCCTAAGTGTCAGCACTCACAGAGTCATGGAGCCAGGGTCTAGGACATGGGCTTATGAAGAATGACTGTGGCTCTAGGGTTTGGGGCATGTATGCACTCACTAGAGTGGTGGTTCCTTTGGTTGTGGTGTAGGTGCTCATGGAGCAGCCATGGAGCTAGGATCAGGTGTGTGGCCACGTCTAGAATGACCACAGAGCCAGGGTCTGGAATTCAAGAGTACATGGAGCAGCCATGGTTTGGGGGCTCAGGGTGTGCATGGGGTTGGAGGGTTGGTGGCGCTGGTCCTTGGGTGACATCACAGAAGCTCCCTCTTATGTGTGTTTGGAGAGCTGCACACAGCTTCTTTTTCTCTGGATGCTCTGTGTCAGTGAAGGATTTTACTTACCTCAGTGGTGGGAGTTGCCTGTTTCCTCTGTGGAGTGAGGCACTGGGGTGTGCACGGATGAAAACTATGGAGTCCTTTGTAAAATCTGCAGGGTCAGTGGCTGTCATGGGGGCTGGGGGGCTGAGGTACTGAGTAGCACAGTTGCAAGGGACCCCACAGAGCAGACCACTGGACATCCTCTGTGTGGCTGATCCTGATAACCCCACCCTTCCTTGTTCCTAGCTATCTCCAGATGTCTCATCTGTATAAATCTCCCACCAACATTTTATACGTGTTTATTCTCCCTTTTTTGCTCTACCATGTTGCTTCAGGTTCTTAATTGAACTCTTGAGCCATCCCAGGGCTATTTTTATTCATGGGCAGCTAACTGTTGTTTTTTGTGGGGGAAAAACTGTTATCTCCTACTCTGGCATCTCCTCCAGCCATCATGACTTTTCAATGTTTGTATTAACTCTAGTGGTACTAGCTATTCATTTATTTCTAATTTTAATTTTTGAATTTTATTTTTTTATACAGCAGGTTCTTATTAGTCATCAATTTTATACACATCAGTGTATACATGTCAATCCCAATCGCCCAATTCATCACACCACCATCCCCCACCATGGCTTTCTCCCCTTGGTGTCCATACGTTTGTTCTCTACATCTGTGTCTCAACTTCTGCCCTGCAAACCGGTTCAACTGTACCATTTTTCTAGGTTCCACATACATGCGTTAATATATGATATTTGTTTTTCTCTTTCTGACTTAACTCACTCTGTATGAGAGTCTCTAGATCCATCAATGTCTCAACAAATGACCCAATTTTGTTCCCATTTATGGCTGAGTAATATTCCATTGTATATATGTACCACAATTTCTTTATCCATTCATCTGTCAATGGGCATTTAGGTTGCTTCCATGACCTGGCTATTGTAAATAGAGCTTCAATGAACATTGGGGTGCATGTGTCTTTTTGAATTATGGTTTTCTCTGGGTATATGTCCAGTAGTGGGATTGCTGGATCATTAGGTAATTCTATTTTTAGTTTTTTAAGGAACCTCTATAGTGTTCTCCATAGTGGCTGTATCGATTTACATTCCCACCAACAGCGCAAGAGGGTTCTCTTTTTGCCACACCCCGTCCAGCATTCGTTGTTTGTAGAATTTCTGATGATGCCCATTCTAACTGGTGTGAGGTGATACCTCATTGTAGTTTTGATTTGCATTTCTCTAATAATTATTGATGTTCAGCAGCTTTTCGTGTGCTTCTTGGCAATCTGTATGTCTTCTTTGGAGAAACATCTATTTAGATCTTTGGCCCATTTTTGGATTGGGTTATTTGTTTCTTTAATATTGAGCTGCATGAGCTGTTTATATATTTTGGAGATTAATCCTTTGTCCATTGACTCATTTGCAAATATTTTCTACCATTCTGAGGGTTGTCTTTTTGTCTTGTTTATGGTTTCCTTTGCTGTGCAAAAGCTTTGAAGTTTCATTAGGTCCCATTTGTTTATTTTTGTTTTTATTTCCATTACTCTAGGAGGTGGATCAAAAAAGATCTTGCTGTGATTTATGTCAAAGAGTGTTCTTCCTATGTTTTCCTCTAAGAGATTTATAGCGTCTGGTCTTACATTTAGGTCTCGAATCCATTTTGAGTTTATTTTTGTGTATGGTGTTAGGGAGTGTTCTAATTTAATTCTTTTACATGTAGCTGTCCAGTTTTCACAGCACCACTTATTGAAGAGACTGTCTTTTCTCCATTGTATATCCTTGACTCTTTTGTCATAGATTAGTTGACCATAGGTGCGTGGGTTTGTCTCTGGGCTTTCTATCTTGTTCCATTGATCTATGTTTCTGTTTTTGTGCCAGTACCATATTGTCTTAATTACTGTAGCTTTGTACTATAATCTGAAGTCAGGGAGTCTCATTCCTCCAGCTCCATTCTTTTCCCTCAAGACTGCTTTGGCTATTTGGGGTATTTTGTGTCTCCATAAAATTTTAAGATTTTTTGTTCTACTTCTGCCAAAAATGCCATGGTAATTTGATTGGGATTGCATTGAATCTGTAGATTGCTTTGGGTAATATAGTCATTTTCACAATATTGATTCTTCCAATCCAAGAGCATGGTACATCTCTCCAGCTGTTGGTATTATTATTTTTTTTTGTTTTTTTGTGGTACGTGGGCCTCTCACTGTTGTGGCCTCTCCCATTGTGGAGCACAGGCTCTGGATGCAGAGGCTCAGTGGCCATGGCTCATGGGCCCAGCCGCTCCGTGGCATGTGGGATCTTCCCAGACTGGGGCATGAACCCGTGTCACCTGCATCGGCAGGTGGACCCTCATGTTGGTATTATATTTAATTTCTTTCATCAGTGTCTTATAGTTTTCTGCATACAGGTATTTTGTCTCCCTAGGTAGCTTTGTTCCTAGATATTTTATTCTTTTTGTGGCAGTGGTAATGTTTCCTTAATTTCTTTTTCAGATTTTTCATCATTAGTGTATAGGAATGCAAGAGATTTGTTTGCATTAATTTTCTATCCTTCAGCTTTACCAAATTTATTGATTAGCTCTAATTGTTTTCTGGTAGCATTTTTAGGATTCTCTGTATATAGTATCATGTCATCTGCAAACAGTGACAGTTTTACTTCTTCTTTTCCAACTTGTATTCCTTTTATTTCTTTTTCTTCTCTGATTGCTGTGGCTAGGACTTCCAAAACTATGTTGAATAATACTGGTGAGAGTGGACATCCTTGTCTTGTTCCTGATCTTAGGGGAAATGCTTTCAGGTTTTCACCATTGAGAATGATGTTTGCTGTGGGTTTGTTGTATATGACCTTTATTATGTTGAGGTAGGTTCCCTCTATGCCCACTTTCTGGAGAGTTATTATCATAATGTGTGTTGAATTTTGTCAAAAGCTTTTTCTGCATCTATTGAGATGATCATATCGTTTTTATTCTTCAATTTGTTAATATGGTGTATCACATTGAATGATTTGCGTATATTGAAGAATCATTGCATCCCTGGGGTAAATCCCACTTGATCATGGTGTATGATCCTTTTAATGTGTTGTTGGATTCTGTTTGCTAGTATTTTGTTGAGGATTTTTGCATCTATATTCATCGGTTATATTGGTATGTAATTTTCTTTTTTTGTAGTATCTTTGTCTGGTTTTAGTATCAGGGCTGTGGTGGCCTCATAGCATGAGTTTGGGAGTGTTCCTTCCTCTGAAATTTTTTGGAAGAGTTTGAGAAGGATGGGTGTTAGCTCTTCTCTAAATGTTTGATAGAATTCACCCATGAAGTCATCTAGTCCTGGACTTTTGTTTGTTGGAAGATTTTTAATCCCAGTTGCAATTTCATTACTGGTTATTGGTCTGTTCATATCTTCTATTTCTACCTGGTTCAGTCTTGGAAGGTTATACCTTTCTAAGAATTTGTCCATTTCTTCCAGGTTGTCCATTTTACTGGCATAGAGTTGCTTGCAGTAGTCTCTTAGGATGCTTTGTATTTCTGTGGTGTCTGTTGTAAATTCTCCCTTTTCATTTCTAATTTTATTGATTTGAGTCCTCTCCCTTTTTTTAATTTTTTTTTTTTTTTTTTTTTTGCTGTGTTGGGTCTTCGTTTCTGTGCGAGGGCTTTCTCTAGTTGCGGCGAGCGGGGGCCACTCTTCATCGCGGTGCGCGGGCCTCTCACTGTCCCGGCCTCTCTTGTTGTGGAGCACAGGCTCCAGACACGCAGGCTCAGTAGTTGTGGCTCACGGGCCTAGTTGCTCCCCGGCATGTGGGATCCTCCCAGACCAGGGCTCGAACCTGTGTCCCCTGCATTGGCGGGCAGATTCCCAACCACTGCGCCACCAGGGAAGCCCCCCTCTCCCTTTTTTTCTTGATGAGTCTGGCTAATGGTTTATCAATTTTGTTTACCTTCTCAAAGAACCAGCTTTAAGTTTTATTGATCTTTGCTATTGTTTTCTTTGTTTCTATTTCATTTATTTCTTATTTGATCTTTATGATTTATTTCCTTCTGCTAACTTTGGGTTTTGTTTGTTCTTCTTTCTCTAGTTCCTTTAGCTGTAAGGTTAGATTGTTTATTTGAGATTTTTCTTATTTCATGAGGTAGGCTTGTACTGCTGCAAACTTTCCTCTTAGAACTGCTTTTGCTGCATCCCATAGGTTTTGGATCGTCGTGTTTTTTTGTCATTTGCCTCTAGGTATTTTTTGATTTTCTCTTTGATTTCTTCAGTGATCTCTTGGTTATTTAATAACATATTGTTTAGTTGCCTTCTGTTTTTATTTTTTACGTTTTTTTCTCCCTGTAATTCACTTCTAATCTCATAGTGTTGTGGTCAGATAAGATGCTTGATATGATTTCAGTTTTCTTAAATTTACTGAGGCTTCATTTGTGACCCAAGATGTGATCTATCCTGGAGAATGTTCTGTGTGCACTTGAGAAGAAAGTGTAATCTGCTGTTTTTGGATGGAATGCCCTATAAATATCAATTAAATCTATCTGGTCTATTGTGTCATTTAAAGCTTCTGTTTCCTTATTTATTTTCATTTTGGATGATCTGTCCATTGGTGTAACTGAGGTGATAAAGTCCCACACTATTATTGTGTTACTGTCGATTTTCTCTTATATAGCTGTTAGCAGTTGCCTTATGTATTGAGGTGCTCCTATGTTGGGTGCATATATATTTATAACTGTTATATCTTCTTCTTGGATTGATCCCTTGGTCATTATGTAGTTTCCTTCCCTGTCTCTTGTAACATTCTTTATTTTAAAGTCTATTTTGTCTGATATGAGTATTGCTACTCCAGCTTTGTTTTGATTTCCATTTGCATGGAATATCTTTTTCCATCCCATGACTTTCAGTCTGTATGTGTCCCTAAGTCTGAAGTGGGTCTCTTCTAGACAGCATATATATGGGTCTTGTTTTTGTATCCATTCAGCAAGCCGTTGTCTTTTGGTTAGAGCATTTAACCCATTCCCGTTTAACATAATTATCGATATGTATGTTCTTATAACCATTTTCTTAATTGCTTGGGTTTGTTTTTATAGGTCCTTTTCTTCTCTTGTGTTTCCAACTTAGAGAAGTTCCTTTAGCATTTGTTGCAGAGCTGGTTTGGTGGTGCTGAATTCTCTTAGCTGTTGCTTGTCTGTAAAGCTTTTGATTCCTCCATTGAATCTGAATGAGATCCTTGCTGGGTAGAGTAACCTGGGTTGTAGGTTCTTCCCTTTCATCACTTTAAGATTATCATGCCACTCCCTTCTGGCTTGTAGAGTTTCTGCTGAGAAATCAGCTGTTAACCTTATGGGAGTTCCATTGTATGTTATTTGTAATTTTTCTCTTGCTGCTTTCAATAAATTTTCTTTGTCTTTAATTTTTGCCAATTTAATTACTATGTGTCCTGGCGTGTTTCTCCTTGGGTTTATCCTGTATGGGACTCGCTGCACTTCCTGGACATGGGTGGCTATTCCCTTTCCCAGATGTTTTTGACTATAATCTCTTCAAATATTTTCTCTGTTCCTTTTTCTCTCTCTTCTCCTTCTGGGACCCCTATAATGTGAATATTGTTACATTTAATGTTGTCCATGAGGTCTCTTAGTCTCTCTTCATTTCTTTTCATTCCTTTTTCTTTATTCTGTTCCACAGCAGTGAATTCTACCTTTCTGTCTTCCAGGTCACTTATCTGTTCTTCTGCTTCAGTTATTCTGCTATTGATTCCTTCTAGTGTAGTTTTCATTTCAGTTATTGTATTGTTCATCTCTGTTTGTTTGTTCTTTAATTCTTCTAGGTCTTTGTTAAACATTTCTTGCATCTTCTCGATCTTTACCTCCATTCTTGTTCCATGGTCCTGGATCATCTTCACTATCATTATTCTGAATTCATTTTCTGGAAGTTTGCCTATCTCCACTTCACTTAGTTGTTTTTCTGGGGTTTTATCTTGTCCCTTCATCTTGTACATAGCCCTCTGCCTTTTCATCTTGTCTATCTTTCTGTGAATGTGGTTTTTGTTCCACAGGCTGCAGGATTGTAGTTCTTCTTGCTTCTGCTGTCTGTCCTCTCTATTCTTTTCTGACTGTAAGCATTTAAGAGTTTTCTACTTTTTCTTGATAAGATTTATGAGATTTGGCATCTTTATTAATCCTTTTATAACAACTGACTTTTAAAAATGAAAAACCTTTATTGAAGGTTTCTTTTTCTTTCATTAATGTATTTCTTTTTTTTTCAGAGAAATGCAGTTTATTTATTTTATTCTTATAAATTTATTTCTTTTTTTTCTCAGAGATTTTTTTTATTATTATTTATAAATTTTTTTTATTAGTTTCTGCTTTATAACAAAGTGAATCAGTCATACATATACATCCGCATTTCTCTCTGATTCTTTTTCAGTTAGTGTCTTATTTCAGGTAACCTATTGAATTGGGTGATTATTATAAGAGATATTTACCCTTTACCATTTTCTCATGTATATGTTTAAAGTTATAAAATTCCCATTGAGAAACATTGCCTTAGCTGCATCATACAATGTCCTTTGCAGAGGACATTTTTATTAACAATCAAATCAAATAATTTTTATTATTTTGACCACTCGTGAAAATGGTCCCTGGTGGCCCACTTGTTAAGATTCTGCCTTACAATGCAGGGAACGAGGGTTTGATCCCTGGTCAGTGAACTAAGATCCCACATGCTGCAGGGAAACTAAGCCTGCGTGCCACAACTACTGAACCCAGGTGCTCTGGAATCCATGCTCCACAACTAAAGAGAAGCCCATGTGCTGTAGCAAAGAGCCCACACACTGCAATGAAATATCTCACATGCTGCAGTGAAGACCCATGTGGCACAACTAAGACCTGATGCAGCCAAATAATAAAATAAAATTTAAAAAATTTGAAAAATTTTCATTGGATTTATTTTTTTCTTTGAACCATTAGTAATATAGAAATGTGCTAATTGAAATTTCAATATATCAGTAACTTTCTATCTAACATTTGTTATTGATTTCTGGAAATCCCAGACTATCATCAAAAAATATTATCCTAAATGATTTTAAGTCTTTGAAATTATTGAGATAAGATTTGGGTTCAGTGTGTCATCAATCAACAGGTACTTGAAAAGAATGTGCCATCTAGTTTGGACGGTCTTGGCTTTCTATATATGCCAACTAGCTCAACTTTATTATGTTGGTCAAAACTTTCCAATTCTTGCTGACTTTTCTTTCTTTACATACAGAGACACCTAGTGTTCCAAAATATTAGTGCATTGGCTCAGATTGTTAACACTGGATGTTGAAGGGAGATCAGTTAGACAGTTCAATTACTTATTAATGACATTTCACCATTTCTTTAAAAATAGCCAAAACATTCTGGTGGGGAAGAGGGCCACAAAATGCACTAGGACATATTTTAAAAGTATTTACTCTTATGAAATTTTAAAAACTTCTTCTCTCTGGATGCAAAATATTGATTAATTCCTTTGATTCTTGCTCTGTGGCCTTTACATGCATGCATGCATTTAACGTCCCACCTTCTATGACTGAGAATTTCCTCTTTTTTGAACCTATAAAGGAAGTATTGTGGCTCAAACACTGTGTGTGTGTGTGCATGTACCTCAGCAGATACTGAGTTCAAACAATGTGTTTAGCTTGTATGATTTATTAAAGAAAATGGAAAGTAATTTTGTAAGAAAAGTTATAAAATTTTTACTTGCTTCTTTTTGCAGAAACATTATCAACCAATATTCCCTCAATAAGCGTTTAATGCAAATATTCTGTTGAAGTATAACATATATCAAAAACCGCATAAATAATAAATATATAGCTTGAAAAATTGTCAAATTACTTTACTGCAATTAGATAATTAAAGAGAATTATCAGCCCCATCATGCCCTCTTCCAGTCACTAAAATTCTCATCAAGTTCTATCCTGTTTTCTAACACCAGAGATTGAATTTGACTATTTTTTTAACTTTACAATTATGGAATTTCAAATTATGTGTTTGTATCTAGCTTCTTTCACTCATCTTTATATTTGTGAGATATATACATGTCATTGAATAGAGTTGTAGTTTATTCTATCTTATTGTTATGTACCACACCTTTTTATGGATATACCAAATTTTTAACATTCTACTGTTGAAGAACATTTAATTTTTCTCCAGTTTAGGCAGTTAAACTAGTGCTCTATGAACATTCTAATACACAGTGGAAATATTACCTAGCAGAACATTTTGGTTCTTCTTTTTTTTTTTTTTTTTTGCGGTACATGGGCCTCTCACTGCTGTGGCCTCTCCTGTTGTGGAGCACAGGCTCCAGATGCACAGGCTTAGTGGCCATGGCTCACGGGCCCAGCTGCTCCACGGATTGTGGGATCCTCCTAGACCAGGGCACAAACCCGTGTCCCCTGCATCGGCAGGCGGACTCCCAACCAGTGCGCCACCAGGGAAGCCCATTTTGGTTCTTTTGGTTATATGCTGGGGTTGTTGCACCATAAGGTAAGAATATCTTCAGTAATTAAACAAGGTTCCAAAGTAAGTATGTCAATTTAAATACTCACCAGATGTTTATGGATCTGTCAGTTGCCTCATTTCTACTCCAACCTTTGGCAGCTCTGACTTTTTAATTTTAACCATTTGGAAAATGTGTGATTACATGGTGGAACAATTTGCATTGACCTTTTTTTATATGTTTACCACCATTCCAGTATCCATTTCTCTGATGTTTTTACTGGACAATCTTCATTTTTCTTATTGATTTTTAAGAGTATTTGAAATAGTCTGCACATTTTTTGGTATATGTATAATAATTATAGTCTGTCACAGTATGTCTTGATTTCTCACTTTCTTAATGTTTTTGATGAGCAGGAGTTATTAATTTTAATGTTATACAATGTATCAATATTTTGTCTTGATAGTAATGTTTTTGTGCTCTTGTAAATAAATATTTGACAAATCCCAATGCCACGAAGATATTTCCCAAAGTTTTCTTTTGGAGTATGAAAGATATATACTTGTAATATATATGACAGTAAGGCACAAAGGTAGATAAAGTAGAGTATGCTGTGTTTTACCACAATTAGATTGATACAAACCTAAAGAAGTTTGGGATAATTAAGGCTATATCTAATAATCCCTAGAGCCACCTCTGGTAAAATGTCCTTTGAAATAGAGTTAAAAATCAACATAAGCTTTAATAGAACTCAGTAGAATATCTGTTTAACACAATATAAGAGGTAAAGGAGGAGAAAGGAACAACAATAACAAAAAGATATAAAAATATAGAAAACAGTAAAATTGCAGGTATAAATCCAAGAGTATCAATAATTACATTTAATCAAAAGGCATAAATGGTTACCTTAGATGAAAAAGCAAGTCTGAAATATATGCTGTCAGGAATTGCTGGCAAGATGGCAGAGTAGGACATGAGCTCATCCTTTCTTAGAAAAACACCAAAATCATAACTACCTGCTGAACAACCATTGACAAAAAAAAAAAAGCTGGAATCTACCCCAAAATACCCTACATCCAAAGACAAAGAAGCCACAAAGAGATGGTAGGAGGGGTGCAATCACAATAAAATCAAATCCCATACCCGCTGGGTGGGTGTCCCACAATCTAGAAAATAATTATACCACAGAAGTTCTCCCAGAGGAGTAAAAGTCCTGAGCCTCACATCAGGCTTCGCAGGTGAGGGTCTGGCAATGGAAGGAGGAGCCTCCAGACAATCTGGCTTTGAAGGCCAACAGAGTTTTATGGGAATTCCACAGGACTGGGGGAAAGAGAAACTCTACTCTTGGATGGTTCACAAAAGGTCCAATGCACACCAGGATACAGGGAAAACAGCATTGACCTCCTAAGAGACTGGACCAGACCTACCTGATAGTATTGGAAGGTCTTCTGCAGAGGAAGGGGGTGGCAGTGGCTCACTTCAGGGACAAGAACACTGGAAGTAGCAGTTTTGGCGAGTACTCATTGGCATGAGCCCTCTCAGAGGCCACCAATTCCCCACCCACCACAAGATCTAGACCCACCCAACATCCTGTAGGCTCTAGTGCTCAGACACCTCAGGCCATACAACCAACAGTGCTGGAACACAGTCCCACCCATCATCAGACAGGCTGCTTAAAGTCTTCCTGAGCATGGCCCTTCCCAAGAGAGGGACAAGACCCAGCTCCAACCACCAGTGGGCAGGAACCAGACCCTCCCAACAGGAACCCTGCAAAAGGCTCTTAGACAGCCTCATCCACCTGCAGGCAGACAGCAGAAGCAAGAAGAAATACAACTCTGCAGCCTACAGAATGGAAACCTCAATCACTGAAAGGTCATATTCCTCTGCTGTATCATCTTGTCCACAATCATTTGTAGACAAGATGATACAGCAAGGGAATATACCCCAGATGAAGAAACAAAATAAAACCCCAGAAGAACAACTAGGTGAAGTGGAGATAGGCAATCTACCAGAAAATAATTCAGAGAAATGATAGTGAAGATGATGAAGACCTTGGAGAAAGAATGGGGGCACAGATTAAGAAGATACAAGAAATGTTTAACAAAGACCTAGAAGAACTAAAGAAAAGACAGAGATGAACAATACAATAACTGAAATAAAAAAACTACAGTAGTAGGAATCAATAGCAGAGTAACTGAGACAGAAGAAGGGATAAATGAGCTGGAAGAAAGAATGCTGGAATTCGCTGCCCCAGAGGAGAATAAAGAAAAAAGAATGAAAACAAATGAAGATAGTCTAAGAGACCTCTGGGACAACATTAAATGCACCAACATTTGGATTATAGGGGTCCCAGGAAGACAAGAGAGAGAGAGAGGAGCTAAGTAAATATTTGATGAGATAATAGCTGAAAATTTCCATAACATGGGAAAGGAAACAGTCACCCAAGTCCAGGAAGCCAAGTCCAGGAAGCACAAAAAGTCCCAGGCAGGATAAACCCAAGGAAGAACATGCCGAGACACATAAAAATCAAATTGACAATAATTAAAAACAAAGAAAAATAGTAAAACAACAAGGGAAAAGCAACAAATAACATACAATGGAACTCCCATAAGGTTATCAGCAGATTTCTCAGTAGAAACTCTGCAGGCAAGAAGGGAGTGGCACATTATATTTAAAGTGATGAAAAGGAAGAAACTACAACCAAGAATACTCTACCCAGCAAGGCTCTCATTCAGATTCAACAGAGAAAGTAAAAGCTTTACAGACAAGCAAAAGCTAAGAGAATTCAGCACCACCAGATCAGCATTGCAACAAATGTTAAAGGAACTTCTCTAAGCAGAAAAGAAAAGGCCACTACAAGAAACAAGAAAATTACTAATGGAAAACCTCTCTGGTACAGGCAAACATAAAGTAAAGGTAGGAAATTATCTGCACACAAATATGGTATCAAAACCAGGAACTGTGAGAAATTAGAGCACAAATGCAGGATATTGGAAATGCATTTGAAATGAAAAGACCAGCAACTTAAAACAATCATATATATATATATCTATATATCTATATATATATATATATATGTATGTATGTATGTATATTGCTATATCAAAACCTCATGGTAATCATGAACTGAAAATCTCCAGTAGATACACACACAAAAAAGAAAAAGGAATCCAAACACAACACTAAAGTTAGTCATCAAATCACAACAGAAGAGGACAAAAGAGAAAGGGAAGAAAATTGTCTACAAAAACAAATCCAAAACAATTAAGAAAATGGCAATAGGAACATAAAAATTGATAATTACCTTAAATGTAAATGGATTAAATGTTCCAACCAAAAGATGTAGACTGGCTGAATGGATACAAAAACAACACCCATATATACGCTGTCTACAAGAGACCCACTTCAGATCTAAGGACACATAGTGACTGAAAGTGAGGTGATGGAAAAATGTATTCCATGCAAAAGAAAAAGTCTCAAATAAACAACCTAACTTTACACCTAAAATTACTAGAGAAAGAAGAACAAACAAAACACAAAGTTAGTAGAAGGAAAGAAATCATAAAGATCAGAGCAGAAATAAATGAAACAGAAATGAAGAAAACAATAGAAAGATCAATGAAATTAAAAGCTTGTTCTTTGAAAAGATAAACAAAACTGATAAACATTTAGCCAGACTCATCAAGAAAAAAAGGAGGCAGGCTCAAATCAATAAAATTATAAATGGGCGCTTCCCTGGTGGTACAGTGGTTAAGAGTCCGCCTACCAATGCAGGGGACCTGGATTTGAGCCCTGGTCTGGGAAGATCCCTCATGCTGTGGAGCAACTAGGCCCATGCATCACAACTACTGAGCCTGTGCTCTACAGTCCACGAGCCACAACTACTGAGCCCGAGTGTCACAACTGCTGAAGCCCACAAGCCTAGAGCCCATGCTCTGCAACAAGAAAAGCCACCCAAAGAGAAGCCCATGCACCACAACGAAGAGTAGCACCTGCTTGCTGCAACTAGAGAAAAGCCTGCATGCAGCAACAAAGACCAAATTCAGACAAAAATAATAAATGAATAAATTTTAAAAAAATTAGAAATGAAGAAGTAAAACTTACAGTGGACACCACAGAAACACAAAGGATCATAAGAGACTACTACAAGCAACTATATGCCAATAAAATGGACAACCTGGAAGAAATGGACAATTTCTTAGAAAGGAACAATCTCCCAAGACTGAACCAGGAAGAAATAGAAAATATGAACAGACCAATCATAAGTACTGAAATTGAAACTGTGATTTAATAACTCCCAACACACAAAAGTCCAGAACCAGATGGCCTCACAGGTGAATTCTATCAAACATTTAGAGAACAGTGAACACCTATCCTTATGAAACTCTTCCAAAAAATTGCAGAGGAAGGATTACTCACAAACTCATTCTATGGGGCAACCATCATCCGGATACCAAAACCAGATAAAGTTACTACAAAAAAAGATAATTACAGGCCAATATCACTGAAGAATATAGACACAAAAATCCCCAACAAAATACTTGCAATATGAATCCAACAACACATTAAAAGGATCACACACCATGATCAAGTCAGATTTATCCCGGGGACACAAGGATTTTTCAATATCCGCAAATCAATCAGTGTGACACAACATGTCAACAAATTGAATAATAAAAAAAACCATATGATCATCTCAATAGATGCACAAAATGCTTTTGACAAAATTCAACACACATTTATGATAAAAACTCTCCAAAAAGTTGGCAAAGAGGGAACATACCTCAACATAATAAAGGCCATATATGACAAACCTACAGCTAATATCATTCTCAATGGTGAAAAACTGAAAGCATTTCCTCTAAGATCAGGAAAAGACAAGGACGTCCACTATCACCACATTTCTTCAACATAGTTTTGGAAGTCTTAGCCATGGCAATCAGAGAAGAAAAAGAAAAAGAAAAAAAAAGGAATCCAAATTGGAAAAGAAGAAGTAAAAGGATCACTGTTTGCAGATGACATGATACTATACATAGAAAATCCTAAAGATGCTACCAGAAAACTACTAGAGCTCACCAATGAATTCAGTAAAGTTGCGGGTTACAAAATTCATACACAGAAATCTGTTGCACTTCTACACACTAAAAATGAAAAATCAGAAAGAGAAATTAAAGAAACAATCTTATTTCCCATCACATAAAAGAGAATAAAATATCTAAGTGTATACCAGCTTAAGGAGGCAAAAGACATGTCCTCTGAAAACTATGAGACATGGAAGAAAGAAATTGAAGATGACACAAACAGATGGAAAGATATACCATGTTCTTCGATTGGAAGAATCAATACTGTCAAAATGACTAGACTACCCAAGGCAATATACAGATTCAGTGCAATCCCTATCAAATTACCGATGGCATTTTTCATAGAACTAGAACAAAAAAGAATCTTAAAGTTTGTAAGGAGACACAACAGACTCCAAATAGCCAAAGCTATCTTGAGAAAGAAAAATGGAGCTGGAGGAATGAGGCTCCCTGACTTCAGACTATACTATAGAGTTATAGTCATCAAAACAGTATGGTACTAGCACAAAAACAGAAATATAGATCAATGGACCAGGATAAAAAGCCCAGAAATAAACCCACACACCTATGGTCAATTAGCCTATGACAAAGGAGGCAAGACTATACAATGGAGGAAAGACAGTCTCTTTAATAAATGGTGCTGAGAAAACTGGACAGCTACAAGTAAAAAAAAGAAATCAGAGCATTCTTTAACACCATACACAAAAATAAACTCAAAATGGATTCGAGGTCTAAATGTAAGGCCAGACACTATAAAACTCTTAGAGGAAAACATAGGCAGAACACTCTTTGACATAAATCGCAGGAATATATTTCTAAGCCATCTCCTAAAGTAATGGAAATAAGAACAAAAATAAACAAAAGGGGTCTAATTAAACTCAAAAGCATATGCACAGCCAAGAAACCATAGACAAAACAACAAGAATGGAAGGAAATATTTGCAAATGATGCGACCAACAAGGGATTAATCTCCAAAGTTTACAAACAGCTCATGTGGCTCTATATCAAAAAAACCCAAACAACCCAATCAAAAAATGGGCAGAAGACCTAAATAGACATTTCTCCAAAGAAGACATATGGATGGCCAAAAGGCACATGAAAAGATGCTCAACATCGGTAATCATTAGAGAAATGCAAATCAAAAGTACAATGATCTATCACCTCACACCAGTTAGAATGGCCATCATCAAAAATCTATATACAATAAAGGCTAGAGAGGGTGTGGAGAAAATGGAAACCTTGTACACTGTTGGTGGGAGTGTAAATTGGTACAGCTACTATGGGGAACAATATGGAGGTTCCTTAAAAAACTAAAAATAGAGCTACCATATGATCTGGCAATCCCACTCCTGGGCACACATCCAGAAAAAAACATGGTTCAAAAGGATACATGCATCCCAATGTTCATTTCAGTGCTGTTTACAATAGCCAAGGCATGGAAGCAACCTAAATATTCATCAACAGATGAATGGATAAAGAAGATGTGGTACATATATATAATGGAATATTACTCAGCCATAGAAAAGAACAAAATAATGCCATTTGCAGCAACATGGATGGACCTAGAGATTCTCATACTGAGTGAAGAAAGTCAGACAGAGAAATACAAATATCATATGATATGGCTTATATGTGGAATCTTAAAACAATGATACAAACGAACTTATTTGTAAAACAGAAACAGGCTCACAGACTAAGAGAATGAATTTATATTTATCAGGAGGGCAGGATGGGGTGAGGGATAGATTGGGAATTAGGGATTGACACATACATACTGCTATATTTAAAATTGATATCCAACAAGTACCTACTGTGTAGCACAGGGAACTCTGCTCAATATTCTGGGAAATATATTATTTTTCAAATTCATTTCTTAAATGGGAAAAGAATTTGAAAAATAATATATACATGTATATGTATAACATGTATATATATACATGTATATATATGTATACATATGTATGTATAACATGTAATATATACATGTATATGTATATGTATAATCACTGTGCTCTACACCTGAAACTAACACAGCAATGTTAATGGCTCTAATATAAAATAAAATTCAAAAAATAAGTAAAATATATGCTGTCTGCAAAATGCAACTTTTGGATTCAGAAATAAAAATAGGTTTAAAGTAAAAGGATGGAAAATATATTCCATGCAAACAGTAACCATGAAAGAACTGGGAAACTATATTAATATCAGACAAAGTATATTTAAGAGACTTTATGTTGCTGGAGACAAAGAGAAACATTTCATAATGATAAATGATTACAGATCAGAAAGATATAATAATTATTATACATACCTAAATAACAGAGTCCCCAAATTCATGTAGTAAAACTGGCATCACTGAAAGGGGAAATGGACACTTGATCACATAGTTGGAGATTTTAATATCATCCCCCCAGGAATTGATAGCAGAATAAACATAAGATTGGTAAGAATATAGATGTGAACAATCAACCAACCTGATGTGACATTTAGCACATTCTTTTTAGAATCATATGGAACATTCTTGGGGGAAAAAAAAACATATAGTAGGCCATAAAACAACTCTCCATATACCTAAAGGGATAAATCATGCAATGTGTTTTCTCTTATGAAGACCAAAGTACGTTCTCTCACAGCATAATTACATTAAAATTGGTGATTTGAATTTATTTAAGAAATTATAAAATATTTGACCATTTATGACAGTTTGGTCAATAACAAATTACAAGAAAAATTAGAAAACATCTTGAATGCAATTAAAATGAAGAAAAAAAATATATACACACACACACACACACACACACATATGCTAACAAATTGGACAATGTAGAAGAAATGGACTAATTTCTAGAAATGTACAACCCGTCAAGACTGAAACAAGAAGAAACCGACCATTTGAACAGACTGATCACTAGAAGTGAAATTGAATTTATAATAATAATAATATAAAAAAATTTCCAGCGAACAAGTCCAGATGAGACTGGTGTCTACATAAAATCCAGCCCTCCCACCAAAGACACTGGACACATACAGTTTGCATAGGGACACTCCCACATAAGAACACCCCTTTAAGACCATAATAGGTAACTATTTCACCTAAATTCGTAGAGGCAGAGAAAGTTAAGTAAATGAGAAAGCAGAAGAACTACTTTCAATAGAAAGATCAAGAGAAAACCCCTGAAAAAAATAGTGAAAGAGAAATGAACAGTTTCCCAGAAATAAATCCTAACATGCACAGTAAACTAATATTTGAAGGGAGGCAAGAATACTCAATGGGAAAGGATAGTCTCTTCAGTAAATGGTATTGAGAAAAAGTAACCATATGCAAATAAATGAAATTGGGCACATATATTACACCTCTCACAAAAATGAACTTGTAATGAATTAAAGATTTAAATGTTAGACCTGAAACTGTGAAACTCCTAGAAGAAAACATAGGAAAAAGTTCCTTGATGTTGGTCTTGGCAAATATTTTCTGAATATGACACCAAGAGCACAAGAAACAGAAGTAAAAATAAATAAGTAGGACCACATCAAACTAAAAATTTCTGCACAACAAAAGAAACAACAATATGAAAAGGCAACTTATGGAATAGGAGAAAATATTTGTAAATAATATATATGATAAGGGATTAATATCCAAAATACACAAAGAACTTATAAAACTGAATAGCATAAAAAAACAGCCCAATGGAAAAATGGGCAAAGGAACTGAATAAACATTTCTCCAAAGAAGATGTACAAATATCCAACAAGTACATGAGAAAGTGCTCAACATCACTAATCATTAGGGAAAAGCAATCAAAACCATAATGAAATATCACCTTACCCCTGTTAGAATGGCCATCACCAAAAATACAAGAGATAACTACTGTTGGCAAGAATGTGGATAAATGGAAACACTTGTGCTCTCTTGATGGGTATGTAAATTGGTTCAGCCACTATGAAAACCAGCATTGAGACTCCTCAAAAAGTTAAACTAGAGCTACAATATGATCCAGCAATCCCATTTCTGGGTATATATCCAAAAGAAATGAAAGCAGGATCCTAAAGAGATACATGCACCTCTATGTTCATTGCAGCAGTATTTACAATAGCCAATATATGGAAACAACTAAAGTGCCCATCACCAAATGAATGAATAAAGAAGATGTGGTGTATATACGTACAATGGATTATTATTCAGCCATGAGAAAGAAGCAAATACTGCCCATTGTGACATTGTGGATGAGCCTTGAGACATTATGCTAAGTGAAGTAAGTCAGACAGATAAAAACAAATACTGTATGATGTCACTTTTTAAAAATGTGAAATCTAAAAAAAAGAAACAACAACTCAAAAGCAGAAGGTAGAGTGGTGGTTATCAGGGGATAGGGGTGGAGGAAATAGGGAGATATTGGTTAAAGGGTAAAATTTCCAGTAATAAGATGAACAGATCCTCAGATCTAATGTACAGCACGGTGATTATGAATAATACCATATTATATATTTGAAAGTTGCTGAGAGAGTATATCTTAAATGTTTTCAGGAAAAAAAAGAAATGGTAATTATATGGTGGAATGGAGGTTTTTGTTAATTCTATGGTGGTAATCATTTGCAGTATATAAGTGTATCAAATCACCACATTGTACATCTTAAATATTGTGTGTCAATTACATCTCAATAAAACTGGAAAATAATAAAAATGCAGAAAAGGTAATATTTATTGTATAAGAAAATGAAAATAAAATCTATGAAATTAATAAAGTTTCCTGAAATCTGTTTGGGTTGGGAGAAAGTCTAAAAGCAGATACACACTTCTAATTATAGAAGTAGTATTTTGTATGTTTGAGAGAGGAGATAATGGGGTAGATAGTGGTTATTAAATTATCTTACATTTAATTTCTCTATCTTTACTTTATAGTTTAAGTGACTCTAATCGTCAAATATTAAAAGTTGTATACTAGAGCAAAGTTTAAAAAAGGAAATGATCTCAATATGATAAAGGCCACAGGGGTAAAGCTCACAGTTAATATCATACTCAAAGATGAAAAACTGAAAGATTTTCCTCTATGAAGAGGAATAAGGCAAGGGTTTCCACTATTGTCACTTTTTCCACAATGTATGGGAAGTTGTAACCAGAGCAATTAGGAAAGAAATAGAAATAAAATATATCTAAATTGGAAAGGAAAGTATAAGCTTCTCCTTTTTACAAATGACATGATCTTATATATAGAAAACCCTAAAGAATCCACCAAAACACTGTAGAGCTCATAAACACACTTGGTACGGTTGCAGGATATAAAATCAACATACAAAAATCAATTATATTTCCATACACTAAAAACAAACTCTCTGGAAAGGAAATTTTAAAAAGTAATACCATTTACAGTAGCAACAAAAACAGTAAAATGTTTAGACATCAACTTAATTAAGGAAGTGAAAGACTTTACACTGAAAAATATAAAACATAAATAAAACAAAGAAAATATAAGTAGATAGAGAGACATCCTGTATTCATGGATTGGAAGACTTAATATTGTAAATTGTCCACATTACCCAAAGTGATCTACAAATTCAATGCAACTCCTGTTAAAATGTCAATGGATTTTTTTTTTTACAGAAATAGAAAAATAGTCTAAAATTCTTATACCTCAAACAAGTCTGAATAACCAAAAATTTATGGGAAAGAACAAAGCTAGAGGCAACACTCTTCCTGATTTCAAGTTATATTACAAAGTTATGGTAATTAAAACAGCATGGTACTTGCAGAAAGACAGATACAAAGACAAAGGGAAGAATAGAGAGCCAGGAAATATACCTATGTGTATACAGTCAACTGATCTTCAACAAGCGTGCCAACAATACTCAATGAGAAAAAGACAGTCTTTTTAACAAATGATGTTGGGTAATTGCATAATCACATGCAAAAGAATAAAACAGTACCCTTATTTTACACCATACACAAAAATAACACAAAACACATCAAAGACTTAAACATAAGATCTGAAACTGTAAAATTCCTAGAATAAAACATAAGGGAAAAGCTTTGTGGCATTGGACTTGGCAATGATTTCTAGGATATGGCACCAAATGTGCAGACAACAAAAATAAAAATAGACAAATGGGACTACATCAAAGTAAAAACAAAAACACACAAAGAAACAAAACAACAACAAAAAACTTTTGTATAGGAAAGGAAACTAGTAATGGAAAAGAAAAAAACAACTCCCAAATGGGAGAAAATATTTGCAAACCATATATCTGATAAGGGGTTAAACCCCAGATATATGAGGAACTACAGCTCAATTAATAACCTGGTTAAAAAATGGACAAAGGACTTGAATAGACATTTCTCCAGAGAAGACATACAAATGACCAATGGGTGTATTAAAAAGTACTTAACATCACTACTTATCAGGTAATGCAAATCAAAACTACAGTGAGATATCACCTTACACATATCAGAATGGCAAGTACCAAGCAACAACAACCAAAAAGAGATAACAAGTTTATGAAGAAGTGGAAAAACTGGAATCATTTTACACTTTGGAGGGGAATGTAAAATGGTATGGAGGTTCATTAAACAGGATAAAGATAGCATTACCATATGATCCAACAAACTCACTTCTGGGTATTTATCAAAAAGAATTGAAATCAGGGTCTCTATGAGATATTTGGACTCACGTTCACTGCTGTACTATTCACAATAGCCAAGATGTGGAAAAAAACTGAATGTCCATCAAAGAATTAATGCATACAGAAAATGTGGTAAATATATTCAGTGGGATATTTTTAATGTTAAAAAGGAAATAAATCATGCCATGTGTGACAACATGGAAGAATGTCTAGGACATTATGCTAAGTGAAATAAGTCAGTCACAGTAAAACAAATACTGCATGATGCCATTTATTATGAGGTGTATAAAATATTCAAACAAGTAGAAGCACAAAGTAAATTAGTGGTTGCCAGAGGCTTGGGGAGGGGAAAATTGGTAGCTGCAATTCAACAGGGATGAAATTTCAGTTATGCAAGATGATTATATTCTACAGATCTGCTGTACAATATGGCACCTATAATTAACTATATTATATTGTACACATAAAAACTTTTTTAGTGTAGATCTCATATTAAGTGTTCTTACTGCAATGAAAAAAGGTTTCAAAGCCTCAAACTCTAAATTTAAAGATTAAAGTTAATATCTTAAAGCTCAAAAAGATAGTTACAAATGTTGAACCAATAGTTATAGGTAAAATAATGGGCTTAATAATGAAAATTAATATTATTTTCCAATAACAAGAAATATTTAATAAACATGACCATAAGATGGTAAGCCTCAAGCAAGACTCATCATATTTCACCTGAATGAATTTAATCAGTCAGAATTAGGCAAGAAAAGAATTAGAAAATGATAATGTGAGTATCCTAGGTTCCTAGAAATTAAACATGGCTAAGAGAAAAAGTTACACAGAAATTTTAAAATGCTCTGAACAGAACAATAAGGAAAGTATGTTGTAGAAACCTTGGTTAAAAAGCTAATGCAGAGAGGACCTGCAAGATGGTGGAGGAGTAAGAGATGGAGAACACCTTCCTCCCAACAATTACATCAAAAATACATCTACATGTGGAACAACTCCTACAGAACACCTACTGAATGCTGGCAGAAGACCTCAGACTTCCCAAAGGGCAAGAAACTCCTCACGTACCTGGGTAGGGTAAAAGCAAAAGAAAAAACAGAAACAAAAGAATAGGGACAGGACCTGCACCTCTGGGACAGAGCTGTGAAAGAGGAAAAATTTGCACACACTAGGGAGACCCTTCACTGGTGGAGACAGGGGGTGGGTGGAGAAGGAAGCTTCGGAGCCATGGAGGAGAGGACAGCAGCAGGGGTGCAGAGGGCAAAGTGGAAAGATTCCCACACAGAGGATCGGTGCCGACCAGCACTCACCAGCCTGAGAGGCTTGTCTGCTCACCCGCTGGGGCGAGTGGGGGCTGGGAGCTGAGGCTCAAGCTTTGGAGGTCAGATCCCAGGGAGAGGACTGAGGTTGACTGTGTGAACAGAGCCTGAGGGGGGCTAGTGCACAATAGTTAACCAAGAGGGAATCCGGGAAAAACTCTGGAACTGCCTAAGAGTCAAGAGACCATTGGTTTGGGGTGCGGGAGGAGAGGAGATTCAGAGTACCACCTAAACTAGCTCCAGAGACAGGTACAAGCTGCGGCTGTCAGCACGGACACCAGAGACGGTCATGAAATGCTAACACTGTTGCTGCAGCCACCAAGAATCCTGTGTGCAAGCACAGGTCACTTATCCACACCTCCCTTCCCAGGAGCCTGTGCAGCCCGCCACTGCCAGGTTCCCGTGATCCAGGGACAACTTCCCTGGGAGAACACATGGCATGCCTCAGGCTGTTGCAATGTCATGCTGGCCTCTGTGGCCACAGGCTTGCCCTGCATTATGTACACCTCGTTCCCCCCAGACTGAGTGAACCAGAGCCCACTAATCAGCCACTCCTTTAACTCTCTCCTTTCAGGGTGAAGAACAGATGCCAGAGGGTGGCCTACATACAGAGGCTGGGACAAATCCTAAGCTGAACCCCAGAAGCTGTGTGAACAAAGAAGAGAAAGGGAAATATTTCCATGCAACCTCAGGAGCAGTGGATTAAATCTCCACAATCTACTTGATGTACCCTGTATCTGTGGAATACCTAAATACTCAATGAATCATCCCAAAACTGAGGCAGTGGACTTTGGGAGCAACAGTAGGCTTGGAGTATGCTGTATGCGACTGACCAGTTTCTGATTTTTATATTTATCTTAGTTTAGGTTTTAGTGCTTCTTATCATTGTTGGATTTGTGTATTGGTTTAGTTGTGATCTTTTTTTAAAATTACTTTAATTTTTTTAATTTTAAAAATATATTTTTAATTTTTTATTTTAATAACTTTATTTTATTTTATTTTATTTTATTTATTTCTTATTTTTTTTCCTCCCTCCTCTTCTGAGCCATGTGGCTGACAGGGTCTTGGTGCTCCAACTGGGTGTCAGGCCTGAGCCTCTGAGGTGGGAGAGCCAAGTTCAGGACATTGGACCACCAGACACCTTCCAGCCCCATGTAATATCAATTGCTGAGAGCTCTCCCAGAGATCTCCATCTCAACACAAAGACCCAGCTCCACTCAAGGACCAGCAAGCTACAGTGTTGGACACCCCATGCCAAACAACTAGCAAGACAGGAACACAACCCACCCATTAGCAGAGAGGCAGCCTAAAATCATAATAAGTTCACAGACACCCCAAAACACACCACCAGACATGGTCCTGCCCACCAGAAAGACACGATACAGCCTCATCCACCAGAACACAGGCACCAGTCCCTTCCACCAGGAAGCATACACAACCCACTGAACCAACCACACCCAATGGGAGCAGACACCAAAAACAATGGGAAGTACGAACTTGCAGCCAACAAAAAGGAGACACCAAACACAGTAAGTTAAACAAAATGAGAAGACAGAGAAATATGCAGCAGATGAAGGAGCAAGGTAAAAACCCACCACACGAAACAAGAGAAAAGGAAATAGGCAGTCTACCTGAAAAAGAATTCAGAGTAATGATAGTAAAGATGATCAATCCATACATACATATATATAATTATATTTATATTTTGAAGTAACTTGCTTTTTTTCACTTAACAATTTATAGTGAAGTTTTTCATGGCATTAAATATTCTTCTATATTATTATTTTTAATTGCTGCCTAGTACTATATCATATTAACTTGCCATAATTTATCATACCAAACTTTTGATTGTTTATAGTTTTCAACACTGTTAATATGATTGCAGTGGTAATCTTTATACCTTGAAGTATGAACTTCTATTTATATAACTGCCTAAAAATTAAATTCCTGGGTTAATAAGAAAAAAAAATGACCCCAAATCTTGGCAATAGAATGGAGAAAATACAAGAAATGTTTAACAGGGACCTAGAAAAACTAAAGACCAAACAAACAATGATGAACAACAAAATAAATGAAATTAAAAATTCTCTAGAAGGAATCAATAGCAGAATAACTGAGGCAGAAGAATGGATAAGTGACCTGGAAGATAAAAGAGTGGAAATAACTACCTCAGTTCAGAAGAAAGAAAGAAGAATGAAAAGAATTGAGGACAGTCTCAGAGACTTCTGGGACAACATTAAATGCACCAACATTCAAATTTTAGGGGTCCAAGAAGACGAAGAGAAAAAGAAAGAGATTGATAAAATATTTGAGGAGATTATAGTTGAAAACATCCCTAACATAGAAACGGAAGTAGTCAGTGAAGTCCAGGAACCACAGAGAGTCTCGTATAGGACAAATGCAGGAAGAAAAATGCAAAGACACATATTAATCAAACTATCAAAAATTAAACACAAAGAAAAAATATTGAAAGCAGCAAGAGAAAAGCAACAAATAACATAAAAGGGAATCCCCATAATGTGAACAGCTGATTTCTCAGCAGAAACTCTACAAGCCAGAAGGGAGTGGCAGGACATATTTAAAGTGATGAAAGGGAAAAACCTACAACCAGGATTACTCTACCCAGTAAGGGTCTCATTCAGCTTCGATGGAGAAATTAAAAACTTAACAAACAAGCAAAATCTAAGAGAATTCAGCACCAACAAACAACCTCTACAACAAATGCTAAAGGAACTTCTCTGGGCAGGAAACACAAGAGAAGGAAAAGACCTACAATAATAAACCCAAAACAGTTAGGAAAATGGTAATAGGAACATACGTATCAATAATTACCTTAAATGTAATTGGATCAAATGCTCCAACCAAAAGACATAGATTGGCTGAATGGATACAAAAAGAAGACCCGTATACATGCTGTCTACAAGAGACCCACTTCAAACCTAGGGACACCTACAGACTGAAGGTGAGGGGATGGAAAAAGCTATTCCATGCAAATGGAAATCAAAAGAAAGCTGGAGTAGCAATTCTCATATCAGACAAAATAGACTTTAAAACAAAGACTATTACAAGAGACAAAGAAGGACACTATATAATGATCAAGGGATCAATCCAAGAAGAAGATATAACGATGGTAAATATTTATGCACCCAACATAGGAGCACCTCAATACATAAGGCAAATATTAACAGCCTTAAAAGGGGAAATCAACAGTAACACAAACATACTAGGGGACTTTAACACCCCACTTTCACCAAAGGACAGATCCTCCAAAATGAAAATAAATAAGGAAACACAAGCTTTAAATGATACATTAAACAAGATGGACTTAATTGATATTTATAGGACATTCCATCCTAAAACAACAGAATACACATTCTTCTCAAGTACTCATGGAACATTCTCCAGGATAGATCATATCTTGGGTCACAAATCAAGCCTTAGTAAATTTAAGACAATTGAAATCATTTCAAGTATCTTTTCCGAACACAACGCTATGAGACTAGATATCAATTACAGGAAAAACTATGTAAGAAATACAAACATATGGAAGCTAAACAACACACTACATAATAACCAAGAGATCACTGAAGAAATCAAAGAAGAAACAAAAAAATACCTAGAAACAAATAACAATGAAAAAACGATGACCCAAAACCTATGGGATGCAGCAAAAGCAGTTCTAAGAGGGAAGTTTATAGCAATACAATCCTACCTTAGGAAACAAGAAAGATCTCAAATAAAAAACCTAACCTTACACTTAAAGCAATCAGAGAAAGAAGAAGAAGAACAAAAAAACCCCCAAAGTTAGCAGAAGTAAAGAAATCATAAAGATCAGATCAGAAATAAATGAAAAAGAAATAAAAGAAGTGATAGCAAAGATCAATAAAACTAATAGCTGGTTCTTTGAGAAGATAAAATTGATAAACCATTAGACAGACTTATCAAGAAAAAAAGGGAGAAGACTCTAATCAATAGAATTAGAAATGAAAAAGGAGAAGTACCAACTGACACTGCAGAAATACAAAGCATCATGAGAGATTACTACAAGCAACTCTATGCCAATAAAATGGACAACCTGGAAGAACTGGACAAATTCTTAGAAATGCACAACCTTCTGATACTGAACCAGGAAGAAATAGAAAATATGAGGAGACCAATCACAGGCACTGAAATTGACTTTGAGATAAAAAATCCTCCAACAAACAAAAGCCCAGGACCCGGGGACTTCACAGGAAAATTCTATCAAACATTTAGAGAAGAGCTAACATCTATCCTTCTCAAAGTCTTCCAAAATATAGCAGAGGGGGGAACACTCCCAAACTCATTCTACGAGGCCACCATCACTCTGCTACCAAAACCAGACAAGGATGTCACAAGGAAAGAAAACTACAGGCCAATATCACTGATCAACATAGATGCAGAAATCCCCAACAACATACTAACAAACAGAATCCAACAGCACATTAAAAGGATCATACACTGTGATCAAGTTAGGTTTATCCCAGGAATTAAAGGATTCTTCAATATATGCAGATCAATCAATGTGACACTCCATATTAATAAATTGAAGGAGAAAAACCATATGATCATCTCAATAGATGCACAGAAAGCTTCCAACAGAATTCAATACACATTTATGATAAAAACCCTCCAGATAGTAGGCATAGAGGGAACTTTCCTCAACATAATAAGGACCATATAGGACAAACCCACAGCCAGCATCATCCTCAATGGTGAAAAACTGAAACCATTTCCACTAAGATCAGGAACAAGACAAGGTTGCCGATTCTCACTACTATTATTCAACATAGATTAGGATGTCTTAGCCACAGCAATCAGAGAAGAAAAAGAAATAAAAGGAATCCAAATCGGAAAAGAAGAAGTCAAACTGTCACTTTTTGCAGATGGCATGATACTATACATAGAGAATCCTAAAAGGCTACCAGAAAACTACTAGAGCTAATCAATGAATTTGGTAAAGTAGCAGGATACAAAATTAATGCACAGAAATCTCCGGCATTCCTGTGCACTAATGATGAAAAATCTGAAAGAGACATTAAGGAAAAACTCCCATTTTCCACTGCAATAAAAAGAATAAAATACCTAGGAAAAAACCTACCTAAGGAGACAAAAGACCTTCATGCAGAAAAATATAAGACACTATTGAAATAAATTAAAGACGATACAAACAGCTGGTGAGATATACCATATTCTTGGATTGGAAGAATCAATATTGTGAAAATGACTATAGTACCCAAAGAAATCTACAGATTCAGTGCAATCCCTATCAAACTACCTATGGCATTTTTCACAGAACTAGAACAAAAAATTTCACAATTTGTATGGAAACACAAAACACCTTGAATAGCCAAAGCAATCTTAAGAAAGAAAAATGAAGCTGGAGGAATCAGGCTCCTGGTCTTCAGACTATACTACAAAGCTACAGTGATAAAGACAGTATGGTACTGTCACACAAAAAAAATAAACAGATCAGTGGAACAGGATAGAAAGCCCTGATAAACCCACACACATATGGTCACCTTATCTTTGATAAAGGAGGCAAGAATATACAATGGAGAAAGGACAGCCCCTTCAAAAAGTGGTGCTGGGAAAACTGGACAGCTACATGTAAAAGAATGAAATTAGGACACTCCCTAATACTGTATACAAAAATAAACTCAAAATGCATTAAAGACCTAAATGTAAGACCAGACACTATAAAACTCTTAGAGAAAAACTTAGGCAGAACACTCTATGACATAAATCACAGCAAGATCCTTTTTGACCCACCTCCTAGAGAATTGGAAATAAAAACAAAAATAACAAATGGGACCTATTGAAACTTAAAAGATTTTGCACAGCAAAGGAGACCATGAACAAGATGAAAAGACAATCCTCAAAATGGAAGAAAATATTTGCAAATGAAGCAACTGACAAAGAATTAATCTCCAAAATGTAGAAGCAGCTCATGCAGCTCAATATCAAAATAACAAACAACCTAATCCTAAAATGGGCAGAAGTCCTCAACAGACATTTCTCCACAGAAGATATACAGATTGCCACGAAACACATGAAAGAATGCTCAACATCACTAATCATTAAAGAAATGTAAATTAAAACTACAATGAGGTATCACCTCACACCAGTCAGAATGGCCATCATCAAAAAATCTACAAACAATTAATGCTGGAGAGGGTGTGTAGAAAATGGACCCCTCCTACACTGTTGGTGGGAATGTAAATTGTTACAGCCACTATGGAGAACAGTATGGTCTAAAAATAGTACTACCGTATGACTCAGTAATATATTACTGGGCATATACCCTAAGAAAACCATAATTCATAAAGAGTCATGTACCACAATGTTCATTTCAGCACTATTTACAATAGCCAGGACATGGACGCAACCTAAGTGTCCATCAACAGATGAATGGATAAAGAAGATATGGCACATATATACAATGGAATATTACTCAGCCATACAAAGAGATGAAATTCAGTTATTTGTAGTGAGGTGGGCCTAGAATCTGTCATACAGAGTGAAGTAAGTCAGAAAGAGAAAAACAAATACCATATGCTAACACATATATATGGAATTTAAAAGAAAAATTGTTCTGAAGAACCTATGGGCAGGACACGAGTAAATATGCAGACATACAGAACAGACTAAGGACATGGGGAGGGGGAAGGGTAAACTGGGACGAAATGAGAGAGTGGCATTGACATATATTCACTACCAAATGTAAAACAGATAGCTAGTGAGAAGCAGCTGCATAGCACAGGGAGATCAGCTTGGTACTTTGTGACCACCTAGAGGGTGGGATATGGAGGGTGGGAGGGAGATGCAAGAGGGAGGGTATATGGGGATATAAGTATACATATAGGTGATTCACTTTGTTATACAGCAGAAACTAACACAGCAATGTAAAGCAATTATACTGCAATAAAGTTGTTTAAAAAATGCTAATGCAGAGCTTTCAGAGAAATTCATACCATTAAAATTAAATATTAGAAAGGAAGGAAGCCTGAAATCAATTTTCTAAGTGTCCATCTCAAGAGTTAAAAACCAACAGAAAAGCAATAAATAAAGTCAGATAAATAAAATATTGAATAAAAGGTCATAAAGCAAAGTTATAATAAAAAATCAGCATCTAGTTGGTTCTTTGAGAGTATTAATTATATTGATAAACATTAGTAACTGTTTGATTCTGTCCTTTGGAACTCAGGGATGGTCTAGGATGCTGAAACCTTTTTCCTAAAAACAGAAAATGGAGGACACGAAAAGGCTTTTTTACTTGGGAATGCCCCACAGGGTCCTGCTTGGTTTGGTCAACACACACACACAAATGATAAGTATTTAGGTAATGTTATGTGTTTGCTAATCTTATTGTGGTCACCATTTCACAATATATACATATACCAAATCATCACATTGTATACCTTAAACTTGCACAATGTTAAGTGTTAATTATGTTACAGTAAAGCTGGAAAAAAAAACCCACTGTATTACAATTCACCCTTTGATATCTTTTTAATTGAGGTATATATTGGAAGCTTTGATATCTTGACATCAATTTTGAACTAAATTATTTGGAATATTTGAGTGGCCTGAATAATAGTGCTACTTTTATAGAGTACAGTATAGGTTGCCCCAAAACTGTAGAAACATTTTATCATAAGAATAAAAAAGAAGAAAACAAGCGAAACAATAAGGAGTTCTTGTAGACTGGCCCATAACCAAGTTCTTTATTTATATGCCATTAACCAAGAAAAGATCTGAAATTTCTGGAGTCTCCAACAATATCTCAGTGTAGTTGTAAAAATGTGTTAAATTTATAAATTATATTTTTATGACAATTATATCTGGTATTTCTTGATTCTTTCAATACTTAACAATAGGTTAACTTTGGCAAACATCATGATGGAGCGGTGCAGGGGTGAGGTATTTCTTTACTTGTCCCTCTGAATTAACACTGGGCTATTGGTCTCCACGGTGTGGACCACAATATATCTCAGATTCTAGGAGCATGAAGATGACTGCCAGAATGAGAGCAAGGTATGCAGTAGGCAAGAGGACTATGGCTTGCTACCCCTGGAGACAGGCTGGGACCTGGCACCTTTTGCTGCAATGCCATAACAGGGAAGAGCTAAATCAGACTCCACATTGGATCTGTTTCTTTAACTTTAACCTTTAATTTTCATTGCTTTTTTAATTATAATCATACATAATGGCCTGAATCAAGGAACCCAGGGCCTCTGCTTGAACGTTAAACTAAAGTGCTTCTGTTCAGCTCCCAGGGAGACAATCTGACCCTGCCCACCTGTAAATGACTGAAATTAACACATCCCCTCACCAAGGCTGGCCATTCCAAGGAGATGTCTCGCAAGATTGATGGCCATTTTTACTCTATTTCCTCACTGCCTCTCCCTATTTTGCCTTTTTACTTTACTTCCCTCTCTGATTCTATAAAAGAAATTGGCACCCAAACCCCGATAAGATGGTTATTTTGAGATATTAGTCCGCCATCTTCTTGGTCTGCTGGTTTTCTGAATACAGTCATATTCCTTGCCTCAACACCTCATCTCTGATTTATTGGCCTGTCATGAGGCGAGCAGAGCGAGCTTGGACTCAGTAAAAAATATGGCTTAGCCAGCCAGGAGCCTTGCTGCTCATGGCTAGCCGGCCCCAGTCTGGGAATATTGGGGCAAGACCCTAGCAGCTGCCAGGACAATTTGTCCTGAGGATCTTCCCTTCAAAATTCCCTGAAGTGGCACCAGCTCCCCCAGCACTTGGCAGTTGAAGCAAGGAATCAACAAACTTCTACGAGTCAGACTCAATTTGATTTTGGAGGGCAAGTCACTCTGGCATGCACACTGGGAACATATCCCCCCTCAATGTGGGCTTTTCCTTTATGGAACAAGCCAATTTGGTTGGGGTGCTCTGTTGGAGAAGGGAATTGTTGTTGGACTCTACCTGATTTTGGGAACCAGTTCATTGGGAGCTAGTTCACTCGTTTTGTAGGGTAAGTCACCTGATTTGGGAACTAGTTCATTGGTTTTGGTCTTGGTTTTGTGTGCATCGGTGCTAGAATTTGTGCCTTTTGTGTTGGAATTTTTTGCATTTTCTTTGTTTTGGTGTTATCAAACTTGTAAAAATGGGAAATACTACATCTATCCCAAAGGAGAGCTCTTTGGGCATATATTAGATAAATGGGCAAAACATAGCCATGAGCCTATGACTAAGAAAGACATGATATACTATTTTAATAGGGTGTGGAACCAATATGTGTTAGGATCAGAAGAGCAATGGCCCCTGAATGGCTCCCTCAGTTATTATACGATCTCACAGTTAGAAGTGTACTGCAAAAGAGAAGGGAAAAGAGATGAGATTCCATATGTAGAAGCATATATGCTATCTCATCAGGAGAAAAACGAGTCAGAGGACTGCCACCTTATGGTGCAATGGTCTGAAAGGAAACCCAAGGGGAAACCCATTCTACAAGTGAAAGAGGGAGAAATGAGAGTGGGGACATGTTATTTTAAAACTTAAAACCCACCTCCCCAACCTATCCAGCTCCCCAGTGGCTGAGCAGGCTGCACTGGCAGTTGTTGTAACTGCCCCACCCCCCATGCCACCAACATATTCACTGCCTCCTGTTTCCCCTACCCAGGGGGATCAAATAGAAGTTTCTATGGTAAACCCGGGGCACAGGGATCTAGTTTAGCATCACCATCTAAGACCTAACAGGGCACCCAATTGGGACCAGGAGCCATTTCCACAGCAGGGCAATTTCCCTTGGGCCGATATCCTATAAGAGGCCAGGGGACTCCCTTGGACTTGAGGTGTCCAATTCTGATTTTGCCTCAGGAGCCCCCGATAACTTCGACAGTGGGGAACAAGTTGATTGACTTTCTAATAGATATGGGTGCCACATATTCTGTGGTAAACACCAAGGTGACAAAGAAAACATCTCAGTCTATCTTGGTCACGGGAGTCTGTGGAGACGCACAAAACCGTTCATTCTTACAACCTCTAGAATGCCAACAAGGAGACCTCACTCTGAAACAGCTTTTTATATATGCCATAGTGTCCAATCCCCCTTTGGGGGACAAGATCTTCTTTGTAATTAAATGCTCAAGTAATTTTTTGCCAGAAGGGCTTGACATCAGGGTCCCACAGGCACCTTTTTGATCTTGTCCATTTGGGGAACTTCAATTCCATTTGCAAGGCAACACTTTGGACAAAGGTCACAGTTCTAGTGGGACTGGGAGGTCACTTTTGGGGCATTTTTGCCATTTGGCTTTTGATTTCTGGGCATCTCTTTGCCATATGTTTTACTTTGAGTGTGACTGCCGGCTGGTGAGGTTTAGGTTTGGTTACTTTGGTTTGAGTGCGCAGATATCTGGTACTAACTGCTTGAACTAAAATGGGAAGCACTTCCTCTAAAGTTCCACCCCCAACTGCGAGCCCCTTTGGAAATTTTAAATGACTGGTCGACCTACAGATGTGATCCAATACCAAAGAAACCTGGCCTAAAAATTGGTCTCTTACAATGAGATCTTTATTGCCACAAATTGGGAAAATGGACTGAGGTTCACTTATGTCCAGGACTTTCTCCTATAATCAAAAGCCTGGGGAATCAGAAAAATAAAACTGTCACTTGTTTTACAAATATATCTTTACAGGACCAGAAGTGTGGCTCCAAAAATAATCTAAAGCCCACATATCCTTTTACCACTCCCAAAACCTTCCGTATTTATCTTAAGAAGCTTCTAAATATTAAACAAAGGGGAAATAAAGTCATCCTAGGAGAAACTTACCTGTATCTTTGAGATGCAAATGTCCTATCTGGTCTTCTCAGGAACGCTTTCTCTACCATCTTTTTAAAATGCAAATTTTGAAAAAGAGGGTACAGTATTTTAGAACTTGACTTGTTTTCCATAAATATTAGTAAAAAGGGTTTAGCCCTCTAGACAAGTGAGCTTGATTTTTTCCATCTGCCAGAAACCCAACTTTAATCCAACCTCTTTTGTAAACTGATGCGTTTTATATTGCTGTACCTGACTCAGGGCTGAAATCTTGAAATGAGAACTATGATGTCTCTCTGTTAGTGTGTTTGTATGTGTCTTTGTCTTTGGATAACATTGCTGAGGTTAATCTCTAAATGAGCTCTATTTAATTGGCTTAAAGGAAAGTAAGTGTTCTAATTTCATACTTTTACCTGTACCTGTCCAGCTTTCCCAGCACCACTTTTTGAAGAGGCTGTCTTTTCTCCACTGTATATTCTTGCCTCGTTTATCAAAGATAAGGTGACCATATGTGTGTGGGTTTATCTCTGGGCTTTTTATCCTGTTCCATTAATCTATATTTCTGTTTTTGTGTCAGTACCATACTGTCTTGATTACTGTAGCTTTGTAGTATAGTCTGAAGTCAGGGAGCCTAATTCCTCCAGCTCCATTTTTCATTCTCAAGATTGCTTTGGCTATTCGGGGTCTTTTGTGTTTCCATACAAATTGTGAAATTTTTTGTTCTAGTTCTGTGAAAAATGCCAGTGGTAGTTTGATAGGGATTGCATTAAATATGTAGATTGCTATGGGTAGTAGAGTCATTTTCACAATGTTGATTCTTCCAATCCAAGAACATGGTATATCTCTCCATCTATTTGTATCATCTTTAATTTCTTTCATCAGTGTCTTATAATTTTCTGCATACAGGTCTTTTGTCTCCTTAGGTAGGTTTATTACTAGATATTTTATTCTTTTTGGTGCAATGGTAGAAATTGAGTTATTTGTAGTGAGGTGGATGGACCTAGAGTCTGTCATACAGAGTGAAGTAAGTCAGAAAGAGAAAAACAAATACCATATGCTAACACATATATATGGAATCTAAGGGAAAAAAAAGGTCATGAAGAACCTAGGGGCAAGATGGGAATAAAGATACAGACCTACTAGAGAATGGACTTGAGGATATGGGGAGGGGGAAGGGTAAGCTGTGACAAAGTGAGAGAGTGGCATGGACATATATACACTACCAAACATAAAATAGATAGCTAGTGGGAAGCAGCCGCATAGCACAGGGAGATCAGCTCAGTGCTTTGTGACCACCTAGAGAGGTGGGATAGGGAGGGTGGGAGGGAGGGAGACACAAGAAGGAAGAGATATGGGAGAACATATGTATATGTATAACTGATTCACTTTGTTATAAAGCAGAAATTAACACACCATTGTAAAGCAGCTATACTCCAATAAAGATGTTAAAAAAAATCATGCTGAGTAAAGAAAAAAGAAAAGAAAAGAAAAGTAAGTGCTTGCAAACCAAACAATTCTAAATACAAGAGAAATTAAGCTAAATGAGTTTCAGGTTCACGTGAACTGGGACATATTTAGTATTAAATTAATACCTGCATTAATGTTTAAGTTTGTTGATCTAATTAATATAGACATGTCTTTAGAGCCATCAACATTAAGTATAGTACTTTCACTGCACCTAGGTTTAATAGAAGTTAAATTAAATCTTGTTATATCCATTGCAAATTTGTCAGCAAGAAAATAACTTGATCTGATGAAACTTTGAAGTCAATGTAGGGCTTCCCTGGTGGCACAGTGGTTAAGAATCCACCTGCCAATGCAGGGAACATGGGTTTGACCCCTGGTCTGGGAAGATCTCACATGCCGCAGAGTGACTAAGCCTGTGTGCCACAACCACTGAGCCTGCACTCTAGAGCCCATGTGCCACAATTACTGAACCCACGTGCCACAACTATTGAAGTCCATACACCTAGAGTCCATTCTCCTCAACAAGAGAAGCCACTGCAATGAGAAGCCCGTGCACCACAATGAAGAGTAGCCCCTGCTCACAACTAGAGAAAAGCCCGTGTGCAGCAACGAAGACCCAACACAGCCAAAAACAAATAAAAAAAATAAATAACTTAAAAAAAATAAAGTCAATGTAAACAAGATAATGATGCCAAGCAGGGCCCTGTGGGGCTCCCGGGCAGGGAGGCCTTTTTGTCCCCAGTTTGTTGTAGGTAAGGCTCCAGCCTCCATGACCTTCCCTGAGTTCCAAAGGGCAGATTCAAACAGTTACTAATCAAGGGAGGAGCAGCCATGAAAACATCTGAGGAAAGATTAAAGGGACCAGAGAAGCTCATCAAGATTAGGAGACCCAAGACCACCAGAGACCCTGCACACACCCTAATCTGGTCAGCAACCCCACCCTTTTGAAATTTTGCAGAAGAAGAATGAAAGACTGTTACTGCCTTGACCCTTATCACATACCTCTGAGCACTACCACTGACTACATAACCTATCCCTATTCCCCAGTGAGGGGCTCACAGTTCTTGAGGCGCTAGCCTGCTGTGTTCTCTCTCTGCCTGGCAAAGAAATAAAGCCACTCTTAATTTCTCCTCCATAATTCTGTCTCTGTATTTCTGTTTGGCATTGGTGCACAGAGAGCCAAGATTTTGGCAACAATAAGAGCTTTTAGGTAAACACTATAAGAATGATTATATTCTAAAAATCATCTAAAATAGTTTCTCCAGATTTTGGTAACTATTACTTGCCTCTTGGTTTTCATTAGAAATTAAGGTTCTTAAGAGTCAGAGATTCTAATTTAAATATGTAATTAAAGTTACTGAAAATAATAAAATATTTCAGTATGGTAGAATGTGTTTTCAGTTAAGAAGGTATAAGGAATGGAATTACAGTTTACTGAGAAAGTTTTGTACATGGTCAGGATTAACTAAATTTAGATTGAATTTAACTGAGTAAATGGATTCTAATACAAGACTAGAATTTGATCTCTCTCTGTTAGAAGTGAAACTGTGCACCTCAGACTGGGACTTGAGCCCATGTGCTGGGACACAAACCCAGCCTAAACCCTGACTGGGACTTGAACCCACATGGCTGGGACTCGAACCTGGCCAAAACCCACAGTCTTCCAATTGAGATCACACACCTGATTTCAGGACTTAATGAAGCTCAGGTTCTTGATTGCAGAAAGAATTCAGTGAGAGACAAAGTGATAGGTAAGAAGTGGATTTATGTAGAAAGAAACACACTCCACAGACAGAGTGTGGGCCATCTCTGTGGGTGAGAAATGTACCAGGGTATGGGGTTGTCAGTTTTTATAGGGGTGGGTAATTTCATAGGCTAATGAGCAGGAGGACTATTCCAGCTATTTCAGGAAGGGGTGGGGATTTCCAGGAATTGGGCCACCGCCCACTTTTTGATCCTTTTGGTCAGTGTTGGAACTATCTTGGGGCCTGTGGTTGTGTCATTTAGCTTGCTGATGTGTTACAGTGAGCGTATACTGAGGCTCAAGGTCTAGTGGAAGTTGACTTGTTTGCCATGTTGGACCCATTTGGTTCTAATCAGTTTATGTCATGTCCTCAGACTATGTCATTCTTTCAAATGTTGTGCCCTGTCCCCTTCCCTCCTGTTTCATTCCCGCCTCAGAGATTTTACTCCCATATTCTTATGGGAAGCAGAAGGGTGATGGTCTTCTGTAACTGCTTCAAGACTGAGTAGGGGTGTCAACCCTGCCTGTCAGGGAGTAAAAATCTCTGGGTGCCTGATCTAGGGGTTCCAGGGGTAGGACACCTTGTTTTATATTAGTATGGACTGGAATCCTTGCATAGCCATCATCTTGGTGTGGAACCGTTGTAACTGTTTCCATAGCCTTTCTATGAATGTCCTTGATGAGGAAGCACTTTTTGTAACAGCATCAGAGTACAAAAATATCTATAAATGACAAAAGACTTAAAAGGCATGGTTAAACATTTGATTACAGTGTAATCAATAAAGAAACTTAGTTACAATAACCAGAATTATGAATGATTACATTTAACTTAACATACCAAGTAATCTTGGTTAAATATTTTTCTTTAAGACACCTCAGGGGACCTCTAAATTATCACAAAGTTAGCTGGAAATCAAAAGAAACTTAATTAAAATTTGATATTTGGGAAGTTTGTCAAAAAGTTTTGAAACAGTTGGTCAAATAAGATCATAGGTGACTGTGAGACAATACTTATTCCTTAACCAAAGTTACAAAAGATCTCAAAAGCAAATACAGATCACTTAAATGCAAAGGCACTCACACAGTCTGTTGTCAAAAGCAGCATTTCAAGAATGCTTTGGAGGAAGAAACCAAATCCATTTACCCAACTAAATTCAGTCCAATCTTAGAAAATCCTGATCATGTATTATTGTTTTCAGTATTTTTCATTCTCATTCCTCCCACCTTCTTTTACTGAAAACATACATCTTACTTTCCTTAAAAGTTCTTTTTTCACATTGAGTTACTTTTCTTGTTGACAGATTTATAACAGATAGAATAAGGTTTTATTTGACCTCTAGTAAAGCTAGGTACAACAGAAGTATTATACTCAACATTGATGACTCTAAAGACATGTCTATATTAAACCAACAAGTTTAAGCCACCTTCAGTACCAGATATCAGTTTAGTACTGAATATTTTCCAGATGACATGAACCTGAAATTCATTCTGGCCAGATTATTTTTTACTTCTGAGTATTTACATAAGCGTTTGATTTTTTTAAAGGCCAATTAAGTAGAGCTCTTCTATGAATTAATTTTTGGCAATACCATACATCTACAACACACATATAGATACATATGAATATACAAACACAGAGGTCTCATTGTTCCCATTCCAAAATTTCAGTCCTGAGTCAGGTACAACATAAAATCCATCAGTTACAAGTGGCTGGATTCAAATTGGGCTTCTGGCAGATGGAACAAATCAAGGTCACCAATCTAGATGGTTAAACCCTTTTTACTAGTGCTTATAGAAAAGACACTTAGGATTTCTATTTATCCTTGACAAGTCAAGTTCTAAATTACTTTACCCTCTATTTTTAAATTTGCATTTAAAAAGATGGCAGAGATAAGGGTTTCTTAGAAGGCCAGATAGGATATTTGTATCTCAAAGGTACAGGCAAGTTCCTCCTAGGATGACTTTGTTTCCCCTTTAATACTTACAAGCCTCTTAAGATAAATAGGGAAGGTTTGGGGAGCGGTAAAAGGATTGGTGGGCTTTGGATTATTTTTTGGAGCCACAACTCTGGTCCTGTAAAGACTATCTTTGTAAAACAAGGACAGTTTTGTTTTGTTTTTCAAAGAATTGGGTGGTTACCTCAGTGATATTGGAGGACTGACATACCCATTCACCTATGTTGGAAAGTTTTACTTTTCCTCATTTAGCTTAGGGGAGAAGACCTCTTTCAAAATTCCTATCAGGCTCTGAATATCAGCTATGGTCAGTTTAGTCAGACCGGTGGCCTCCTATTTTGGTAATCTACTTACAAACATTTTTGAGGATCTTCCCTAGGTTTAAGAAATTTGTACCTTATATTTAGACACTATATAACACTTTTTACTCAATAATCACCGGCTGGATATCTTTGGCCAAGCCTGGAACTTCAATATTCCACATTCCAGGGTCTACTAAGGCTTCTATTTGAGCTTCAGATTTTATCTGTTCCTTTTTGCTTTTTGTTAGAACCAATTGGTGATGAGGGTGGTTCCCTTGCCCTTCGAGAACCAGAGTGGCCCCTCACTTAGTTAATAAATCTCTTCTTATTAAAGGGATGGGACAGTCATGCACAAACAGAAAGGAATATAAAAACAGCTGGCCAATGATCTTGCACAAAAGGTGTTCTAGGAAATTGCACCCCTGTCTCTTCCCTAACAACCCCATTACATATTTCTTATGATTGCTAAGGTTTCCAATCCTTTGGGTTAAGACCAAGAAGGTTGCACCAGTGTCTATAAGAAATTCTACCAGTGGCCCACCACATTAATGACCACCCGAGGCTTGACATTAGTTATGTAGATAGTATCTCTAGGCAGAGCCACTTTCAGCCTTGGACAACATCATTTTTCTGATTGCAAAACCATCAGTGGCCGAGGGGCTCCCATCACTCTCTGGCATCTGGGGCATTCCCTCTTCCAATGTGATGGCTGTTTGAAAAGGGCACATCGATCACAGTCCTCCCTCCAGTGTCCCTTTTGTCCACACAGGGTACACTGGCCTTGTATGTGTACACGTGGGCCTTGTTGTCAGCCATGGCCAGATTGGCCCAGAAAAGCCAGCTTCCCCTCTGGTGGTCTCTGAGTGGACAAAGTCACTGCAATCATTTGGGCCTTTTGCATATTTCTCTGGGTGCATTCAGCCTTTTTGGCCGTATCCCTATTAACGAAAACCAAATGAGCCAATTGGAACAAATCATTCACTGGAGTCTGAGGACCAGCAGTTGTTTTCTGAATTTTGCACCTGATTTCTGGAGCAGACTGGGCTATGAAATGCATAGCCAAAAGGGCCTGTACCTCGGGGGAGGAGGGATCCACATTCATCTAGGATCCATGGCCCTGTAGGGTGGGCCAGTTAAAATGTCCTCTGTATCCTTCCTAGAGTTATCCCCCCAAGCTACACACGCCTTAAATTCCTTTTGTGTTCCATTGCCTAGATATAGGGCATGAAAATTTGAACATAGGGTATTTCACTCCATTTTAAATTTCCTAACTCATATTGTGGCCAAACCTGATTACATAACCTACTAAGTTTTTTCCTTTTAATTCCTGTTGTCTAAATCATTCCCAATCCCAGAGTATATGGCCCAGAGGGGTATTGGTTGGGATTGATACAGCCTGACCCATTTCAGACAAGCCTGAGGTGATGGAGGTGAAGTCTCTCTAACTCCCAAGCTATCCAAAATTCCATTGTTAAGTCAAAATCCACCGCACAGTTTGGTCAAGATTTGCACTTAACAATTTTAGATAGTATCCCTTCCAAGGTAGTCTCCCAATGAGATGTTAGTGCCCCAAAAGTTGTCGCAAAGAAACGGCACAGGAGACATCCCCAGTAGTGTTGACAATGAGTGGGAGTTGGTTTAGCTGTAACTTGGGAATAAAGGGTCAGCATTTGTAAGGGTCAGAGGGAGGAGAGTAAAAGCAATGAAAAGTACACCTTGGTAGTCACACATGTCTTCTAGGGTTAACAGAAGAAAGAAATAGAGTAGGAATGAACAAGGATGTAAGAATGTAGGAGAAAAACCTCAGAGTCAAGAAGAGTATATAGAGATTAACAGTTCTGTCCTGGAACTGCTGTTGGATGTGCATAAACATATGGGGTCGACCCACTGGTCAAAAATGAGCAGACATCAGCAGAGCGTCCTCCCTAGTTACCTGGCTCGTGGCGTCCCATGCGTCTCTTAAGGACCAAGACCTAACTCTCAACATTTTCCTCCTTTACCACCGTAACTTCGTGGTCACCAGCTGAAACCGTGCACCTCAGATTTGGACTTGAATCCATGGTTTGGGACTCGAACTCAGCCTAAACCCAGAATGGGACCTAAACCCACATGGCCGGGACTCAAATCCCGCCAAAACCCTGATGGGGACTCGAACCCCCACATGGCTGTTTCGGAAGTGCTCCTTTTTGATAACAGATTGTATGAGTTTCTGTGCCCTTAGGTGATCCATATTTGTTTTCTTTCAATTGTTTTGTGACTTTGGTTAAATGAATAAGTATTGTTTCACAGTGACCTATGTTCCTGTTGTGTTTTAAAACATTTTTGATATTTTTAACAAACTTCCCAAATATCAAAATCTGACTAAAGCTTTTTAGCCTCCAGCTGACTCTGGGATACTTCAAAAGAACATCTCTGAGACATCTCAGAGAGGAATGTCAAACTAAGTTTATTTGGTATGTTAAATTATTTCAAAAACATTGTCAGGTGATTGGAGATGAACCTTAGGTTATAGTGTATGGATAAATGTCATTAATATAGATATTCCAAAATTTATATGGAATCACTAACATCCTGATATGTTATCAATCATAATTCTAGTTATTCTAAAATGTTATATGTCACAGAAATATCCAAGTTTCCTGTTAATTGCATTGTACTCAAATCTTTAACCATGCTATTTTAAGTTTTGTCCTGATGCATTTACAAAATGAAGATTTTCAGGAAGACTCATAAAAGGAACTTTTTAACAAATATAAGTTTCTGATAGACTTTAGACAATGTCACTGGACTAGGTGACAAATGACAAAACTAATGGAAAACCTGATTATTTCATCCAGATCAACAGGAATTAATTACATGGGACTGAAAGAACTGATGAATGTGGTGTATACCTTTACAACTTTGTGAAATATACTAATTCTAACCTTTGTTTTTGAGAAAAAACTTTTCTCTTATGCTATGACCTACAAGAAGTTGATAAAGTATGTCTTTGTGAACAAAGATGAAACATTTGTCTTTTTCTCTCTACCTGATCCTGACAGAATTTGGCGTCTCTAGCTGGCTCTCCTGTGGTTTTGATATTATGCTAATCATTGTTTTAATTTGTTCTTTGTTTCCAAATTGTTTGCGCTTTGTGTCTCACTGCTGCAGTATGTCTTTGTCAATGTTACTAGCTGCATTACTTATATCCCATCTATTTTATAAGGTTGTTGTCTCTTACAGCACCCAGTGTGTAACTAGGCCTCCAACAAAACTTCTATGGCTAAACATCTTAAGGAAATAGATCACATTTATAACATAAAATAATTGTAATAGTGTGATTCTAGGTATGGGAAGAAGCAATAAGGGAAAATGTCTCTTGGATCATAATTAGACAGAGGATCTAAAGAATGTTTAATTATCAGTAGGGTCTGATCCTAAAATTAGAACCTGGAGTGGCATATCAAGAATTTTCACCTGACCTGGTATGAGCATCCCAGCACTGTGGGACAAAATTTGATCATGAAATGTCTCCCAAATATTAGTCAAATTCCTGACCAAGAGGAGAGGATCAGTCACCAGCGATTGCAGCCCTCCAGTGTGAGCCAGTGAACCCTGAAGAAACTCAGGAAGGAGGATACCTGCCATCTAGCAGCCATCAGACTGGAGCCACTCCTTATGATGAGCCCTGAGGATACTCAGGATATGAAAATCCAGGATACAGGCCCCAGATAGCTATGGTGCATATCAAAGGAATAATTTCAGTGAGCCCAGAGCCTTGCATCTTCCCATACATAGAAAAACGCTAATTTCCTTAACTTCAGATGTGGCCTCATGGACTTGAAACCCTCAAAATTCCCAATAGCTCTCAACTTTCAGGGTGTGATTTTTTTTAAGTCAACAGGTGTAAAGTAGACACTTCCAAAGAGGAACAAAAGACAAATCTCAACATTTGGAACACTGGCACTGATGGCGGATGCTCCCAGAAAGATCTATCTGATGGAGCAGTTAGAACAGTTGTCACTCCTTTCTCCACAACATCGTGGAATGGACATTGACAGTGGGGAATCGTAACAAGGAAGAAGTAAATCAGACTCCATGTTGGATCTGTTTCCTTGACTTTAACCTTGGCTTTTTGTTGTTTTTGTTGTTGTAATTATGCATAATGCCCTGACTCAGGGAACCCAGCCCCTCTGCCTGAATGTTGAACTAAAGTACCTCTGTTTAGCTCTCAGGGAGACAATCTGACCCTGCCCACTTGTAAATGGCTGAAATGAACACATCTTCTCATCAAGGCTGGTCATTCCAAGGAGATGATTTGCAAGACTGATGGCCCTTTTAACTTTACTTCCTCACTGCCACTCTCTTTCTATTTTGCCTTTTTTACTTTACTTACCTCTCTGACTCTATAAAAGAAACTGGCATCCAGATCCTGATAAGATGTTTTTGGGGGACACTAGTCCACCATCTTCTCAGTCTGCCCGCTTTCCAAATAAAGTCGTATTCCTTGCCTCAATACCTCATCTCTGATTTATTGGCCTGTCATGTGGTGAGCAGAGCGAGCTTGGACTTGGTAACAGTCCTGCAATGCTTGCACCTGGACATACTTCTCCTCAAGCAACAAAATACAAGGAAAGTATATGGGACAAAAAACAGCTGCATGCATGTGCAGTTAGGGCAAATTCTAGACAAAAGATACAAAGAGACCTAAAAACCCAGCTGCCACTTTTGAAGAGCCTGGAGCAAAAGCAGAGGGTTGGGAGCAAAAGCAGCGTACTGAGCATGCCCCCTGCAGACCACCACCTAAGGGGTGGGCAAACCTCCTAAGCCACCCCTCCGGCCTGACCCCTGGACACACCCCCACCCTCACTCCTTATAAGGAGCCAGCTCACGCCCCTCGGAGTGAGCAAGCAAGGGAACATGTTGTTTGTTCTCACTTCCCCCTGCTGCAGCAGGAGTCCCAATAGAGACTTGCCTGAATTTCTTGCCTGGCCTCTGATCCATTTCTATTGGTTAAGGAGGTCAAGAACACTGATTGGTGACATACTTTGTGGCGACACCACGAAGGGACTATTGTCCCCTTCCCGGGAGAGGATCTGGGCACTTCCAGGACCACTGAATGCCGCTTCCCAGTGCGTGACAAGTGGCCGCCTAAACCTCTTGTTTCAGAATCAGCAAGTTTGGTAAGTCTGCCTTCTTGGCCCCTGGGGGCCTCAGTACCCTCATTCAGGCAATGCTTTCCCCCTCCCCTTGTCCCTTTTCCCTCACCACTTTCTCTTTCCCCTTTGTCCCTTTCCCTCTCCTGAAACCTCTCTACTTCTCTCTCTGTCCTCTCTTACTTCTGTCCTATCCTTCCAAGAGAGTGGATATCAGGCAGCTACAGCATCACTCCTCTCAGCTTGTGAGACCTGCTCCCTCTGGCTGACAATGGCTCACCTTGGCAGGTGACAAGCAAAGGTGGGAGAGGCTCGCCTCACAGCTCACACCTTGGTCCAGCGGTTTCTCTCTGACCAGAGATCTTTGAGAGTGATAGAGGTTCAAACCTCATATCGTGTAGTGGCTGGAAGTCTGATGGTCCCAATATTCTCACCTTTATTTTCCTGCCACCAAGAGAACTCCCGTTGGGAATAGACTGAAGTGGCAGATTTCTATATACTATTGTATGTATGGGTGAGAGTCACACCTGTGGGTTGGGGACCCACAGACGACATACAACTGGCTGCTTTCCAGGCTTGACTGCCCCGGTGGACAGTGGACAGGGTGTTCCCTCCTTCACTGGCCCTTTGTGGAAGTGCACAGTTTGGTGCCTGAATAGACACCTGCAGGGGTGGGTTGAAACTGAAATCTCCCTCTTTCTGTCTCTTTCTCTTTTTCAGTCTTTTCTCTCTCCCCTCCCTTTACCTCTCCCTTGATCCCTACACCTGCATTCCCGTCCCCTTTACGTTGAAAACTCCTTGTTTGTGCCTTTAAGTTTTGTGATTTGTATCTTTGTTCGTGATGTAGTTTTGTCTGTCCAACTGCTCCTGCAAGTCTCTACTGACATTGTGGGCATGGTGGAGCACTTGAACCTTGAAATACAAACCCAGCCCACATTGCCTGAGACTCCAGCCTTGGGTTATGTAGTGGGATTTTAAAGAACAAAAAGAAAAGACAAGAGCTTGCATTTTTCCTTCCTCTGCTCTTGCAATACACTATTCTGCCAGGGCTCTCAGGAACTACCTGATTCATCTGTAGTCCCCCAGACTGAGGGAAAAAAATGGGCCATTTTAAATTCAAGCAGGAAAACTATGAGATCTCTGGTTCTGTAGAAAGTGGTTTGTCTGGTTTAAACTTGTGGGTTTAATTAATACAGACCTGTCTTTAGAGTCATCAACACTAAGTGCAATACTTTCACTGTATCTAGGGTTACTAGAAGTCAATAAGTGTATATTGTTTCTGTTATAAAATCTGTCAACAGGGAAAATAACCTGATATGATTAATTTTTTAAGTAAATATAACTGGGATAAAAACCTTCTGGTAAATTCTATAGGAATAATTATGTTTTGGAAACTTCCATCTAAAATAGTCTCTCCAAATTTTGGTAAATCTGAAACTAAGTTAAGTTAAATGGTAAGAATTAATTAAATATCCAGGCCATTTCAAATAAGATAAAATATTGGAACATTAATTGCTAAACAAGTCTAAATTTACCTACTCTTGTCTTCTTGTGAGCGAGAAACTAAAGCTGTTTGGTGCCACCTTGAGACGTTCTCTACCAAATCTACAGAATGCTAATGTAAAAGACAGTTCATGGTTCCTTAAGGAAAGTAGGATGTTTGTTTTTAGAAAAGAAGGTATGAGGAATGGAAATATATTTTGTTAAAGGGAAAAGTGTGATTTTGTCCTAGAGCTGGCTATTTCTGAATGGGGAAAGAATAAAGGACAAAGTATGGCTAGAGAAAGCTGCAGAAGGCTTGTGGAAGAGGAACATTGAGAAAAGAATTTTGTATGTGGTTAGGATTTTCTAAGGTTGGATTAAATTTAGTTAGGTAAATGGATTTTATTAAGAGTAGGCTGATGCAAGACTGGATTTGGTTTCTCTCTCTCATAAGAGAACAAAGTTGTCCTGGAATGCTGCTTTTGATAACAGATCATGTGAGTTCCTGTGCCTTTAAGTGATCTATATTTACTTTTGAGTTTTTTCCCCACCTTATCTCAAGGAATAAATATTGTTTCACAGCGAACTATGATCTTATCTGAGGGGGTGTTTTAAAACTTTTTGATAGACTTCCCAAATATCAAATTCTAATTGAAATTCTCTTGACTTGCAGTTAACTTTGGGGTACTTCAAAGGGCCCCTGGAACATCCCAAAGAGAGATCCTAAACTAACTGGGTTAATCTGTGAGGAGAGCTTTGGCAGGTTCTCCCTAAACGTTGACAAGCTCAGAGATGAATTTTTCAGGCTGGGGTTGACATTCTCACCTGGTAGGCCAACATGGTTATTCTGGCCCACTGTTGCACCCTGGATGAAAAGGAACATATATTAAGAAAGGCCAGAGAACACACAGATGGCCTACTGGCCACCAATCCACACCACCAAATTTATCAGGTGGGTGGGGATGCAATCCCAAAACATGAACCACAATGGGACTATGAAGATCTTTTAGGCCAGGTTAGGATGAAACATTGTATTACTTGTTTATCAGAAGGAATGAAAAGGTGTAAGGTGAAGGCTGTAACTTATGATAAGGTCTGAGAGGTTACACAGGAAAAAAGATGAAAACCCAGCAGCCTTCCTGAGCCTGGTGAAAGAGGCATTCAGGAAGTACACCAATACAGACCCTGAGTCCTCAGAAGGAAGGACATTCTTGGCCACGCATTTTGTCACCCAGGCTACTCCTGATGCTGGAGAAAATTACAAAAGCTTGAAGCTGGGCCCCAAACCCCATTGTAAACCTTGGTAAAGGAGGCCTTCAAGGTCTAGAACTGAGACTTAATGGAGGAGGCCAATAACAGTAAGAGGCTAATAAAGAAAATGCAGCTTTAGGCTGCTCTGATCCACGCACCACCTTGAGAGGACCCTGGAGGGCTGAGAAGGCTGGACAGACCGCCAAGAAGCTGCTTGGGCCCAAACCAGTGTGCTTTTTGTCGGAAAGGGGGGCACTGGATGGGGGAATGTACTGAGCGCCCTCCTGTGGGATGCCCGAGGGGCAACACTGACTGGCCCCACTACCTTGTGAATCTCTCAGATGCAAGATTCCCACACACCAAATGATTGGCTCTGAGCGCCTGCCCTGCTCTGGATCCCACTCAATCCATCTTCATTACTCCCACAGAGCCTTGGGTCACCCTCGATGTGGCAGGTAGGAGAACTGAATTTCTTGAAGACAGTGGAGCTGCCTGCTTTGTTCTGACTTGGCTGGCTGGCCCTCTCTCCATGACTCTACTGTGATGGGAGTTGATGGACAGTCAAAAGTAAGGTGATTTATGCCTCCCCTTGCCTGCAGAGTCGAGTCCATTATTATTACTCCTTTTTATATATGTCAGAATGTCCCTCTCCTCGGAGAGAGATTTGCTAAATGAGTTAGGACCTGGTCTATTCTTAGGACAGGGTGAAGTCCAAGGCGGTAAAGAATCCAAACAGAGAATGCCATCTGTTATGAGCCCCAGATGACCCACCTGTTGGGCATCAAAATATTCCCCAAGACCTCCCCCAAGAAATTAGAGAACAAGTAGATCCTGCAGTTTGGAATACCTTGGTGCCAGGAAGAGCAAAATGTGTTCCTCTGATAAAAATAAGGTTAAGGCCTGGGGAAAAATACACCTGGAAGAGAAAATATCCTTTAAAGCCTGAGGACCTGAGGGGAATCCAACCACTGCTCAGCAAATTCCTAAAACACGGACTCATTAGGTCCTGCAAATCCCCATGCAACACTCATCTTCCCCATTCAGAAGCCTAACAAAGAGTGTTGGTTTGTGCAAGACTTACGAGCAGTGAATAAGGCTGCCTCACTGAAGTGCCAGGGAGCACTCAGAATTTCTCTGTTTTGGGCCTCACAGATGCATTTCTTTTGTATTCCCCTACATCAAGACTTTCAATACCTTTTTTCCTTTGAATTGGATGGATGCTGACACCCTGGAGGCTACCCAGTATACCTGGACAGTGCTTCCGCAGGGTTTTCAGGACAGGCCCCATCTTTTTGGAAACATGTTAGCAAGAAAACTGAGGGAACTGAGCCTTGAGAAGGGAACTCTGTTACAGTATGTTGATGACTTATTGGTAAGTAGTGAGACCAAACAAGATTCAGATCAAAATACTGTTAGGGTCCTAAATTTTCTGGCAAAAAGGGGATATAAAATCTCTCCAACCAAGGCTCAGCTCTTACAGCAACAGGTTCAATATTTAGGATTTTTTTTGAGCCCAGGGGCACAAGTCCTGGCCATAGATCCAAAAACAGCAATTTGCACGTTACCATCTCCAACCACAAAGAGACAACTCAGAGGCTTCCTTGGGATGGCTGGGTTCTGTTGTATCTGGATTCCAACTTATGGCCTTATAGAAAAACCCCTATATGAGGCTCTAAAGGGAGGAGAAAGGGAACACTTCAATGAAATAAGGACCACCATCAGGCCTTTGAGACTCTAAAGAATGAGTTGAGGCTGGGAGCTGAGGCTCGGGCTTCGGTCGGAGCACAGGGAGAGGAATGGGGTTGGCAGCGTGAACACAGCCTGAAGGGATTAGTGAACCACAGCTAGCCGGGAGGGAGTACAGGAAAAAGTCTGGACCTGCCAAAGAGGCAAGAGGCTTTTTCTTCCCTCTTTGTTTCCCGGTGTGCGAGGAGAGCGGATTACGAGCGCTGCTTAAAGGAGCTCCAGAGACGGGCGCGAGGCACTGCTAAAAGCGCGGACCCCAGAGACGGGTGTGGGACGCTGGGGCTGCTGCTGCCGCCGCCAAAAAGCCTGTGTGAGAGCGCAGGTCACTGTCCACACCCCCTTTCCGGGGAGCCTGTGCAGCCCGCCACTGCCGGGGTCCCGGGATCCAGTGGTGGCATCCCCGGGAGAGCGCAGGTGCAACGTCACGCTGGCCTCTGCCACCGCAGGTTCGCCCCGCACTCCGTGCCCCTCCCTCCCCTCGGCCTGAGTGAGCCAGAGTCCCAGAAGCGGCTGCTCCTTTAATCCAGTCCTGTCTGAGCAAAGAACAGACGCCCTCCGGCGATCTACACGCAGAGGTGGGGCCAAATCCAAATCTGAACCCCGGGAGCTCTGAGAATAAAGAAGAGAAAGGGAAATCTCTCCCAGCAGCCTCAGAAGCAGCGGATTAAAGCTCCACAATCAACTTGATGTACCCTGCAACTGTGGAATACATGAATAGACAACGAATCATCCCAAATTGAGGAGGTGGACTTTGAGAACAAGATTTATGATTTTTTCCCCTTTTCCTCTTTTTGTGAGTCTGCATGTGTATGCTTCTGTGTGAGATTTTGTCTGTACAGCTTTGTTTCCACCATTTGTCCTAGGGTTCTATCCATCTGTTTTTTCTTTAAAAAAATTTTTTTTCTTAGTAATTATTTTTTACTTTAATAACTTTATTTTACTTCATCTTCTTTCTTTCTCTCTTGCTTTCCTTCCTTCCCTCCTTTAGACAATGAATCATCCCAAATTGAGGAGGTCGACTTTGAGAGCAAGATTTATGATTTTTTCCCCTTTTCCTCTTTTTGTGAATGTGTATGTGTATGCTTCTGTGTGAGATTTTGTCTGTATAGCTTTGCTTCCACCATTTGTCCCAGGGTTCTATATGTCCGGTTTTTTTTAATAATTATTTTTTATTTTAATAACTTTAATATATTTATCATACTTTATGCTATTTTACTTTATCTTCTCTCTTTCCTTTTTTCCTACATTCCTTCCTTCCTCCATCCCTCCCTCCCTCCTTTCTTCCTTCCATTCTTTCTTTCTTTCTTTCTTTCTACTCATATTAATTCTTTCTTTCTACTTTTTCTCCCTTTTATTCTGAGCCATGTGGATGAAAGGCTCTTGGTGCTGCAGAGTCAGTGCTGTGCCTCTGAGGGGGGAGAGCCAAGTTCAGGACACTGGTCCACAAGAGACCTCCCAGCTCCACATAATATCAAACGGTGAAAATCTCCCAGAGATCTCCATCTCAACACCAGCACCCAGCTTCACTCAACGACCAGCAAGCTACAGTGCTGGACACCCTGTGCCAAACAACTAGCAAGACAGGAACACAACACCACCCATTAGCAGCGAGGCTGCCTAAAATCATAATAAGTCCACAGACACCCCAAAACACACTACCAGACATGGATCTGCCCACCAGAAAGACAAAATCCAGCCTCATCCACCAGAACACAGGCACTAGTCCCCTCCACCAGGAAGCCTACACAACCCACTGAACCAACCTTAGCCACTGGGGACTGAAACCAAAAACAACGGGAACTACAAACCTGCAGCCTGCAAAAAGGAGACCCCAAACACAGAAAGATAAGAAAAATGAGAAGACAGAAAAAGACACAGCAAGTGAAGGAGCAAGACAAAAACCAACCAGACCTAACAAATGAAGAGGAAATAGGCAGTCTACCTGAAAAAGAATTCAGAATAATGATAGTAAAGATGATCCAAAATCTTGGAAATAGAATAGACAAAATGCAAGAAACATTTAACAAGACCTAGAAGAACTAAATATGAATCAAGCAACGATGAGCAACACAATAAATGAACTTAAAAATACTCTAGAAGTGATCAATAGCAAAATAACTGAGGCAGAAGAACGGATAAGTGACGTGGAAGATAAAATAGTGGAAATAACTGCTGCAGAGCAGAAAAAAGAATGAAAAGAACTGAGGACAGTCTCAGAGACCTCTGGGACAACATTAAATGCACCAACATTCGAATTATAGGGGTTCCAGAAGAAGAAGAGAAAAAGAAAGGGACTGAGAAAATATTTGAAGAGATTATAGTTGAAAACTTCCCTAATATGGGAAATGAAATAGTTAATCAAGTCCAGGAGGCACAGAGAGTGTCATACAGAATAAATCCAAGGAGAAATACGCCAAGACACATATTAATCAAACTGTCAAAAATTAAACACAAAGAAAACATATTAAAAGCAGCAAGGGAAAAACAACAAATAATACACAAGGGTATCCCCATAAGGTTAACAGCTGATCTTTCAGCAGAAACTCTGCAGGCTAGAAGGGACTGACAGGACATATTTAAAGTGATGAAGGAGAAAAAACTGCAACCAAGATTATTCTACCCAGCAAGGATCTCATTCAGATTTGATGGAGAAATTAAAACCTTTACAGACAAGCAAAAGCTGAGAGAGCTCAGCACCACAAAACCAGCTTTACAACAAATGCTAAAGGAACTTCTCTAGGGAAGAAACACAACAGAAGGAAAATACCTACAATAACGAACCCAAAACAATTAAGAAAATGGGAATCGGAACATACACATCAATAATTACCTTAAATGTAAATGGACTAAATGCTCCCACCAAAAGACTCAGATTGGCTGAATGGATACAAAAACAAGACCCATATATATGCTGTCTATAAGAGACCAACTTCAGACCTAGAGACACATAGAGACTGAAAGTAAGGGGATGCAAAAAGATATTCCATGCAAATGGAAATCAAAAGAAAGCTGGAGTAGCAATTCTCATATCAGACAAAATACACTTTAAAATAAAGACTATTAGAAGAGACAAAGAAGGACACTACATAATGATCAAGGGATCGATCCAAGAAGAAGATATAACAATTGTAAATATTTATGCACCCAACATAGGAGTACCTCAATACATAAGGCAAATACTAACAGCCATAAAAGGGGAAATCGACAGTAAGACATTCATAGTAGGGGATTTTAACACCCCACTTTCACCAATGGAGAGATCATCCAAACTAAAAATAAATAAGAAAACACAAGCTTTAAATGATACGTTAAACAAGATGGACATAATTGATATTTATAGGACATTCCATCCAAAAACAACAGAATACACATTCTTCTCAAGTGCTCATGGAACATTCTCCAGGAGAGATCATATCTTGGGTCACAAATCAAGCCTTGGTAAATTTAAGAATATTGAAATTGTATAAAGTATCTTTTCTGACCACAACGCTATGAGACTAGATATCAATTACGGGAAAAGATCTGTAAAAAATACAAACATATGGAGGCTAAACAATATATTACTTAATAACGAAGTGATCACTGAAGAAATCAAAGAGGAAATTTAAAAAGTACCTAGAAACAAATGACAATGGAGACACGATGACCCAAAACCTAAGGGATGAAGCAAAAGCAGTTCTAAGGGGGAAGTTTATAGCAATACAATCCCACCTTAAGAAACAGGAAACATCTTGAGTAAACAACCTGACCTTGCACCTAAAACAATTAGGGAAAGAAGAAAAAAAAAACCCAAATGTTAGCAGACGAAAAGAAAACATAAAAATCAGATCAGAAATAAATAAAAAAGAAATGAAGGAAACGATAGCAAAGATCAATAAAACTAAAAGCTGGTTCTTTGAGAAGATAAACAAAATTGATAAACCATTAGCCAGACTCATCAAGAAAAAAAGGGAGAAGACTCAAGTCAATAGAATTAGAAATGAAAAAGGAGAAGTAACAACTGACACTGCAGAAATACAAAAGATCATGAGAGATTACTACAGGCAACTCTATGCCAATAAAATGGACAACCTGGAAGAAATGGACAAATTCTTAGAAATACACAACCTGCCAAGACTGAATCCAGAAGAAATAGAAAATATGAATAGACCAATCACAAGCACTGAAATTGAAACTGTGATTAAAAATCTTCCAACAAACAAAAGCCCAGGACCAGATGGCTTCAGAGGCAAATTCTATCAAACATTTAGAGAAGAGGTAACACTTATCCTTCTCAAACTCTTCCAAAACATAGCAGAGGGAGGAACACTCCCAAACTCATTCTACGAGGCCACCATCACCTTGATATCAAAACCAGACAAGGATGTCACAGAGAAAGAAAACTACAGACCAATATCACTGATGAACATAGATGCAAAAATCCTCAACAAAACACTAGCAAACAGAATTCAACAGCACATTAAAAGGATCATACACCATGACCAAGTGGGGCTTATTCCAGGAATGCAAGGATTCTTCAATATACGCAAACCAATCAATGCGATACACCATATTAACAAATTGAAGGAGAAAAACCATATGATCATCTCAATAGATGCAGAGAAATCTTTGGACAAAATTCAACACCGATTTATGATAAAAACCCTGCAGAAAGTAGGCATAAAGGGAACTTTCCTCAACATAATAAAGGCCATATATGACAAACCCACAGCCAACATCATCCTCGATGGTGAAAAACTGAAAGCTTTTCCACTAAGATCAGGAACAAGACAAGGTTGCCCACTCTCACCACTCTTATTCAACATAGTTTTGGAAGTTTTAGCCACAGCAGTCAGAGAAGAAAAGGAAATAAAAGGAATCCAAATCGGAAAAGAAGAAGTAAAGCCGTCACTGTTTGAAGATGACATGATACTATACATAGAGAATCCTAAAGATGCTATCAGAAAACTACTAGAGCTAATCAATGAATTTGGTAAAGTAGCAGGGTACAAAATTAATGCACAGAAATCTCTTGCATTCCTGTACACTAATGATGAAAAATCTGAAAGTGAAATCTAGAAAAAAACTCTTATTTACCATTGCAACAAAAAGAATAAAATATCTAGGAATAAACCTACCTAAGGAGACAAAAGTCCTGTATGCAGAAAATTATAAGACACTGATGAAAGAAATTAAAGATGATACAAATATATGGAGAGATATACCGTGTTCCTGGATTGGAAGAATCAACATTGTGAAAAAGAAACTACTACCCAAAGCAGTCTACAGATTCAATGCAATCCCTATCAAACTACCGCCGGCATTTTTCACAGAACTAGAACAAAACATTTCACAATTTGTATGGAAACACAAAAGACCCCGAATAGCCAAAGCAATCTTGAGAACGAAAAATGGAGCTGGAGGAATCAGGCTCCCTGACTTCAGACTATACTACAAAGCTACAGTAATCAAGACAGTATGGTACTGGCACAAAAACAGAAAGACAGATCAATGGAACAAGATAGAAAGCCCAGAGATAAACCCACACACATATGGTCACCTTATCTTTGATAAAGGAAGCAGGAATGTACAGTGGAGAAAGGACAGCCTCTTCAATAAGTGGTGCTGGGAAAACTGGACAGGGACATGTAAAAGTATGAGATTAGATGACTCCCTAACACCATACACAAAAATAAGCTCAAAATGGATTAAAGACCTAAATGTAAGGCCAGAAACTATCAAATTCTTAGAGGAAAACATAGGCAGAACACTCTATGACATAAATCACAGCAAGATCCTTTTGGACCCAGTTCCTAAAGAAATGGAAATAAAAACAAAAATAAACAAATGGGACCTAATGAAACTTCAAAGCTTTTGCACAGCAAAGGAAACCATAAAGAAGACCAAAAGACAACCCTCGGAGTGGGAGAAAATATTTGCAAATGAAGCAACTGACAAAAGATTAATCTCCAAAATTTATAAGCAGCTCATGCAGCTCAACAGCAAAAAAACAATCAACCCAATCCAAAAATGGTCAGAAGACCTAAATAGACATTTCTTCAAAGAAGATATACAGACTACCAACAAACACATGAAAGAATGCTCAGCATCATTAATCATTAGAGAAATGCAAATCAAAACTACAAGGAGATATCATCTCACACCAGTCAGAATGGCCATCATCAAAAAATCTGGAAACAATAAATGCTGGAGAGGGTGTGGAGGAAAGGGAACACTCTTGCACTGCTGGTGGGAATGTGAATTGGTACAGCCACTATGGAGAACAGTATGGAGGTTCCTTAAAAAACTACAAATAGAACTACCATATGACCCAGCAATCCCACTACTGGGCATATACCCTGAGAAAACCATAATTCAAAATGAGTCATGTAGCAAAATGTTCATTGCAGCTGTATTTACAATAGCCCGGAGATGGAAACAACCTTAGTGTTCATCATCCGATGAATGGATAAAGAAGATGTGGCACATATATACAATGGAATATTACTCAGCCATAAAAAGAAACGAAATTGAGCTATTTGTAATGAGGTGGATAGAGCTAGAGTCTGTCATACAGAGTGAAGTAAGTCAGAAAGAGAAAGATAAATACCGTATGCTAACACACATATATGGAATTTAAGAAAAAAATGTCATGAAGAACCTAGGGGTAAAACAAGAATAAAGACAGAGACCTACTTGAGAATGGACTTGAGGATATGGGGAGGGGGAAGGGTAAGCTGTGACAAAGTGAGAGAGTGGCATCGACATATATACACTACCAAACGTAAAATAGATAGCTAGTGGGAAGCAGCCGCATAGCACAGGGAGATCAGCTCAGTGCTTTGTGACCACCTAGAGGGAAGGGATAGGGAGAGTGTGAGGGAGGGAGACGCAAGAGGGAAGGGATATGGGAACAGATGTATAACTGATTCAGTTTTTTATAAAGCAGAAACTGATAAAAATTAAAAGAAAAGAAAAAAAAAAAGAAAATGAGTCTGGGGCTGAAATAAAAGTACACACACTGAATGGCAATATGTGTGAAATTCCCCTTGGACCCACCCAACAAAAGGTAACTGCAAAGGAGTACAACTGTACAAGTTTATTCATTAAACATGCTATTTCATTTAAAAAATAAATAAATAAGAAAATAAATACTGAGTTGAATAGAGTGCCAGCGCTGGTGCTTCCAAATTTGGACAAGCCCTTTACCCTATACATTTGTGAGACATCAGGGACAGCACTAGGAATCCTGACCCAAAAGTTGGGACCGGATCAGAGACCAGCAGCTTACTTTTCAAAACAACTAACAAAAAGGAGCAGAACAATAACAAATAATAAAAGAATAAAATAAAATTTAAAAAGAATAAAAAATAAAATTAGAAAAAAAGGTCATAAAAGGCCTTGGTGGTGTTGGGGGGTGGGGGTGGGCAGGCCTCAGGCTGAGGACTCTCATGGCTGGAGGGGGCCCCAGAGGGCTGAGGATCAGGCCCAGGACCCCAGCAGGTTTGCCGAGGCCCAAGCCGGTTGGGGAGATGCTAGCCATGTTCCCCTCTGATCTCCCAATCCCCCAAAGGTCTCTCCCCATCCCCACCGGTCCCCATATTGTGGTTGGGCCCCTTCACGTGTGGGAACCCCTCTCGTCCCCACCGCTGCCCCACAGGGGTGCCTGGTCCCATCACGCCTCAACCTTTCCTGCCCCTCTTCTTCCCCTCCACATCCTACCCAGTCGTGCTGGAATTCCTCCCATCCCTTTAGGTGTCTGAGGTCCCCCACCAATGCCTGGTAGGTGCCCTAGTTGTGATAAGATGCAAACTCTGTGTCCTTCTACTCCACCGTCTTCTGACTCATTGGCCCTAAGATGGCCAAGCTGCCTGTGGGGTGTAGCAGCCACAGCCCTGTTGGTTAGTGAGGCTTCCAAGCTCACCCTGGGACAACACTTAGATGTTAAACACTCATGAGGTACAATCTGTGCTGGAAGTCAAGGGACATCACTGGTTGGCTGGAGCAAGGTTAACAAGATATCAGGCCCTCCTAATGGGTACCACTGACATTCCACTGACATACCACTTAAAGGTATGCCAAACCATGAACCCGGCAACTCTGTTTCCAGCGGTCGAGAGTGGAGACTCAGTGCATCCGTGTATTGAGACCATAGAGCAAACTTACTCCACCAGGTCTGATCTTCTAGATGAGCCACTTGACAGCCCTGAGGTCGAATGGTTTACTGGTGGGAGCAGTTTTGTAGAAATGGGAACCCGAAAGGCGGGGTATGCCATAGTTAGTCTAGATGAAGTTATAGAAGCCAAGGCCCTGCCACCCCAGATGTCAGCCCAGAAGGCTGAACTAATTGCACTAATGAGAGCTTTGCAATTAGGGAAGGATAAGAAATTAAATATTTTTACTGACTAATTATAGGTTCCATGTGCTACAGGCTCATGCTGCCATTTGGAAAAAAAGAGGAATGTTAACCACTAGAAATTCCCCCATAAAACATAAAGATGTGATTCTGGCTCTTTTAGAAGCAGTGCAGCTTTCAACCCAGGTAGCAGTAATATACTGTAGAAACCATCAGAGGGATGGAACTTTTGTGAGTGAGCCAAGGGAACAACAAAGCTGATCAAATTGCAAAACAGGTAGCATGATTGCAGGAACATGAACAAGTTATGGCTCTAGTGATTGGCCCCCCTGAACTCCCTAGCCTTCCCCAGTATTCCCCACAGGAACAAGAAAATGCAAAAAAAAAATGTGGTATGAGAAGGGAAGCACAGGGTGTATAAAAAGGAGGATAAAGTTCTAATCCTACTGGCCCGACAGTGGAAACTCACTAAGCGTTTACATGATGCCACCTTCTATGGGAGGGATGTACTATGGGACTTGATGCAAAAGGCTTTTTCAGGGAAGGGGCTTAAAAGAACAGTAAAAACAAGTAACACTTGCCTGTGATTTGTGTGGCTGTAATAACCCACAGACCCATCCTATCCCTCCTTCATTACTCAGGACAATTCAATGCCAAAGACATATCCCAGGGGAAGACTGGCAGTTAGATTTCACCCAAATGCCCCCATGATCAGGATATAAATATCTTCTGGTGTTTGTCGATACTTTCATAGGATGAGTTGAAGCCTTCCACACCTGATCTAAAAAGGCTATGGAAGTCTGTAAGTCCCGTTTAAAGAAATAATTATTCAGTGTGGACTTCCAAAGTCCCTCCAGAGCGATAACGGGCACTTTATAGCCAAAATCACACAGCAGCTCACAACAGCCCTAGGGATAGGCTACAAGCTACACACCTCTTGACACCCCCAGTCTTCAGGGAAGGTGGAGAAAATGAACCATACTTTAGAGAAAACCTTAGCAAAGCTCTGACAAAAAACTCATGAACCCTGGACCAACTTGTACTCCTCAGGGTCTGTGTAGCCCCCAGGAGTGATCTGAGACTTAGCCCATTTGAAATGATATGGGAGGCCTTTTCTTACTACTACATTGTACTGGATGGAGGTGAACCAGGCCCTGAGATATATTATTAATCTAGGACAAGTTCAGAAGGCAATCAGGACTATGCCCACAAAACACTGCCAGCTCCCACTAAAAATACAGAGGAAGGAGCAGTCCCTTCACAAATAAACCCCAGGGACCAAGTTCTTAAAACCTGGAAAGTTGGATCCCCGAAGAACAACTATTGCCAAAATGGAAGGTCCCCTATAAAGTAATTTTAACCACCCCCACTGCTGTCAAACTCAAGGGATATCTTGTTGGGTACATTTGTCCACACTAAAGCTTTTACCTCCAGAAGCCCCAGAGGTCACAACAGAAGAACAATACACCTGTGAGCCAGTGGAAGATCTGAGATATCTATTCAAAAGACAGGCACCATCAACAAAAAAGTAAAATGATGTAGTGGGTTGGCTCCTATTTGAAGCCTTAATGGGACTTGGGACCTCTCTTGTTTCCTTGGTTGATGTGGTTCTTGACAACTGTCTGGCTGTTGATTATCTTCCGGCAGAACAAGGTAGAGTTTGTGCGACAAGTAATACTTCCTGCTGCACTTGGATCATTGCAACAGGACATGTAAAATTAATATTAAGGAAACATACACTCAGGCAGAGTGGCTTCATAATTTTGGCAGGGGCGATGTTGCCTCCCTTGTCTGGTCAACAGTTAAGGAAGCCCAAAGTTAATCTTGTTCCTTCCCTTTCCAGGCCCTTTAGTGGCTACTGTTCTTCTCATCTGTAGCCCTTGTTTGTTTACATGTTTTTTAAAATTTTATTTATTTTTTGGCTGTGTTGGGTCTTTGCTGCTGCACGTGGGCTTTCTCTAGTTGCAGTGAGCAGTGGCTACTCTTCGTCGCAGTGCACATGCTTCTCATTGTGGTGGCTTCTCTTGTTGCAGAGCATGGCCTGTAGGCCCCTGGGCTTCAGTAGTTGTGGTGTGGGGGCTCAGTAGTTGTGGCTTGTAGGCTCTAGAATGCAGGCTCAGTAGTTGAGGCGCATGGGCTTAGTTGCTCCACAGCATGTGGGGTCTTCCCGGACCAGGGCTCGAACCCATGTCCCCTGCATTGGCAGGCGGATTCTTAACCACTGCACCACCAAAGAAGTCCCTGCCCTTGTTGTTTAACCTTTTGGTTAAGTTTATGTCTTTAGGCTCCAACAGTTTGAAGTAAGGCTTATGATGACACAAGGAATTCAGCCCATTCCAGCAGAAAGTGGCCCAGGTCCCTATAGGTCCTTGGAACAGTCGGAGAGGGACTTCTACACCTCTAGGGTAGGCTAGGGTCTGCAACCCCTGTCCAGCAGGAAGAAGTTTCAGAAGAAGAGAGCTTCGGCCCATTATCCCTTAAGAATAGGGCATCTAGTCTCTCCGGGGGAATGAGACAGGCTGCGACCTGGGACCCTTTGCTGCTGTGCTGCAATGCTTGCACCTGGATACACCTCTCCTCAAGCAACAAAATACAAGGAAACTATATGGGACTAAAAATTACTGCATGCATGTGCAGTTAGGGCAAATTCTAGACAAAAGATACAAAGAGACCAAAAAACCCAATTGCCACTTTTGCAGAGCCTGGAGCAAAAGCAGGGTGTCGGGAGCAACAGCAGGGTACTGCACATGCCCCCTGCACACACCACCACCAAGGGGTGGGCACACCACCTGAGCCACCCCTCCGGCACGACCTCTGGTCACACCCCTACCTTCACTCCTTATAAGGAGCCAGCTCATGCCCCCTCAGGGAGGGAGCAAGCAAGGAAATCTGTTGTTTGTTCTCTCTCCTCCCTGCTGCAGCAGGGGGCCCAGTAAAGCCTTGGCTGAATTTCTTGTCTGGCCTCTGATCAGTTTCCATTGATTAGGGAGCCCAAGAACCAGTAACAACTCCAGCTGCATAACATTGGCAAGGAGACCCAGGTGCCACTTCTGTATGGTGGGCAGGTCCAGCCAACACCTTACTCCACAGGGGTTGCCTAGAATACATGGATAAACTAAAGTTCTGCCCAAAATAATATTACAGAAGTACTGACACCAAAGAGGTGATAGGCCCTTGGGATAAACATCTGCCAAACACAGGCTGCAACTAGAAATATACCATATAACTGAGCACAACCTTATGAGGACTTCTGGGTGTGGACTGCCCCCACCTGCCTCTTGTTTGTAGAAAAGCTGTAGTCTTCCAGGCCTCCCTTGAGAAACAAAAACCTGTCTCAAGATTTAATGACTGGAAGAATGTGAACATGTAGTAACAAAAGATAGCAGTTGGGTCAGGAGAACTGGTAACAATTTAAACAATAGATCATCCACATAGCAGAGTCACAGAAACTTTAGTTCCTCCATGAAGGACATGGATAACAGTGTCTGATGCACAGTCCTTAGTTGTTTTGCAGATACTAAAACCTGCACCAGAAGGAAGAAGCTAACTGCATCATGACCATGAGCATGTAGCCCCCAGACCAGCTGGAGCCTGAGGATTGATGACGTCAACCTCCGTGACACCACACTTTTACCTCACCATCAGACAGTCAGAAAATTGTGCATGAGCTGATCACAGACCTTGCAGCTCTCTCCCTCACTCTATCTTTAAAAACCCTCCCCTGAAACTCATCAGGGAGTTTGGGTCTTTTGAGCATGAGACACCCACACTCCTTCCTTGGCTCCTGCAATAAACCCTGCACTTTCCTTCACCACAAACTGATGTCAGTAGATTGGCATTGCTGTGCACTGGTGAGCTGACCCAAGTTTGGTTTGGTAACAACCAGAATGCTCAGACCTAGAAAGTGTGGCTAAGTGGCCTGTCCCTCAGATTGCCCTAAGGTGAGCCCCTACCTGAGCTGCATATGGCTCCCAGAGTTTAGCCAATCAGCAGTGTTCATTTTGAATATTCTGACACCCAGAAAATTTAGGAAAGGAGAGATGCAGCTACTACCAGCAGACAGAGCATCAAGGCTAAAGCTCACCAACAAGTGGAAGTTTTGTCCCAAGCCATTTTCTCAGTGGTATGGAACCCATCATAATCCAAGAACACATCCTCCTACAAAGCTGTCCATATATCAGCCATAATGGCCTAGACATGCTGTCTGTAATGCCAATTGTTTGATAAGTTTTAAAGATTATTTTAATCGTGGTACACAACACAATGACACTGGGATAGATAAAAGACAGAACTTTTTAATAACTTGCAGTCCCAAACAAGAGAAGGCTGCCAGGCAGGGTTAAATGAGAGGTTGCACCTGGGACAGGGTAACAGCAAGTTGAAGCTCTAGGGGGCAGCTTGTACATGGCAAGTGGGCTGTCCTTAGCTAGGTGTTGTGGGCTCCCTGTGGATTGGCTAATTTAAATAAGTTATCAGACATAAAGGCATAAGAGTGTCCCTAGTTGTCTGATACCTGACCCTGGGGCAATTTTAGCTGCTGCATAGTGCTTTGAGTGTGAGATACAAAGGGAAGTGATTGATGTGTGGACATAATAAGCTGTTCAGGAAGGGGAACTACCAGCCTCCAGCCAGGACCTCAAATTTTAGTCGAAAGCATTTAAAAAAATGATATGAGAGCAACATTCTGTTGTAGCCAACTTGAAGATAGAGGAGGAACTTTCACTCAAAATTTTGTTTGGATGTCCAGACTGATAATGACACACACATTCAAAGAGGGTACAAACATGTTTATTACTCACATAATGGAGGCTTTCTGGGGAGGGCAGAGCAGCTCCCAGGCAGGTCCAACACAGCTTGAAGAAAAAGGGAAGGAGACTGGCTTGGGGTTTGTATGATGGTTAGGGGTGGGGCTGAGATGAGGATTCCCATGCATGGATTGAACTTTACACCTGCTCCAAAGTAAGGAGCACCTAGGCTTTCTTACCATCTTGCCCAGTTGTGAGGCAGAAATAGAAGAAGGAGAAGTTGGATTAAAAGCTGTCAAAAGCCAAATACCAAAAAAACAAAAAATAGTGTTTCATATACACATAGCTTGAACCACAGAATTTGGCTAGAGTATGTTGTAGTATAAACATCTACCTTTAGTCCAAAATAAAATAATTATCTCTCTTTTAAGGTATTTCAGACCTATAGCAACTACAACTAAGTATCATAGCCTTCTACCAATTTTTCACCTGTTTCCTCCACCCCACCAAAATAGTTGAGAGATTGAGAAGACATAGGGATTGTACAACAGGAAGCAGGGCTTTCAGGAGGATACGTTTTTAAAGGCTTAATGCACTTTTGAAATTGCATTTGTCATTACACTTAGGCAAACTTAATGTTGTCCAGAATAAATATTATATTTTTACAGCTTTGATTATTACTGTTTTGTCCTTGTCAAGAGTTTAGCTTGTAAAAAATTAATAAACAGACACCTGCATTAAATAGAGCCAGTATACCAGCAGGGGGCGCTCTCACACCCTCCAACAGTAGCAGAGCCCTACAGGAGGAAGAAAGATCCTCTTCCTTCCTGGCGAGGACCCAGCCAATAAGAAGCTATGGCCTCTTTGTTTACAACAGTTCCTCCCAACATCCTTTTCCCCTCATAAAGGAGTTCTACTTCCCTTGCTATGCAGGAGCTTTCAGGTGGCTCCCCAAGTCTGCAGACCTCAAATTGCAATTCTCTGCTGATCCTGAATAATCCCATCTTTGCTGGAGAAATATCTGCAGTCTATTCATCTTAGGTCAACACACTTCACAGTATTGCTGCCTTTAATCCATTTTGTTTGGCAAACTGACCTGCAGGGACCTTAGCTGACATTAGCCCCTCATGCAAGCACATGCCCTAGACAGCAGCCCACAGAGTCACAAGTGAATAAGTTCCTAATATGACTCCCCCAACAGTCCTTCTGATCAACAACCCCTGTGGCCTCCCAGGGCCTTCCCTTTTCGTTCCCCTTAGATAAGACCCCAAAGAAATTCACCAGACCTCGCTCTTCTGGCTTGAATTGACCAATCCAGCCTTGGCCCAGGAACCCCAAAGCACTACACCCATGACCCTAATAAAGGCATGTGCTCCAGGTCCTGTCTCTCTCTGCATTCACCTTGATGTCCCCAGTGGGCCATCCAGGTGTACTGTGTCCTTCCTCCAGAGCCTCTGAGTAATTACTTCACTATTTCAATTTCTCTTGTGGTCTGTTGTTGAACTGCAACTCACCAGCCATCTGGCACCCTGCCCCACTTAACAATTGTTAATTTAACAAAGTCATAACAACAGGCATCATGAGCAGGAACATGGAGTTGCCCCTTAGCTCTCGTGGGTAATTCTCCCTGGGGGAGGCCCACCACTTGCTGGCATTTGTGCTGCAGTGTACCACCTACAAAGATACTTCCTAATCTACCTATAGTGCTAACTCTGAAGGGGATGACCAGAGTTTTCACAAACCTCAGAGCAATGCGCATCAGAGCTGATTTGAGTTTCTGTGGACATATCTTCTACCCATCAGTGCCCCACAGATGGTGAATTCCCCAGGAGGGTGTTAGATTTCAGGTATAACTGTTAGGAAAACTGGTTAAGATTTTCATTAGTTAAAGGCTGGGACATACAGGTGACAACCCCTGCCCAAGCGTGCACTACCAGATAAAGGAGGGGACTCCCTTAGAAAACGGAGACTCCCTTCCTCTGTATTTTCAGGACTCCAGTACTAACGAGTACAATTGGGGCACCCTGGCTCAGGAAAGCACGGAGCCTCAGGAAGGCAGGTGCACTCAAGGCCTTTGGTCCCTCTGTTGCTACAAACATTGCTGCTGTTGCACCTCCTCCCCCAACCCTGTGGGATATTGTGGGCCACGGCAACACATGGTGACAAAAGATATAATGGTCCTACATAAACAGCCTGAACACCTAGTGCCTTCCCTGCCTAAAACACCCAGGAAGTTAGCAAGCTCCTCATTAACTATAAAATGCCCATAGAATCAGGCTGGACATAGTTCAGTGCCCTGGTGAACTAGTATGCCAAAGCATTGTTTCTACACCCTCAGAGTGTAGGGTCCAGTCCCAGTGATCCTGCCACCATCATACATGAGGGCATGAGGGCCAACCCTATCCCTGTGAGGCTGATTGTGACACCCTGGAGAGGAAAGCAGATACCTATGAATCCAGCTTCTGAGGACATCCATCTTTCCAGTAATAACCCATAAGGTCAAAGCAGTGGGGGATTTGAAACTGAAAATGGAAATTTCATGCATCTCGGGATTCAAAATATTTTTAAACATTTTGTACATCAGGAGGAATAAAAAGGGACCAACTGACTGTTAAGAGTATTTAATATTTCTGTGACCTACTACTTACCATTACAGAAATAAGACAACTAGCTGGTATTACCAAAGACCTGAAAATGCATAACCTTTTAAAAGAACCCTAGGATCTAGCAGCCAAAACCTGCAGAGAAAAGCCTGGCTCCTACCCAACCTGAGATGGAGAAGTAAAGACCACATGCTCCAAAGCAAGGACACTCTGCCTTGGTCAGTATCCAGATTGCTCACCTTAAATGAAGCCCTGCAACCTCAAATGCAAATATTCTCCATTGATGTGGCTATTGATCTTTATGTGTGTAACGTGGATAATAGGATTGCTAATAGACTCCACAGGTCTAACCCTGCCCCAGCAGGAAAAGAAATCAGCCATGTTTAGTACTGTACTGCAGAATGGCTGAGTGCCAGGTGCTGGTCCTGTTACAAAAGCTTTGCTCAACGTGTCAATAGGCATGAATTCTGATCTAGAGCTCACCTCTCTCTACATTAAATGGTGCCAATGGAAGTGACACTTAAGCTGGTCACTTCCTTTTTATACCATGCCTGAAATTATATCCCAAGCAGAATGGCTCTCCCAATGCAGTCAAATCAGATGCATCTGGATGGCAGACTTGTGCTTTAATGATCTTACAGTAGATCTAATGGGATGATCCCTGAGTGTAAAGCTGCCTACAATTAGCCTATCAATGTGCCCAGATCTACATGCATTGTGGCTGGAGTCCTCACAAAGCTTGAACATGGACATCATGTGGTCCTTTCAAGGTGCATCCTAATGATCTGATGAAGATCATGGAGATCTGCCTAACTAGCAGTAGATCCCATATTGTAATTCCATCCTGAGCCAGGCGCTATCACATATACTCAGATTTACCACCAGCCAGCCTATCCTATCCTTCCCTGCTCTGACCTCTCCCACCACCGAACAGATCAACTACTCAAATGACATCACTTCAGGCTGATGGGGCCCAGGGTAGGCCACACCAATATATGCCTCAATGCCATATTGATTATTTTGAATTAAAGTTACTTAAGAAACAGCCAATGCAAGAGGGACAATCTGACCCTCCTTTATGTCACCCTGAAATCAGGAAATAAATCTCTCACGTGAAAGGTGCTCTCCTTGCAAATGAAGGTGAAAGGACAGACACCCTTAGAGCCAGAGATGAGGAATTCAGGACAAGAGGCCTATATAAACAAACCTTGTTACTTCTTTAATTTACTACTCCAAGCCCAAACTTTGTTTAGATATCTTACTAATTGAGCACTCTAAACCTAAGTTTCTTTGTCCTGTCAATTCCTAACAGATTTATTGGGTTTTTTTTGTCTAAAAAGTATAAAAGCTGCCTGCTTTGGCCACTTCTTAGGTTTCCATTTCTATGGGACCTCCATGTGCATGAATTTAAATTTGTTTCTTTTTGTCCTGTTAATCTGTCTTGTGTCAATTTGATTAGTCCAGCCACAAGAACTCAAGTGGGAAAGAGGGGGGAATTTTCCGCCTCCCTAGTGGTTGATGAGTAAGCCAGGGGGCTGGCTGTACCTGCTTCCCACTCTGAGGCTGCTGTGGCTGAGAGATCCTGGGACATGTGACAAAGGCCAGCAGAAGGTAAGATTTCTTACATGTCAGCCTCCTGATCTCTGACCCCAAGGCCTCTTTCAAAGGGAAGTGGTGAGATTGCCCTTTTTTCTCTCTCTCTCACTCAGTTTAGATTAGCAGCAGAAAATACTTGTGGAACTAAGTTCCTTGGACTTAGCAACACTTGTGGATTCTTCTCTCAAAGATGGTCACTGTTGTGTGCGTGTGTGTGTGTGTGTCTGTCTATTGTGTTTTTTGTCATAAGGAGGAAGAAATAGGTCAGAATGCAGGCAGAGTCCCTATCAGCCTGCTCTCTGAGCCAGCCTCACAGGCTGGTGAGTTAACCGTTCTCACCAGACCAGTGTTTCTTCAGTCAAACTAGACTGTGGGTCCTCTGTGTAAAACGGGATGAGGTTTTTGTCTTCCATATTTTCCTGTGTCCCTAGAGCTTGGCCTTGTGTCCAGTGAGAATATTCTCTGTGGTCTCTGACATCTGGAAGGTGCATCTGGTGGCCAGTTGAATAGACTGGGATTCTGAGACACAAAGTCACAAGTAGCACTCTCTTTGTCTGGCTGTGCCAGCTCCCAGGGGAGTTTGTCCTAAGGGGTCCCAGTCCACAAGGGGCCTTTTTCATATCAACTTCTGTTGCTTGTTAATGCTGGAAAAATTCCATTCCAGTAGCATCTGCCCAGTGCATTGATTAGCATATTTACAGCAGGAGGTGCCCCACATTTTTTGTGGGACACTGGAGGCACCATTTTCACTACACCATTCTTACTGCCAGTAGCAAGGAAGAGCTTTTACCTTCTTAGACTATATCTGGGAGTAAAATTTCTTGATCTTGTGAGGGCTATATACTGTCTTGTGAGACGCCTCTTACATCTTTGGTTAAACCAAAAAATACTTATTGGTTTGAGTCACCTTTTTAAATTAATATAAGATCCTACTTATCAATGGCCAGACAACAGATACTTAAAATTGGCTGTATTTAAAAGGGAAAAAAATTGACAGCTCTCATCATAAGCAGCTGTCATACTGGTACCTATGGGAGGATCAAATTGAAAATAAAACAATTATAATGACCAGCCTTAAGGAACTCCCTATGAAGATGAAAGAATAGAAATTAGTCTTAAAGCAAAATCCAACATAAATTCTCCTTTTTAAAAATTGATCTTTCTTCTCAGCAATTCCCCAGGTCCTCTTACAAATAATCAGGAAATAAATCAGCTGGAGTACAATATTTAAGGGCTTAAAGGAACAACTCTCTTTGTCTTGCAAGTTCCTACAAAACCACAAGTACAACTCTAGAAACAAGTCAAGGCCCACCTATCTTTACCATCCTAAGACCTCACCTATTCCTCTCAAAATTGCTTGTAGATAGTATAAAATATCAGGATATTGGAGCAAAGTTGCCCTGTGCTTCAAAACTATTTTACTAATGATTATCCTAAGACTTATAATAGACAAATATACTCCAAAACTCCTAGGAGAAAACTTACATTTTTATTTATTGTCCTTTAAGATATAAATCTTATCATGTCTCAGAGAGGACCCAGGTGGCAGACTAGGAGGATATGGAATTCACCTCCCCCCACAAACACATCAACATTCATCTACCTATGGAACAACTCTCACAGAAAACCAATGTGAAACTGGCAGAAGGTCTCATACAAACAAAGGTGCAAGAAAGATCCCCACGTAACCAGGTAGGATGGGGAAAAAAAAGCAGCAGGATGGGTCCGGTGCCCCTGGGAGGGATCTGTGAAGGAGGGAAGGTCCACGGGTGCAGATCTTCACCCTGAGGAGCCCACTTGCCTGCTGGGAGATTCACTGGGACAGATAGAGGGGCTGGAGGGGCCTGGACTCTGCTGTCACAGAGGGCACATGTGCAGGCTTGCTAGCAATCAGGGCGGAAGGAGACCGATGCTGATGGCTGCCACCTCACCACACTTCCCAGCCCCAAACCCACACCCAGTGGGGCTGCTAGTATGAGCAGCAGCTAGGAGCTGAATCTTGAGCAGATAGGCCCTGGAGAAGACTTGATCTAGCTCCACAGAGACAGCCCGGAGGGCCTTGGGTGTGGTCTTGGCTGAAACTTAGAACCCACTGTCAGTATGTGCATAGTGGGAGTGGGTCCAGCAGGGGTGGACTTTGTTGGTGTGCACAGCAGGTGGCACCACAGAAATGCATGCCTTGGGAAGACAGCCCCTGGGGAGGAGTATGCAATGGTTCATTTCTCAGTGGGAGCTTTCCCATTCCACCCAACCCACACCACAGCTTGAAGCTAGACCTAGGGTGGACAGGTCCTGGGAAAGTCCTGCCACCTAGGCAGCCCAGGTGCCAGGCTGTATCAGCACAGCCACCTCAATTTCTGCAGCCACAGTACCACAGCCCCAAGCACCAGCCTAGCACCAGGTCTGGGACAAACACAACAGAGAAAGGGACATGATCTTGGCCTTTTTCTAGGCAGAACCATGGATGGCTGCACAGGTGGCACATATGTCCCCTTGACCACTTGGTCCTCACTTGCTTCAGCAATCACCTCCTCGGGGACAGAGCACACACTTAAGGGCAATGGAGCCTTATCGAACCTGACCCTCAGGGCATCTACTCTAACAACTGAGGAACAGAACCTCCCCCCAACAGGGCTGTGACAGCCATGGAGCAAAGAGCAGGCCCTGCTAAATATCCAAAGCAGGCTCCAGGAAGCACAACACTAACCCCTTATCAAGGGGATAATGGACAGAACACTGAGAAAAGATGTGGCTGGCATCCATACCAAAAACAGCTCTCACACCAAAAATACTGGAGGCACACAGTCTGCACAGGGATGCTCCCACATAAAAACACCTCTTCAAGACCACAGTAGAAAACTGTTTCTCCTAAATTCATAGAGACAGAAAAAGTTAAGTAAAGTGAAAAAGCAAAGGAAGGGCTCCCAATTAAAAGAGCAAGAGAAGTCCCCTGAAAGAACAAATAATGAAATAGACCTCACCAGTATACTAGACACTACATTGAAAAAGGAAGTAATAAAAATGCTAAAGGAATGAAAAAAGATTATCAACAGAAATACAGATCCTTGTAACAAGGAACTAGAAACTATAAAATGGAACCAATCAAAATTAGACAACTTAATTGCCAAGATATAAAACCAACCTAGAAGCAATGAATAGCAGACCGAAGAATGCAAAAGAATGAATAAGTGATCTGGAAGATAGAATAATGGAAATCACCCTATCAGAACAGCAGACAGAAAGAAAAATTTTTTTAAATGAAAGCTGCATAAGAGATCTATGGGATAATATAAAGCATGCCAACCTACATACAATAGGGGTTCCAGAAGAAGAGAGAGAGAAAGAGGTAAAAATGTATTTAAAGAAATTATGTGGGACTTCCCTGGTGGTGCAGTAGTTAAGAATCTGCCTGCCAGTGCAGGGGACATGGGTTCAAGCCCTGGTCCAGGAAGATCCCACATGCCGCGGAGCAACTAAGACCATGCATCACAATTACTGAGCCTGTGCTCTAGAGCCCATGAGCCACAACTACTAAGCCTGCATGCCACAACTACTGAAGCCCATGTACCTAGAGCCCGAGCTCCACAACAAGAGAAGCCACCACAATGAGATGTCTGTGCACCACAATGAAGAGTAGCCCCCACTCACCACAACTAGAGAGAAAGCCTGTGCACAGCAATGAAGACCCAACACAGCCATAAATAAATAAATAAATAAATAAATAAATAAATGTATTACCAAAAAAAAAAAAAAAGAAATTATGGCTGAAAATTTCCCTAAACCTAAAGAAAAAAACAGATATTTAGGTACAGGAAGCACAGAGGGTCCCAAACTAGATGAACCCAAACAGACCCATACCAAGACATCATAATTAAAATGGCACAAGTTAAAGATAAAGAGAGGATTCTAAAGGCAGCAAGACAAAAACAAAGAGTCAGTTACAAGGGAACCCCCATAAAGCTGATTTTTCTCCAAGTATTTTGCAGAACAGAAAGAAGTGCCATGATATATTCAAAGTCCTGAAAAGGAAATACCTGCAACCTAGGATACTCTACCCAGCAAGACTGTCATTTAAAATAGAAAAACAGATAAAGAATTTCCCAGACAAGCACAAACAAAGAGTATAGAAATACTAAACCTAAACTAAAGGAAATACTGAAAGGTCTTCTCTAAACAGAAAAATAGCAAGAATCAATAGGAAAGGAAATTTCACAATAGAAAAGACAAATATATAAAAGGATTGAAGAACACTTAAAAAGCCAGTGCATAAGTTAAAAAAGGTCAAAGAAATTTTGTAAAAGTGATTATAACTGCAATTCACAGCGAAAGAATAAACATGAAGATGTAAAACAGGACATCAAAATTGAAAAAAAATGTGTGGGAGGGGACTAAAAAAATCTTTTAGAATGTGTTTGAACTTACATGACTATCAGTCTAAAGCAAGTATATATAGTTCTGGCTTAACATACTTGAAAAGAAGGGTAACCACAAATCAAAAATATACAATAGATTCACAAAAAACAAACAAAAAAGGAACAAAATCATAATACAACAGAAAACCATAAAATGATAAGAGGAAAAAAATGAACAAAGAAGTACAAAATCAACTGGAAAACAAGGTTTAAAATGGCAATAAGTACCTACCTATCAATTACCTTAAATGTCAGTGAACTAAACGCTGTTATAAGACATAGAGTGGCAGATTGGATAAAAACCAATGCACTGCCTACAAGATCTCACTTCGGGGTGAAAGGCACAAACAAATTGACAGTGAGGGGATGGAAAAAGATATTTCATGCAAATGAAATGACAAGAAAGCAGGGGAAGCAATACTCACATCAGACAAAATAGACTTTAAAACAAAGTGCATAAAGAAAGACACTGAAGGACATTATATAATGAGCGAGGGATGAATAAAAGGGGATATTATACTTGTTAACATACATGCACCCAATATATAAAACAAATACTAACAGACATAAACAGAGAAACTGACAGGAATACAACAATAGTAGATTTTTTTTTTTTTTGCGGTTCGCAGGCCTCTCACTGTTGTGGCCCCTCCCGTTGTGGAGCACAGGTTCTGGATGCGCAGGCTCAGCGGCCACGGCTCACGGGCCCAGCCACTCCGCAGCATGTGGGATCTTCCCAGACTGGGGCACAAACCCGCATCCCCTGCATCGGCAGGTGGACTCTCAACCACTGTGCCACCCGGGAAGCCCCAACAATAGTAGATTTTAACATCCCACTGATATTGGACAGATCTTCCACACAGAAAATCAATAAGACTACAGAGATCCTAAATGACACAATTGACAGTTGGACTTAATTGATATCTATAGGACACTATTGCAGAAAAAACAAAAAACAAACAAAAAAACAGAATACACATGCTTTTGAAGTACACATGCAACATTCTCTAGGATTGACCACATACTAGGTCACAAAACAAGCCTCAACAAATCTGAGAGGATAGAAATTATTTCAAGTGTCTTTTTTGGCCACAATGGTATGAAACTAGAAATTAATCACAAAAAGAAAACTTGGAGAAAATACGAACACATGGAGATGAAAAAACATGCTACTAAAAATAAGTGGATCAATGATGAAATCAAAGAGGAAATTGGAAAGTACCTTGAGACAAATAACAATGAAAACACAACCTTGCAAAATCTATGCGATGCAGTTCTAAGAGGTAAGTTCATTGTGATACAGGCCTTCCTCAAGAAACAAGAAAAATCTCAAATAAACAACCTAAACTACTATCTTAAAGAATTAGAAAAAGAACAAATAAAATCCAAAGTCAGCAGAAAGAAATAATAAAGATCATAGAGGAAATAAATAGAGATTTAAAAAACAATAGAAAAGATCAATGAAACCAAGAGCTGTTTTTTTGAACAGATAAACAAAATTGACAGACCTCTAGCCAGGCTCACCAAGAAGAAAAGAGAGAGGACCCAAATAAACAAAATAAGAAAGAAAGAGGAGAAGTAACAACTGATACCACAGAAATGCAAACAATTGTAAGAGAATACTAAGAACAGTTATATGCCAACAAATTGGGCAACTTAGAAGAAATGGACAAATTTCTAGAAACTTACAGCCTTCCACAGTTGAGTCAAGAGAAAACAGATAATTTGAACAGACTTGTCACTAGAAGTGAAATAAAATCTGTAATGAAAAAACAACAACAACGACCAGAGGGCAGATGGCAGAAAGCAAGAAGAACTACAATCCTGCAGCCTGCAGAATGAAAGCCACAGTCACAGAAAGAGAGACAAAATGAAAAGGCAGAGGACAATGTCCCAGATGAATGAAAAAGATAAAACCCAGAAAAACAATTAAATGAAGTGGAGATCGGCAATCTTCCAGAAAAAGAATTCAGAATAATGATAGTGAAGATGATCGAGGACCTCAGGAAAAGAATGGAGGCATAGAGACCTTCAAGATAGCGAAGGAGTAAGATGTGGAGATCACCGTCCTCCCCACATATACATCAAAAATACATCTACATGTGGAACAACTCCTACAGAACACCTACTGAATGCTGACAGAAGACCTCAGACTTCCTAAAAGGCAGGAAACCCCCCATGTACTTGGGTAGGGCAAAAGAAAAAAGAGACAAAGGAATAGGGATGGGGACTTCACCTCTGGGAAGGAGCTGTGAAGGACGAAAAGTATTCACACACGAGGGAGTCCCTTCACTGGTGGGGATGGGGGATGGGGGTAAGCTTTGGAGCCATGGAGGAGAGCACAGCAACAGGGGTGCAGAGGGCAAAGCGGGGAGATTCCCGCACAGAGGATAGGTGCTGACCAGCACTCACCAACCTGAGAGGCTTGTCTGCTCACTCACCGGGGCAGGTGGAGGCTGGGAGCTGAGGCTTGGGCTTCAGAGGTGAGACCGCAGGGAGAGGACTGGGGTTGGCTGTGTGAAGACAGCCTGAAGGGGGCTAGTGCACCACAGCTAGCCAGGAGGGAGTCTGGAAAAAAGTCTGGACCTGCCGGAGAGGCAAGAGACCATTGTTTTGGGGTGCGCGAGGAGAGGTGATTCCCGCTCCGTGTGCCCACAGAAGGCAGAGCACCAACTAAGTGAGCTCCAGAGATGGGCACGAGCCAAGGATATCAGCTCAGACCCCAGAGACGGGCATGAACTGCTAATGCTGCCGCTGCTGATACCAAGAATCCTGTGTGCAAGCACAGGTCACTACCAACACCCCCCCACCCTGTGCAGCATGCCACTGCCAGGGTCCCATGATCCAGGGACAACTTCCCAGGGAGAACACACAGCATGCCTCAGGCTGTTGTAATGTCATGCTGGCCTCTGCCACAACAGGCTTGCCCTACCTGCCGATTATGATTAACATACCCCTCCCTCTCCCTGGCCTGAGTGAGAAAGAGAGACCTAATCAGCTGTTGCTTTAACCCCCTCCTGTCTGGGTGGGGAACAGAGGCCTGAGGGTGGCCTACATGCAGAGGCAGGGCCAAACCAAAGCTGAACCACAGGAGCTATGCGAACAAAGAAGAGAAAAGGAAATTTATCCGTGCAGCCTCAAGAGCAGCAGATAAAATCCCCACAACCAACTTAATAAACAGAGCATCTGTGTAATAGAATAGAAAACGAATGTTCCCAAAATCGAGGCGGTGGACTTTAGAGTCAACTGTAGACTTGGGGTTTGCTTTCTGGCTCTGATTTGGTTTTGGTTTTATGTTTATCTTAGTTTAGTTTTTAGTGCTTGTTATCATTGGTGGATTTGTTTATTGCTTTGGTTGTTCTCTTCCTTCTTTTTTATTTATTTTTATTTTTTAAATTTTATTATTCTAATTTTTTTTCCTTTTTTTCTCTTTTTGTGGGTGTGTATGTGTATGTTTCTTTTGTGATTTTGTCAGTTTAAGTTTGCTTTTACCATTTGTCCTATGGTTCGGTCTGTTGTATGTGTTGTTGTTTGTTTGTTTTTTTCTCTTTTTATGAGTGTGTGTGTGTATGTTTCTTTGTATCATTTTTTCTGTTTCGTTTTGCTTTTACCATTTGGGTCTGGGGTTCTATCGATTCATTGTTCTATTATATTTTTTCTTCCTTTTTTTCCAAGCCAAGTGGCTGGCAGTGTCTTGGTGATCCAGCCAGGTGAGTGGCCTCAGCCTCCAAGGTGGGAGAGCTGAGTACAGGACATTGGACCACAAGAGACCTCCCAGCCCCATGAAATATCAATCAGCAAGAGCTCTCTCAGATATCTATGTCTCAACACGAAGACCCAGCTCCACCCAACAGCCAACAAGCTCCAGTGCTGGCAGCTGCATGCCAAACAACTAGCAAGATATGAACACAGCCCTGCCCATTAGCAGGAGGTTGCCTAAAGTCATACAAAGTTGACAGACACTCCAAAACACACCACTGGACACGGCCCAGCCCACTAGAAGGACAAGATCCAGACCCACCCACCAGAACACAGGCACCAGTCCCCTCCACCAGGAAGCCTACACAAGCCACTGAACCAATCTCAGCCACTGGGGGCAGACACCAAAATTAGCGGGAACTACGAACTTGCAGCCTATGAAAAAGAGACCACAAACACAGTAAGTTAAACAAAATGAGAAGACAGAGAAATATGCAGCAGATGAAGGAGCAAGGTAAAAACCCACCAGACCAAACAAATGAAGAGGAAATAGGCAGTCAGTCTGAAAAAGAATTCAGAGTAATGATACTAAAGATGATCCAAAATCTTGGAAATAGAATGGAGAAAATACATGAAACATTTAACAAGGACCTAGAAGAACTAAAGACCAAACAAACAATGATGAACAACACAATAAATGAAACTAAAAATACTCTAGAAGGAATCAATAGCCTAATAACTGAGGCAGAAGAAGAGATAAGTGACCTGGAAGATAAAAGAGTGGAAATAACTGCCACAGAGCAGAATAAAGAAAAACGAATGAAAAGAATTGAGGACAGTCTCAGTGACCACTGTGACAACATTAAATGCACAAACATTAGAATTATAGTGGTCCCAGAAGAAGAGAAAAAGAAAGGGTCTGAGAAAATATTTAAAGAGATTAACATTGAAAACATCCCTAATATGGGAAAGGAAATGGTCAATCAAGTCCAGAAAGTGCAGCGAGTCCCATACAGGATAAATCTGAGGAGAAACATGCCAAGACACATTTTAGTCAAACTATCAAAAATTAAATACAAAGAAAAAATATTAAAAGCAGCAAGGGAAAAGCAACAAATAACATACAAGGGAATTCCCATAAGTTTAACAGCTGATCTTTCAGCATAAGCTCTGCAAGCCAGAAGGGAGTGGCAGGTCATATTTAAAGTGATGAAAGGGAAAAACCTACAACCAAGATTACTCTACTCTGCATGGATCTCATTCAGATTCGATGGAGAAATTAAAACCTTTACAGACAAGCAAAAGCTAAGAGAATTCAGCACCACCAAACCAGCTTTACAACAAATGCTAAAGGAACTTCTCTGGGGAGGAAACACAAGAGAAGGAAAAGACCTACAATAAGAACCCAAACACTTAAGAAAATGGTAATAGGAACAAACATATCGATAATTACCTTACATGTAAATGGATTAAATACTCCAACCAAAAGGCACAGACTGGTTGAATGGATACTAAAACAAGACTCGTATATATGCTGTCTACAAGAGACCCACTTCAGACCTAGAGACGCATACATACTGAAAGTGAGGGATGGAAAAAGATATTCCATGCAAATGGAAATCAAAAGAAAGCTGGTATAGCAATTCTCATATTAGACGAAGTACACTTTAAAATAAAGACTATTAAAAAAGACAAAGAAGGACACTACATAACAATCAAGGGATCAATATAAAAAGAAGATATAACAATTGTAAATATTTATGCACCCAACATAGGAGCACCTCAATACATAAGGCAAACGCTAACAGCCATAAAAGGGGAAATTGATAGTAACACAATCATATTAGGGGACTTTAACAACCCACTTTCACCAATGGACAGATCAACCAAAATGAAAATAAATAAGGAAAAACAAGCTTTAAATGACACATTAGATCAGATGGGCTTAACTGATATTTATAGGATATTCCATCCAAAAACAACAGAATACATTTTCTTCTCAAGTGCTCATGGAACATTCTCCAGGATACATCATATCTTGGGTCACAAATCAAGACTTAGTAAATTTAAGAAAATTGAAATCATTTCAAATATCATTTCTGACCACACTACTATGAAAAAAGATATCAATTACAGGAAAGAAACTGTAAAAAATATTTAAAAAACATGGAGGCTAAACACTATGCTAGTAAATAACTGAGAGATCACTGAAGAAATCAAAGAGGAAATAAAAAAATACCTAGAAACAAATAATGGTGAAAACACAACGACCCAAAACCTATGGGATGCAGCAAAAGCAGTTTTAAGAGGGAACTTTATAGCGATACAATCCTACGTCAAGAAACAAGAAAAATCTCATACAAACAAACAAACCTTACACCTAAACCAATTAGAGAAAGAAGGACAAAAAAACCCCAAATTAGCAGAAGGAAAGAAATCATAAAGATCAGATCAGAAATAAATAAAAAAGAAATGAAGTAAACAAAAGCAAAAATCAATACAAGTAAAAGCTGGTTCTTTGAGAAGATAAACAAAATTGATAAACCATTAGCCAGACTCATCAAGAAAAAAAGGGAGAAGACTCAAATCAATAGAATTAGAAATGAAAAATGAGAACTTACAATGGACACCACAGAAATACAAAGGATCATAAGAGACTATTACAAGCAACTATACATTAATAAAATGGACAAACTGAAAGAAATGGACAAATTCTTAGAAAAGTACAACCTTCCAAACTGAACCAGGAAGAAATTGAAAATATGAACAGACCAATCACAAGCACTGAAATTGAAACTGTGTATAAAAATCTTCCAACAAACAAAAGCCCAGGACCAGATGGCTTCACAGGTGAATTCTATGAAACATTTAGAGAAGAGCAAACACCTATCCTTATCAAACTCTTCCAAAGTATAGCAGAGGAAGGAACACTCCTAAACTCATTCTGAGAGGCAATCATCACCCTGACACCAAAATCAAACAAAGATATCACAAAGAAAGAAAACTACAGGCCAATATCACTGATGAACATAGATGCAAAAATACTCAACAAAATACTAGCAAACAGAATCCAACAGCACATTAAAAGGATCACACACAATCATCGAGTACGGTTTATCCTAGGAATGCAAGGATTGTTCAATATATGCAAATCAATCTGTGTGATAATCCATATTAACAAATTGAAGGATAAAAACCATATGATAATCTCAATAGAAGCAGAAAAAGATTTTGACAACATTCAACACCCATTTATGAGAAAAGCTCTCCAGAAAGTAGGCATAGGGGGAAGCTACCTCAACATAATAAAGGCCGATTTTGACAAACCCACAGGCAACATCGTTCTCAATGCTGACAAACTGAAACCATCAGTTTGCAATCAGGAACAAGACAAGGTTGCCCACTCTTCAAAACTATTATTCAACATAGATTTGGAAGTCCTAGCCATGGCAATCAGGGGAGAAAAAGAAATAAAAGAAATCCAAATCAGAAAAGAAGAAGTAAAACTGTCACTGTTTGCAGATGACATAATACTACACATAGAGAATCCTGAAGATGCTACCAGAAAACTACTAGAGCTAATCAATGAACTTGATAAAGTAGCAGGATACAAAATTTATGCACAGAAATCTCTTGCATTCCTATACACTAAAGACAAAATATTTAAAAGAGAAATTAAGGAAACTCTCCCATTTACCATTGCAACAAAAAGAATAAAATACCTAGGAATAAACCTACCTAAGGAGACAAAAGACCTCTATGCAGAAAACTATAAGACACGGATGAAAGAAATTAAAGATGATACAAATAGATGGAGAGATTTACCATGTTCTTGGATTGGAGGAATCAACATTGTGAAAATGACTATAATACCCAAAGCAATCTACAGATTCAATGCAATCCCTATCAAACTACCAATGGCATTTTTCATACAACTAGAACAAAAACTTTCACAATTTGTATGGAAACACAAAAGACCTGGAATAGCCAACACAATCCTGAGAAAGAAAAACGGACCTGGAGGAATCAGGCTCTCTGACTTCAGACTATACTGCAAATCTACAGTAATCAAGAGAATATGGTACTGGCACAAAAACAGAAATATAGATCAATAGAACACGCTAGGAAGCCCAGAGATAAACCCATGCACATATGGTCACCTTACCTTTGATAAAGGAGGCAAGAATATACAATGGAGAAAAGACAGCCTCTTCAATAACTGTTGCTGGGAAAACTGGACAGATACATGTAAAAGAATGAAATTAGAACACTTGTTAACACCATACACAAAAATAAACTCAAAATGGATTAAAGACCTAAATGTAAGGCCTAACACTATAAAACTCTTAGAGGAAAACATACGCAAAACATTCTGACATAAATCACAGCAAGATCCTTTTTGACCCACCTCTTAGAGAAACAGGAATAAAAACAAAAATAAACAAATGGGACCTAATGAAATTTAAAACCTTTTGCACAGCAAATGAAACCACAAACAAGATGAAAAGACAACACTCAGAAAGAGATAAAATATTTGCAATTGAAGCAACTGACAAAGGATTAATATCCAAAATATACAAGCAGTTCATGAAGCTCAATATCCAAAAAAAAAAAAAACTAACCCAGTCAAAAAATGGGTGGAAAACCTAAATAGACATTTCTCCAAAGAAGATATACAGACTGCCAAAAAAAAACACATGAAAGAATGCTCAACATCATTAATCATTAGAGAAATGCAAATCAAAACTACAAGGAGATATCATCTCACACCAGTCAGAATGGCCATCATCAAAAAATCTAGAAACAATAAATGCTGGAGAGGGTGTGGAGAAAAGGGAACACTCTTGCACTGCTGGTGGGAATGTGAATTGGTACAGCCACTATGGAGAACAGTATGGAGGTTCTTGAAAAAACTAAAAATAGAACTACCATACGACCCAGCAATCCCACTACTGGGCATATACCCTGAGAAAAACATAATTCAAAAAGGCACATGCAGAGAGGAAGAGAGAAGAGACTTTTTCTTTAGAAAATAAAAGACACATGCACACCAATGTTCTTTGCAGCACTATTTACAATAGCCAGGTCATGGAAGCAACCTAAATGCCCATCGACAGACAAATGGATAAAGAAGATGTGGTACATATACACAATGGAATATTACTCAGCCATAAAAAGGAACGAAATTGGGTCATTTGTAGAAACATGGATGGACCTAGAGACTGTCATACAGATTGAAGTAAGTCAGAAAGAGAAAAACAAATATCGTATATTAACACATATATGTGGAATCTAGAAAAATGGTACAGAAGAACCAGTTTGCAAGGCAGAAATAGAGACACAGATGTAGAGAACAAACATATGGACACCAAGGGGAGAAAGTGGTGGGGGTGTGTGTGATGAATGGGGAGATTGGAACAGACATATATACACTAATATATATAAAGTGGATAACTAATAAGATCCTGCTGTGTAGCACAGGGAGCTCCACTTCTCTGTACAGTAGAAACTAACATATCATTGTAAAGCAACTATACCCCAATAAAAAAATTCAAAAAAAACTTTATTAAAGTCATTACAGAAGATCTGCCTTATCTCTATGTTTCTGATGACCTGAGTGCTGGCTCATATTTGGCTAAATTAAACCTCTGGTAATTCTGAGGGAAATGGATAAAGGACAATGAATCTGGAACAAATTTTTATTTGTATCTTCCAGGCACCAAAGGACAATACCAACCTTTAATCACAGTAATTTTGGGGGCTGGGAATTTTTTCTTCCAAGAAAATAAACCAGCAAAATCAGCAAGAATAATCAGTCCAATGATTATAAATTCTCAGAGGATTCTATTATTGTTTTCAATGAGCAGGTAAAGAAATTTCCTCATTTGAGACCTTTGCAGGAAGGCAGATTTTCCCACACATAATCCCTCAATGAGAGTACCCTTGAGTGTCTCATATATAAGAAAGTGCTTCTTTACAGCCCAAACCTGCTTAGATGTAAAGCTGATATTCCAATTCCCAGTGGTTATTCTTCTCACAAAGGGTGATTTAGCATGTCTCTCTGTTCTCTGATTGACTTTTGATTGATGCTCTCCTTGCATCTATGTTAAAAATAAATGTTTATTGAACTCTGACTATGTATAGACTATACCAGGTAAACTGGAATGAAACACAGATACCAACTATACTATAGTTTATTATCTATTTAGTGTTATGTGTTACTCATGTCTAAAGAAATACTACAAGGTCATATAACAAAAGATGCATATTGAAAATAAATGTATCTAACAGCTTATGCAAACACCGCAGGAAAAAACAGCAACAACAACAACAACCTCTGTGCAAACAAAAGTCCAGAACCCTATGGCTTGACTGGGGATTTCTACAAAACATACAAAAAGAGCTTATATCTATCCTTCTCAAACTACTCCAAAAGATTGAAGAGGAGGGAATATTCCCAAAGTCACTCTATGAAGCCACCATCACCCTGATATCAAAACCAGACAAAGATACTACCAAGAATAAGAAAATTACAGGATAATATCTTTAATGAGTATAGATGCAATGTAACTGTATTTGAAGATAGGATCTGTAAGGAGGTAATTAAGGTTAAATGAAGTCATAGGGCGGGTCCTGATCCAATAGGATTAATGTCCTTTAAGAGAAGACACCAGACAGCTCACTGTCTCTCTCTTTGCCATGTGAAGACAGCACCAAAACAGCTGTCTGCAAGCCAGGATGAGGGTTTCACCAGAAACCAAAGCAATCAGCATCTTGATCTTGGACTTCCCAGCTTCCAGAACTGTGAGACAATGTCTGCTGTTTAAGCGAAATCTGCAGTATTTTGCTACAGCAGCAGCCCAAGCAGAATAATACAGTAGAAAAATAATAGCTCATTTCTACCTAGTATGTAAGGATATACTAATAATACTACAGTAGTTCAACCCTGCATATGAGAATCTCATGTTTGTGTTTAAAACCAGAAATCAAGACTCTTGTTGTTATTTCTTGGGATAATGTTAGTTTTCTCCTAAAATCTTTACTGTTTTATATTTCAGGTTCATATCTATATTTCTCTTGAGATAACATTGTATGCATATTATGAGACAGGGATCAAGTTTCTTTTTTTAAGTTATTCATTGAACTGACTCAATACCATTTATGGAAAAAACTGTCTTCAATACTCTGAAGTTCCACACTTGTTAAGAATTAAACGTCCTTGTGTGGGGGTCTATTTCTGAACTCTGTTTTATTCAGTTTTCTCTCTATGATTGTACCAGTATCCACTGTTTTAATTATAGTTAGCCTTGAAATACATTTTGATGTCTGGTAAAAGTAATTTCTCTTTTTTTTCTCCTTCAAGGTTGCCTAATTATATTTGGTTATTAGCATTTGCATATGCATTTACTCTGACCCTTTCAAGTTATACACACAGACTCATTTTGATTGAGCTTCTAATTAATCCATAGATCAAATTTCCATATATTAACCTCCTTAAAATACTACATCTTCTACTCCTTTATCATGGAATAATTCTCAATTTATTTAGGACTTCCTAAATTTCTCTCAGTGATAGTTTATAGATTTCTATGTACATATGTTTAGATTTATTCCTAAAATATTAAAAATGTCCCCATGCATCTTTAGTTCTGTGAGTTCTTAAATTTCATTTCTAACTGTTCATTATAGAAATGTAAATAGACAATTGGTTTTTACATACCGATTTCTTCTCAATGGCTTTGCTAAATTTATTACTTCAAATAGTTCAACTATAGATTCTTCTGGATTTTCAACTGTCCTCCTGTTAATAACCCATTTCCAATTATAATACATTGTATTTCTTTACTTGCCTTATTACAGTAGCTAAGACCTTAAGTAAAATTTTAAATATAAATGTTGGTTGATGGCATTGTAGCCTCATTCTTGGTGTCAGAGGGAAATCTTTGTACATTTCAACATTTATATAAATCAATATGACTTTTATCTAGAGTTCTTAAAGAGGATATCTTTAATCAGTCAGGGAAATTCTTTTCTATTCCTAGTGTTCCAAGAGCTTTATCATAAATGCATATTGTTTAAACATAAAAATCTGGGTTTTTGAGAGTTTATTATTTTATTTTTCTCCTTTAATATTTTAATGTTGTTATTTACACTGACTGATTTTGTTTGTTTTCATCATTCCTAGAAATATCTTTATTTCAAGTGCTCTTAAACACTTCTTTGCATGCATTACAGATAGATATAACTTCCACTCACTGGTATGGCGCTGTTCTCAACGCAGCTCACAAGTGGCATCTTAGAAATGTCTTAACTACAAGGATTCTCAAACACTTCTCTGAATGAATTTCAGAATGGTTGTAACTTCCATTCACTGATATAACACTGTTCTCATTGCAGCTGGCAAACAGCATCTTAGAAAGTGTTCTTAAAAACTTCTCTATGTGCTTAACAGAATGGGTATAAATTTATTTTACTCATAAAACACTTTTAAATGCAGCTTGCAATTAGTGTTCTGAGAAACACCCTGTGTGTGTGTGTGTGTGTGTGTGTGTGTGTGTATAAATCAGCTCTTTCATTTTATTTGTTTTTTATTGATATATGCACGACTTAAACCATTATACTAGTTACAGGTGTACAATCAAATGATTTGATATTTGTATATGCTGTGAAATGATCACCACTATGAGTCTAGTTACAACATCCATCACCACACAGTTACAATGTTTTTTCTTGTGATGAGAACTTTTAAGATCTACTCTCTAAGTGACTTTCAATACACAATACAGTATTATTAGCTACAGTCACCATGCTGTACATTACATCCCCAGGACTTATTTATTTTAGAACTGGAAGTTTGTACATTTTGGCCACTTTCACCCATTTCACCCAGCCCCATCCCTGCCTCTGGCAACCACTAATCTGTTTTCTACATTCATAAGTTTGTTGTTTTTCAATTGATTTTCAAATATTGACATTATCTTACATCATGAGAACTAGCCCTTTTTTGTTTTGTTATGTATTACCCTTTTATAGATCATTGGACTTCATTTTTCAATTTTCCTGAAATTTGCATCAACGTTTATGAGCACCATGTGTCTGTAATGATCCTTCTTACATACTTAATAGAGCTTATTGTGAATCTATCTGGGCCTGGAGTTTTCTTTTTAAGAAGGTTTTTATTTATAATTAATTTCTTTTAAAAGCTAGAAGGCTATTTATATTTCCCATTTACTTCCATTTTATTTATGATAATTTGTATTTTCTAGGAAGTTAAACATTTCAACTACATTTTTATATTGAATGGCCTAATGCTGTTCATAGTACATTCTTATGATCGCCTTAAAATGTATATGAACAATGGGGATATCATGGTTTTTCATTCTTGATATTGGTTAGCTGAGAAATCTCCATTTTATTTTTTCAGTGAAACATACGAGAGGTTTATCTGAATTATTAATCCTATTACAGAACGAGCCTCTGGCTATTCTACTTGTTATATGTTTGCTTTCTTTTATTAATTTCTGTTCTTGTTTTTGTTATTTCCTTCCACATATATTCTTTTGGCTAAATTTGTTGTCAATTTTGTAATGTAATGTACATTTGTAATTACCCGAATTTAGTGATTGTATCAGAAATAATATGACTTTCTCACTTTCTAATATATTCATTTCAAGCTATAAAATTTTCTGCAAGCATTGCTTTCCACCCAGCACACAAACTTTTATATAAGCAGACTCATTATTAATCAAAGCATAATATTTTCTGACTGCTTTTTTGATTTTTTTTCATTGACCTGTGGGTGATTTAGAAATATACTTATTAATATCCCGACCTATAAATTACTTTTCTAACTTTTTAAAATTGATTTCTGGCTCAATTTCAGTCTGGGGTCGGAGAATATACTCTGAGTTATTTCAATCCTTTGAAATTACTAGACATTTTTTAGGCCCAATATGTAAATTGTAATAAGTGTCTGGTGTGCAGTTTTCACGGACTAGATTTGGTGAATGTAGTGTTTTTATACACATCAATTAGATCAGCAGTATTAATAGCGTATCACAATCTATCACCTTGCTCTGTTTTCCCCCCTTTGCTTATTCAATCAATTACATCCACGCCCTCTAGCGGCCAGAAATATTAATGCACTTTATAACGTTCCTTGTGGGAAACCAACATTTATCCGGTCAGTCGGGCGTGATTGCTCACAATTCTCTTTAATAATTGCCTAAACGTTTTGGAGGAGGAAAGAAACAGGGCAAAGAACATGGAAAACTATATGAGTACTTTTATGTCTTAAAATATAAAAATCACTCTTTCTTCAAGGAACGAAGATTTAGATTAATTCTGTCATTTTTTCCCTGTGGCCACAGCATTCAGGTCTTAGTGTACACCTGGCATAGCATCTATGTCCTCTTCTAAAGGGGAAGAGACAGTAGGACTCCAACATCATCACGTGACATTCTACTCCCATCTCTGTTCATCTTTCTTTTCCTACCACCTGGAAGCAAAGTTTCTTCCTTCCTTATGAATATATTTAAGGCTATACATTGTGCCTCTATGCATGGCTGTAGGTGCATCCTAAGTGTTTTCATAAGTCATATTTTCATTGTCAGTTGAAATATTTTTCATTTTCTTTGTGATTTCTTCTATAACTCATAGGTGATTTAGGTTATTTAATGCTCCTTGAACTCTCACCATATTAGCTATTTTCTAAGTCTTTCAAGCATTTACTTTTCATATTTATCCAGTTTCTATCATGGTTCTGCATGGAGCTATCAGCCTTATAAAAACTATTTGATCTGGGCTATGGCTAGAAATTAAAATTTAAGTATGTTTTAGGTCTGTAAAATAAATGAATATGAATAAATTCTGTTAACCACACTACACTATACACATAGCTGAATTCTTGGCACTTATAGAAAAGCTTTCAGAATATTTCTTGAAATTTTCTGTTTGATTACAATATAGATAGTTATGTATAATTTTCATAATCAGAGTTTTTGTGATACTATATTTGAATGGCTTTAAGATAATTTATACCTTTTTATATCCATATTAAAATATGGAATTAGAAAGACATCTTTGAGTATATTTCTCTTTATCAAGTTTTTCACTCATGGTGACTAGATTTTTCAAAACAGCCTACCCTCTCCTAGGATAAGCCTAGAGGACTCCTGTCCCATGCAGACACCCATGCAATTACAAGTGATGTGGGAACAAAAAGTGCTGCACAAAGGTACCTAAAACTGATCTTCTCTTCGTGATAATTAATTAATTGTGCCTGGTTTCAAAGCCCAACTTGTTATTTACAGCTTTCTTGAGGTATAATTGATATACAAAAAACTGCACATAATTAATGTATGGAATTTGGTGAGTTTGGACTTCTGGAGTTGGAGAAAACTGCCTCTGTAAATTTCAAAATAAAAATCAGTTTTTCCATCAGTATAAGAAAATAAGTACTTATTCCCTACCTCTTATGTGCCAGGAACTTGCAGGGATCCTATAGACATATTACTGCTGTATCCAGGCAGCAGAAAATGGAGCTTGACACGGTCACTCTAGTCACAGTGATTCTAAAATACAAAAGAATTTTATCTCAAAGATTGTCCTTGTAACAGGCACTGTTCCAATAATTTTATAATAATTATTTCATTTATTGCAACAAACCTGTGAGCTGATCGCTCTTATTATTGGTGATAGCTCTTGTTGTTTGCCAGATAAGATAAAAGAGTGATTAATTTGCCCAAGATGAATTCCTCAGAGAGCAGTGCATCCTGGATTTGAACCCCTGATGCCTTATTCTAGACAGTTGCTTTTAATCCCCCCCCCCCACAGTAATGCCTAAATGTCAGACCTGAAGTAGGTGTGTGTGCTGGAGGAAACTGCTTGGAGACAAATGTGTATCCTTTAAATATGGACACATGAGCCACATGGGGCTGGGCCCAGCAGGCCTGAGATGTTTAGAATAAAAGACTGTGGGGGTCTCCGGTTCTTTTCCACCCATGGCCATAGTCCACCTGAGAACTAGTCTCCTGCCTGTCAGGCTTTTGTTACACTGCCTAGACTGTGTCTCAGCTCTGTCAGACACCTCCCCCTTGTCATCTGTTCCCTGGTGACCAGGTGCTCAGCCCAGCCTGCTCAGGTGGAACACTACTTCCCTTTGTTCCCCTTGGACACCCCAATGCTGACCATCCAGATCTCCTGCTGCCCTGAACACCACTGTGTACACAAATTGGTCTCAGCCGGGTCCCAGACCTGGAGGCCCTCAATGGTTTTTTGGGAAAAGAGGGCTCAGCTGAGCCAAATAACTGGAGACAGGATCAGATGTGTATTCTCAGAGACTGTGTGAAAGCAACATCAGTGCTCACATTTAAAAAAAAAAATCAGGATAAGATTTTGAAGTATGATGGTAAGAGAAAATTCTCTGAGGATAGAGATTTGACTGGGATGGAAAATATTTGATTATTTCTCTCAAGACACATTGCCTAATATTTCCAGGTATTCAATCTCAGATGATATTTAAAATCAAGGGGTACAATTTTAGTTTCTAATAGTGAACATGGAATATGTCATTGTAAAACGAGATGTGCTTCACTGTGAGATGGCAGGACACAAACATGATTGGGAGCCACACAGGGGGGGATCTGAAAGTAAATATGGTCCCATGCCAACTGCATAGCTGGGTAGGTTAGAAAATATTATTTTTCTCCATTTCTTCATGTTTGAGGAGAAGGATGGTCAGATACTATTTGGAATTTTGCTGTCCAACAGTAGCTACTACTCAGCCACATTTCAAGCGCTCAAGAGCCATGTGAGCTAATGACTACTGTGCAGGACAACACATAAAAAATCATCATGGAACATCCTATCTGGTGGTGCTGGTCTATGAAAAGTCAATCAAATTAATTTAGACATGGTGTTGAGAACATACTACCCTTAAACAAATAATAGATTTATATTCTGGATTTTTACGTTTGTGAATTTGTGGAGAGCCTGGTATATAACCCCAATATCTGTTTCAAGCCATTTTCTGTAAAAATTTGGGGGGCTGTCAAAGGAATATTCATTAAGCAATGAATTTAGAGGAGAAAAAAGAATGCAAGTGAGCCAAATTTTGAAAGAATTGGCATCCTAAATACAAAACTCAATATAAAGGAGGAAAATATAACATCACCAAGACTTCCTACATTCGCAGTGGAAAACAGCAACATTCTCTCATGATTTATCAAATGAGGAAAAGTTTACCTTCTGAAAATACTGAGCCTTCTACTACATGATCAGAATAAACCTCAATTTCTTTAGGTTTTCAGAAATAAAATGATTTTAATTTTTTAGAACTTTAATTCCAAGGATAGTTAACTTTTAATGTTATAAATGTTATGAATTCTAAATGTCTATGTATCATTGATTGTATACATGTATATATACATATAAATATCAAATGATTTTGTGTATTGCACTACCATTCATTGTCTTTTCTAAATGTGTTTAAGTCTAATAGTTTATCAGTAAATTATTCTTATTTTTCTGCTGTCTTCCATTAATAATTCCTTTGCGATTTTAACGTCTTTTATTTCTTTGTTTGCCTTATTGTACTGGCTAGGACTTGCAATAACACATATAGACCTTTTTGCCTTTCTATTTATTTCAGATGGAAAACCTTAAAAGCTTTCATTTATGGAATTGTTTTTAATTACAGATTTAATTTATCTAACAGATCAATACTTATGTTCTTTATTTCTGGTCCTCTCATTTTTATTAATAAATATGTTTTTAGAAATATGACCACTTCACACAAATTTTCAAATTTAATGGCCTAACCTTGTATCTGATATCCTCACATGATTTTTAATATCTGTTATTAATGTAGTGATACCACTTTTTAAATTTCTGATCTTGGTTATTTGAGCCTTCTTCATTTTTTCTTGATAAATTTCACGAGAAATTTATCAGGTTCAATAATCATTTCAAAGGATTTTGATTAATTCCCCCTACTTCATGTTTGTTTTTCTTTAATTTCTTATCTCTATTATTTACTTCATTGTAACTTATCTGCTATATTCATACTTTCTTCCATTTTAAAATATAAATTTGGACCATAAAATTCCCTCTAAGAAACTTGTTTAAGCAAACAAAATCCAATAATATATAAAATGATAATAAATCATACCAGAAAGCTTTATTCTTGGAAAAAAATGGTAAGTTAAACATTTGAAAAATCTGTCAGTGCAAATAACCGCAATAACACAATAAAGAGAAAATAACGTGATCAGCTCTTAAGAAATGCAGAAAACTACATGATAAAATTCAGTATACATCCACAAGTACTCCTTATATTTAGGAAAATATTTTTTTTACTAATCTATTAAAATATATCTGCAAAATGACAGCTCAGGCGTGGAAATTAAAAAGCACCACTCATGGGCAGAAGGGTAGAGAATATACTGTGAAAGGCTGGCCCAGCACAATACCGTACAAAACTGGGTGAAAGAAAGAAAGGGAAACAAAGAGCCACCGTGAGTTAACCAGCAAGAGAAAATAAAAGCCAAAGGGGACACAAAGGGGACAGTGGCTTATTAGGCCAGCATCAGGACCAATGAAGTCTGCAGCTTCTGCACAGTGGGAGGGGAGCCCTGCAATCCACAATAACCTAAGACAGCTATAAGGCGCTAAAGTGGCCTCAGATCAGAACCCTGCTCATGCCTCACTGGCGAAAAGCCTTTCCAACCTAAGCCCATAAGAATTTCCAGAAAACAAAGAGCAGAAGAAATCAGGTCTTGTCAACACAACTAAATAAATAAGGCTTTCAGCAGTGACAGTCAAGAAACCCAGAAATAAAAATAATTTTAAAAATAAGACCCACAGACATAAAACGGAGTGAACAGACAAAGCCTTTATAAAAGTCATGTGTGAGATGGCTCAGAAATAAGATGAACTTTACACGGGAGCAATAAAAAAACACGAGGATTATGATGCTTTCAATAGACACTATGAAAAAGCAACGAAATCAATGCGTGTGAAAGAACACTGGAACAGATTGCATTAAAAACCTCAAAGCGCTGTGATTCCTTCGCTCGGAAGAGCCGCGGGATGGCGAGGTGCCGAGCGCAGCAGAGCAAAGGCAGCGCCGGAGCCGAGAGCGGGCAGCGTTGCCGGCTGCGAACACAGGAGGAAGCCGGTCACCATTTCTGCCGGACCAACCGTGCACCGACCCGGTGGAGGACTGACGTTGTTCCTACAGGAAGTGTCCGCCGCGCCTGCTCAGAAAAGGAAGTAGGAACACTGGCACAGGAAGCAGGGAGCGGGGGAAAGGGAAAAAAGATGCACAACTTCTAGGGAGGAGCCCACGAGCTGGCGCCTGGCCTCCGGGCCTCAAGCCCGAAAGGAAGAGATACCAGGGAAGTTCCGGCACCATTTAGGGGCGAAGAAATGCCATGGAAGAGCCTGCAGCTCCCACAGAACCCCACGAGGCAGCTGGGGCCTCTGGGGGTGCCGAGGCAGCGGGGGAGGGCGTCCCCCGGCCCAGCGTCCCGGTGCGCCCAGCCTCCCGGTGGTCTTCGGCTCCAGGCCCGGCCCCCTTCCGCCCGTCACGTCTGAGGCCCGCCCAGGCCTCATGGGGAGGGGCTAGGCCCAGATGGCTGCAAGGCCGGAGCAGCGGCAGCTGGACAAAGCAAGTCGTCTGCAGGTATTATCTGCATGGGCTGTGCAAGGAGGGGGAGAACTGCCGATACTCCCACGACCTCTCGGGCCGGCAGGTGGCCAGCGAAGGCCACGGTTTGTTGCCCCAGGCCTCTGCAGACAGCGGCCCCAGCACGGCTGCGCACATGGAGCCCCTGCCTCAGGAAGTGGCGGAAGCCCCCCCTGCTGCGTCCTCACGCTCCTTGCCTCTGATTGGCTCGGCTGCTGAAAGGGGTTTCTTTGAAGCTAAGACAGACAATGCAGGCCTTGAAGCTGCCGGAGGAGCAGGTGCAGAAGGCTGGGAGGGTGCCGTTGAGTTTGTTCCCGGGCAACCCTACCGGGGCCGCATGGCCCCTTCTGTCTCCGGGGCTCCTCTGCAGAGCTCGGTGACTGAGAGGGAGCAGATTGCCTTGGGCATGGGGAAGCAGCTTTGCCGCGATGCTATGGTGGGGCAGTGCTTTCGTGGGCAGAGATGTATCTATCTCCACGGAGATATATGTGATATGTGTGGGCTGCAGGTCTTGCACCCTGTGGACGGTGCCCAGAGGGCAGACCATGTAAAGGCCTGCATTGAAGCACACGAGAAGAATATGGAGCTCTCGTTTGCTGTGCAGCGCAGTGCGGACAAAGTGTGTGGCATCTGCATGGAGGTTGTCTATGAGAAAGCCAACCGGAATGATTGCCGCTTTGGCATTCTCTCCAGCTGCAACCACACCTACTGTCTTAAGTGTATCCGTAGGTGGAGGAGTGCCAGACAGTTTGGGAGCAGGGTCGTCAAGTCCTGCCCGCAGTGCAGGGTCATCTCCACCTTTGTCATTCCCAGTGAATTCTGGGTGGAGGAGGAGGAAGAGAAGCAGAAACTTATTCAGCAGTACTTGGAGGCAATGAGCCACAAGACCTGCAGATATTTTGCTCGAGGCAGGGTCTGCCCATTTGGAGAGAACTGTTTTTACAGACATGCGTTCCCTGAGGGCCAGGGAGAGGAGCCTCAGAGGCAGGGTGCTGAGGCGTCCAGTACTTGCCGTGGTCAACGTTTCGAGCCTCTGCAGGTGGGAGAGGGCAGCATGCCCTTTAAAAGCAGTAAAAAAGAGCTTGTCATGCTTTGGCTGGCCAATCTGTTGTGTAAGTGTTTTATTTCACTGGGAGCTAGTGAGCTCCCCTTCACAGAGGCCCTATGGGACTTGCGTCATTGTGAGCTGGAAGAATATTTCAATTTGAATCTGTGGCATTATGCTGTGGCATGTTGTCTGGTGTGCTGAAGCTCTGTCATCTGCTCTTGCCTGTGTTTTGTTTATAGACACATCTGTCACTTACAGGGGCTGCGGAAACCATTTGTATAGAGCATCCATCACTGTTTTCTTGCCCATTCCCATTTCTTGCTCCCCAGGATTATGGTGTTTCACTGTGTTAAAAAGTAACAAAACGTCCTTAAAGTTACTGTTTGGAGAAATTAATATGACTGTCAGTTTATGGTTTATTTTGTCATCTCTGTTTTCAACAGGATTGACTCAGTTCTAGTCTAGTGTTTACAGAATTTCCACACTCATTTTGAAGCCCCTCAAGAATAAATGTGACAGGGTGAAAGGAGAAGTCTTAACTGAACAAGGAGCTTTTTGCTACTTCAGTCTTAAGAAATGGACCCTCGTGGGGCTTTGTGGTGCAGCTTCAGCATCTCTGTTGTTTACACGTCTGTTCCTTCCCCTGTTCCCCTTCAAGTGCACTCTTTAACTTGTGGTTACCTTGTGGTTTTGTGTTTTACTTGACCAGAACCAGGTGCATATGTTTACATGTTTTTATCCTGTTTAGCTTGATGTGAAATTATTTATATTTGGAAGTATATATTTAAGAATTCTATATATACATACATATGCATATTAATGTGTATGAAAGTTATGTATTTGAAAATATATTTAAAAAGGGTATACCATAATGTTTATTTAATAAAATAAATACAGAGCTGGAAGCTGAAGGTCAAAGGCTGATAGGATTTGGTGTTGTGTGAGTGTGAGGTACATGAATAATCATTCTGTCCCTTTCACAGCTTCAGTGATTAGCATCTAATGAAAACAGCTATTTGAGTGGCTCTATCCAAATGTGAGACATTTACAAAATATGACATTGGTAATTCCTGTGATGGCATTAATAGCTCATTGCTGTTATTAGTACAGAAATGTGAATTCCTGTGCAGTTCAGCCACCACCTCATTGATCTTTATAACAACACAGTCCTGGACTCAGATACACAGTTCTTTGTGTTCAATGTTTTGTGTCATCTCTAGACATTCCAAAGAAGGGGCTTTTGACAAAAGTTTTCAACATAAAAGGGACAAGATTTTAAAAGATAAAGAACAATAAACAGTCAGAATGCAAGAATAGAAAGATAATAAATGAAATATAGAAAGGGACAAAAGCTAAATGCAATAGTAATTTGGAAAGTTTATAACACAAATACACCGTAATTATATTAAATGGAATTGGTTTAAAAACGAAAACTCAAAGATTAGCAGACTTGATTAAAATTAAAATGAAACTGTATGCTGTTTAAAATACACACCTACAATGGAAGAATACAGAAACATTATAAGTAAAGGATGAAAAATTAATCAGAGGTGCTGTGACTTTTGAGCACAGATGGAGTTCACATTAAGGATAAATACATGGCTGGAGATAAATAAAGATGATATATAAACATGAAATTATAATATATCAGGAAGATAAAACTGTTCCAATTTTATGTTTGGTACCATAAGATTAGATATACAAATAAATAATTGATAAGAAAAACTACAGAATCTTGGTAGACAATTTGAATACCTCTTCTCAGTAACTGAACAAGCAAAGAAAGAAAGAATGTGAGTTGAATAGCACAATTTTAATAGTTTACCTAATTTGCCTGTATAAAATGCTGTATATCAACTGCAGGAAGCTCTCCTCCTGGCTAAGATAGCTGAAAGTATCCTGGGGGCCTAAGTCACAGGAGATACAGACTTCCCTGACTGTGCAACAAAGACAGGGTGCATTTACAGAGTTTATACTCTTCAAAACACTGATTTAATTCTAAAAACCACCTTATGAGGTACTTGCTATAATTTTTAGCACCATCATGATGAGATTAATAAGATAGAGGGGTTACATGACTTGCCCATATAGTCCTGACCCGTAGGCATGAATTAGTGGAACAGCAAATGGACCTCAGGTAGTATATTTCCAGAGCACAGGCACCATGCTGCCCCTTGCCCCACATGTATAACTGAGAGCAGGTGGACCCACTGAATATAGGTACTGGAAACACATGTGCAATCTTACATGTGGAGGTTCAGCTGGGTGGGACAGAGATGGGCATAAATGAGCTACAGAATGTGGGAGCCCTAGTGCTTTATCTGTGGGCTGCCAGACTCAGTATTTCTTAGTCCAGTGCTCAGAATGTGCCTCAGCTGCCCATATTTGTACATTGCCTCTCCCTTCTTACATGATTCCTGATTCTGTGGGTAAGTATCAGCCTGTTTCACTGGGGTCCTTCCCCTCTAGATTCTTGTTATCCAAATAATTCATCAGTCAAGAGGCCCTGGATGCCTGGCTATTGCTGGCATGTAGAGTGAGTGATTCCAAATGAAATCCAAACATATTTCTACCCCCAGGCTGCCCTAGTCATGCAGGGGAAAGGGGGCTTAGATAACCAAACAACCAAAGAATAGGACCAGATGGGGCACTCTCAAAGATCACACTGACACCAGAGGCTCAAAACATGAGCTCTGAGTGGTGGCGATGCTGTCAAGGAGGGCATTTTAAACCAAGCACAGAAAGCTTTGAAAAGTTTGTCCTAATATGCACTACCTAATGTGAAACATCACATTTCTATTCAAATAGTATCTTGAACCAAACAATCATAATAAAGATCGGGAGACAGCGTGTGACAAGGGTGTACAGAAGATAAAATGGTTTGGGAGACAGACAAAGGATGACTAGAATCCTGACTCTGCTTCTTACCAGCCCTGCAGTCAGGAGCAGGTTATTTAAGTTTCCTATACCTCAGTTTCTTTATATGAGAAATGGGTATAACACCACCTATTTTGCAGGGTTGTTGTGAGGATCAAATGTAACCTGGACAAAGCTTGAAGCATAGGTGGTATTTTTAAAACAGCATGTATAAAAATGGTATTTATGTGTGTTTGTAAACCTGAGAAAACCTTGCACAAGAATTAAAACTCCACCAAGTTTTTCTCTTTGGGAAACATTGGAACTTGTGTTAAGGTAACATTATTATTTTATGATTATTTTCTTAGGAAGTAGGAACATTACCTTTATGTTCATAATTTCAAAAAGACCAAGTAATTTTTTTTAGCAAAAGTCAGTTAAAACTAAAAATGTGCTATTCAATTACTGAAAATATAGCAAACAAGAAAAAAAATCGTATTATTTGTGACAGATGCCTGCACGAGGAAAATAAGTAAGATGATATTTTTTAAAAATGGGCTTCCCGGGCTTCCCTGGTGGCGCAGTGGTTGAGGGTCCGCCTGCCGATGCAGGGGACACGGGTTCGTGCCCCGGTCGGGGAGGATCCCACATGCCGCGGAGCGGCTGGGCCCGTGAGCCATGGTTGCTGAGCCTGCGTGTCCGGAGCCTGTGCTCCGCAATGGGAGAGGCCACAGCAGTGAGAGGCCCGCGTACCGCAAAAAAAAAAAAAAAAAAAAAAAAAAAAAAAAAAAAAATGGGATTCCTTTTTCCCTCATCAGCTCATTCAGAAAGAGATCGAATAACAGGGATGTCAGCACATCCAAAGCTGAGTGAAGTGTCTGAAGGGCCTGCCCATAAGGACAGCTTAGCCACTCCTGCTGCAGTCAGGAACAAAGGAGCCCTTGCCATACAAAATTTTGCTCTGTGAGTGATTCAGAATGTATGCTGCCCCTCCTCCAGGAGACTCATGGATTCAGCCCCTGGGGCTCGTGCATATAGAGTGTCATTCTAAACAGACAAAGAATGCCTGGGTGAAGCAAATCTGATTTTCTTATTCTTCATGTATCTAAATTCGGTGGATGTAAAGACTTACAAATATGCTAAAAATTTACCTAATACTCCTTCACTAAATCCATTTACTGAATATCAGTGACTTAAAGGGAAAGATTTCCAGTTCATAATTGATGCCTATATGGTGTTCCATTTTTCACTTTTGTGAACATCACGGGGGTGTGGTTTCTGTTTCCACAGCAGATGCTAAACTACAACCTAAGTGTGGAATGAAGTTTGGGTGGGGATAGAAAAAGGGATGTTTGGAAAATAACCCAACACTAGTGCAAAGAAATAAATTAATACATGTCAGAATTTTGCCGTTAAAAATATATCACATTTTCCAGTGTGATCACTAACAAAAAATAATTGACTATGTATTAGATCACAGTGAAACTGTCAAATTGAGAAATTAGTAGTACAGGCAACATTCTCTGATGTCAATACAAGAAAATAAACCACTACCACATGAAAATTCTTTTAAATATCTCTCTCAAAAATAATTTGATGAAAGAGTGAATTAAAAATCTTCTAGAAGGATAGAATAAGGTAATGAAAATTTATATATACCATAATCTATAGGATAGTGCTGAATCTGTGCTCAGAGTAAAACTAATCTTAAATACTAATATACAGTATCTAGAAAGACAAATTACATAATTAAATAGATATCCAAATCTGTAAATTTTAAAGAAACTACAACATTCAGACACACACATACACATACACACACACACACACACACACACTGGTAAGCAGAAAGAATTAAGAAAGATTAAAGCAAAAATTAGTGGATCATAAAATGCAGATGTAAAAGCTGCTTTTTTAAAAAAAATTGCTACACAGATAAACCACTAATGTAATCACAAATAAAGGTAGAAGTGCAGTTAAACAATAGGAAACAATGAGTAGGAAATAATCAGAGAAAAGAAGACACCAAAGAAATGGGAGATAAACCCCTGTTACACTGAGGCAAGTGCACTTGGAAATGTGATAGGAATTTAAAATTTTCAATGTAATTTTCCAAACAACAATCTAAAATACAAAGTAAATCAAACCAAACCAATTGCTAATGAAAAATTAAAGAAAGTTATCAGGAATGTACTTACGCCCCTGACTTCCCAAAAAAGAGAAGAGCAGAAGACATTTGTCCCAGAAATTTACTAAAAGCTTTAAATGGATTGCAATGCTATATAAACCATTCCAGAGAAGAGAATAAAGGGGACACTTGTGAAATGTATGAATGACACCTAACATGGGTATCAGAATGTTTCCAATACAGTATAATACAAAGTTAACTGGAGCCCAATCTCATTTGTGAATATTGATGCCAAAAAATCTCAAATGAAAAATTAACAAAAAAAATAGCACAATAGAAGAAGAGTACATCAGGAAAGAGTAGGTTATATTCAAGGTAACAGGATGGTAGAACATGAGAAAACATTTTATCTTAAAAAGAAATAATGATTTGAACATCTTTGTATATCTGAAAAAACACTAAATTCATGATTAATATAATTTTATGTACAATACAGGTGTATGAGGTATGTTAACTATATATGTATATGTGTACATGTATATAGTATACATCTATAATTTTTTAAATGCACAGTCACAAAAGCACATAACTAAAGAAAGCAAAGGAGATGAAGACAATAAATAATAGAGAAAAATATTAAGTATTAAGACTGATTTGATTTTTTTAAAAATTATAAAATAGATAAACCATTATCCAACTTAAGAAAACGAGGAAAAAAGAGAAACAAAGTGGCCATACACAGTTGCACACACATTCACCTAATAGGGGTTCACCAGAAAGATAGATTCTATTAAATAAACATAAGAAAGACCATTACTCAATCAGATGCCAATTAATTGCAAAACTTGAAAGAAATTGATAATTTTGTAGGCACATGTAATTAATTAAACAGTAGCTTCACAGAATATAACCTACCACTTAACATGAATAAATTATTTGACAGAATGCAGTTTTCCCTAAAAACAGGGATTTTCATAAAACCTTTAAAGAACAAATAATTTCAGTGCTATTTTACACAATTTGGAAATTATTACAAAATGGAAAATGGAAAGTAGGACAACTTATGTGGTTTTATTTTGTTTTGTTATTTTTTCAGCTTCACTGAGGTATAATTGACATAGAATTGTGTAAGTTTAAGTTGTAAAATGTATGATTTGATATATGTATATATTGCAAAATGATTGCCACGATAAGTTTAGTTAACATCCATCACCTCACATAGTTACAATTTTGTGTGTGTGTGGTGAGAACTTTTAAAATCAACTGTTTTAGTCACTTTAAAATATACAATACAGTAGTACTAACTATAGTCACCATGCTGTACATTACATCCCCAGAACCTATTTATCTTATAACTGGAAATTTGTACCCTTTGACCACCGTCATCCATTTCCCCCACCTTCCACTCCCCTATCCTGGCAGCCACCAATCTCCTCCCTGTTTCTATGAGTTTTTTGGTTTTTTTTTTAGATTCCACCTATGAATGAGATCATATAGCATTTGTCTTTCTCTGTCTAATTTATTTCACATAGCATAATGCCTCAGGGATCATCCATGTTGTTGCAAATGGCAGGATTTCCTTCCTGTTTATGGCTGTATGATATTCCATTGTATGATGCATAATTTATACCAAATTATTATTTCATGGTACTGTGTAGTACACATACACATTTACACACAAATGATTATGTGATTTATTGAAATATGGTTTATTTATGAAAATCATTTCATAATATGAAATATGATTTATCGTGAAAAATGCAAAATTTAAAATTAGTAAAAACCAGAATAAAAAGTATTTCAGCATTTTTATTCTTTTAATAAGGCAAAGGAATATAATCATAAAATTATCTCCTGTGATCAGGCAAAAACAAGTAGACCCCACCCCTGCACTGCCAGTTAGTGTTATTTTGATAACCAATGCAATTGCATGCAAAATAAAACAAACGAGGCATACAAAACTTTCAAAGAAGGATGTAAATTTATCTCTCTGAGATAATATAATATTTTGTGTTGAAAATCCAAAACTATCTGGAAAACTTCAAAAAAAATTCAATAAGATGCTAACAAAAATTAATGTTTCACATATAAAGCTATAGAAAATTTAATGGACACATTTTCTATGGAAACAGTACTTTAAAGTGTATATAAATAAGTAACAATAAATCTGAAAAAGCTACAAAAAGAAACACTTTAACAAGATAAGCAATTATTCTTAATACTTGAAGTGAAAATGTATACCATGGAATTTGATAGGAAAAATCAACATATTAATGTGTCAGTTCTTTAAGTTCATTTATGTACTTGACAAAATCCTAATAAATTACTCCTTTGGACTGAATGTTTGTGCCCCCCCCATTCATATGTTGGACCCCTAATCCCCAATGTGGTGGTATTTGGAGGTAATTTGGTCATGAGGTAATTTGCTCAATTACCATGAGGTAGTTTGGTCATCCCTCGAGAATGGGATTAGTGCCTTAATAAGAAGAGACATAAGAGAGATGGTTACTGTCTCACCACAACATGAAGATACAACTAGAACGTGGCCGTCTGCAAACCAGGAAAAGAGCCTCACCAAGAACCCAACCATGCTGGTACCTCGACTTCAACCTCCAGAACTGTGAGAAATAAAGGCTTGTTGTTTAAGCCACCCAGTCCGTGGTATTCTATAGTAGCCTCTACTGAGAAAGACAGAAATGGGGGGGGTAGTGAGAGGTGGGTGCTTCTGTAACAAATACCTAAAAATGTGGAAGTCATTTTGGAACTGGTAATAGGTAGAGGTTGGAAGAGTCTTGAGGTGCCTGCTAGAAAAGTTGATATTGCTGTGGAGGCTTTTTTTTTTTTTTTTTTAGTTTCTGCTTTATAACAAAGTGAATCACTTATACATATACATCTGTTCCCATATCCCTTCCCTCTTGTGTCTCCCTCCCTCCCACCCTCCCTATCCCACCCCTCCAGGCGGTCACAAAGCACCGACCTGATCTCCCTGTGCTATGCGGCTGCTTCCCAATATCTATCTACCTTACGTTTGGTAGTGTATATATGTCCATACCTCTCTCTCGCTTTGTCACAGCTTACCCTTCCCCCTCCCCATATCCTCAAGTCCATTCTCAAGTAGGTCTGTGTCTTTATTCCTGTTTTACCCCTAGGTTCTTCATGACACTTTTTTTCTTAAATTCCATATATATGTGTTAGCATACGGTATTTGTCTTTCTCTTTCTGACTTACTTCACTTTGTGTGACAGACTCTAGAGGCTTTTAAAAGTAATTGGTGAGGGCTCAGAAAGGAAGGCAGAGATACACAGGGAATACACACAAAAAAAGTATATACAGAATATTGGTAGAAATAAGGATGGTAATAGCCATTCTGATGAGATCCCAGGCAGAAATAAGGAATACATTACTGGACAACAGAAAATGTAGCCGTTGTTATAAAGTGGCAAATAAAACTTGAGAGCAGTGAAATGGACATTTAGCCAAAGATATTTGTTACCAAAGTGTTTGAAGGAGTAGCTTGGTTCCCCCTGACTGTTTATAGTAAAATATGAGCAGAGGGAAATGAAGACAGCCTTGATAGGGAAAAGGGAAACAATACACAGATTTTGGAAATTCTCAGCCTGTTCATATTACAAAAAACAAGGAAGCACCTTCAGAAGAGCAAACTTGGGGTGTGGCAAACCAACCAGCTGATGAGTTTAGTGTGGGTGTGAACCGCCGGCCTAACCTGCTGCCCCAGCAGGAACAATGCCAGTTTGAACCTAAGGGGGCAGAGATGAGACAGAATGAAGGCTGTCAGACTTCCTGGATTTGACAGGCAGGACCATAAGACCTGTTTGGCTCTGAACATGCTCTGTTCTTCAAGACAGGGGAAGATGACCCCAAAGCCTATTCAGAAATCAGGGCCACCTACTCAATTTCAACAGGCCCAAACATACTAAGACAAGTAAAAATAGATCGTATATAGCTTAAATAAATAAGCACATACATGTATACATACGTAGGTAAGTCTGTGAAAGTTCATATGAAGGGAAAAAAAACTACAACTTGAATATTTTAGAATTTAAATATAAGTAACCATCAAACCCTACCAGATCCTAAAACATAGTATCATATGCCAGCAGTGTGAAAAGTGAGGTATTGGCACTTTAATTTTGAGATCAAAGGTGTATATAAAAAAGGTCCAGAAATGGACACAGACACATATAGGAATTGAATTTATGAAAAAATATTAAAACAAAAATAACTTGAATTATTAAATAAAAATTGTTGGATAGGGCTTCCCTGGTGGCGCAGTGGTTGAGAGTCCGCCTGCTGATGCAGGGGGCGCGGGTTCGTGCCCCAGTCCGGGAAGATCCCACATGCCGCGGAGCGGCTGGGCCCGTGGGCCATGGCTGCTGGGCCTGCGCGTCCGGAGCCTGTGCTCCGCAGCGGGGGAGGCCGCAACAGTGAGAGGCCCGCATACAGCAAAAAAAAAAAAAAAAAAAAAAATTGTTGGATAAGCTCTGAAGTCACCTTGAAAACTAATGCATGGGCTCCAAATATCTTACTTTACATACAGTGTAAATTCTTACGTTAAAATTTTCAAATGTAAATATGAAACCAAAAATGTACAGAAACGACATAGGATTTTTTTTCTTTTAAAGTCCTAGAGTCAAAAATGCCTTTCTATGACATGACTGACAGAAGTCTTAAAGGAAATTTTGACAATACTTGTAGCAACTGTGCAGAGCTTACTATGTTCCAGTTTCTTTTCTAAGATACATTTCTCATTTAATCCTTCCAGCCATCCTAAGATAAGTCATAGTGTTATCCCCTTGTAGGGAGGTTAAGAGATATGCCCATGGTGAAGTGATTCCAAGGCCCATCCTCTCACCACTGCACTCCTCACAAATGTGACCACCTTGAAATGAGCCTAACAAATTTCACATGAGCTAGACCAGAAGAAAGTATCAACCTACCAAAAAAAGAAATCATAAAACAGGGCAGATGCTTATTTCCATACATTATAAAGTGATCCAATAAAACAAAAGACAAGCAATATAATGAAGAAATTAATAAAAGTACGATGAGACCTTGCACAGAAAACAAACTGCAAATAGATTTAAAGATAGGAAAAGTTGTCAAACATCACCAATAATAATGTTTATTAGAACTTCATGGAGTTTCAGTTTTCTCCTTTCAATTTATCAAATACCCAAACATTTGAAAGCACACTCTGGTGACAGTTGGGGAAATAGTTACCTTCATATATTGCTTGTAGGAGTGTAATTGGTACACTTTCCATAGAGGAAAACTTGATACTATCAAATCATAAATTTGCATATGCATACTTCTTGACCAGTCATTCTCTTTATTTAAATGTGACTTACATGTATATTCTACATGTATGAAATAATTCAAATACCAGGATGTTAATTGCAGCCTTTGTTATAAAAGTATAAGATTGGAAATGCCTAAAAAATCCAACAGTAGGCAACTGGTTAAAAAATAGCAGAGACAAACAGTGGAATATTATGAAGTCACATTTAAAAAGTGAACAAACAAAAAAGCAGAAGGAAATTTGCATGGGCTGACCTGTAAATGTAGAGTGGTAAGCAGGAATTAAATGTGCAGAAGTTTATGAAATTATATCACTTGTATGTAAAGGCAGCAATAATTATATATAGTGTCTTTGCTTATATATATATATATATAGTTATATTTGGTGTCTTTGCTTATATGTACATAAAAGTCTCCTGATAAATCATTTGTTTGTGAAAGAATATAAGGTTTTTTTAAAAAAGAATGTATCTATAGATATACATACATATACATACATGTGTGTAAAATATATATAATAAGTAAATATGAACACAGGAGAAATGTATACATGTACAGGTATGTATGTAAAATAAAATAAATGTAGACCTGAAAATTGAATGTCAGTGGTTAGTACATTTGGTTCCTTTATGAGTGTGGGTTGTGTGGAGAAAAGATGCAAAGATATGAGAAAAAATTGTTTAAACGGTTTCAGCCAAATACAGCACACTCTCATTGTAAGGACCCAGCAATGACTATTGTCACTAGTCACTATGGCAACAGAGCTGCCTCTCAGGGATCCCACATATGTAGACACACATTCACTAATAAGGCTTGGTACTGTCTACTATTGCCATGTGATAATTCAGTCTGTGACTCATGCACAGGTCTTTATACTCAATATTCTGTATTCCCCTGATTCTCAATAAGATGTTTTTTAAAAAAATTAATGAAATAGTAGCTAAAAGGTGGAAAAAGGAGAATACAAATAATAAATTTATAAAAAGGTAAGAAAGAAGAGAAAATTGGCATAGAACAAGCAAGAAAAATAGAAAGTAAACTGTAATATTGGAAATTAAACAAAAGTATTGCAGAGGAAAGATTTCCTAGATTTATATCAAAGTTAATTTTAAGGCAAAGGTGTTAGTAGAAAAGGTGAGAAAATTTCAATGCTTCGGGAAGTTAAAAGCAAATTAAATTTGTATTCATGTGATTACATAGCCTCAGAAAATACAAAGACAAAAGAACCAATAGGGGAAATACAGGAATCCACAAGCTTAGTAGATATTTTTAACACATCTTAATCAGTCACTTATTTAAAAAGAAATAAGGATAAACTAGATTTAAATAACAATGAACACTATGGAATTAATTGTCACATTTAGGATCCTATAGTTATAAAATTAAAAAATTCATTTCTCGTGGTATGGATAGCAGATAAAAAAGGAAGATGCCTGGCCAGAAGCCTTGACCCAGAAGCCTTTGCATGACCTGTCTTTCTTATAAAAATATATACCACGCATAAGTTTTTACCATGTAGTAGGCAAAGTGCAAACGGAGTCTATAAGCATGATCTAATTTTCATAACACCCAGTGTACTAGTACTCTTCCTGATATCTATGGAATATAATGCTAATGACGGGGAAGTTAAGTAATTTGCCCATCTCAGGACCACATCCAGAAAGTTGTGGAGCCAGGATTTGAACCTGGCTTGTCTGATTCCAAAACACTTGAGTTGGCTGGCCCCTCCCATTCTGCCTACCCTTTGATCTGGAGTGAGTGTACCAGTGTGGGGGTGGGGGTGTCTCCTACAAAAAAGCTGCTTGGGGAAAAGCACACACACTTCACTGTAGATGGGCAAGCCACAAAGGTAAGGACAAGTATCACTGAACTGCTGGGAGTAAAAGACACTCCAGATCTTATCTTTCCATCTCATCTGCCTCTGAACAAGGGGTTAGTTGTTCTGCTGCCAGGACTCTGCCCAGTTCCTCAGATTTTGTGTTCTCTTTGCTATGCTGCTTTGCTTCCTGGTGCAATGGTTCAGACTCCTTAGTTGTGGCTTTCCTTATTTCTTCCAACATCAACCCTTCCAAAAAGATACCACCCAAATGCTTAACAGGGGGTGGTAGTCTGGGTCCTCTGAGAAGCAGGCACCAAAACAGAATTAAGTGTGCATGGATGTTATTTGGGTAAGTTCCCATGAGAGAAGTTGGGGAGAGGTCCAGGAAGGCGGGGAGATACTTCAGACCAAGTCTGACCGAAGGTGACAGAGAAGAGGAAGGTAGGATAGAAGCATCCTGACCTGCTGTGTAGTCTAGTGGTGTCTCAGCAAGGCCATCCAGGAGTCCTCAAGCCACAGCTGGCCATCACTGGTGTCCCCTAATCTCTCAGAAGTAGACCTTGTCACATTCAGTCACTAGGTGGGAGAAGCCGACGGGAAGCACGGCTTTGACATAAACACAATCATGGATTTCAGAGCACAGCAGTTGGGGCCCTTGGTCAATTAAACTCCCCGTAGTTGGAAGATTTCCAGATATCTGTTGAAGGAGCCAGAAGGTCTTAACTGTCCCACCTGTGCTGCAATACCTGGTGATGGGCATACAATGAGATCTTACCATGACCCTTCCTTTGAGACACTCATTCATTTTTGTTGTTGTTATATCGACAATTTTTTTAATTGAAGTGCAGTTGATTTACAATGTGTCAGTTTCAGGTATACAGCAAAGTGATTCAGTTATATATTTTTCATATTCTTGTCCATTATAAGTTATTATAAGATATTGAGTGTTGTTCCCTGTGCTATACAGTAGGTCCTAGTTGTTTATTTTATATATAGTAGTGTGTATATGTTAATCCCAAACTCCTAATTTATCTCCCCCCTGCCCCCACTATCCCCTTTGGTAACCATAAGTTTGTTCTCTATGTCTGTGAGGGACACTTATTCTTAACAGAGTTTCTTTTTTAGGGCTTCAGTCAGCCAAAGAACCAAACAATGAGAGAATATGGCCAGATATCATGTTCTCTGAGACTCTGTAATAATGAAAGCAGATGCTACAAAAAATAAAGACAGAGTAGCAGGCTAGGGCAGTTGGGGCAGATCTAAAGAAGAGACATTGAGGCTGGTCCTGGGCAGTTTGCAAATTTTCTCCTAAGCTATATTCCTCATCACTAGAGTTGTCATATTTTCTTTTACTAACTCTATGTCTCTCTCTCCCACCCATCTCTCCAGATAGATAGATATTTTTACATATATATTTTATATAATGGTACCATTTATCCAGACTGTTACATAAGAGGCAGAAGAAACATTAGACTATGCTTAGAGAAAGGGAAGTTATTTGGGGACAGGATACGTGGAGGATTGGAAGCTAACACAATCTCTGTGTCTTAGTAACCTAGGCAAGTTACTGAAGTGTCCTACAGCTCAGTTTACTCATCTGAGAGAAAATGGGAATAACAGCACCTCATTTTTGGTGTTGTTTATATGAAATCTGGATGAAGGGAATCAAATGGAATCTAGATACAGTATAAATGAGGAACTCCTGAGTGTCTGTAGACCAAAGATGAGCATGATGTTTGCCCTCAAGGATCTGGACTCCACCAATGTTTTTGAGGCAATATCTATGGAGTTTATTATTCCCACATGAATAATGATTCAGACAGGAGGCATATTAACCCAGTGCCCCCCCCCAAAATTTTAATAATAGGGGATTATTATGTAATGTATTTCAACTAAGAGCATAAATGTTAAAACTGTGATATTGAAAGTCTTATAAAAATTACTTTTCATTTTCTGAAAAACAGAAAAAAACCTAAGTATGGTTTTGGGGGCACATAACTATTTAAGAAAACAGCAAAATTAAGAGATGACAAAGTAACATTTTTGACAAAAACATCCAGATAGTTAAGAGAACATACCATATGAATTTATTTATAAAAAGTTAAAGAAAAGGAAAACCTAATTTATTGTGATGGAAATCAGAACCTTGGTGATCTATGGAGATAGAGATTATCTCGAAGGGACCATAAGGGAACATGCTTAACTGATGGAAATGTTCTGTATCTCATGTGGGTGTTGGCTGCACACGTCCAATCACATGCTGGAGTTGGACTAATGGCTAAAAAGAGCCAAGTGCACATCCCCTCCCAACTTCATACTCAGCAATATGACATTGGTGGCTTGAAACTGGACGTGGTGAGAGTATTTACACCATAGACATTGACAAACAGCACATCAGTGATTGTTCAGAGAGCTAGTTCACCACCACATCACTGCACAGATTTATACATTTGCCAAAAGTAATTACATTTGTATGGTCTTAAAAGTCTGGACACTTCAATTTTCATGAATTTTAACTTAATAAAAATAATAATGGAAAGTTGTCTTCCACTTAAAGTACAGTCTTTTAGGACCTGTTAGACACTGGGGCCCAAGTCACTGTCATTCCAGATAGTGCCTCTGAATTCACAAAAGTGGAGCCCACAAAAGGGCATGCCAGTAAAACAATCAAAGGTGTACAGACCCATTTGGATGTAACCAATGAGACATTTACCTCAAACTGCTTCCTCTCCTGATGGCTCCTGAGCTTATTCTTTCCCCATAATAGGCATGGATGCATTAACATGTCCCCATGTCACATGGAACAAGTTCTTAGCCTTCCTGGTAGACACCAGTGACTCTTCCTCCTCAATCAAGGTGGCAAATGCCCCCAGTACCGACTTAAATAAGGCACTGAATGTCTACACCCTGTCATTATCAATGTGCTTGAGACTGGGGACATTAAGCCACAATCTTCCCTTTCAGTAGCCCCTTTTGGCTAAAACCTAAGCCAACCGCTAATCTATGGCACCTGGCCATTGACTATTGAAACTTCAATACTCCAGTTCCCCCGATTAAGACTCCAATTCCTGATACTGCAGAATTGATTGAGGACATAACACTGGTGCAAGGAGTGACCTTGACCTAGCTAACATGTTCTGTTCCCATTACGGGGAAATTCCAGGCCTACTTTGATTTCACTTATGACAGGGTTCGATACACATTTACACAGCTCCTGGTGGGATTTAAACAGCTCTGCAATTGCACATAACCTCTGCTGCCAGGATTTAAATGCCTTACAATTGGGAAAGTGTCATTTTTGGCATCATATTGATGCTGAGGGTCCCTACGAGGAAGTTGGAAGGGCAAATGTGCACAGCCTCACACACCACCTACAACAATACACCTGGGCAATCGTCCCTCACAAGATCCAAGGCCCAGCCTCATCTGTCAAGATGTGATTTCACTGGTCACTGTTCTTCTACTGGGGCTTCTAGATATGCTGTCACAATCATTGATATGGGACTGCTCTTGGCGACCCCCACCTGGCATTCCTCTTCAAAAACATGTAATCTCCTTCCCTACCAAATTTATTCTTGTTCTTTTTGGATCACCAGACATTAACTCTGACCTAGGTACCCACTTCACCTCTTGGGAGACGCAACAGTGAGCTCTCCAAGATAGCAGTTCTGGAAAGTCCATCTAGGCTACTGCCCCCAGGCAGCTGACCTCACTGAGCATCTTAAGAGCCTCCTTAAAGAGCCATCCTTAAATTACTTCCAGGCATGTGGTCCTTGAAATGGGTTGAATTCTTGTCATGGACCCTCATATTACTTAACTCTCACCCCTGGGCCTTTTTATCCAACATATCAGTTATTATCCATTCCTCCCCCCACCCCCAAATGCCACTTTTGCTCCTCTCTGGCAAGCCTCAAGCGTTTGCCCTCCAAGATGATATCCTTTTCATTTTTTCCTCTGACTCCACTTCCCTCTTTCAATAATTTTGCAGTCGTCTCGCCATCTGCTTCACTCTGGTGACCTGATCAAGGGCAGATCATCCAATTGACCCCCTCCTCACTGAATGCCATCCTGTCCCAAAGCCCACCAAGTTGGTGCAAAATTGTTTCTTTGGAAACCCTGACAATGGTGAGGACCCTTCGAAAAGAGCCTCTCCGTACTGGCTGCTCTTCCCAAATATAGAAAATACAAAGGCTGGCTACTTTAAACTTAATTCTCTAGTAATTTAAGGGAGTGGAAATCATTGCTACAGGACCAACCAGGGGCACAAGTTTGGGTGTCTGAAAGAGAGAAAGAAACTCTCTGCCTGGTAAGTGCAAGCCATATTTGGAGATGAAAGCTACAAGTCACAGCCGTACTTCACGCCTGAGGAGGTAACCCATGACTTTCTCATGAAGAGCAATTACATTGAGCCATTAATCAATACATAAATAGTTCAGCCAGAAGCAACCTGACAATTGCTCATGAAATGCCAGTGCTCTGTATGACTATGGCTATTCTTATTGCTTTGTATTGCCTGGGTGACACAGCTACTGGTAGACCCCTCAGGGCTAACCATCACACAGATACAATGCTGGACCAGTCCTGCTCCAGCCTGCAATTGCACCACAGGGTGGAAAAGTGGAGAGTGTTGGAGAGTCCTGTTGGAAGGGCTGAGGCCAGCAGGCCACCAGGTCTCCTGGCAAAGAGATTGAATTCCTTTACAGAAAATGGGCCCTCCCGAAGTGATGTCTAAATGATGCTCTTCTCCCTATTTCTGTACATCAAATATTGTTACAAGCTAACCAGACCTATGATGATCATACGTAAAACCCATCTGGTTACAGGATGTAATAGCAGGGAATGTTGGAGAGCCCCATTGGAAGGGCTCAGGCCAGCATGCCACCAAGTCTGGGCAGTGAAGGGATTGAGTCCTTTGCAGAGATTGGCCTTCTGGAAACGATGTCTAAATGACACTTGCCCTTCCTCCTGATTTCTGTACCTCAAATACTGCTTCAAGCTAGCTGGACCTTTAAGTGCCCATACATAAAACCTACCTGGTAATGGGAACTGTGGTCCCATGATTTGCCAATTGCCCTCACAGGCCAGTCCCAGGAATGCCTAGATAGCATCCATAAGATCCTCCTTAGCAGGGATATAAATGTGTCCACAATCTTTACGTACTGTGGATGAGCTCGGCAAGGAGTAAAAGGGTAGCCACCCATTCCTGTTCTAATTGTGCCCTTGATGTCCCCAGGGAATCTCTTAAGAATGTGTTGCACTCGCAGCAGGCGCAGATATGTTAGCTCAGTCCTCAGGGAAGCCTCCAAGGTATATCAGGGTACACTGCTCCCAGCCCATGACCGTGACCCCAAATGCATAGCTCATGGGAGGGTCACCCACACCCTCGCCAGCCACGACTCCAGAGCACCTCACTCAGCCCGAGTTCACCATTGGAGGAGCCTACACCTCCTCTAGCAGAGATGACTCCTCAGGGACACAGCACCATGCCACAGACCTCACTCCTTGCCCAGTTTATAGTGAACTCAGTGAATCCCCACAGTGGGGACTAAGACTTTCTGGGAACAAGGGACTAAATGTACTGCCCTGATGGAATTGTGGGATTCAGTGAAATATTATTTTGCCGAATTTTCCCATTGTTTGCCTGCTGACCCTACTCTGTACCAAGAGTCCTGTCAGACTAGGAGTATTTCCCCTGCTGACCACAGGGCAGCACTGTATCCTATTTCCCCACCGAGTCAGGCCAAATTGTGCATTCTGAACCAGATAGCTCCCGGCCTGCAAACACTGCCCATCTGGACCCGATCAACTTGACCTTCTGTGTCTGTATGTTGTGTGCTTACTTGGGAATTCCCAACCCCTGCTGCCCACCGTGAGCCCCCACCACGGTTACCCCTGACGCTATTAGGATATCTTCCACCACATTTCCCCCATGCTTTCCCCAGACCACGTGTCAGGTGCTTCACAAATACCACCCATATTTTTACCCCATGAACTAAGAAGGCTACACACTCAGTGGGAATCAGAAATTACGAGTCTGTCACCTGGCCCCCAGTTGCCTGCACTCCACCTTAAGTGCTTACTTTGCTGATCTTTCCACTTCAGCCAACTCTAACTAACAACATCTTTGCCCTGGCTTCCCTTCCATTAGATGACTTTCCCCCCAACTTCCCACCCCAACTGCTCCTCACAGAGCCATGTGGGAGCAGCCTTGCAGGCCACTTTGGTGGTTCTGTGCATAGGCACAAGCAGCTCTTTGACCACAGATGTTTAACCGCTCCACCAGGACTCACGTAGCTGGGATAACCAATGAATGGTGTGATTTCCCAAGTTTCAGACTGGAGGCTTCAATGAACTCTTTACACTGGGAACTTCTGCCTTCAGATTGCATTGTGGGCCCACTTTGCACGCTCTCACCTCATGCGCCATTCTCTCCCCCAGCCCTCTGATCCTTCTCCCCGGGGCCACACACTACAATGTGCCATTGTCTCCTTGGCCTGCCACTTGAGGTTTATTGCTCGGTCACAGACCTCTGTGTATCCTACTCTGGCTGACTACCAACAACCCAAAAGAGCCATTTTCTTTTTTAATTATTTTTTTTTATGTTTATTTTTTATTTTTTGCTTTATAACAAATTTAATCAGTTATACATATACATATGTTCCCATGTCCCCTCCCTTTTGCGTCTCCCCCCCCACCCTCCCTATCCCACCCTTCCAGGCGGTCCAAAAGAGCCATTTTCATTACCTTAGTCCTGGACATTGCAGTCCTACTAGGGTTGATTGGATTGGCACTGATGCAAGGACCTCTGCCACTGCAATCAGGTCATTGAGGTCAATCAGCAATTATCAGCCATCTTATCCTAACATGTACAATGACTTGATGAAACCCTGTGCCTTGTGCAAGGGTTTTAGACAATTTCTTGTCCAAATGGTCTTAGACAATCCCCTGGTCAAGGAAGGAGGGACTGGTGCCCTCCCCAGGACCACTTACTGCCTATACCTCAACGACTCGGGACAGATTCAAATCTTCTTATACCAGATGGTCCCAGCTATTAAAATATTCCACAATATTACCCAAAGCTTTGAACAGATTCCCAGGGGCCTAAGATCACTGATATATTTTGATGGCTGCACCCTTCAAGTTTGGGACAATGGTTATGAACTAGATTTCAGACCATCACCTGTGTGATTATTTTGAGATTTGTTACTATAACCCTAATTAGATGTGTACTCTCTTAGTTATAATGTGCTCTGCCCTCAACTGTTAACATATCTGCTACCTGGGCTGGTAATGTCCTCACCATTGCCTCTGATGCCTGGGCATCACAGGGTGGATTGTGGTGTATCTGCCTGACAATTAAATTTTTGGATTGTAATATAAGTGCCTAATATTAAGATTTTGATTGTCAAGGCATCCATTTCAAAGACATTCATCTTGAATAAATTTATTGCCAGCTACACAACCAGATAAAGAGCCAGGCCACCCCACTCATGAAGTTCCCCTTTTTGGAAAGCTCTGGTTGACCTACATAACTGACTGCTTGATGACCCTGTTTTTCCCTTCCCATGCTTCAATTCCTGCTCTTATGTTTTGCATTCACCAAGAGTGAACCCACAAAACCCTAGGTACCCCACCCTTGACCACAATAAATGCAGAGCCCCAGGCTGCACTTTCTATCTGTGGCCTTGCTGGGTGGCCACAGCTGTGCTGTGTAACCTCCAGGATCTGTGAGTAATAAATCTTGTTTGCTCCAAGTCCCCTGATAGTTGTTGCTAAGATACACCTTGCAATCATAAGAACCACAGGTGCTGGTCCAGCCACATTGACTCAGGAAGGGGAGATGCCTGTGAGGGCTGCTATAAGCAGGATGGGCCCAGGTGAGCACTCCAGTCATTCCTAGATGATAGCATCACTATAGAATGAGACCAACACAAAACAGGGTGTAAGGTAATCGAGGAGCAAAACAAGCCCATAAAAATGAAGAATAAGGACAATCCTCATAATGGGTGTCTCCTAGTGAAATGAAGCCTTTGCAAGAGACAGACTAAGACTTAAATATAAATATATGTATAATATAGAGACAGAACATAAGAGAACTGAAAGGGATTCCATAGCTCAATAAATAACTTTCAGGAAATTTATACAGGATTATTTATAACTAAATAATCAACAAGCTGGTTAGAAGAAAGGGTTCGTGGACTTCAGGGGTCCCAGAACACAGTTGAAAATTAATAAATTTTTATTGAATAAAGAGTTCAATGAATGAGTTGCTTGGTGCTTCACTTTGAAGAGAATCAAGTAGAATAAAGAACTTTTGTGTCGAGTCTAACCCTTGATTTCCTGAAAATTTTGTTCAGTGATTTAAAAGAATCCTTACAAAGTCTGACCCAGAAATGGCAGGTAATCCCTAATTTTAACAGGTCTGGAAGAATCCAGGAGGCTGCATGATTTGAAAAATCTAGGCTAAAACTATTAAGATCAACATAGTAAGCTAACTATTATCATATTAATTTTATTTATGACAATGCTGCAAATAAGAGATTTTAAGTGAAATTGCTAATGCTATGATGTCACTGAGGAGTGTCAAGACAAGATTCTGTTATATGACCTCTTTACATTTACTTATTTATGTGTGCACATGCACACACACACACACACACACACACAGAGAGATTTACTTCCCCTTGCCCTCCATCTACTTCCAGATATTTTCTTCTACCATTACTTCCATTTAGAATTCATTTCTAGAACCTCACTCCTTCTACCTATTCATTTTTTTCTTATTCTTAAACCATTGTTATCAGAGTTTCCCTTCCTATTACCTTATTACTGCTAAACCCAATGAATGATTTTCTATCACCATCTAAATCTGTGAGTGGTGCCTGATTCTCTCCTCTCTTGGCTCATTTAACATCACATTTTCCTAGTGCCTCTGTCAATCTTTTGGATCATTATTTTTCTTATTTTTCTGTTGTGGACACTTCTTCCACTGCTTGCATATTCCATATCTGCTTTCTGAACTTCCCATCCCTGACTCTCTACTCATTTTGTATAATCAGTCACCATCTCAATTCCATCCAGGGTTTCAACAACTGTCTCTATGCTGACTCCCATATTTTTATCTCCAATCACATATGGAACTAAACCCACAATCGAATATATGAATGCTTTCTAGATCACCCCAAATGCTTTCCAGAATAAAGCAATAAACAAACCAAAAAACAAATGAATGTATCTGCCTATGTGACATTATTTCCTAGATATGTGATACAAATATCAGAAACTGAATACCCACGTCAGTAGCTACCTTTCTCTGTTCCTTTTCCCAAATAAGCACACCTGTATACATCCAGTCACTCAAGCCAGAAAACTTAGAGCTGTATTTATCTCAATAGCTTTCCATATCTCTCTTGTCTTTGAGTGCAAGGTAGTTGGCAAGGGATGGCTCCTCTTAATCTCCAAATCTATTGGGCTTCGCTCCATCTCACTGCCACTATCTTACCTTAGCAAACTTTTACTCTTTACTGGATTATTGGACTAGCTTCCATCTGGCTCCCCTGTCTCCTTAATTATTCCCACTCAATCCATTCTCTTCACCCTAGTCAGGATGATTTTTCTAACTTTAGAGGAAAGACCCTCTGTTCTTCCCCTCAGTGTATGTCACAAATTTGACTCTGGGGATAGAGGGGCTGAGGGTAGCCTTACAATTTTCCAGTTGGGAAATTAACCAGTTGATACTTCTTAATGTCTAGAAGGACATAGTTGGGTGCAACCTAGTACCACGTGACAGCCTCAGAGAGGGATCTGTCCTCCCAATTAGGGACGCAGGTGGTTTTTCACCTTCCTTCTTCAAACCAAATAGCTGCTAATTCACAAAGAATGTTCAAACTTTTCTTTCCTGCAGAGTTCTGCCAATACCTTAAGCTGATCTGGAATTTTCAGTCTGGGACACAGACTTTTGAATCTGGTTGTGCCTTGACTCATCAGTCTCCTGGGCAATGTCTCATGTCCCGGACCTGAAAGGAAGTCTCATGTGAAGAAGGTTCTATCATATCTTAACTCCTGTTTTCTCTGTGTCCTTTGCCACAGTCATCTCCCTTGAAACTTTGCCCCATCCAGTGGTCTGCCCTCTCCTCCTCGGCCACTTCCTCTCCTTGTCACATAATGGTATCCTGGCCACCAAGAACCTTTTCACGCCACTTCAGATGCCCACTGCCTCTTAGTCACTTTTGCTTCAGCTCAGTTTATATTGAGTCAGTAGTTGGTGGAGAGGAGAATGGTTACGTTTTTTTGTTTGTTTGTTTGTTTGTTTTTCCCCCACTGCCTAATGGCTCCGTAGGGGAAGGGGAAGATGTACTCTCACTCCAGGGGTGTTAGAGAAAAGGGTCTCTTTTCTGAGGCAGAGCTTGTTTTCTCCATGAGAATCTGAGTCTACACAAAAGCATCAAAGCCAACCCGGCTTAGTGTAATGGTCTTATTATGCGAAAGGTGCATTCACACCTTCTGAGCCCTTGGTTACTTTTAAAGTCTCCCTACAATGTTGACAGTGATTCATGACTTTCCCAAATCAGTTATCTTTAAGCCCCAGGATTTTCAGCCAGATAAAAGGAGCTCTAGGAGGTGAGGGAACCAGGGAGTATGGTAAGACAGATGTCATTTCATCTCTCTCAAAAAGTAAATCTGATTACACCATTCTCCTGATTAAGTGCCTTCAGAGGTCTCTTATTACTATTAAAGGCCAAACCTATTATTATAATGTACAAGATCTTTCATTGTATTCCTTCTTCTTACATTTCCAGATTCAACATTCTCCATTCCCAGCTCCTTCACATACACACACATACACTTGAAGTTTTAGCAACAGTGATCTGCTGTCAGTTCTTTGAATGCAGAATACCTTCTCCAGAATACATCATTTTCTCCCTCCCCTTCTGTCTCTCAAATGCACCATGATCCCTTTCCCAGGCTTTCATTCATGCTTTCTCTCTGTCTGGAACATCTGATCTCTGAGTGTTTTACCATTTACTCAGCCTTCAAGTTTCAGTTTTTGTGACACTTCTGCTGATGGCCTTCCCTAATCTCCTTAAATTTGGTAAACATTCCTGACTTGTGATGCATAATCCACCGTACTTTTGCTATCATTGAATTTATAGTCCTCCACTAGTCTGGGAGCTCCAAGAAGCATGGTTTGTGTCTCTTTTGTTCAATTTATACCCTAAACTATACATGTCTTAGGTGGTCTCTCTACTCAGAAACCATCCCCCAATCTAATAATTGCTACCAATATAAAAAGGTGGTCACAGCACATAAGTCTAGGCTATATAGTTTGTTCCCCCAGAGCTCAGTTGTGATACATGTCTTAGGTTTTTCTTTCCAAGAACAAACAGCCATCCTCCAACCCAGGGATTTCTTCTAGATAATGAAATTGAGTTTGTTGTTATACACAGTGGCTCCCATATGGTCAACCCTAAAGATTCTAAGCAGACAACATTCAACACAGCCAATTCTTTCTAAACAAGGTACAAGGAGCTCAAATATGTACCATAGGCATTTGACTCTGAGCTACAATGTGTACATATACAGAGAACATACAGGCTTCACTGCCTGACTCTCATTCAGTTTAACAACGATGGCTACAGGAAATTTATTCATTTATTCAACTCACATTTACTGAAAATTTACTGTAAGTCAGGCACTGTGAGAAGAGCTGAGAAATCGATAGTGAGAAAAGGAGACAGCACTCTTGCCATCGTAGAGCTTGCAGCCTGGTAAGGAAGACAAGCAATCATCACCGATCACCAACAACTATGGGGTATCCTACAGAGCAAAGGTCCTTTTCTAAATCAGAGGGTAATTTCTATGTGGATCTTTCTGAGCTGATCATGATTGGGTGTTTAGGCTTTCTTATTGCTCTGCATTCCCCAGTATGTCCAAACAACCTACCTTCTCTCCTAGAATTACAAGTTTCTAGAATCTTTGGACACAAACAACAAAGTAGCAAGAAACATTATCTCAGACTAGATACTCAATGGCTAAAGGGCTGATCTCTCCCTAGAGAGGGTCCCAGGAGAAACAGGAAAGATTCAGCATTGAGTTGGAACCCATGCTATAAAACGGGAGTCCCCAACCCCCAGGCCATGGATTGGTACTGATCTGTGGCCTGTTAGGAACCTAGTCACACAGCAGGAGGTGAGCAGCAGGTGAGCAAGTGAAGCTTCATCTGTATTTACAGCTGCTCCCCATCGCTCACATTACTGCCTGAGCTCCACCTCCTGTCAGATCAGTGGCTGCATTAGATTCTCATAGGAGCACGAACCCCACTGTGAACTGTGCATGCAAGGGATCTATGTTGTGTGCTCCTATGAGAATCTAATGTCTGATGATCACAGGTGGAGCTGAGGCAGTGATGCTAGCACTGGGGAGCAGCTGAAAATACAGATTATAATTAGCAGAGAGGTTTGACTGCACAGAGACCATAATAAATTAATTGCTTGCAGACTCATATCAAAACCCTATCAGTGAGTGGCAAGTGAAAACAAGCTCAGGGCTCCCACTGATCCTGCATTATCATGAGTTGTATAATTATTTCATTATATATTACAATGTAATAATAATAGAAATAAAGTGCACAATAAATGTAATTTACTTGAATCATCCAGAAACCATTCCTTCCCTGCCCCACTCCGGTCTGTGGAAAATTTATCTTCCATGAAACCAGTCCCTGGTGCCAAAAAGGTTGGGGACTGCTGCTATAAAAGGATCCCTGTTCTAAATGAACCTTCCTTTTTACTGAACCATCAACTCCAACCCTCACCTCATCGCTCAAGTTCACATATTACCCATTTCTATCTATCTTCCAACCACATTTTCTATCCCTTAAGTCCTCTTTGAACTATCAAGAACTGAAAAAGTAGACATGCAGTTGCATATGTCTTTTTACATTCTTTTCAGTCTTTGAGTTTCATTCTTTGGAGTCAGAGTTTTGGTTGCTCCTTCAAAGTAAGTGCCTCATGCCTACAAGTGGTCTGACCTTCCAGGTACAAATGGGAGAGTGGGGTATGAAACACATGTGAAACACTCAGACAAAGAATTCAACATGGAATCAAGCCACAACTCCTTTCTCTGCTCAGCATTTAAATGTAAAGAAATGTAGTTATTATTTCAGACCTTCCATTTTTACCCCTTTTACCCAAAAAGGTAGGAACTAGGATTTCATCCCACAACTATGTCCTTCTAGAATATTACTTCTCACTTGCATCACAGGCATCACCAGTGTCAGTTGGATCCCATAATTCCTACGGGTCCCTGGTAATTGTGCGTCTCCTTTGCTTTTCCAAATGAGGATTTTCATTATGGCTAGCCTTTCCCTTTCTCTGATTGACTATTTGATGTTGAGAGAAAATAACATATCCAAGTCCTTGACCATGAAAAACCACATCAGGACTTCAGTATCATTCAGAAATCCTGAACTTTGAACTGGCTTGAATACGTAGGTGAATTTTGGGTTGTCTCCCTTAGGAAAGGAGTTTGCTCAACATGTAAGGAGACAGTGAAATGAATATTTGATGAACAAAATGGCCACCTTGGCAGAGAAAATGCTGTATCTTCATCCAATCTTATTTTCCCTGGGACTCACAGCTGGCCTACATTCCAGTCCACAGTCATAGTTAGTTGACACCATGTGGTTGAATTCCAACTGATGGGATGTAGGCAGAAATAAAGCACTCCACTACCATATCTGGTCCATAAAACCCTCTGACACTCCACACTCTCTTACTTCCTTACTTCCTCTGACGGGTGAATGGCATAGATTCTAATAACCAGGTGCCAAGCAGAGTCGTAAGTGAGCAGGTGCCTCAGTCCCTGAATAATTACATGGAGCAGAGCTTCTCAATCTCCACTCTCTTTAACCCATACTGACATTTGCATAATCAAGAATAATGTGATATCATATAACATGACAAGACATGACATCTCACCTAACATACCATAATGTAACATGACATGATATAATATAACCAAACGTCTGAGATTTGGGGGTTTCTTTGTCGTTGCAGCTTAGCGTTAATTTATCTGAGTAACCCCGAAGTAATCAGAGAGGGGATACATCTCTGAGGACCTGGTATTTGATCTGAAACCACCCCATGGTTTTAGAGAAAAGCAATCCATTTGAATACCTGGGAACCAATCATTCTACGTAGAGGGAACAGCACACAAAAACCAAAATCTGGGAGGCTGTATTTAAGAAACAGAAAGAAACTAGTCCATCTGGTTTCTAGTGAATGAAGAAGAGAGGGGTAGGGGATGAGATTGACAGGGTAGGTGCAGACCAGATCATGTAGGACTCTGTGGGTGATTGTGAAGAGCCTACAGTCCACGACAATTGTGATGGAACATCACTGGAAGATCTTAAGCAGGGAAAAGACATGACCCTATTATGATACATATGTTTCTAAAAGATAATTTGGGCTACTCTGGAAAATGGCTCAAGAGGGGAAGCAGAGACACTACATAGGAGAAATGTTCCAGACAAGAGATGTTAGGGACTTAACATAAGGCAAACGTAGTAGAAAGGGGAGAGTGGATATATTGCATGGAGTCATTTAATGAACCGAGTCTAGGGAAATCATATGGATTATACATTTATGTAATAATTATATGTAAAATATATGGAGCGATTAATACATTAACAAAACATATGGCTACTGAATTCTGCTAAATGTTCAGGAAGCTTACAGATAGTCTGTAGCAAGCCCTCGTTTTAGGATTTTTAGACTTCTTAGTAGAGCTTTAGTGAAGCTAAAGTTCTCCAGAGAAACAGAAAATACAAAAAGCTGCTGGTTTACCCAGTGGCCACCAGATGGCCCTAATGGGATCTATTTCGCAGACATGGATCACAGACAGAAGGAACTCTGTACGTGGACAGACCCAGATCTCACAGAACACTCTGCGGTATAAAACAGGTTTGCTGTTGTTTACTAAGAATGGAAAATAATCGTCAAAGACATTCTAAAAATAAACTTGTTCACAGCCTAAGATGCTGTGTTATAGGACGCTACAAAACTGGAATTAAATGAGATCTTCCTGAGGTGGGAAAGTATTCACTTTAGGATGAAGAATAGTCATGTGCATGTGTTAAAAACATGTAACCTCACTCTGGGGAGTCAGCTAGAAAGTTGTCTAGACCTCATTGCCGCCTTCTAGGATAGCTCCTGGACCCTCCTATTTAGAAACTCTATAGATAGTAAAGGGTACAATGAAGAAAAAATGTGTAAAACTAAGGCTTGCTGCTGACTATCTACAAGTGTGTTGAAAATTTTTTGTGAGATGTTCTTTTGCCAATTTATTCATTGGGCTATTCATTTTCTCTTTATTGTCTTCTGAGAGTTCTTTGTGTGTTTTGAATACAATTTCTTTATTAGATATGCGATGTACAAATATATTCTCCAAGGCTGGGACTTGTCTTTTCTTTCCTTCAACAGTGACTTTGGCAGAGAAAAAGATTTTATCTTTAATAAAGTCCAATTCATCAATTTTTAATATCATGGATTATACTTTTTTGTTGTATCTAAGAACCTATCAACAAATCCAAAGGCATGCAAGCTTTCTTCTCTGTTTTATTCTAAAAGTTATATTGTTTTACATTCTATATTTAGTTCTATGATACATTTTGAGTTACTTTTCATGTAAGATGTGGGATCAGCATCAAAATTTACTTTTTGCATATGGACTTACAATATTTCCACCATAATTTTTTGAAAAGAATATTCTTTCTTCACTGACTTGCCTTTGCATCTTTGTCAAAAAGTAGTTGACTATATTTGTGACAGTCTATTATGGGTTTTCTCTTTTGTTTCACTGATCTGTGTGTCTATACTGTCACCACTGCCATGCTGTCCTGATCTTAGAGGCAAAGCGTTGAGTCTCTAACCATAAAGTATGATGTTAGCAGCACATTTTTCATATAAACATTTTATTAAGTTAAGGAAGATCACTTCTATTTCTAGTTTTTCAGGAGTATTTGTCACGAATGGGTGCTGAATTTCAGGGCCCTTTGTACTGATCTTCAGAGAGATTCTGCAGCTTGCAACTCTTGCACTAATCCACTGCTCTTGTTGGAGGTTTGCTAGTGAGGAGGTGGAGCATGGGGCAGGGGTGTTATTTAAGCTTCTGATTAAGTCTCAGTCTTTCGGGGGTACAGTGTGCTTCTGTCGTGGGGGTATTTACAGATGTCTCTGTCCCTCCCTAGAGTTTTTTCCATCTCCTACCATCTTTCTTGACTGTGATGCCCCCAGCCTATTTCCCTGGAGCTCTCTCACCTGTTGGCTTCAGTTTTCTTATTCCTTAGATGACACAGGAAGACTAGAGTGAGGCTGGAGTGGGTAGACGTCCTTCCCCCAGATGGGATGAGGTTTCAGCACTGCTGTCTGTGAAGGCTTTGCTCCAGCCTCTGGCTTCCAGAGCTTCTGCCCCAGAATTTCACATCTTGCAACTCACTGGAGTTTCCTTCTTTCTACATTTCGGGGTGCTTGTATCGCTTTGCAGCCTCAGTTCTCTGATGTGTCCAAGAAAACTCATTGATTGTCTGTTTGTCGAGATTGTTCTTCATTTAAGTACAGAAAGAGCTTTGCATGTCAGAGCTGAAACAAAAAGTTGATTTTTTTGTTACCTTGATGGAGATGCATTAAAAAAATTCAAAACTTGTATGAATTGGCAGGAAACCTTTCGTGTGCTTTCACAAGACCTTGATTTCAGACAGTGCATTTCATCTCATTGTCTCCTGAAACAATCAGGAATTAGTGACTTTATTATGTGATTCTCTCCCTCAGTGCAGCCTGCTTCCCTTTCATTACTGCAGACTCTGGGTTCCCTTTAAAATGTATTTCTTTCCCCCACCCTCCAGAGATCAGGAATCATAACCAAAGTGTAGACTTTAACATGGCTGTGGGGCCCCAGAGGTGTTAACCCAGGGTCCAGAATGACCAGTGATGATAGACTGGAACTCTGACTAGCTTTATCTTTCTAGGCACCATCACACAGCATGCCCCTAGGAAGGGCATCTAAGTCTCTGGTGGCTCCTGTTTGCCAAGAGCATAGGAATTCATTTCAATCAGTACCATGCTCCCTACATGCTTCCCTGGACGAGGAAGTCACTAGCCCTCTCTGCCTCTCCATGAATACCATATAAACTCTTCAGGGAATTCTACAACACAGACCTGGATGCATTTTGGTACCTAAGCCACATAGATGAAACTCAGACAACCTTAAAAGGAGATGACTCATCTATTTTTCTAGAATTATTTGAACACAGCTAGCACTTTCCTCAAACTGGGATAGCTTTCTCTGAAAATACTATTAATTTTTGAATAATGCCTCCTCTCAAAGACTTCAAGAAAAACTTCCCTTAGGTATATCCATTTCTTTGGGTCATTTTATAGGTGTTTTATTATATTTAAAAAATTTTCTCAGGCATACCCATCGATGTCTCTCTCTCACTCTCTCTCTTTTTTTTTTTTTTTTTTTTTTTGGCCATGCAGCATGTGGGATCTTTTTTTTTTTTTTTTTTTTTTTTTTGCGGTATGTGGGCCTCTCACTGTTGTGGCCTCTCCCGTTGCGGAGCACAGGCTCCGGACACGCAGGCTCAATGGCCATGGCTCATGGGCCAAGCCGCTCCGCGGCATGTGGGATCCTCCCAGACCGGGGCACGAACCCGTGTCCCCTGCATCGGCAGGCGGACTCTCAACCACTGCGCCACCAGGGAAGCCCCAGCATGTGGGATCTTAGTTCCCCCACCAGGGATCAAACCCGGGCCCTAAGCAGTGAGAGTGCAGAGTCCTAACCACTGGACCACCAGGGAATTCCTTTAGGTATATCCTTTTTACAATGTCCCCAAACGACTAGGAAGTACGCATCACATTAGAGACAAGTGAGGTTACACCCATCTTATCGAAGTCATGGAAGAAGTGACAAATGTGATCCTAAGGCCAGCTGGCCCCAGTAGCCCTGGCCAGCTGCATAAACCTGATTCATATATCCTCAGCCCACTCATTTCCACAGATGGACTTCTTAAGTGATCCTGTGTGCAATCTGTAAACAAGCATATTGTGCACCAACCCCTAATCAGCTAATGGGAGAGCAAGGCAAATCAATGTTCCCAAGTTACCCTGCTCATTTATGGGTGTCCATCTCCAAAAACAAAGGGCAAGCACTCACACTAACCTTGACCACTCAGTCTGCTCCAGGCACACTTTAATTTGTTCTGTACCCAGTCCATGAATGCCTCCTCCTGATGACCTTGGCATTAGGCAAATCCTCTGCTTAGAATGCTATTGTCCCAGACTTTAATGTGGTCTGGCTCCATTCTGTCTTGAAAATATCAACCTAAATATGAATTTCTCAGAGTCCTTTTCTGATCACACTATCTACAGAGCCCCTTTATCTCCCTATAATTCGTCTTGTTTTAGTTTCAACACAGTATTGTCACTACTGACATTTCCCCATTTGTTTGTGACTCACCTCTCTTCACTATAATGTAAGCGTCATGATAATGGGGACTTTTATCTGTGTCTTCACTCTTTTGTTGCTTTGTCCAGAACCATGTGCACCCTAATAGTAGATGTTCCCCTTATCTAAGGGTAAGTGGTCAACCCATGAAGCAGAAACAAAAGAATCTTGAATGGCAGCTCATCTGAATATAAGCTTTCTTTAACCACTATTGCCTTTGGTTATCTCTGTAAACTTACTGGTTAATATAGAAATAAATTAACTGAAATGTTGATATTCCTCTTGCTGAACACTTCTGCCTAAACATGGAGCTGGGTAACAGGATGATGGCATGAAGTTGCAATTGTATGCTATCAGCCTACTCATTGCAGAGAAACCTCAAAAATGTACTGTAGCAAGTGTAATGATAGTACCTAAGTCCCAGACTATAGAACTCACTGCCTTTACCACCACTATATTTGAGTATATTTTCAATTATTATTTTTTTAAATATCTTTAATGGAGTATAATTACTTTACAATGGTGTGTTAGTTTCTGCTTTATAAAAAAGTGAATCAGCTATATATATATATATACATATATCCCCATATCTCCTCCCTCTTGTATCTCCCTCCCACCCTCCCTATCCCACCCTTTAGGTGGTCACAGAGCACGAAGCTGATTTCCCTGTGCTATGTGGCTACTTCCCACTAGCTATCTATTTTACATTTGGTAGTGTATACATGTCCAAGCCACTCTCTCACTTTGTCCCAGATTACCCTTCCCCCTCCCCATGTCCTTAAGTCCATTCTCTATGTCTGCGTCTTTACTCCTGCCCTGCCCTTAGGTTTTTCAGAACATTTTTTTTTTTTAGATTCCATATATATGTGTTAGCATACAGTATTTGTTTTTTCCTCTTTCTGACTTCCTTCACTCTGTATGACAGACTCTAGGTCCATCCACCTCACTACAAATAACTCAATTTTGTTTCTTTTTATGGCTCATTAATATTCCATTGCATATATGGGCCACATCATTTTTTTGTTGTTGTTGTTATTTCAAGAGAGTGATATTTTATTTTATTTTTTTATTAGTTTCTGCTTTATAACAAAGTGAATCAGCTATACATATACATCTGTTCCCATATCCCTTCCTTCTTGCATCTCCCTCCCTCCCACACTCCCTATCCCACCCCTCCAGTCGGTCACAAAGCACTGAGCTGATCTCCCTGTGCTATGCAGCTGCTTCCCACTAGCTATCTACCTTACGTTTGGTAGTGTATATATGTCCATGCTTCTCTCTCGCTTTGTCACAGCTTACCCTTCCCCCTCCCCATATCTTCAAGTCCATTCTCAAGTAGGTCTGTGTCTTTATTCCTGTTTTACCCCTAGGTTCTTCATGACATTTTTCCCCTTAAATTCCATATATATGTGCTAGCATACAGTATTTGTCTTTCTCTTTCTGACTTACTTCACTCTGTATGACAGACTCTAGGTCTATCCACCTCATTACAAATAGCTCAATTTCATTTCTTTTTATGGCTGAGTAATATTCCATTGTATATATGTGCCACATCTTCTTTATCCATTCATCGGATGATGGACACTTAGGTTGTTTCCATCTCTGGGTTATGTAAATAGAGCTGCAATGAATATTTTGGTACATGACTCCTTTTGAATTATGGTTTTCTCAGGGTATATGCCCAGTAGTGGGATTGCTGGGTTGTAGGGTAGTTCTATTTTTAGTTTTTTAAGGAACCTTCATACTGTTCTCCATAGTGGCTGTATCAATTTACATTCCCACCAACAGTGCAAGAGTGTTCCTTTTTCTCCACACCCTCTCCGGCATTTATTGTTTCTAGATTTTTTGATGATGGCCATTCTGACTGGTGTGAGGTGATACCTCATTGTGGTTTTGATTTGCATTTCTCTAATGATTAGTGATGTTGAGCATCCCTCCATGTATTGGTTGGCAATCTGCATATCTTTGGAGATATGTCTGTTTAGGTCTTCTGCCCAATTATGGATTGGATTGTTTGGTTTTTTTAGATATTGAGCTGCATGAGCTCCTTGTAAATTTTGGAGATTAATCCTGTGTCAGTTGCTTCATTTGCAAATATTTTCTCCCATTCTGAGGGTTGTCTTTTAATCTTGTTTATAGTTTCCTTTGCTATACAAAAGCTTTTAAGTTTCACTAGGTCCCATTTGTTTATTTTTGTTTTTATTTCTATTTCTCTAGGAAGTGGGTCAAAAAGGATCTTGCTGTGATTTATGTCATAGAGTGTTCTGCCTATGTTTTCCTCTAAGAGTTTTATAGTGTCTGGTCTTACATTTAGGTCTTTAATCCATTTTGAGTTTATTTTTGTGTATGGTGTTAGGGAGTGTTCTAATTTCATTCTTTTACATGTAGCTGTCCAGTTTTCCCAGCACCACTTATTGAAGAGGTTGTCTTTTCCCCACTGTATATTCTTGCCTCTTTTATCAAAAGTAAGGTGACCATATGTGCTGGGGTTTATCTCTGGGCTTTCTATCCTGTTCCATTGATCTCTATTTCTGTTTTTGTACCAGTACTACACTGTCTTGATTACTGTAGCTTTGTAGTATAGTCCGAAGTTAGGGAGCCTGATTCCTCCAGCTCTGTTTTTCTTTCTCAAGATTTTTTTGGCTATTTGGGGTTTTTCGTGTTTCCATAAAAATTGTGAAATTTTTTGTTCTGGTTCTGTTTCAATTCTTATTTTATCCTTTTCAACACTTTCAACTCTTCTGGGTAAATATGCTAATATCTTCTTTTTAATTGTAGAAATTCATAAGAGGGTGAAAATGAGCCACACACTTGGTAAAAGAGAGTGAGAGCTCAGAGGCCAGGGCCAAATGCCCTGCTTGGCAGTGGAAGGCAGAAATGGGGAAACCTGTGACATACTTGGAATTTCAGGCATCAGTCATATGCTGAAGTCCAGGCTGGACTTTGCCCTTGACTCTGAGGTAGGGGCTGGTGCTGACTCTGGGCTCTCCCAAAGGAGAAACAATGACACCCATTCTTGGATCAGCTTAAGGTATATGCTGGTATCTTCTCTTTGGAAACTCCACTGGATGTTATACTTATGTGCAGCAGAATTCCCTCCATCCTGAAGCAAGACTATATTAGAAACTAATTTCTTGTAAAATCGATGATTTCATTAGAGAATTCTGTTTAAAGAAGATTTAGCATCAATTTTATACAATCTCTTCCAAACAGCCAAAAAGGAAAGAATGTTTTATGAAATTGGTAATGCCCTGGTACCAAAATCAGACAAACACAGTACCCCTCCCCCATACCTCCCAAAAAAAAGAAAGAAAAAAAAAGAAAAGAATGGAAAACTACAGACCAACATCCCTCGTGAACATGGATGTAAAAATCCTAACAAAATGTTGGTAAATAAAATTCAGCAAAGTGGGTTTTATTCCAAGAATGCAAGGTTGCTTTAATATTCAAAATTAAATTAATGTTATCCATTCTGTTAATAGGTTAAATAGCAAAAATCACATGATCAAAGAAATCAATGCAGAAAAAACATTTAATAAATTGTTTAACACCCATTTATGATAAAATCCCTAAGAAAAATAAGAATAGAAGGGAACTTCCTCAACTTGATAAAACACATCAGGTAACCTACAGGTGACGTTATACTTAAGTGGTGAAAGACTTTTTCCCCCCAGCATCAAAACAAGGCAAGGATATCTGCTTTCATCACTCCAGTCCAATATATTATGTGAAGCCCAGCAAAAGACAGTAAAAGGAAACAAAAGGTATACAGATAGAAAGGAAGAAATAAAATTGTCCCTATTTGCAGATGATGCAATGGACTACATAGGAAATCCTAAAGAATCAAACTCTCAGAATTAACATGGGAGTTCAGCAAGCTGCAGGCTACAAGACCAACATACAAATCTTTATACACTAGTATTGAACACATGGAAACTGAAATGTAAATGTAATATAATTTGTAATCACTCGTGAAGAATGAGATGCTTAGGTATAAATCTAACAAACATATCCAGGACTTGTACACTGAAAAATACAAAATGCTGATGAAAGACATCAAAGAAGATCCAAATAAATGGAGAGATATACTGTCTTTATGGATTGGAAGACTCAACATAGTAAAAAATATCAATTCTCCCCAACTTCATATATAAGTTTAACTAAATTTCTTTTAAAAATCCCAGCAAAATTTTTTATAGACAATCTTATTTTTAAATTGACAATCTTATTTTAAAATTGATATTGAAAGTTGAAGAATCTAGAATAGCTAAAAATAATTTTGAAAGAGAACAATAATGTGGGAAGAACCACTGTACTTGATTTCAAGTCTTATAGAGCCACAGTAATCAAGGTGGTGGAGTTATCACTGGAGGGATAGATTCACAAATCAATGAGACAGAACTAGCCCACACAAGCAGAGCTAAACTATTTTTTGACAAATGTGCAAAAGCAATTAGATGTTGAAAGCATAGTCTTTTCAATAAATGTTACTGGAACAACTGGACATCCATAGGCCACAAAAAAAAAAGGAAAAAGAATATGGAAAAGGAAAAGGATTTTGGCCTAAATGTCATACTTCATACACAATAAACTCAAAATGGATCATAGATTTAAATATAAGATATAAAACTATTAAACTTATAGAAGAAAACAGAAGAAAATCTTTAGGACCTACAGTCTGATAAAAAGTACTTAGATATGAAATCATGATACATAGAAGAAAAAAAATCAGTAAATTGAACTTCATCAAAATTTAAAACTTTTGCTGTGTGAAAGGCCCTGTTACAAGGATAAAAAGCAAAACTATGGACTGGGAAAAAAACACTTGTAAATTGCATAAATAATAAATGACTCAGATCTAGATTACATAAACAACACCCCAAATCCAATATTATAAAACAAACAAAAATTTATTTAGAAAAGGGGCAAAGGAGATGAATGGACATTTCACCAAAGAGGGTATACAAATGACAAAAAAGCTCATGAAAAGATGTTCAGCTCTTCTAGCCACTAGTGAAATACAAATTAAGACCACAGTGTGGTATTAGAACACACCTAGTAGGACAGCTACATTTTATTTTTTTTGTGGTACGTGGGCCTCTCACTGTTGTGCCCTCTCCCATTGCGGAGCACAGGCTCCGGACACGCAGGCTCAGTAGCCATGGCTCACGGCCCCAGCTGCTCTGCGGCATGTGGGATCCTCCTAGACCGGGGCACGAACCCGTGTCCCCTGCATTGGCAGGTGGACTCTCAACCACTGTGCCACCAGGGAAGCCCGACAGCTACCTTTTTTTAACTGACTACACCAACTGTTGGTGAGGATATGAAATAACTGGATCTCTCATACACTGCTGGTGGGAATGTAAAATGTTACAACCACTCTGGAAAGTAGTTTGGTAGTTTCTTTAAAAAAAAAAAAAACGTTCATTTACCATACCACCTATTGATTACACCCAGGGGCATTTATCCCAGATAAATGAAAATTTATGTCCATACAAAATTTATGTCCATCCCATGCACAGGGATGTTCATAGCAGCTTTGTAGGAGATCAAAGCTGGAAACAATCAAAATGTCCTTCACAGGTAAATGTTTTTGCAACACTGCAAACGAATGAACTATGTACTGATACACACAACAACTTGGATGGATAACAAGGGCTTTATAGTGAGTGGAAAAAATGCCACTCAAAGGTAGATTCCATTTATATAACATTCTCAAACTGACAAAGTTAGGGAGATGAAGAACAGGGCAATGATTGCCAGGGGTTAGGGATGTTGGGGAAGTGATGCACGTGACTATAAAGAGCAGCATGAGAGAAATCTTTGTAGTGGTGGAATAGTTCTGTATGTTGATTGAGGTGATGTTTACAGAGTCCACAGTTTTTTGTGATAAAATATCATTGAACTATACATATACATAGTACCAATGTCAATGTGTTTGATATTGTACTACCGCTATATAAGATGTAAACATTGGGGGAAATTAGATGAAAGATTCAGAAGACTGTCCTGTACAATCTTTGCAACTTTCTATGAATCAATAATTATTTCAAAACAAAATGTTTTTAAGTATGTCTTGTAGAAGCCAAGAAAACCAGCACTCAAATCCTACAGCTTTGTGGCCCCAGCTGGCTCTGTTTCAGGGAAGAGTCTCAGTCACTAGAAAGCACACCCCAGGAAGGCTACTAGATAGGAAATGCTTCTGTGGTTATTGCTGGTTGATTGGACAACCTCAATCCCTCTATTAACCCGCTGAGAACCTCAAGCTGAAGTTACTCTGAACAAGTGAGGGCAAAGAAATCCAGTCTTGCTGGGAAATGGATTGGCAGCTCGTGGAGTGAAGTCATTTGTACTGAGAAAGCATCTCTCTGAGACCCCAGGAGGATTCCTGCAGTGCCACCAAGCAAAATAGGAGAAAACTGAGAATGAAGGAGGCTCCCCATATAGACTTCATCTCTTAAAACAAAAAGGAGCCAGAGTAACTTTCAGAATATTAAGGAATTAAGGGATCAGACCAGTGGGCTAGTAGTGTTATAAATCTCTCCATGGGATTCACAATAGGACCCTTCGAACAATTTGGAAGAATGACATTGCTTGCACTCTAGCTTGTGCTCTAAAGATGGATTGCTAGGCTTCCTTTCCCAGAGATTCTCTCCAGAGAAGCCAGATCTACTATCCTGCATGTCTTTCTTGTACCCACAGGACTTTCTGGACTGGTAACAAAAGAAAACAGGAAGGTTGTGATCTAAATGTCAGAGGCTTCTTTCTTTTTTTAAAAAAAAATTTTATATTGGCATATAGTTGATTTACATTGTTGTTAGTTTCAGGTGTACAGCAAAGTGATTCAGTTATACATATACATGTATATATTCTTTTTCAAACTCTTTTCCCATTTAGGTTGTTACAGAATATTTAGCAGAGTTCCCTGTGGTATACAGTAGGGCTTCTCTCTCTCTCTCTCTCTTTGTTTTTTTTTTGGTATACCAATGTACTTATTTATTGGTACCAAAAAACGTGCCCACTCACTTGAATTTGTGGTTCACCCATGGGATTAGTTACCATTCACTGCTTTCCACTAACTGGTGGCTAGTCCCCCCTCACAAGGGATGAAGGAAGGATGGGCTGTGCAGAAGCTTCAGTTGAAGCCTCTTATCAGAGAAGTCTCACCTCATGTTGTCCTCATCATGGCCTTGCATTTTTGCCTTCTGAGTCTGTGCTGAGTCACAGGAGACTTTAGACAGGTTGTCTTGTTTAGGTCCATGCCCACCTTTGTCTTTATGAAATATGTGGCATTTTCATCTCATACATACGCACGTTTAAATCTTAAAAAACTGGAGAATTTCCTCCAGGTACTTCTGGTTCTTGCTGGTTTGGTAACATTACTTCTGCTAACTATGGTCATTCCCAGTAATTCTCTCTCTCTCTCTATCTCTCTCTCTCTCTCTCTCTCTCTCTCTCTCTCACACACACACACACACACACACACACACACACACACACACACACACACACATTCTCTTTAAGACCCATCCTTGTTGACGCTCCTGGGTGTTCCCTACAGAATCCTAGGAGTTCCCCTAACTTCCCAGTAGAGGGACCTCTGGTCTAATTCGTAAATCCCAATTTAGGCTAACCCACAGCTAACCTGATGCTCCTTGACTCTCAGGATGAGGAAAGTGAGCTGCATCTAACTCTGAGATAAACTGAGAGCCATCAGGTGTTTTAAACAGGGTGAAACGTTATGCTCTGGGCAGCCGACATAGCAGTTTGTATGAGAAGCAAACTACCGAAGGTAGGCACCATGTCAAAGGCAGCTGCCAAGTCCAAGCAAGAAACAGTGGTTGCAGGGATGGAGAAAGGGTGAACACTCACCGTGCCATGTGGCAAACCTGGCAGGCCTGGATGACTGATCAAATGCGGGGCAGTGCCCACATGTTAGACTCTGGTTAGATGCCTAAGTCCCTTCCAGTATCATGACAGTAGATGAGAAGATGCCACACATTGTGGGTGTGTCTGTAACTCTAAGGGTAAATTATTATTATTATTTTTATTTTTATTTTTATTATTATTCTTTTTTGCGGTACGCGGGCCTCTCACTGTTGTGGCCTCTCCTGTTGCGGAGCACAGGCTCCGGACGCGCAGGTTCAGTGGCCATGGCTCACAGGCCCAGCCGCTCCGCAGCATGCGGGATCTTCCCAGACCAGGGCACGAACTCGTGTCCCCTGCATCAGCAGGCGGACTCTCAACCACTGCGCCACCAGGGAAGCCCACTAAGGGTAAATTATTAACATGTGCTAGGTGCCCAGCAGAAGCCACAGGGACGCTGGAGAGAGGACTCTGTCCATCACAGCCACAGTGATTAATTCTTGTCTGCTTACAATGTTGCTTTATGTACTGCTTTGACAGGCAACTGGCCCTTGTCTCTGTGGCTCTTGGGAGGAATGACTTATAGCAATACAGTATTATTCTAAAATTCAGATCATCATTTCTAGGTAAGCATCCTAGGATATTACCTTGCTTATAACTTAACATCCTGTACAACAGTACACTGGATTCCATCACTTTGGGAAACATTTTAAATTTCTCTTCTTGAGGAGTCTACAGATTATCGGAAATGGCTGAGATCATTCCACAGACTTGATGGGAACCTGCTAGCACCCACTTTCAAAATTTTCAGGCACATATTTCATGTCTCTGTTCTGCTGCACACAATTTTGTGCTGGAGAAATCTGCACGTGGTTTTCTGAGGAAGCCTTTGGTCTTTTCAGCAGAAAGCTCACTGCACCACCTTGATGCTAGTATGTTTGTATGGGGGTGGTGGGCAGCTGTGCATATCATAATGTCTCCTCCACTTTCCTAAGTAGTTTTCCTTGTGAAAAAGCTTCTGTCCCCACTGCAGATTATTTCCATTCAATATATTCCTATATGAAGAATTTCTAGGTAAGATAGTGTTAATATTTTTAAATCTCTTGGAGATGCAGTTGACTGAATTTATTTCAGGGTAATTTGTAGTAATTTATAGTTTCCTCAGCCGTATAAACTGGGTGCCAGTTTCATGATAACTTTATTCACATTGGATATTCCATGGGCTTTTATTTCATTCTATGCTAATTTAATAAATGAAAGCTGGAATACTGGTCTAATATTTATAATAGGTAATATTGTCCTCACGTATTAGTGAGGTGAAACAGTTTACAATGTCATTTTCCATTTGTATTTCTTTTGTTTTTTGTCACCTGTTATCTTTTGCCCATTTAGTTTATAGAGGTTTTAGGTTTTCTTCATTTTACAATAAAAATCTTCATACTAAATTTATCTACATTTTAGAACTTTGAAATAATGGGTCTTGAATTTTCTCTCATTGCTTCTTACCCTGTAGTTTCCCATTTTCCTGGATTCTTGTTTTCTACCTTCTGGTTTCATAATGTCAGCTGTTCTTTCTTAAACCTTTCAGTTGAATATTTGGCCAAGTTTGTTTGTAGTTACAATTGTATTATTATTGTAACTTATCTTTAATTACATTTTAACTCTATTCAGGTCTTAAGCCCTTGGCATTGCTTAAATTAGGTATTTGATTATATCCAATGATGAGATATATGAGATAAAAGATTGTCAATGGGAAGTGAGCCTTTCTGCCCTGAACTAAAGCCACACCTTAAGCATGGCACCAAAGTCATATGATGCTACTTTCCAAATTTTGCTCCACAAAAAGCCACTTGCTCAAGTCCCCCATGAGTGAATGATTTGGAGAAAACTATTAAAAAATTAATAAATAAACTAAAAACAAATAAGAAATACTAGACCTACGTGTCACTTTTCTGGCCCAGCAAAGCCTCTTTGGGGGATAGTTCTCAGTTGAGACTGTGCTGTTGCCTTCAATGGGCATTTGCTGTTGTTGTCAAAATAACTAAAGACTGATTGGGGCAGTAGCCCAATACTCTCTGAACCATGGAGCTTACAAGAAACTTCTTCAGAATTTTTGGAAAACCTGGCCACTTGGACAACTTGCCAAAGGTCCCCTGTAGCCAGGCAGGTCCCAGGGTGGGGACAGCCGGGGAATGGACTCTCCATCTTACGAGTTCATCTCCTCCTCTAGAAACTCAGCTTCCTAAATGCAACTGGATTGGACATGGACAGGAGGTTTCACCTTGCCCTATGACATAAGAGAAAAGAAGAAACGTTTGGGCCCAAATTCAAGTAGAATTATGGGCAAGGGTTATGAAGCAAGTACTAGCCTAAACCTGGGTATTTGGGGTGTGAGTTTCTTCACTGACGCAGGGGCTGCACTGAGCCACTGCAGGAGCGACAGAACTGTGGCAGGCCACTAGGTGGCAGATGAATACCACTTTTGCCATTTACCTCCTCTCTGGAACTTCATCTTCACCAAGAGAAGGGGGGTTTAGGGGTGGGCTTCTGGATCCTTCTAGGGCAGTAGAGATGGCAGCAGCTCTGATGGTCCCCATCCACGTGAAGACAATGGTACCTCCAGGAAAGTCCTTTTGCACACACCAGCCTGGTCAGGTGTGCATGAATATCTTTCTCTGAAACCCTCCTGTCCACATCCACTCCCTCCCACACCAGGCCCTGCACCCAAGGGTTGACTAAGGCTATTTAGCACATCAGACGTTGCCAGCTGACTCCTCCTGTATGTTACAACTGAAGGCCCCTCCCAGAATCTTCAGCTAGACCTCCCTGTTGTCTGCCTCCTTCCCCCCTACCGCCTGCAATCTGCAGAATCCCCAGTTCAGTGAAGCCTGGTATTTCCTTTTCCCTGTTATAAATCTGGATGTTTTGCAGGGAGTGTGTTTCAATGTCCGTGTCAATGTGTTGATGAAACCCACATTTCCTGAGCTGCTGGACATCCACCACCCACCACATGACTGACCAATGCCCCTTTGGCCAATTCATCCCCGTGGCTAATGAACTTGATACTTGTGGTCCTGCAGGCAGATGGTCCTCACTTCTCACATAACCTTAAGAATATTTTCTGCTCCAAATTACAACATTATTGTCTTGACACAGACATGTCCCATTTAATTATTCTACTTGAGCCTTAGACACTCATCTACAAAATGGGAATAATGCCTACTTTGAAGGATTATTGTGAGGAATCAAGAGGATTAAAAACCTCCTCTTGATTCAGCCTTGCTGACTTAAGTTTTACTTTTGCTTTAATCTTACGTTTCACCACCCATTGCAATCACTGCCTAATTATAATGCATGTAGCACTGTCTTTGAAAAGCAGTTTTGTCACTGTGGTTTCTACTATCACTGGTAGTTGTCTTGATGTTCAGCTGTATTTGGAGAGTACGGTAAAACTTGGCTCCCACTATCTAGAATAAAAATTAGAATAAAGACAAACACTTCCATGTTATGCTGAAATTATATTTATATATAGATATAGATATTTACTTTTCTGCAGACAGCTTTTACTGATGAGTCATTTTAACGTTCAAAGAACAGCCTATTTTGATGCTACATAATCTGTACCAGAATGAGATGGATAGCTTCTCAAATTCATTTCACAAAGCCAGCACAACTCTGATAGCAAAACATAACAATTATAACACAAAACAGAGAATCACAGATCTCACTTAAAAATACAGATGCCAAAATACCAAATAGAACAGTAGCCAGTTGAAATCAACACCACATGAAAATGTACAAAGCTTTGGCAGATATAAAAGCAAATTGAAATTCAAACGTACACACAGAGAACTGGAACATAAACACCAGAAACAAAACGTACCCCCCACCCCACCCTGTCAGTGGCCTCAGGCCGGGGACCCAAAGGAACAATGAGATATCGGCTAAACCACATTAGCGGGGAGGGGGACTGCTGGTGGGGTCATCGGCTTTATCATCGGGGCCAGGCTCATCCTCATCCAAATCTTCAGACTCACACTCTGCCAGTGCTTCATAGTACTGGTATGGCCAGCACCGTGGATCTTTCTTATAGAGCTTGGCCAAAAACTTCAGGACAAGCATCTTGCTGGTTTCGAGGAATGCTCGGGGGCCCCAGAGGAACTCATATTCTGCTGGCTCAGTAAAAGGGATTCGCCTGTACTCTAGGTACTTCTCCCTTACAAAAACTTCGGTGATGAGCTTCCTTGTATTTCCGAAGAGACCATGTGTCTCCCGGACATCCAGCCCTAACTTGTACAGAAAAGTAAAGATCAGGTCCTCCCTGACACAACTGCCTTTCATAAAGATGAGGCTCAGAACCACCATCAGGAGTCCTAACTTGGGCCTGTCTAAGTAGGATGACGCTGCTTCACCCTTCCGACCCTTGTTGATGAGAATATAAGAGTGGTTTTTGGGATCAATTTCCTTCAATTGATAACCAAAGACACACTCCAGCTTGTGGCTGGCACGGCTGATGATTTCTAAGCACTCATCTTTATATTCACGGATGATGAATTTCACCATCTCTGAGCGCTTGATGGGCACCTTGGCTTGGTCCTTGACCAAGAGGAACTGCACCAGTGCGTTTGCTCTCTCATCCAAGGGAGACAGTGGCTGAGTCTCCATCTTGGGGTCATCTTGGGTTGCACCAAATCCCTGAGCAAGATTAGGGAGCTCAGAGATGATCAAGGACGGAGGGCTAACTGGGCTTTCCCAGAGACCCAGGGCCCTTGAGGTGCTCGGGCCCTCCCAGGCACTCAGGGCCCAAGAAGTGCTGGGTCCTTCCCAGCCACTCAGGATCCGGGAGGTACTCGGGCCCTCCCAGCCACTCAGGCCATGGGAGGTGCTCAGGCCCTCCCAGTCACACAGGACCTGGATAGGGGTTTGAACCTCCCAGTCATTGAAGTCCACACTTTCCCAGGGCCTGGGGGCCTGCCAGGTGTGCATGCTCAGCATCTGGCCCCTGCTATCCTCCTCTTCGGTATTCAGATGCTTCTTCTTCCTGGTAGCCTTGCCTGAACGACGCGGAGGCTCAGTGGAGGTCTTCGAGGCCTCTTGAGTGGTGGCCATTGCCTTGGGGGCAGCTGCCGTCGCCATCAGGATGCTGGGCCCTGCCTTGCATGCCTTCGAGGCATTCACATTGGGCTGTGGAACCCATGGGACTGCAGGCAAGGCCTCAATGCAGGCAAATGGATCCTGCAGAGCAAGTGGCAGTGACTTTGGGGTCTCTGAGGTGGCAGACGGGCCCTTGAAGGCATTAGAAGAGGCAGGCTGGAACTGGGAGGTAGATGGAAAGACCCTTGGGGTGGCAGTAAAGGTCTTGGATGCGGCAGGCAAGTTTTTCCAGGGAGTTGTCAGGTGTGCTCCAGCAGTTGGCATTGCCCTGGGAGCACAAAAAGTGCCACCAAAGATCATCCGGTCCTTTGAAGGAGCCTTGCGTTCCTTTGAAGAGGTCCTACGTTCTTTTGAAGAGGTCCTTCGGTCTATAGAGGAGGCCCTGGATTCTCCTGATGGAGTCATCAATGATTTAGCAGAGCCCATGGGAAAATTTGCCCCCGCTAAGGGGGCTCCGGGCTGGCCCTGCAAGGCTGCGGGGGGGCCCTGCCAGGAGGGCTGGAGTTGCATGGCTGGCAGCTCTGCCTGCGAGCCCGAGGGCTGGACCTGCTGGGTGGGTAGCTGGATTTGCAGGGCCTTTTGGGAGGTGGGGGCCCCGTGAAAGGGCTGCTCCAGTTGAACCAGTGGTGGGCCCTGCCTCTGGGCCTCCTGGGTGGGCAGGGCCTGCCAGAATTGCCCGGGGGCCTTTGGAGCCTGCCAGGCCAGGCTGGCCTGGGCTTGCTGAACTTCCTGGAACTCCATTGAGGTTGGCATCTCGTGTGGCACCGGAGCTTGGCCTTTCGGGGCCTGCCAGATGATGGGTGGGCAGTGCACAGCCTGCGGGGCTGACAGCGCGGCCGGCAGAGGGGCTGGCATCACGGCCGGGGGCGCCTGTGGAACAGCGGGAGGTGCGGTGGGCATCTGCGGTGCTGGAGGGGCCGTTGGCACCTGTGGGGCCGCCCGAATTGGTGGAGCCGCCCTCAACTGCGGGGTGGGCAGCCGAGTCTGCGGGGCCTGCCGCAGAGGTGGGGGGGGCGGCAGGGCCTGCCAGAGAGGCGGCGGAGTGGCCAGGACCTGCGGGGCAGGTCGGATGGGTGGCGGTGCCTGGCGGATCAGTGGAGGTGCCTGGCGGATTGGGGGTGGGGCCTGGCGCACCGGCGGGGGGCCCGGGCGGATGGGCGGTGGGCCCGGTCGGATGGGTGGTGGCCCCGGGCGCACAGGTAGAGGTGCCTGCCAGGCAATCGTTGGAGCAGGCCAGGTGACCTGTGTGGTCTGCCAGCCCAGGGGCGTGGCTGGCCAGCCTTGCGGTGGGGCCTGCCATCCCGGCGAAGTGGCCTGCCAGCCCGGGGGTGTGGCCAGCTGCGCTGGCGGGGCCTGTGGACCCTGGGGAACCTGTGGAGGAGCCCTTATAACCTGTGACTGGATCTGAAGGATCAGAGGCTGAGCCTGTGGGGCCCAGGAAGCCATAGGTTGCGCAGGTGGGGCCGGCGCAGGCGGCTGCACCATCGGGGCTCCTGTAGCTGGAGGCTGGGTGATCGGAGCTCTTGAGCCTGCAGGATGGATCATCAGGACTCCAGGACCTGGAGGCTTGGCCATCGGGGTTCCTGGAGGCGGAGGCTGGGCCATCAAGGGTGCTGGGGGTGGAGGCTGGGCTATCGGGGCTCCTGGAGCAGAAGGCTGGACCATCAGGACTCCCGGAGTCAGAGGCTGGGGAATCAGGACTCCTGGAGCTTGAGGCTGAGCCATAGGGGTCCCCGGAGGGGGAGGATGGGCCATCGGTGTCCCCGGAGGGGGAGGGTGAGCCATCGGTGTCCCCGGAGGGGGAGGATGCGCCATGGGGGTCCCCGGAGGGGGAGGATGCGCCATCGGGGTCCCCGGAGGGGGAGGATGCACCATTGGGGTCCCAGGAGGGGGAGGATGTGCCATCGGGGTCCCCGGAGGGGGAGGATGTGCCATTGGGGTCCCCGGAGGGGGAGGATGCGCCACTGGGGCTCCGGGAGCCGAAGGATGCATCATCAGGACTCCCGGAGTTGGAGGCTGGGCCATCGGGGCTCCCGGAGGGGGAGGATGGATCATCAGGACTCCCGGAGTTGGAGGCTTGCCCATCGGGCCTCCCAGAGGGGGAGCCTGGACCATCGGGCCCCCTAGGGCCGGAGGTTGGGCCATGGGAGCCACTGGGGCAGGCGGCTGGCCCTGCGGGGCCTCCCAAGCAGGCTGAGGTGCCTGCCAAGCGGCCAATGAAGCCTGCAAATCAATCGGAGGTGGATCCCAAGGGACTGGCGGAGCCCGAGAGGAGGCGGGCGGAGCCCGCATCAGAACCGTAGGGCGGCTATAGACCGGAGGCTTAGGGGCCTCCGCCGGGGGACTCGAATCACCCAAATTCTTACTTAGCTGCGACATGTCCTTTTGCTCTGACAGCTGGTGAGCCTTTTCCTCCGACAGCTGCTGGGCCTTTTCCTCCAGAGAGAAGAGAATGCCTACGTGGCTGCTGAGAGGATTCCTCCCTGCTGACTGGTGAATAGGAAGTGAGTGCCCTTAGCTCTGCAGCTTTCCGCAGTAAGGAGGAGGGGGGAAGGGGGCTCAATCCCGCCCCTTCTCCGCCCCCGACCACCACAAGTGGATAGTGCATAGGGGCGTCTACCAGAAATCCTGGCTGACACAAGATCCCTCCTCACTCGGTCCAGTCCCCAAATGCAGCCTCGTCAGACTCCGCATGGATGAGTTTTCACGGGGGAGTGACAGGAACAGATTTATGTTTTAGAAATCACTCTACTGCATTATAGAGTTGGGAACAGACCACTGGGAACATGGAAGGTATCCATGAAGGGGGAGATGGTGTGGTCTGAGCTCAGATACAGCAAAACTGGAGCCAGAGGGAGGGAAAAAAAAAATATATATATATATATATATATATATACACACACACACACACACACATACATATATATATATACACATATATATATTTCAAGAGTGAGAGTAGGCAGCTATTATAATTTAATGTAAGTGTGAAAGAGACGTGTGTCCTGGGAAAGTGGGAAATTGCTGGTGTAGATGATTGTCTTAGGGACACAGTGGAGGCTGGTAGGAAGAGAGATTGGTGGGTATTGCATGGGACACGGGCATTTACAGTGCTGTGGACCTGCCAAAGAGACATACCCTGCAGACACTCCTGTATAATGTCTTGGGATTCAGAAGATAAGTGAGCTTGGAGTCCAGATACTCTTCATGGAAATAGAGCTGTTGCAGAGATTGTGGATGCAGAAGAAGAGTGTTTAGGGTGAAACTCCTATGATAGGTCTTTCTTGGAGGATACAGGCATTTTCAGACCCAGGAAGAGAAAAAATGTGGCAAAGAATAGAGAAGGAAAGAGGTCCTGGAAATTGAGATGTTCCAGACATCCATGAGAGGAAGCACTTTTAGTATGGGGGATAATTCCCATGGAATAACTGGGATGAAAGAACAAGGTAGGTTTCCTGTTGCTTGTTTATCAGTTGCAGAGCAAGAAAGAAATGGTAACAACAACAACCAAAAAAGTGCACTAGAAAGTAGTAAAATGGGCGAATGAATAGATCCATGATTCATATACAGGAAAAAAATATGAAGAGTAACACACAGAATTGGAGGGAAATCTACTCAGCCAAATCAGTTTAAAAATTAGACAAACAATGTATTAACAGATAAAGCAGAAGACATCAAATGTATTGAGTAACACTATACTACTTCATGATGAAAGGAAATGACAGTCTCATCTCTAGTTGGGTAGCTTTTTGGAAATATACAAAATACTAAATATCAAAGATGTTTAGTTTAGAAGAGGCTATTTGCAGGCTAGGACAAGAGTCTGGAGTGACAAAAAAAAACCATGAAAGATGCCACAAGGGGGCAGACAAGAATGATGAAGGCTACACCCCACTCCTCCTGCAGTACCCTCAAATTTGATAATTTATGAATCCCAGTGAAGGCATATACACACTCCCAAGTTTACTATTGCCTTAAGTAATGAAATAATAATTTGGGAGTGAGGTTTCAGTAGTTTTTCTGGCAATTGAAGAGATGAGAAATGAGTTGTTATCCCCCAGGAACATCTTCTTTTCAGAGGCCAGCAGCTCTTCCCTGGTGGCTGATGATGTGTCATGCCTATATAACCCCAGAAAGATGCTTCTACAGGATGGATATTCCATGTCTCATGGTTTCAGATCCCTCCTGTAGGTTAATAATAGTCAATCCATATGAGTTCTCAGTTTGATGGGGTTTAGAACTAACGACTTCATGGGTGCCAACTCTGGACCCATAACCCTCATGTTCCCCTATTACCAACCCTGTCACATAACAGTTGCTGGCTGTGGGTGACTTTGGGAAAATCAGTTTATCTTTCAGCCTATGACATTTCTACCCTCAATAAAGCACGCTTTTTCCTCCTCTAATTCCAATATATAAATTCATCAGAGATCAAGTTCTCCCACTAACCATTTTTTTTTTCAAGATTATGGTGGATTTAACTTTTGGTCCACCATGCTGTGGGTCATCCCACACAATAAATGGTTACCAGCAGGACCCAACTGTTCTCACGGAGGTTGGAGCTTAATGAATAGCACTGCCCCACACAATGTCAACTCCCACCATATCCATTATGTCAAAGGAGGCCCAGTTTATGCCCACGGATGATACAGAAGGCAAAAGCAAATTATCAGGAATTATGGAGGGGTGGGTAATGTAGATGTCATTATAAATGGAAGGTAGTCAAGGTAGAACCTTTGCAACTCTTTGGTTAACATTATTGAACTATCTGAGAAAAATTGGGGTATGAGTATACAGTGGTTCTGCTGGGTACAGTAATGGTGGGTGAATCGGGTTTATTCTTCCCTGGAAAATACATCTGCCTGTTTTGGACAATCAGTGCTCTCAGACCCAGGCCACTTGATGACCTAGCTACCCACAAATTTCCTATTCCCAATGTCAGTAACACCTGAGGAATCGGGTGACATATAGCCCCTTTGTGAAGGTTGACTGTTTTAATATTGATTAAAGCAAAACCCAATAATGTCCTGAGTCTAGTGGGTTTGAACTACAAGCTTTAAATAGGTCTCTAAAAACCCCTCTTCTCCTTGTGGAATGTTCTAGCTTCCTGAGGCTCCCACAACCCTTTTGTGCGTATGCTCTCCCATCTCCATACCTCCGATCCAAGTGTTGTCAAATTCCCTTTCCTTCCTTCTCCATTAAACAGCTTAAAAATCCAAGGTGCATAAGAAATAAAAGACACACACACACACACACACGTGTATATATACACAAACATCCATGGAATGTAGGTGTCTGTCTCTCTTCTAATTAGAAGGGACTTTTCAGTATTTGCATAAGTATATAACAAAAGGATAACGCAAGTAATGGAAAAGATTGGGGGAAGGAGAAATGAGGTGAGACAAACAGGAGTAGGAAAATCACTGAGCCAGATGTATGAAGAATTTGTTCATTTCTTTATTGTCTGCATTATGGCAAGAATAGAGACTGGAGCCTTGTTTTGCTCACTCTTCTATCCCCAGATCATTCTGAGTGTTCAGTAAGGAGCTAGTGAATGAAAGTGTAAGATTAGCACTAGAAGCGCCCATCTTTCACTCCTCTATAGCTGTTAGACTTGGTGTAAATATTGATAAGTGAGTAAAATAGTTATGATTTTCACAAAGTCTAAAATTGGTTACTTATGAAATATCTTTTATTAAGTATTTAGTATGTGCCTGACATGGTGCTATGTACAGAGAAAAATCTGACATTGGATCTTATAGACACAGGGGGATACGAATATGCTATTTTTTAGTGCAGTAAAGTATTGTTGTTTGCATTGTTTAAAATTCATATTGGTCATAGTTGATGCAAATAACTGAGTACTTACTTCTGCTTGGAGTGTGGGGGTAGGGGTGTGATGCTGGCAGCAACAATGAAAAGAAAAACAAATCCAAAGGTGTGGGAGATTCATGAGTGAACAAATAGAGCACTAAAAGTAAAAAGAAAAACAAAAACAGGATATGTCAGAAGTACAAGGCATTTGAAAGAAGAATTGTGAGAGATTCATTAAAATAGTGTAACTACTATTTATTGAATGGTTATTATTTGAACAAATACCATCCTAAAAGCTTTCAAACACTGTATATTCCTCACAAAATCCACAAGTGTTTGGTCCCATTTTACACGTCAAGAAATTGAGGCTCAGGGTGGTAATTAACTTGTCACAAATCTGGAAATCTATAGCAGATTCTGGAATTGAAGCCAAATCTATTTGTTGCCAAAGGGAGCTTTCTTGGCCGTTACACCAGGGCTGCCAAAACTTTTTTTTTAATTTAAGGCATAATTAACATACAGTTAAATGCATAGATATACAGCATTCTGTTAAATGAACTTTGTCACTAAGTAACCATCTGTCAAAACAAGATGAAGAGCATTTTCTTTACCAAATAAATGTCCATGTGCCCTGTTCCAGTCAATTCCTTCACCTCCAAAGGCAACTGCTATTTTTTTAATATTATTTTCCATTATCAGTTATTATAAGATATTGAATATAGTTCCCTGTGCTAAAGAGTAAATCCTTGTTGCTTATCTATTTTATATAGAGTAGTTTGTATCTGTTAACCCCATACTCCTGATTTATCCCTTCCCCACCACCCTCTCCCCTTTGGTAGCTGTAAGTTTGTTTTTTATGTCTGTGAGTCTGTTTCTGTTTTGTATATAGATTCATTTGTATTATTTTTTTAGATTCCACATATAAGTGATATCATATGATACTTATCTTTGTCTGATTTACTTCACTTCATATGATAATCTCCAGGTCCATCCATGTTGCTGCAAATTTGATTATTTTTTATGGCTGAGTAATATTCCATTGTGTGTGTATCTGTATGTGTATATATGTGTGTGTGTGTGTGTGTGTATATATATATATATATATATATATATATACACACACATACACCCCCCCACAACTTCTTTATCCATTCATCTGTCGATGGACACAAGGGTTGTTTCCATGTCCTGGCTATTATAAATAGTGCTGCTCTGAACATTGGGGTGCATGTATCTTTTCGAATTTGAGTTTTCTCCAGATATATGCCCAGGAGTGGGATTGCTGGATTAAATGGAAACTCTATTTTTAGTTTTTTAAGAAACCTCCATACTGTTTTCCATACTGCCTGCACCAACCCAACGACAGTGTAGGAGGGTTCCCTTTTCTCCACACCCTCTCCAGCATTTGTTATTTGTAGACTTTTTGATGACAGTTATTCTGACTGGTATGAAGTAATATCTCATTGCAGTTTTCTTTTGCATTTCTCTAATAATTAGAGATGTTGAGCATCTTTTCATGTTCAAAGGGAGCTGCTTTCTGATTTCTTTCACCATGTATCAGTTTTACTGGTTCTTGAATTTCATATAAATCTGATCAGTATATTGTATACTCTTTTTGTGTCTGGATTCAACTTTTTTTTTTTTTTTTTGCGGTACGCGGGCCTCTCACTGCTGTGGCCTCTCCCATTGTGGAGCACAGGCTCTGGATGTCCAGGCTCAGCGGACATGGCTCATGGGCCCAGCCGCTCCACAGCATGTGGGATCTTCCTGGACCGAGGCACGAACCCATGTCCCCTGCATCGGCAGGTGGACTCTCAACCACTGCGCCACCAGGGAAGCCCCTGGATTCAACTTTTTATTTTTTAGATTTAAACATATTGCATGTATCGGAAGTTTGCTACTTTCTGATTCCGACTAGAACTCCAACTATATATACTGCATAGTTTATCTATTACCTGTTGACACTGAGACATTTACAATTTGGGGCTAGTATAAAAAAAAGACTGCTTTGAAAATTCTTCTAAAATTCTTCTAAAATTCTTCTTTTGAAAGTACATGTTCATGTATCTTGTGTAAATGTCAGACTGGATGACTGGTTCATAAAGTAGATACGTGTGTATTTATAAGGAACTGCAACAGTTCTCCACCATTGGGTTAGAATGTTTTACATACACTCTTCCAGAACTTATGAGAATTCCAGGTGTTTGACAGCCTTACAAGATTTTGTATTGTCAGTCATTTTTATTTTGGTCATCCTAGCAGATGTGAAATTGTGATTGTACCATTTTGTACTCATCTTAGCAATGTATGAAAGTTCCATTTGCTCCACATCCTTGCCAAAATTGATGTAATTGGCCATTTTGATTTTAAGCTTTCTAGTGGGTGAGAAATGATTGTATCATATTTTTGTTTGTCTGTATGTTTGTTTATTAATAGCTTTTTTTTTTTTTTTTGCGGTACACGGGCCTCCCACTGTTGTGGCCTCTCCTGTTGCAGAGCCCAGGCTCCAGACGTGCAGGCTCAGCGGCCATGGCTCATGGGCTCAGCCGCTCCGTGGCATGTGGGATTTTCCCAGATCGGGGCATGAACCCGTGTCCCCTGCATCGGCAGGCAGACTCTCAACCACTGTGCCACCAGGGAAGCCCTATTAATAGATAATTTTTGAGCAGTTGTAGGCTTCCAAAAAATTGAGGGCAAAATTGAGAATTCTCATATAATCTTTGCCAGTCCCACACACATACACAACTTCTCACAATATCAACATCCTGCACCGGAGGGTACATGTGTTATAATCCATGAACCTACAGACACATCATTATCATACAAAGTCTGTAGTTTATATTAAGGTTCCCTCTTGGGGTTATACATTCTGTGGGTTTTGACAAATGTATAATGACATGTATCCACCTTTATGACATACAGAATAATTTCACTACCCTAAAAATCCTCTGTGCTCTGCTATTCACCCTACCTCCCCCCCAACCCCCGGCAAACCCCCAGGCAAACCCTACCTCCCCCAAAACCCCCTTTTTAAGATCTCCATAGTTTTGCCTTTTCCAGAATGTCATATACTTGGAATCATACTATATGTAAACTTTTCAGATTGGCTTTTTTCACCTACTAATATGCAATTAAGATTCCTCCAAGCTATCGTGGCTTGATAGCTTACTTCATTTTTATCATTGAATAATATTCCATTGTCTGGATGTACCACAGTTTATCCATTCGCCTATGAAAGGATACCTCTCTTGCTTCCAAAATTTGCCAAATATGAATAGAGTTGCCATAAACATCCGTGGGTAGGTGATTCATTTCTTTTCATCTTGGCATAACATTCTACTGTGTGGAGGTGCCATAGTTTATTAGCACTCACCTATTGTAGAACATGTTGGTAGCATCCAAGTTTGGACACTTATGAATAAAGCTGTCATAAACATTTGCACGAAGATTTCTTTGTCGACATACGTTTTCAACTCATTTGCATGAATACCAGGGAGCAAAATTGCTGGATTGTATGATAAGAGTATATTTACTTTTGTAAGAAACTACCAAAACTGACTTCCAAAGTGGCTGTATTTTAAGACCATTTGTATATCTTCTTTGTGCATTTCATTCTATTTCCCATTTATTAATTGCGTTGTCTTTTTTTAATTTAAGAATTTTATTTATTTATTTTATACAGCAGGCTCTTAGTAGTTATCCATTTTATACATATTAGTGTATATATGTCAATCCCAATCTCCCAATTCATTACACTACCACCCCCCCACCACTTTCCCCCCTTAGTGTCTATACGTTTGTTCCCTACATCTCTGTCTCAATTTCTGCCCTGCAAACTGGTTCATTTGTACCATTTTTCGAGGTTCCACATATATGTGTTAATATACGATATTTGTTTTTCTCTTTCTGACTTACTTCATTCTGTATGACAGTCTCTAGATCCATCCACATCTATACAAATGACCCAATTTTGTTCCTTTATATGGCTGAGTAATGTTCCTTTGTATATATGTACCACTTCTTTATTCATTTGTCTGTCGATGGGCATTTAGGTTGCTTCCATGACCTGGCTATGGTAAATAGTGCTTCAGTGAAGATGGGGGGCATGTGTCTTTTTGAATTATGGATTTCTCTGGGTATATGCCCAGTAGTGGCATTGCTGGATCATATGGTAATTCTATTTTTAGTTTTTTAAGGAACCTCCATATTGTTCTCCATAGTGGTTGTATCAATTTACATTGCCACCAACAGTGCAAGAGAGTTCCCTTTTCTCCACACCCTCTCCAGTATTTGTTGTTTTTAGATTTTCTGATGATGCCCATTCTAACAGGTGTGAGCTGATACCTCATTGTTGTTTTGATTTGCATTTCTCTAATAATTAGTGATGTTGAGAAGCTTTTCATGTGCTTCTTGGCCATCTGTATGTCTTCTTTGGAGAAAGTTCTATTTATGTCTTCTGCCCATTTTTGGATTTGGTAGTTTGTTTATTTAATATTGAGTGGCAGGAGTTGTTTAAATATTTTGGAGATTAATCCTTTGTGCGTTGATTCATTTGCAAATATTTTCTTCCATTCTGACGGTTGTCTTTATGTTTTGTTTGTAGTTTCCTTTGCTGTGCAAAAGCTTTTAAGTTTAATTATGTCCAATTTGTTTATTTTTGTTTTTATTTCCATTACTCTAGGAAGTGGATCAAAAATGATCTTGCTGTGATTTATGTCAAGGATTGTTCTATGTTTTCCTCTAAGAGTTTTATAGTGTCCAGTCCTACATTTAGGTCTTTAATCCATTTTGAGTTTATTTTTGTGAATGGTGTTAGGTAGTGTTTTAATTTCATTCTTTTACATGTAGCTGTCCAGTTTTCTGAACACCAGTTATTGAAGAGACTCTCTCCTCTCCATTGTATATCCTCACTTCCTTTGTCAAAGATTAGTTGACCCTAGGTGCGTGGGTTTATCTCTGGGCTTTCAATCTTGTTCCATTGCTCTATAATTCCATTTTTGTGCCAGTACCATATTGTGTTGATTACTGTAGCTTTGTAGTATAGTCTGAAGTCAGGGGGTCTGATTCCTCCAGCTCCAATTTTTTTCCCTCAAGACTGCTTTTGTTATTCGGGGTCTTTTGTGTCTCTATACAAGTCTTAAGATTTTTTGTTCTAGTTCTGTAAAAAATGCCATTGGTAATTAGATAGGAATTGCATTGAATTTGTAGATTGGTTTGGGCAGTATAGTCATTTTCACAAGATTGATCCTTTCAATCCAAGAACATGGTATATCTCTCCATCTGTTTGTATCATGTTTAATTTCTTTCATCAGTATCTTATAGTTTTCTGCATACAGGTCTTTTGCCTCCCTAGGTAGATTTATTTCTAGGTATTTTATTCCTTTTGTCACAATGGTAAATGGGGGTGTTTCCTTAATTTCTCTTTCAGACTTTTCATTATTAATGTATATGAATGCAAGAGATTTCTCTGCATTAAATTTTGTATCCTGAAACTTTACCAGATTCATTGATTAGCTCTAGTAGTTTTCTGGTGGCATCTTTAGGATTCTCTATGTATAGTATTATGTCATCTGCAAACAGTGACAGCTTTACTTCTTCTTTTCCAAATTGTATTCCTTTTCTTACTTTTTCTTCTTTGATTGCTGTGGCTACGACTTCCAAAACTATGTTGAATAATAGTGGCGAGAGTGGACATCCTTGTCTTGTTCCTGATCTTAGTGGACATGGTTTCAGTTTTTCACCATTGAGGACGATGTTGGCTGTGGATTTGTCATATATGGACTTTGTTATGTTGAGGAAAGTTCCCACTATGCCTCATTTCTGCAGGGTTTTTATCATAAATTGGTGTTGAATTTTGTCAAAAGCTTTCTCTGCATCTATTGAGATGATCGTATGTTTTTTCTACTTCAATTTGTTAATATGGTGTATCACGTTGATTGATTTGTGTATATTGAAGAATTCTTGCATTCCTGGAATAAACCGCATTGATCATGGTGTATGATCCTTTTAATGTGTTGTTGGATTCTGTTTGCTAGTATTTTGTTGAGGATTTTTCATCTATATTCATCAGTGATATTGGTCTGTAATTTTCTTTTTTTGTAGTATCTTTGTCTGGTTTTGGTGTCAGGGTGATGGTGGCCTCATAGAATGAGTCTGGGAGTGTTCCTTCCTCTGCAATTTTTGGAAGAGTTTGAGAAGGACGGGTATTAGCTCTTCTCTAAATGTTTGATAGAATTCAGCTGAGAAGCCATCTGGTCCCAGATTTTGTTTGTTGGAAGATTTTTAATCACAGTTTCAATTTCATTACTTGTGATTGGTCTGTTCATATTTTCTATTTCCTCCTGGTTCAGTCTTGGAAGGTTATACCTTTCCAAGAATTTGTCCATGTCTTCCTGGTTGTCTATTTAATTGGCATAGAGTTGCTTGTAGGAGTCTCTGCGTCTCACCGTATTTCTGCGGTGTCTGCTGTACTTTTCCTTTTTGATTTCTAATTTTATTGATTTGAGTCCTCTCCCTCTGTTTCTTGATGAGTCTAGCTAACTGTTTATCAATTTTGTTTTATCTTCTCAAAGAACCAGCTTTTAGTTTTGTTGATCATTGCTATTTTTTTCTTTTTTCTATTTAACACATTTCTACTCTAATCTTTATGATTTCTTTCCTTCTACTAACTTTGGGTTTTGTTTCTTCTTCTTTTTCTAGTTCCTTTAGGTGTAAGGTTAGATTGTTTACTTGAATTTTTCTTGTTTCTTGTGGTAGGCTTGTATTGCTATAAACTTCCCTCTTTGAACTGCTTTTGTTGTATCTCATAGGTTTTGGATTGTCATGTTTTAGTTGTGATTTGTCTCCAGGTATTTTTTGATTTCCTCTTTGATTTCTTCAGTGATCTCTTTGTTGTTTAGTAAGGTATTGTTTAGCCTCATTTTTTTGTGTTTTTTACGTTTCCTTCCCAGTAACTGAGTTCTAATCTCATAACATTATGGTCAGAACAGATGCTTGATATTATTTCAATTTTCTTAAACTTACTGAGGCTTGATTTGTGACCCAAGATGTGATCTATCCCGCAGAATGTTTCATGTGCATGTTCCATAATCCCTTTCAGAAGAAAGTGTAATCTGCTGTTTTTGGATAAAATGTCCTATAAATATCAATTACATCTATCTGGTCTATTTTGTCATTTAAAGCTTGTGCTTCCTTCTTAATTTTCTGTTTGGATGATCTGTCCATTGGTGTAAGTGAGGAGTTAAAGTCCCCCACTATTATTGTGTTGCTGTCAATTTCCTCTTTTATAGCTGTTAGCAGTTGCCTTATGTATTGAAGTGCTCCTATATTGGGGGCATATATATTTATAATAGTTATATCTTCTTCCTGGATTGATCCCTTGATCATTATGTCATGTCTTTCAGTTTCTCTTGTAGCATTCTTTATTTTAAAGCCCATTTTATCTGCTATGAGTATTGCTACTCCAGATTTCTTTTGATTTCTATTTTCATGGAATATCTTTTTCCACCCCCTCACTTTAAGTCTGTGTGTGTCCCTAGGTCTGAAGTGGGTGTCTTGTAGACAGCATATATATGGGTCTTGTTTTTGTATTCATTCATCAAGCCTGTGTGTTTTGTTTGGAGCTTTTAATCCATTCATGTTTAAGGTAATTATCAATATGTATGTTCCTATTACCATTTTCTTAATTGTTTGTGTTTGTTTTTGTAGGTCCTTTTCTTCTCTTGTGTTTCCCATTTAGAGAAGTTCCTTTTGCATTTGTTGTAGAGCTGCTTTGGTGGTGCTGAATTCTCTTAGCTTTTGCTTGTCTGTAAAGCTTTTGATTTCTCCATCAAATCTGAATGAGATCCTTGCCATGTAGAGTAACCTTGGTTGTAGGTTCTTCCCTTTCATCACTTTAAGTATATCATACCACTCCTCTCTGGCTTGTAGAGTTTCTGCTGAGGAGTCAGCTGTTAACCTTATGGAATTTCCCTTGTATGTTATTTATCGCTTTTCTCTTGTTGCTTTCAATAGTTTATCTTTGTCTTTAATTTTTGTCAATTTGATTACTATGTGTCTCAGCATGTTTCTCCTTGGGGTTATCCTGCCTGGGACTCTCTGCGCTTCCTGGACCTGGGTGGCTGTCATTTCCTGTCTTAGGGAAGTTTTTGACTATAATCTCTTCACATATTTTCTCAGATACTTTCTCTCTCTCTTCTTCTTCTGGGACCCGCATAATGCAAATCATTTTGCATTTAATGTTGTCCCAGAGGTCTCTTAGGCTGTCTTCATTTCTTTTCATTCATTTTTCTTTATTCTGTTCTGCAGCAGTGAATTCCACTATTTTGTCTTCCAGGTCATTTATCCATTTTTCTGCCTCAGTTATTCTGCTGTTGATTCCTGCTACTGTATTTTTCATTTCAGTTATTTTATTATTCATCTCTGTTTGTTTGTTCTTTAATTCTTCTAGGTCTTTGTTAAACATTTCTTCCATCTTCTCCATCTTTGCCTCCATTCTTTTCCCGAGGTCCTGGATCATCTTCACTATCATTCTGAATTCTTTTCCTGGAAGGTTTCATATCTCCACTTCATTTAGTTGTTTTTCTGAGGTTTTATCTTGTTCCTTCATCTGGTAAATAGCTCTTTGCCTTTTCATCTTTTTTTAAATTTTTTAATTTTTTTTATTAGTTTCTGCTTTATAACAAAGTGAATCAGTTATACATATACATCTGTTCCCACATCCCTTCCCTCATGCATCTCCCTCCCTCCCACCCTCCCCATCCCACCCTTCCAGGTGGTCACAAAGCACCGAGCTGATCTCCCTGTGCTCTGCGGCTGCTTCCCACTATCTATCTACCTTATGTTTGGTAGTGTGTATATGTTCATGCCTCTCTTTCACTTTGTCACAGCTTACCCTTCCCCCTCCCCATATCCTCAAGTCCTTCTCAAGTAGGTCTGTGTCTCTATTTCCATTTTACCCCTAGGTTCTTCATGACATTTTTTTTTTAAATACAATATATATGTGTTAGCATACGGTATTTGTCTTTCTCTTTCTGACTTACTTCACTCTGTATTACAGACTCTAGGTCTATCCACCTCATTACAAATAGCTCAATTTCATTTCTTTTTATGTCTGAGTAATATTCCATTACATATATGTGCCACATCTTCTTTATCCATTCATCCGATGATGGACACTTAGGTTGTTTCCAGCTCCGGGCTACTGTGAATAGAGCTGCAATGAACATTTTGGTACATGTCTCCTTTTGAATTATGGTTTTCTCAGGGTATGTGCCTAGTAGTGGGATTGCTGGGTCATATGGTAGTTCTATTTGTAGTTTTTTAAGGAACCTCCATACTGTTCTCCGTAGTGGCTGTACCAATTCACATTCCCACCAGAAGTGCAAGAGTGTTCCCTTTTCTCCACACCCTCTCCAGCATTTATTGTTTCTAGATTTCTTGATGATGGCCATTCTGACTGGTGTGAGATGATATCTCATTGTAGTTTTGATTTGCATTTCTCTAATGATTACTTATGTTGAGCATTCTTTCATGTGTTTGTTGGCAGTCTGTATATCTTCTTTGGAGAAATGCCTATTTAAGTCTTCTGCCCATTTTTGGATTGGGTTGTTTGTTTCTTTGCTATTGAGCTGCATGAGCTGTTTATAAATTTTGGAGATTAATCCTTTGTCAGTTGCTTCATTTGCAAATATTTTCTCCCATTCTGAGGGTTGTCTTCTGGTCTTGTTTATGGTTTCCTTTGCTGTGCAAAAGCTTTGAAGTTTCATTAGGTCCCATTTGTTTATCTTTGTTTTTATTTCCATTTCTCTAGGAGGTGGGTCCAAAAGGATCTTGCTGTGATTTATGTCATAGAGTGTTCTGAGAAGAAAAGGAAATAAAAGGAATCCAAATTGGAAAAGAAGAAGTAAAGCTGTCACTGTTTGAAGATGACATGATACTCTACATAGAGAATCCTAAAGATGCTACCAGAAAACTACTAGAGCTAATCAATGAATTTGGTAAAGTAGCAAGATACAAAATTAATGCACAGAAATCTCTGGCATTCCTGTACACTAATGATGAAAAATCCGAAAATGAAATCAAGAAAACACTCCCATTTACCATTGCAACAAAAAGAATAAAATATCTGGGAATAAACCTACCTAAGGAGACAAAAGACCTGTATGCAGAAAATTATAAGACACTGATGAAAGAAATTAAAGATGATACAAATAGATGGAGAGATATACCATGCTCCTGGATTGGAAGAATCAATATTGTGAAAATGACTCTACTACCCAAAGCAATCTACAGATTCAATGCAATCCCTATCAAACTACCACTGGCATTTTTCACAGAACTAGATAAAAAAATTTCAAAATTTGTTTGGAAAAACAAAAGATCCCGAATAGCCAAAGCAATCTTGAGAACGAAAAATGGAGCTGGAGGAATCAGGCTCCCTGACTTCAGACTATACTACAAAGCTACAGTAATCAAGACAGTGTGGTATTGGCACAAAAACAGAAAGATAGATCAATGGAACAGGATACAAAGCACAGAGATAAACCCACGCACATATGGTCACCTTATCTTTGATAAAGGAGGCAGGAATGTACAGTGGAGAAAGGACAGCCTCTTCAGTAAGTGGTGCTGGGAAAACTGGACAGGGACATGTAAAAGTATGAGATTAGATCATTCCCTAACACCATACACAAAAATTAGCTCAAAATGGATTAAAGACCTAAATGTAAGGCCAGAAACTATCAAACTCTTAGAGGAAAACATAGGCAGAACACTCTATGACATAAATCACAGCAAGATCCTTTTGGACCCACCTCCTAGAGAAATGGAAATAAAAGCCTTTTCATCTCGTCTGTCATTCTGTGAATGTGGTTTTTGTTCCACAGGCTGCAGGATTGCAGCTTCTGCTGTCTGCCCTCTGGTGGATGAGGTTACCTAAGAGGCTTGTGAAAGTTTCCTGTTGGGAAGGACTGGTGGTGAGTAGAGCTGGGTGTTGCTTTGTTGAGCAGAGCTCAGTAAAACTGTAATCTGCTTTTCTGATAATCAGTGGGTCTGGGTTCCCTCCTTGTTGGTTGTTTGGCCTGAGGTGACCAAACACTGGAGCCTGCCAGTCGTTGGTGGGGCTAATGGCAGACTCTCGGAGGACTCACGCCAAGGAGTACTTCCCAGAACTTCTGCTGCCAGTTCCTTGTCCTCGTGGTGAGCCACAGCCACCTCCCACCTCTGCAGGAGACCCTCCAACACTAGCAGGTAGGTCAGGTTCAGTCTCCTATGGGGTCACTCCTCATTCCCCTGGGTCCTGATGCACACACTATTTTGTGTGTACCCTCCAAGAGTGGAGTCTCTGTTTCCTCCAGTCCTGTTGAAGTCCTGCAATCACGTCCCACTATCCTTCAAAGTCTGATTCTCTAGGAATTCCCCCTCTGGTTGCCAGACCTCCAGGTTGGGTAGCTTGGCGTGGGACTCAGAACCTTTACTCCAGTGGGTGGGCTTCTGTGGTCTAAGTGTTCTCCAGTTTGTGAGTCACCCCCCCAGCAGTTATGGGATTTGATTTTATTGTGATTGCACCCCTCCTACTGTCTCCTTGTGGCTTCTCCTTTGTATTTGGATGTGTGGTATCTTTTTTAGTGAGTTCCAGTGTCTTCCTGGACACTGATGATTGTTCAGCAGTTAGTTGTGATTCCATGCTCTCGTAAGAGGGAGTGAACACACGTCCTTCTACTCTGCCATCTTGAACCAATCTCCAACTGGGTTGTCTTTTTATTGTTGATTTTAATAGAAATCACATTATTCAGATTTTTTGTTTTCTCATTTGCCAGTTTGGATAATTTTTGTTTTTAAGGATTTTTCCATTTCACCTAAGTTGTCAACTTAGAGTTATCAATCTACCTTTATTAACAGTTAGCAATCTGCTATTTGTTATACGGTTTTAAGTTAACGATTTCTTTTTATTAAATGGAGATTAACAAAATATTCCTTTAATATCATTTTCATGTCTGTATAATATGTAGTATTGTCTCTCTTTTATTCCTACATGAGCAATTTGTTCTCAGTCTCTCTTTTGTTTTCTTTCTTCTTTTATTAGTATTTCTAGGGGTTACCAATTTTTATACTCTTTTCAAAAATAAACGATTGACTTGTGTAATCGTCTCCATTGTTGGTCTGTTTTCTATTTCATTTATTTCAGGTCTTATTTCTATTCTATTCATTCTTCTACTTTAATTTTGATTTATTCTTTTTCTATATTGTTAACAAGCAAGTTTAGGTAATTTACTTTTAATATTTCCTCTTTTGTAATATAGGTAATTAAATCTACAAATTTATCTTTCAGCCTTACTATAGAAACAATGTTTTTATTATAATTTTTATTATCATTCATTTCAAAATATTTTACATTTTTCTTTGAATTTTTTGTTCAATTTATGGGTTATTAGGAAATATGATGTTTAATTTCCAAACATTTGGATATCTTATACATATTTTCATAATAATTATTATTAATTTAATTCCACTGTTATCTGTGATCAAAGAATACGGCCAATATTATTTCAGTTATTTTAAATGTATTAAGACTTGCATGTAGTTTCCAACATAGGGTATCTTTTGAAAAATATTTGATGTACACTTGAGAAGAAAGTGTGTTCTGCCATTCTTTGATATATGTAATTGTCACTTAGGTCAATTAGATTATGTTGTTCACATCTTCTGTATTCTTACTGTTTTTTTTTTTAAATCTGTTCTATCAATTAATCAAGAAAGTGTTAGAAAGTTAGTATGTCTAAATTTGTTTGTGGATTTGTCTAGTTCTCCCCTTAGTTAAGGAATTCAATCTAATATATTATAAGAACTTTTATTGGAACACACATTGCATGTGTGATTATGTATTTTTGATAAACTGGCACTTTTATCCTTATGAAATGTCCCCCTTAGCTCTATAAATACCCCTTCTCTTAAAGTCTACTCTGTCTGATATTAACAGAGTCAAATTAGCTTTTACACTTAGTAAATTGGAAACCCTATTTATATGCATCTTTTAAACTTTTAACCCAGTTCATCATATTTAAGGTGATTTTTTAAGGGGGCGTACATGGGCCTCTCACTGCTGTGGCCTCTCCTGTTGTGGAGCACAGGCTCCGGACGTGCAGGCTCAGCGGCCATGGTTCACGTGCCCAGCTGCTCCGCGGCATGTGGGATCTTCCCGGACCGGGGCATGAACCCATGTCCCCTGCATCGGCAGGGAGACTCTCAACCACTGCGCCACCAGGGAAGCCGTAAGGTGTGTTTTGATAAATAAGATATACTAAGTATATTAGTCAGGGTTCTCTAGAGAAACAGTCTTAACCACCAGACCACCAGGGAAGTCCCTATATTTAATTTAATTTATTGATTTATTATAAAGAATTCTCTCATGTGATTATGGAGGCTGGCAAGTCCCAAGATCTTCAGGGTCAGTCATCATGCTGGAGACCCAGAAGAGCAAATAGTTTAATTCCAGTATGAGTTTGAAGGGCTGAGAACCAGCAGAGCTAATGGTGTAATTCCAATCTGAAGGCCAGCAGGCTTGAAACCCAGTCAGAGCTGTTGTTTCAGTTCAAGTCCAAAGGGAGGCAAAAAACAATGTCCCAGTTCAAAGGACATTAGGCTGAAATAATTCACTTTTACTTGGGGGGAGGATCAGCCTTTTTGCTCTATTCAGTCATTCAACTGATTAGGTGAGGCCCATCCACATTATGGAGGATAATATGCCTTACTCAGTCTACTGATTTAAATGCTAATCTTATCTAAAGCAGCTTCACAGAAACACCCAGAATAATGTTTGACCAAGTCTGGCCACCATGTGCCCCAGTCAAGTTCACACATAAAATTAACAGTCACACTTAAGTGGTGATTTATTAATCATTTCTGCTCATTTCTTCTTTTTTCATGAAATAGTCAATTAACATTTAATGTAATTAATGATAGAGTAGGATATAAGTTGACTGTATTGATATTTGTTTTCTATGTATGCCACCTATTTTTTTGTTTCCCAGTTAGGATTAATCAAATATTTTAGTATTAAATTTTATCTTCTGTATTTTTTTTTTTTTTTTTTTTTTTTTTTTTTTTTGCTGTACATGGACCTCTCACTGCTGTGGCCTCTCCCGTTGCAAAGCACAGGCTCTGGATGTGCAAGTTCAGCGGCCATGGCTCACGGGCCTAGCCACTCCACAGCATGTGGGATCTTCCCAGACCAGGACACGAACCTGTGTCCCCTGCATCGGCAGGCAGACTCTCAACCACTGCACCACCAGGGAAGCCCTTCTGTATGGTTTTTAATTTATACCTCCTTCATTTTCTTATGGCTGCTCTGCAGATTACAATATGCATTTTTAATTTAGCACCATTTACATCAAATATCCTACCTACTTCATGAATAATATAAGAGCTTTTCAACAATGTAATTCCATTGAGACTCCTCACACCTTCTGTGCTATTCTTGCCATTTATTTTACCTCTATATATGCTACAAACCCTACAACATGTGACTATTTATTTTGCTTTTAATGGCCAGTTGTCTTTTTAAAATAATATATGATATGTACAGAAAACAGGTTGGTGGTTGCCAGAGGTCAGCATAAGAGATGGGCAAAATGGATGAAGGTGGTCAAAAATACATATATTATATATTTTATATATATTACAATTCTTACTATGTATAAAACCATATTATCTGAATCCTGTACACATTGGAAAAGTGTACTCACTTTGCACAGGTGTCTGGTAACTGAAGTTCTGTGCAAACTGGGAACATTGTTCTGATACCACAAGTTTCAGTCAAGGCAGTACTGTGCAAATTGAGGACTGCCTATACTATATATCTGTGTGTATAATTTTAAATATATGAATATTTGTGTATATTATATTATTATTATATATTATATTAAATGCTATATATTATACTATTGAAAACATTATTGTACATATAATATATATTACAATAGTTTTCAAAGTCCTTTTATGTTGTACGTTATGTGTGTATATATATATGCATATATATATGTATATACCTTCCTGCATATCAAGATTTTTTTCTAGTATTAATTCCCTTCAGCCTGAGAAAGTTTCCTTATTATTACTTATAGTAAATATTTGCAAGAAACAGATTTTCTCAGCTGTTGTCTATCTGAAAATGACTTTATTTTACCTTCATTACCTTTATTTATTTACTTTTTTTTGTCTACCTCTTACCCAATCTCTGGCAACACCAGTCTGTTTTCTGTATCTATGAGCTTGGTTTCTTTTAGATTCCACATATAAGAGAGATCATACAATATTTGTCTTTCTCTGTCCAACTTACCTCATTTAGCATAATGCCCTCAAGGTCCATCTGTGTTGCGACAAATGGCAGGATTTTCTTTTTTTTCCCTGGCTGAATAATATTCATTATTCACACACACACACACACATGCACACACACCTCGTTTTCTCTATACATTCATCTGTCCATGAATACTTAGTTTGTTTCATGTCTTGTCTACTGTAAACAATGCTGCAATGAACATAGAGGCACATATATATTTTCCAGAAAGTGATTTTGTCTTCTTTGAATATTTACCCAGAAGTGGAATTTCTGGATCATACAGTAATTCTATTTTTAATTTTTTAATGAAACTTCATACTGTTTTCCATAGTGGCTGAATCAATTTACATTCTTACTAATAGTTCATAAAGGGTTCTTTTTTCCTTCACATTTTTGCCAACACTTCTTATCTCTTGTATTTTAATGATGGCTATTCTAACAGGTGTGAGGTGATATCTCACTGTGGTTTTGACTTGCATTTCCTTGATGATTAGTGATGCTGAGCACCTTTTCATATACCTGTTGGCCATTTGTATGTTTTCTTTGGAAAAATGTCCATTTAGTTCCTCTGACCATTTTTTTAAACATCTTTATTGGAGTATAATTGCTTTACAATGGTGTGTTAGTTTCTGCTTTATAACAAAGTGAACCAGTTATACATACACATATGTTCCCTTGTCTCTTCCCTCTTGCATCACTCTCCCTTCCACCCTCCCTATCCCACCCCACTAGGTGGTCACAAGCCACCTAGCTGATCTCCCTGTGCTATGCGGCTGCTTCCTACTAGCTATCTATTTTATGTTTGGTACTGTATATATGTCCATGCCACTCTCTCGCTTTGTCACAGCTTACCCTCCCCCCCCCCCATATCCTCAAGTTCATGCTCTAGTAGGTCTGTGTCTTTATTCCTGTCTTACCCCTAGGTACTTCATGACCTTTTTATTTTTTTTCTTAGATTCCATATATATGTGTTAGCATATGGTATTTGTTTATCTCTTTCTGACTTACTTCACTCTGTATGACAGACTCTAGGTCCGTGGCACATATATACAATGGAATATTACTCAGCCATAAAAAGAAACGAAATTGAGTTATTTGTAGTGACCATTTTTTAATTGGATTTTTTGTCTTGCTATTGAGTTGTATGCATTCTCTATATATACTGGATGCTAACCCTTTATTAGATACACAATTTGCAAATATTTTCTCCCATTCCGCAAGTATCTTTTTTATTTTATTGATGGTTTCCTTAGTTGTGCAGAAGCTTTTTAGTTTCATGTAGTTCCACTTGTTATTTTTGCTTTTGCTGCCTTTGCTTTTGGTGTCAAATCCACCCCCCCACCCGCCAAAAAATAATTGCCAAGATCAATGTCAAGGGGCTTTATTTATACTTCTAGTATTTTTATGGTTTCAGGTCTTACATTCAAGTCTTTAATATGTTTTAGTTGATTTTTGTGTATGGTGTAAAATTGTTTAATTGTTTAATTGTTTTGCATGAGCTGTCCAGTTTTCCTGACACCATTTTTTGAAAAGACTATCCTTTCTTCATTGTATATTCTTCTCTCTCAAATTCATTCTTGAAAATTTTTTTTTGCTGGATAGAGAATTATAGACAGACAATTCTCTTTTTCCTTTTAGCACTTTAAAGATGTTATTCCTCTGTCTTTTGGCAATAAGGCATTCTTATCATTGTTTTCCTGTAAGTAATATTCTTGCCAACTAAGCACTTTTAAAATTTTCTCTCTATCTTTAGTTTTCCGCAGTTTCATGATAATAGGCATAAGTGTAGATTTCTTTTGTTTATACTGATTTGGGTTTCACTGAGCTTACTGTATATGTAGGTTAATACATTTCACCATTTCTAGAAAATTCTCAGCCATTATGTCTTTTTTTTTGCTTCGTTCTACTCCTCACTTTATTTATTTATTTTTTACATCTTTATTAGAGTATAATTGCTTTACAATGTTGTGTTAGTTTCTGCTGTATGACAAAGTTAATCATCTATATGTATACATATATCCTATATCCCCTCCCTCTTGAGCCTCCCTTCCACCTTCCCTATCCCACCCCTCTAGGTGGTCACAAAGCACTGAGCTAATCTCTCTGTGCTATGCAGCTGCTTCCCACTAGCTATCTATTTTACATTTGGTATTGTATATATGTCAATGCCACTATGATTTTAAATAATTCTCTGTCTTATTCTCTCTCCTGTCATTCTGAGATTCCAATTACACATAGGTTAAATTTATTTTTACATTCATCTGTGGTTCTTGAATGCTCTTTCTCTCTCTCTACTTCAGTCTAGATACTTGTCATTAGTCCACCTTCATGTCCACTGACCCTTTCTTCTGCTGCTGTATTCAGTCTGATATTAAGCCCATTGAATGAACTACTTTTTTTGATATTGCATTTTTCTCTTATAACATTTCCACTTTTTAAAATAGTTTATCTTCTTGCTGAAATCTCTCATTTGTTAATCTCTTGTTTGTTCATATATGTTATCTACGTTTTTTATTATATACTTTAACATGTTTTTTCATAGTTATTTAAAGTCTTTCTTTACCAATTCAAACATGTAGATTATCTGAGTCTCTTCTCTTGTGTTTGTTTCCTTTCTTATCCATGGGTCACAGTTCTCTGTTTCTTCTCATGTTTCTTAATTTTTTATCATGTGTGAAACAACATTGTGTAAGAAAATTAAAGACTGAAGTAAATATGCTTTCTCCCACAGAAAGCATAATCATTCCTCTGTCAGACAACTAGTATGTGGGATTTAAATACTTAAATATGCAGTTGAATTGAATATAGGTTTTTTTGCAACTATACTTAGATTCAGTTCCCCGATAATGGCTTCATATATTTTGAGGATTAGATTAAGACATTCCTTTTAGCAGAGATTCAAATCTAAGACCAGTGAGATTTCAAATATCTATGTATTACACCTAGTTGCTTGTTGTATTAATATAGGAAATAAATCTCTCTTTCACTTTCTGACCACCCCCCTGCCGTCACCCTCTCCACCTGGCTGCACCCAAGTCTCCCTCTTCTTCTGACTCTCTTACAACTTTTTGGCTCACTAAGGAGTTTTCTTTACATTCTAGCTCTGATCCTGCATCTTCAAGCCTCAGGAAGTCCTTCTAATCCTTAATTCCCTACCTCAGTCTTTATTAGGCCACTATAGTGTACTCAATGAAGGTTTTGTGTGCACCTTGGAAGTAAGAGCTGTCAGTTCTCTTTCTCCACTCATTGCTTCCTACAGGCTACTTCCTTGCACTCATGAAAGATCTGTGTACCTTGGAAGGTCTTTGTTTTCCTGTTCCACTTCAGCATCCTCCTCCTGGTCATTACCTTTCACTCAGGGAAGGGTTCACGAGTCTGTCTCATCTCCCCTGCCCTGCTCTCAGCCATTAGTGTGATACTCACATGCAGCCAGCCAGAGCCTTGAAGGAGATTTGGCAGGTGGATGTAGAGTGCTTTTAGACTCCTCAGAATTTGAATCTGTCACATCAGACATATATAGTCAATAATAATTTGTTAATCGTTTGCTTTCTCTTCTCAGCCATCCTTGGGGAGTTGTTCCTACTTCTGCATTAACTGCAGAGATTAAAGCACCAAAGGACCCCTTGCCATTTCTGGAATTTAATTCATTCAGGTGTCTCTGTGTCTTCAGTGTGCTGATGTGTTTTGTAATTTATCCACGTGGCTCTCATGACTAGGGTGGAACTTTTTTTTCCAACCCAGAAGTGGAAGTGCTTTTCAACACTTTTAGCCAAAGAATATCTATAAAGCATTTAAGATTCACCATTGTGTGATGGAACTGAAGGTACTATTATTACAGCACTGCTTGAACCTGAAATTTATTTGAAATTTCATGATTTATTTAAAAAATTTCACCCAAAGTGTACATTCATCTTCATATTATGACAGGATCAAAGAATAAAGGTGCCAATCACTTGACAAAAAGTCATTAAAGTTCCATGTTTGTTTCAGTCTAAAATGGCACTTTGAATAATTTACCATGCTTTGCAATCAGCCCTGGAATTAATATTTGTGCCCTAAGTTGTGACACACTTAGCACAGCACAAAATGGGAAGTTTGTGATAAATAACACTGCCATTGCTGCCAACAGAAGGATGTACTAAGGATATTCGGGTCATGCATCTGTGAAGCAGAGAGGGAGAGCTTGAAAATACACCATGGTAAGCTGAAGGAGAATTGCTATCTCATAGGAGATGGGATGTGGTGGTAGGAAAGTCATATTTATAATTACTAAAAAAAAAAAAAAGGAGAGGCTGGATCTAGGCATCCATCTTGAACAGGACAAGGGCCAAGTATGGAAGGAGCTCTTGAATGACAGCCTAGATTTCCTCACCACTAGGAGGACAGAGTGGGCTTGAGGAGAGTGAAGCTAGGTGGTAGGGTCTCCTTATTGGGAAAGGGAGGGGGAGCTGCCTATGGACAGGCAGGTACATCTCCTGACAGCAGGAGATTCAGTATCAGGTGAGCATGTAGAGAAAGGAGATATTGGATTCATTGGAGCTTGAGTATGTCATACAGAAGAGATAGAGAATTAAATTGAGTTGCAAGGAAGAGAATTTCACAGGAGGTACCTGCCATTCTATACCTTCGTTCTTCTTTCCCACATCTAACCTTGGTTCTCTGCTTTTCCTACTTCTCAGGCACCCATAAAATACATGATTTCCATGGCCTTTTCTTTCACAGTCCACTGTCCATTTCATTACCAAATATAATCTTTGATTTAGGCTTAACTTTGTGTTGAAAAATACTTTGTGGATTCTGGTCCCCATGTCCTTTGATCCTGTCAAGAGCTTCTGAAAATTGAAGATCCACTCATGGAGTTTCTAGAGAAGCATCCATCTAATGGGAAGGGAGAAATGGAATCAGTCACAAGGTGGCAGAAGAGTTCAGCCCCACCCTTTACGAAGCATCTTGAGAGACCTCTATTTCTTCTTGAACTGGTGGGAGGGTTGAAGTTCTATCTGATCTGCTGGGACTTCTGAGAATGAGACCTCAGGAATGACCCCAGCTCCACTGAGCCCCTCAAGGCCAGGCTCAGAGGAAGGCCCAGTGGAGGTGCCCATGAGGACACATCTTTCACACACGTCTGAGGGAACTTCCCATTGAAAGTTGAGAAGGAGTGGACACAGCATTTCACTTCCACATCGTCTTTTGTTTGGATTAGGAAATACTACCTACTTTCTGCTTATGTGGATGGAAAAATATTTTAAAACCAATTATGTAATGGTAAACTCATGGTATTAAAAACTGCTGTTTTTGAGAAGAATTTATAATAAACAATATTCATATTAAAAACAAAACAAACAAACAAGCAATAAAAGGAAATGAAAATGTAAAGTGGTGGCTGTGTAAAGAGACTTTCTGAATAAGCCGTGCAATCTGGGCAGTGGGACAGGATCCTGGCCAGATCTCTCCCACATTCCATCTCCCTTGCCCAATTCCATCCACATGGGCCTCCCTGGAGACCTTGGATCCAGTCCCTGCACCCAGGCCTTTGCAAGTGCCATGCCCTCTGCCCAGAATGTTCTACTGCTTCTCCAAGAAGTTCCCGTGGCTCACTCCCTCATTTCCCTGAAAACTCCCTGCTGTCTTAATCCTTTATTCTACTTTAGGACTTATCACCTGAAATTTTCTTATACTTTTTTCATTTGTATTTTCTGTCCCCCCATTAGACTAGGTGGTCCATGTAGGCAGGGTTGTTGTTAATTTCTTTTCTGTAGCCCATGTTCTCAGAACAAGGATTGACGCATCTTACATGTTCAGCTAATATTTTAATTATTGATGAATCAACAAATGAATAAGTTAAAAGAGGCATATCAAAAAGAGAATACATCAAAATGTTGAGAGTAGGTATTTTCATCTATTGTGATTATGTTCTTTTTATCTTTCAGAATTTCAGAATATATTACACATTTTTTTATATTCTTTACAGATTCTAGGACCAGACCACCTTAGGTGAAAGTCCCATTGTGGTCATTAACTAGCTCTGTAGTCAAGGTATATGAATTAATATCTATGCATCTCAGTTTCCTCATCTGTAAAATGGTGGTAAAAAAATACATACGCTCACCTTGTTCTAAGAATTGTATATTAAGTGCTTTGTAAATATTAGTCATTATGTTAACATCATCATTACTATGTTATTGTATCATGTGAACTTTGATAATTGTACAGCTATTATAGAAATGTCATACTTTATCCTTTTATCCTTCTAATCTGATTTTTGTAAAAATGTTGGATTTTTGTTTTCTCACATTACAAGGCACACTGGGTAGTCAAAAGGACGGATGCCACACTTTTCTTAAGCAGTTCTAAAACCTGTTCTGTCTCTGTACTATTATTAGCATTCATTTATTTTAACTCTTCTTTTTAAAATAATTTTAGTATCATATAGAAGTTGCAAAAATAGTATGGAAAATTCTAGTATCCCTTTCATCCATCTTCCCCCAATGATATCAACTTATACAACCAAGGTAGAATGATCAAAACTAGGAAATTAACATTGGTACAATACTATTATATAAACTACAAACCTTATTTGGGTTTCATCAGTTCAGGAATACATTCATATTTTGAGAGTGTGTATGTATAGTTCTGTGAAATTTTATTACAGATATGGATTTGTGTAGCCATCAACCTAATCAGGATACAGAACTCTTTTATCACCACAAATAAATTCTCTCATGTTAGCCCTTTATAGTCACACCTTTCCACTAACCCTGATGACCACTTATTTGTTATTCATCACTATAATTTTGTCATTTTTAAAATGTTATAAAATTGGAGTCATACAGTATGTAACCTTTTGAGATTGGCTTTTTGCACTTAGTATAACACCCTTAGGGTCCACCCAAGTTGGTGTGTGTAAAAATATTCAGTTCCTTTTTATTGTTGAGTAGTATTTATTTGTATACATATATCATGATTTATGTATTCACTGTTGAAGGACATGTGGATTGTTTCCAGTTGTGCACTATTGCAAAATCAAGTTGGTATAAGCATTAGTGTACCAGTTTTTTATGCATCTATGCAGTCACTTCTGTAGAGTAATTACCCAGGAGTGGGAAAATTAGGTCTTATGGTGAGTGTGTGTTTAGCTTCATAAGAAACTGCCAAAACATTTTGCAGAATGGCTGTATAAATTTACATTTCCACCAGCCATGTGAGAAGTTGGTGTTTTCAACAGCCTCCCTTGGAAACTGACAGTATATTTTCCTTCAGTCATTCTAATTTGTGTGCAGTGGTATCTCATTGTGGCTTTAATTTACATTTCCCTAATGGCTAATGGTATTGACCATCTCCTTATGTGCTAATTTGCCATCCAGGTAAGTGTCTGTTTCTATCTCTGATGATTTTCTAATCAGATTATTTGTTTTCATAATGTTGAGTTTAAAGAGTTCTCCATATTTTCTGGATACGTATCCTTTTTTGGTTATGTGGCTCACAAATAATTTTCCCCAGTCTGTGGCTTTTTGTTTTCATTCTTTTAACAGTGTCTTTCAAAGAACAGTAGTTTTTGATCTTTATGAGCTCTAGTTTATCAGTCCTTTCTTTTGTGGATCATGCTTTCAGTGTCCTCCTCTATAACAAGGGTCATGAAGATTTCCTGCCTATGTTTTCTTCTAAAAGTTTTAGAGATTTACATTTTACATTTAGATCTTTAATTCGTTTTTTGAGTTAATCTTTGTATAAGTTGTGAGGTTTATGTTAAGGTTCATGGGGTTTTGTTGTTTGTTTTTTCATGTGGTGCCTAAGTGCTCCAGTGTTATTTGTTGAAAAGGCAACAGATCCTTCTTCCACTTTTGCACCTTGTGAGAAATAAGTTGGCTGTACTTGTGGTGAGTCTATTTCTGAGTTCTCTATTCTGCTCCAGTGATCCATGTGTCTATCCCTCTGCCAAATACCACACTGATGGCAGAGTCATACACTAAGTCTTGAAATTGGGTAGACCAATTCCTCCAATTTTATTCACCTTTCACAAAATTGCTTTAGCTATTCTAGTCCCTTTACTTACCAATATAAATTTTATTATTATTATTATTTTCTTTTGGCACCTGGACAGGGACTTGAACCCAGGGCCCTCAGATTAAAACTCTGATGCTCTACCAATTGAGCTACCCAGGCACTCTCAATATGAATTTTAGAATCAGTTTGTCTATTTCTTAGGTGACCAGACTTTTAGAGAGTCAACCTGGGAATTGTCATACTAGACAAAATAAATTATAATAACATAATATGTAATAAATAATTATACACAAGCAGTATTACTTTAATATAACATAAAAATCAGGGTTTATATCTATATTAAAATTGTATATTATTTTGTATTATTTTGGAATTGTACTTATTTGCTTCATTTACTTTTATATTACCTAACTGACATTTTTTAAACAAAATAAAAAATAGGACTACTTAATAGTGGAAGTTAGTACTAACTAATTGTTGAACTAATAAGTAATACCTGTGAGAAAATATAACAAGATTTTATGTTTCTGCCTTCTGATACAGCAATTTATTTTAACTCATGATTTCATATTTGAAAATTGTAGGCTATAGTTTAGTTTTTCTTAAGATGCATACATGTAAGAAATTTAGGGGAATATAAATTCAAAAGGGTATAGGATATTAATACATTTAACTTTAAAATAACAATGACATAATTCTTTCTGTCCCATGATACATGGGTTATTTTTTCTCCTTCTGTTTCCTTTTCCAATAACATTTGTCTACAAAGCCTGTAGCGTTTGTGATAAGTCGTGTTTTTCATGCAGTGATAAGAGGAGCACAAACATATGGTTTCCTTTGACTTGCAGCTCTGCCCTCAGCCAGTCCACCTACACTGATTCCTTGCGTAAGTCCAATGTGATGACATGAAACTAAATGTTTTCTCAGCAAACACTTCTTAGCCTAGGGTACTTAGGATTTTACTTATCAACAACAGTAGATTTTTAGATTTATAGGAATTAATTTCCAGCTTTCCAAAATGTCCTCTTTCAAAACAAATGTTTGAAACACAATGTACTTTGAATCTACAGGCTTATTTTGATAGACTAGCTGTGTGTCACTCATTTTTAAATCTTATTTTTTTATTTTTATTGGAGTATAATTGTTTTACAATGTTGTGTTAGTTTCTGCTGTTCAACGAAGTGAATCAGCTATATGTATACATATATCTCCTCCATCTTGGACCTCCCTCCAACACACCCCCTCATCCCACCTATCTAGGTCATCACAGAGCACCGAGCTGAGCTCCCTGTGCTATATGGCAGGTTCCCACTAGCTATGTATTTTACACATGGTAGTGTGTATATGTCAATCCTAATCTTCCATTTCCTCCCACTCTCCCCTTTCCCCCCACCATGCCTACTCTTCCGTTAACTACATCTACATCTCTATTCCTGCCCTGCAAATAGGTTCATCTGTATCATTTTTCTAGATTCCACACGTATGTGTTATATATATATATATATATATATATATATATATATATATATATATGATATTTGTTTTTCCCTTTCTAACTTACTTCAGTCTTTATGACAGTCTTTATGACAGACTCTAGGTCCACCCACATCACTACAAATGACCAATTTTGTTCCTTTTTATGGCTAATATTCCACTGTATGTATGTACCACATCTTCTTTATCCATTCATCTGCTGATGGACACTTAGGTTGCTTCCATGCCCTGACTATTGTGAACAGTGCTGCAGTGAACATTGGGGTACATGTGTCTTTTTGAATTATGGTTTTCTCAGGGTATATGCCCAGTAGTGGGATTGCTGGGTCATATGTTAATTCGAGTTTTAGAGTTTTAAGGAACCTCCATTCTGTTCTCCATAGTGGCTATATCAATTTACATTCCCACCAACAGTGCAAGAGGGTTCGCTTTTTTGCATACCCTCTCCAGCATTTATTGTTTGTAGATTTTTTGATGATGGCAATTCTGAAAAGTGTGATACCTCATTGTAGTTTTATGGGGTTCTTTTTTAAAGTGTTTCATTGAATTATAGTTGATTTACAGTGCTGTGTTAATCTCTGCTGCACAGCAAATCAACTCAGCCATGCATACACATACATTCTTTTTCATACTCTTCTCCATGATGGTTTATCACAGGTTATTGAATATAGTTCCCTATGCTGTACAGTAGGAGCCCATGGTTTATCCATCCTATACAAAATAGTTTGCATCTTCCAATCCCAAACTCCTAATCCATCCCTTCTACTCTTCTTCCCCGCTGACAACCACAGGTGTGTTCTCTACCTCTGTTATTCTGTTTCTGCCTCACAGATAAGTTCATTTGTGTTGTATTTTAGATTCCACATATAAGCAATATGCTATGGTGTTTGTCTTTCTCTTTCTGACTTACTTCACTTCGTCTGATAATCTCTAGGTTCATCCATGTTGCTACAAATGGCATTATTTCATTCTTTTTTTTATGGTGTGTATTATCTCATTGTATGTATGTATATATATATATATATATATATATATATATATATATATATATATACCACATCTTCTTTATCTGTTTATCTGTTGATGGACTTTTACTTTGTTTTCATGTCTTGGCTATTGTGAATAGTGCTGCTCTGAACTTAGGGTTGCATGTATCTTTTTGAATTGTAGTTTTGTCCAGATATATGTTCAGGAGTGAGATTGCTGAATCGTATTGTAACTCTATTTTTAGTTTTTTTGAGGAAACTGCATATTGTTTTCTAGAGTGGCTACACCAAATTACATTACTGGGTGGACCCTTTAAAAAGGGAAATGCAGATACTCATCAGCACTGCCTTGACCTCTAAAGCTACCCTTTAAGTGGGGCGGCAGGGAGGGTTAACCCCAGTCCATAGACGATGAAACTGAAGCTCAGCAAATATCAGGAACCCTTAAGAGGCTGCCAGCCGTCAGGAAGCTGGGCCCTCCTGGCCAAGCCAGGGCTCTGCTGTGATGTATCTGGGTGATCTCACACCAGAGTACCTTTCGTTTTCAACATTTTTTACAATTATTTTTTATTGGAGTATAGTTGTTTTACAATGTTGTGTTAGTTTCTACTGTACAGTAAAGTGGATCAGCTTTACACACACACACACACACACACACACACACACACACACACACACATATATATATATATATATATATATATATCCCCTCTTTGTTCGGATTTCCTTCCCATTTAGTTCACCACAGAGCACTGAAGAGAGTTCCCTGAGCTATACAGTAGGTTCTCATTAGTTATTTGTTTAATACATAGTATCAGTAGTTTATATATGTCAATCCCAATCTCCTAATTCAATCCACCCCCTCTTTCCCCGCATTGGTGTCCATATGTTTGTTCTCTACGTCTGTGTCTCTATTTCTGCTTTGTAAATAGTATCACCTATAACATTTTTCTAGATTGTACATATATGCATTAATATACGATGTATTTTTTTCTCTTTCTGACTTACTTCACTCTGTATGACAGTCTCTAGGTCCATCCATGTCTCTACAAATGACCCAATTTCATTCCTTTTTGTGGTGGAGTAATATTCCACTGTATATATGTACCACATCTTCTTTATCCGTTCCTCTGTTGATGGACATTTAGGTTGCTTCTATGTCCTGGCTATTGTAAATAGTGCTGCAATGAACATGGGGTACATGTATCTTTTGGAATTATGGTTTTCTCTGGATATATGCCCAGTAGTGGGATTGCTGGGACATATGGTAGTTCTATTTTCAGTTTCTTAAGGAGCCTCCATACTGTTCTCCATAGTGGTTGTATCAATTTACATTCCCACCAACAGTTCAAGAGGGTTCCCTTTTCTCCACACCTTCTCCAGCATTTGTTGTTTGTAGATTTTCTGATGATGCCCATTCTAACTGGTGTGAGCTGATACCTCATTGTAGTTTTGATTTGCATTTCTTTAATCATTATTAATGTTGAGCATGTTTTCATGTGCTTTTTGGCCATCTGTATGTCTTCTTTGGAGAAAGGTTTATTTAGGTCTTCCCCCCATTTTTTGATTCGGTTGTTATTGTTTTTTGTTTTTTGTTTTGTGCGGTACACTGGCCTCTCACTGTCGTGGCCTCTCCTGCTGTGGAGCACAGGCTCTGGATGTGCACGCCCAGCGGCCATGGCTCACGGGCCTAGTTGCTCCATGTCATGTGAGATGTTCCCGGACTGGGGCACAAACCCGCATCCCCTGCATCGGCAGGCGGACTCTCAACCACTGTGCCACCAGGGAAGCCCCTGAGTTTATTTTTGTGTATGGTGTTAGGGAGTGGTCTAATTGCATTCTTTTACATGTAGCTGTAGAGTTTTCCCAGCACCAGTTATTGAAGAGACTGCCTATTCTCCATTGCATATTCTTGTCTCCTTTGTCATACATTAGGTGACCATAGGTTCATGAGTTTATCACTGGGCTTTCTATCCTGTTCCATTGATCTATATTTCTGTTTTTGTTCTAGTACCATACTGTCTTGATTACTGTAGCTTTGTAGTATAGTCAGAAGTTGGGGAACCTGATTCCTCCAGCTCCATTTTTCTTTCTCAAGATTTCTTTCATTATTTAGGGTCTTTTTTGTTTCCATACAACTTGTAAATTTTATTTTGTTCTAATTCTGTGAAAAATGCCATTGGTAGTTTGACCGGGATTGCATTGAATCAGTAGATTTCTTTGGGTAGTGTAGTCATTTCCACAATATTGATTCTTCCAATCCAAGAACATGGTATATCTCTCCATCTGTTTGTGTCATCTTTGATTTTTTTCATCAGTGTCTTATAGTTTTCTGAGTACAGGTCTTTTACCTCTTTAGGTAGGTTTATTCCTAGACTTTTTATTCTTTTTGTTGCAATGGTGAATAGGATTGTTTCTTTAATTTCTCTTTCTGATCTTTCATTGTTAGTGTATAGGAATGCAAATGATTTCTGTGCATTAATTTTGTATCCTGCAATTTTACTGGATTCACTGAATAGCTCTAAGAATTTTCTGGTGGCATCTTTAGGATTCTCTATGCATAATATCACGTCATCTACAAACAGTGACAGTTTTACTTCTTCTTTTCCAATTTGTATTCCTTTTATTTGTTTCTCTTCTCTTATCACCATGGCTAGGACTTCCAAAACTATGTTGAATAATAGTGGCAAGGGTGGATATCCTTGTCTTCTTCTTGATCTTAGAGGAAATGTTTTCCGTTTTTGAACATTGAGAATGATGTTTGCTGTGGCTTTGTCATACATGGCCTTTATTATGTTGAGATAGGTTCCCTCAATGCCAAATTTCTGGAGAGTTTTTTTTATCATAAATGGGTGTTGAATTTTGTCAAAAGCTTTTCCTGAATCTATTGATAATATCATATGGTTTTTATTCTTCAATTTATTAATATACTGTATCACATGGATTGATTTGCATACATTGAAGAATCCTTGCATCCCTGGGGTAAATCCCACTTGATCATGGTATATGACCCTTTTAATGTGTTGTTGGATTTTGTTTGCTAGTATTTTGTTGAGGATTTTTGCATCTATGTTCATCAGTGATATTGTTCTGTAATTTCCTTTTTTTTTTGTGATATCTTTGTCTGGTTTTGGTATCAGGGTGATGGTGGCTTTGTAGAACGAGTTCTACTAACTTTGGGTTTTCTTGTTCTTCTTTCTCTAGTTGCTTTAAGTGTAAGTTTAGGTTTTTTATTTGAGATTTTTCTTGTTTCTTGAATTGCTATAAACTTTCCTCTTAGAACTGCTTTTCTGCATCCTGTAGGTTTTGGGTCATTATGTTTTCATTGTCATTTGTTTCTATGTTTTTTTTTTATTTCCTCAGTGATCTCTTGGTTATTTAGTAGTGAATTGTTTACCCTCCATTTGTTTGTGTTTTTCACAGTTTTTTTTCCTGTAACTAATTTCTAATCTCATAGCATTGTGGTTGGAAAAGACGTTTGATATGATTTCAACTTTCTTAAATTTACCAAGGCTTGATCTGTGACCCAAGATATGATCTATCCTGGAGAATGTTCCATGTGCACTTGAGAAGAAAGTGTATTCTGCCACTTTCAGGTGGAATGTCCTATAAAAATCAATGAAGTCTACCTGGTCTATTGTGTCATTTAAAGCCTGTGTTTCCTTATTTATTTTCTGTCTGGATGATCTGTCTATTGTTGGAAGTAGGGTGTTAAGGTATCCAGCATTATTGTGTGACTGTTGATTTCCCTTTTTATAGCTGTTAACATTTGCCTATGTATTTAGGTGCTCCTATGTTGGTTGCATACATATTTATAATTGTTATATCTTCTTCTTGGGTTGATCCCTTGATCATTATGTAGTGTCCTTCCTTGTCTCTTGTAACAATATTTTAAAGTCTATTTTATCTGATATTAGTATTGCTACTTCAGCTTTCTTTTGATTTCCATTTGCATGGAATATCTTTTTCCATTCCCTCATGTTCAGTCAGTATGTGTCCCTAAGTCTGACATGAGTCTCTTATAGGCAGCATATGTATGGGTCTTGAAGATGTTACAACCAAAAGACACAGACTGGCTGAATGGTTGCCCATATTTTTGCTTCTATAAATTCATCATATAGGTTTATAACACCTGAAATATCCATGATTTATAAACACTCTGAAGTGCATTGGATGTTATGATAAGTTAATACTTTTTCTCAGGGAAATTGGCTTCAAAGCATAGAGGTAATTTTAACATGTGAAATAAAATTTTTATTCCAAATAAGTTACAAATTTTAAACATTGTGAAAAATTGAAAAAGTCATGTTTAACTTGGCTGTCCTTTTCTGATAATTCTTTTTTAGTTCTGAAACAGTCTTTTCCCTATGCTGCCCCCCAAAATTTGTTTTGTTTTGTTTTGTTTTCTTTTTTTGCTCTGTTAGTTTTTGTTGCAACCATACATAGCATCAGGCATTTCATGTGCAGTCAGTTTGTCTTTTACTAGATTTTTTTATGGCCTAGAAACAGTTTGTATAATAAAAACCATATACATTTCTGTTTTATTGTTCTCTTATCTTCATTCTCATCCTCAATGTATTTCCAAATTAGACAGGGCATTCTTCCTCCCACACACATTGAAAATATAATTTAAATGTAAGCCAACATTTTGATAGTCCTTTTTATGAGTGTAAACAATGACAGCCATCTTGTAGGCATGTGTCCATGGAGGCTGTCTCCTTCCGTTTCTATAAAGCTACCACTATCATTAGTGTTTCTCCACGTTTTCAGAAAACTGAAAAGTGACCAAAAACTTTATGAAAGCCTCAAAATCACAGGTAAGCATATGAAGCCCCATTTTAACAGTGCTACATAAAAGATGTGTGGGACATTTAGCAAGTAAGATCTTTTCATTTCATTTTCTTTGGCAAGGAGTTCACAGACTGAATGAAATTTGCCAAATTTACATTTATACCATCTGCCAAATATGCTGATATATGAGCAAAGTCTAGTTTGGATTTGGATGAGATATCAATAATCTTCTGTTTTATGTTTTCTGTGGTTCAGTTAAGATTTTCATAGAAACCAAAAAGATAATTTCAAGCTCCATTTTTCAAATCAAAATGCTTTAAGGCTGAGGATGCATTTTCTGTTGTTGTTGCTTTGATTTGACACATAACTTAATATGCTGTAGAAAGATCAATGGTGGTTAGACCTGATGTAATCAGCTCTACGAGGTAAGTGGCTATTACATTCCTAATCAGAGTATCCCCTTTTGTTTGCCCAAAGGACATTTTAGTTGCAGCTCACAAACTTTAGTTTCAGAGGACAACAGACATGATGGAAAGGAAATGTAATGAAGAAGTATGTTTGTGTGGTATGCCCACACCAATTCAGTGGCTGCTATTTGCAGCTGAACATTGGAGTCTTTTTAGGAGACAAAAAAATAGAGAAGCTTTTGATATTTTTAAGGGTATTTGTTTGTTTGCCCCAACTTGTGAGATTCAGTCTCCATACAAAGGGAAGGCAATGTGAAGACACAGGGAAAAGACAGCCATCAACAAGCCTGGAACAGATTCCTCTTTCCCAGTCCTCAGAAGGAACCAACTCTGCTGACATCTCGATCTCAGATTTCTAGCTTCCAGAACTGTAAGAAAATAGATTTCTGATATTTAAGCCACTCAGTCTATAGTACTTTGTTACAGCAGCCCCAGAAAATTAATGTAGATCATATCACCTTCTCTACTATATCCAACCTCAAATTATTTTCTGTATGTTGTGCAATCTGCTGTTTTGTTCATTTACTTTTCTAACCCCTTGGTATGTGCCTTTAATATGTCATTAAAATAGCATAGTCATTTAACCTTCTTTTCAGTGAAGGCTGGGACATGTTAGCTAGGGTATTGCAATTGTTCTCATTTTTGCTATCTGAATTCCTGGAAAACATGGTCACAATATTTGTAAAGGTAAAAACTGTACTAGCACTAAATGGGTATGAAGCAGAACTATTAATCCACAGGCAAAGTAAAATATGAACTAACACTCATGATTTCAGCATGCCTAAGAAGCATATTTAGATCACAACACTTCAAGTGTTGCAATAATAGATGGTCCATTACTGTGGACTGTAGATCATAGTTGCCAATATAACTGACCAGGGAAAAAAACAAAAGAAAATAATTAGTGACAGAATGATGAAAAGCAGATAATACATGCTGTATCTCTTTGACACTAAAATGCATCCAGCTTCTATTTTGTGGCTGCCAAATGACTCTACAGTTTTTCTCCAACTTTTTTCACTCATATCCCAAACCTGGGATATATCACATTCCACATAAGGACTTCTTAGGAAGTGGAATTATAAGTGCTCAAACCAGGGCAATCTTAGGCAAACTGCTGGGATTTTGATAGGAATTGTGTTTAACCTATAGATGAATTGGATTTAATTACTATGTAATGTCTTCTGATCTTATAAACATGATGCTTCTCCCCATTTATTGATATTTAGGTCTTTGATTTTTTTATCATTGTTTTATACTTTTCAACATACATAGCCTATACATGTTTTGTTAGGTTTATACCTACCTTTGATATAATGCACTGGATTTTACATTTCAGTTTCTTTTTTTTTTTTTTTTTTGTGGTACGCGGGCCTCTCACTGTTGTGGCCTCTCCCGTTGCGGAGCACAGGCTCCGGATGCGCAGGCTCAGCAGCCATGGCTCACGGGCCCAGCCGCTCCGCGGCATATGGGATCCTCCCAGACCGGGGCACGAACCCGTATCCCCTGCATCGGCAGGCGGACTCTCAACCACTGCGCCACCAGGGAGGCCCTACATTTCAGTTTCTAATTGTTAATTACTAATATTCAGAAATCTAATTGGTTGTGTGTGTTGACCTTTTATCTTGTGACTTTACTAAACTCACTTATTAGTTCTGGAAGTTTTTTGTTTTTATTTTTTTGTATTTTTTTTCCTAGGTAGTCAATCATGTAACCTGCAAATAGAGGCAGCTTTATTTCTTCATCGTCATTATGTAAACATGTGTTTTCTTTCTTCGTCCTATTGAACTGGTCAGGAAGTTAACTCCCAATGTGAAAAGGAGTGGTAAGAGAGCCTACTCTTCCCAATCTTCAAAGGAAGCATTCAGTCTTCCACCATGAAACATTATGTAATGTTAACTGTAGCCTGGTTTTTTGTTTGTTTGTTTGTTTGTTTATGGTCCTTATCAGGTTGATGATTTCTCTTCTATACCTAGTTTGCTAAGAATTTTTATCTTGAACTGGAGTTGAATATTGTCAAATACTTTTTCTGCATGAATTGATAAGAAAATGTGATTTTTATTCTAAAGACTATGAATATGGTGTATTAAGATGATTGATTTTTTAATAATGAAGCAACTTTGCATTCCTAGAATAAATAAACTTGGTAGTAGAATATTATTCTTCTTTCATATTGATACATTAAATTTGCTAATATCTGCCGGAGTCAGCCATGACAGCCACTCCTGAAAAACCTGTCTTCTCCATCCTCTAGGACACTTCCAGGACTATCTTTCTCTCTTTTCACTTCCTTTCTGTCTTAAATTTTTACTTCCCTTGCCACTCCTTTGAGAAAATAGACCACCACAAACTTCCTGTTACATACACAAACGTGCATACATCTAATCAGTCATTTTACCCTTCTGTCTTGTCCCTATAGAGAATGCATAACTGACTTTGTTTAAGGCTCGATCTCACCACACCCTCAACACTGGTTTCTTTCCAATGGCAGTGGAATATATTCGAGTTGTTGACGCTGACCTGCTCAATTCTTTTTTTTTAATCAATTTAAAAAAACTGAAGTATAGTTGATTTACAATGTGTTAATTTCTGCTATACAGCAAAGTGATTCAGTTATATATATGTGTGTGTGTGTGTGTGTGTGTGTGTATATATATATACATATATATATATATATACACACACACACACACACACACACATCCTTTTAAAAATATTCTTTTTCATTATGGTTTATCATAGGATGTTGAATAGAGTTCTCTGTGCTATACAGTAGAACCTTGTTTTTCATCTATTCTATATATAAAAGCTTACATCTGCTAACCCCCACCCTTCACTCCATCCCTTCCCCAAATCTTCCCCCTTGGCAACCACAAGTCTGTTTCTATATGTCCATGATTCTGTTTCTGTTTCATAGATAGGTTCCTTTGTGTCATATTTTACATTCCACACATAAGTGATATCATATGAAATTTGTCTTTCTCTTTCTGCTTACTTCACTTAGCATGATAACCTCTAGTTGCATCCATGTTGCTGCAAATGGCTTTATTTAATTTATTTTATATATATATATATATATATATATATATATATATATATATCTTACATCTTCTTTATCCATTTAGGTTGTTTCCATGTCTTGGGTATTGTAAATAGTGCTGCTATGAACCTGGGGGTGCATGCATCTTTTTGAATTATAGTTTTGTCTGGATATATGACCAGAAGTGGTATTGCTGGATCATATGGTAATTCTATTTTTAGTTTTCTGAGGAACTTCCATACTGTTTGCCACAGTGGCTGCACCAACTTATATTCCCACCAACAGTGTACAAGAGTTCCCTTTTCTCCACACCCCCTCCACTGACATGCTCAATTCTTAGGTCACTGAAGTTTGTCTTCTGTTAAAACTTATTCCATTGAAATTATTCTTAATTAGAGGAAAATGATATATTTATTAGTAACTTCAGAGCACATTATTTTAGTACTTCACAGCTCAACTAAATTTAACACTACTCTCATCTTCTCTTTCCCTTGGCATCTATAAAACCATAGATTTTAGGTTTTGCTTTATTCCTAATCTCTGTCCACTGTCTGTTTATCTTCTTTTAGAGTTCTGTCTCTGCTTGTCCATTCAATATTTGTTCTCTGCAATGCTCCATCCTGCATCTCTTCCCCATCATTTTCCAAGGTTCCCAAACTCCTTTGCCTTTAGGAAGTAGAACAGTAAAGAAGCATGAGGATAGCTAGTGCTCATGTCTGAGTGACCTGAACTGTGGATGCCCTGCCTTAACTGCTCAGGCATAACACAAGTTACCTTTCCAAGCCCATGCATTCTCCCTAAGCAATATCATTCACTCCCATTCATGGGTTCATGGAATCTTAATCTACATCTTCATTTTTTCTCTTAGGAATTTCTCCCCAGTGAAATGGACGTCTGTGCTTAGATGTCTCACATTCACATCAAACTCAACATGTCTAAAGCTGAACTCAGCATCTTTCCACATAAACCTGCTTTTTCTTTGCTCCCAAACCCAAGAGTAGGTATTACTCAAACAGAGACTTGGCCATACTCTTTGACTCTTCCCTGTCCTTATTCCTAGCATCTAATCAATCACCAGTTCCTGTCAACTTTACCCCCAAATATTGATCATTTTTTCCCCATTAATCTTCATTACTCATTCCCTAGTTAAGGTCACCATTAACTCTCACCTGAGCTAATGCATACCACACTATATGTCCCTGAACTTAATCCTCATTATCTTATCTCTAAGCATCATTGGTCCTACTAATGTAACATCCCCCTCCCCCCACACACACTCAAATGCTTATGGTATCTCAGCAGCATTTGACACCACTGGCCAATTCCTCCAGCTCAGAAAGCTTTTATTTTAATTTAAATAATCAAATATTCTTTTGGTTTATTTTTCTGTCTCTCAGTTAATTACTCTTTGAAGTCACTTCACCAGATCTTCCTTCAATAATAGACATGGAAATGTTTCGGTTTCCCAGAATACAATCATGGACACACACTTCTCTTTACCCTTTACACTTTCTCTCTGGATAAATACATTGCTCCAATGAAGGGCAATGATTCATTCTCTTAAGTGAGGCATCTTTATTAATTGTCTACTGCATATTTTTCTCAAGATATTTCCTAGAGTCCGACTATGTAAACCCCTTATGACTTTTGCCCAAAACCAGTTCTTTCCCCCCTCTTCCTTAACTCATTAAATCACACTCCCATTCACTCTTAAAAAGATATCTGCAACCGCATATCCAAAAACGAACCACACTCCATCTTCTTCTACATCATCCTCATCTCCTAATGGAGACCCATTTTTGACCCTAACTCCTCTCAAGTCATTCTGAATATAATAGAGTAGTATTTGATCTATTTGTTGGGGGATGAAACAAATATGATTTATTATAAATTTGATTCAAGTTTTCTAAACAAGGTGCTATTTCTTTTTGTCTCTTTTCTTGAATTTTATTTTATTTATTTTTTAAACAGCAGGTTCATATTAGTTATCCATTTTATACATATTAGTGTATATATGTCAATCTCAATCTCCTAATTCATCCCACCACCACCACCACCACCACCGTCATTTTCCCCCATTCATGTCCATACGTCTGTTCTCTACATGTGTGTCTCTATTTCTGCCCTGCAAACTGGTTCATCTGCACATTTTTCTAGGTTCCACATATATGTGTAAATATACGATATTTGTTTTTCTCTTTCTGGCTTACTTCACTCTGTATGACAGTCTCTAGGTCCATCCATGTCTCTACAAATGACCCAATTTCATTCCTTTTTGTGGTGGAGTAATATTCCACTGTATATATGTACCACATCTTCTTTATCTGTTCCTCTGTTGATGGACATTTAGGTTGCTTCTATGTCCTGGCTATTGTAAATAGTGCTGCAATGAACATGGGGTACATGTATCTTTTGGAATTATGGTTTTCTCTGGATATATGCCCAGTAGTGGGATTGCTGGGACATATGGTAGTTCTATTTTTAGTTTCTTAAGGAGCCTCCATACTGTTCTCCATAGTGGTTGTATCAATTTACATTCCCACCAACAGTTCAAGAGGGTTCCCTTTTCTCCACACCTTCTCCAGCATTTGTTGTTTGTAGATTTTCTGATGATGCCCATTCTAACTGGTGTGAGCTGATACCTCATTGTAGTTTTGATTTGCATTTCTCTAATAATTAGTGATGTTGAGCAGTTTTTCATGTGCCTCTTGGCCATCTGTATGTCTTCTTTGGAGAAATGTCTATTTAGGTCTTCTGCCCATTTTTGGATTGGGTTGTCTGTTTTCTTAATATTGAGCTGCATGAGCTGTTTATGTATTTTGGGATTAATCCTTTGTCTGTTGAATTGTTTGCAAATATTTTCTCCCATTCTGAGGGCTGTCTTTTCGTCTTGTTTTTGGTATCCTTTGCTGTGCAAAAGCTTTCAAGTTTCATTAGGTCCCATTTGTTTATTTTTGCTTTTATTTCCATTTCTCTAGGATGTGGGTCAAAAAGGACCTTGCTGTGATTTATGTCATAGAGTGTTTTGTCTATGTTTTCCTCTAAGAGTTTGATAGTGTCTGACCTTACATTTAGGTCTTTAATCCATTTTGAGTTTATTTTTGTGAATGGTGTTAGGGAGTGTTCTAATTGCATACTTTTACATGTAACTGTCCAGTTTCCCCAGCACCACTTATTGAAGAAGCTGTCTTTTCTCCACTGAATATTCGTGCCTCCTTTATCAAAGATAAGGTGACTGTATGTGCGTGAGTTTATCTCTGGGCTTTCTATCCTGTTCCATTGATCTATATTTCTGTTTTTGTGCCAGTACCATATGGTATTGATTACTGTAGCTTTGTAGTATAGTCTGAAGTCAGGGAATCTGATTCTTCCAGCTCCGTTGTTTTCCCTCAAGACTTCTTTGGCTATTTGGGGTCTTTTATGTCTCCATACAAATTTTAAGATTTTTTGTTCCAGTTCTGTAAAAAATGCAATTGGTAATTTGATAGGGAGTGCATTGAATCTGTAGATTGCTGTGGATAGTATAGTCACTTTCACAATATTGATTCTTCCAATCCAGGAACATGGTATATCTCTCCATCTGTTTGTATCATGTTTAATTTCTTTCATCAGTGCCTTATAGTTTTCTGCATACAGGTCTTTTGTCTCCTTAGGTAGGTTTATTCCTAGGTATTTTATTCTTTTGTCACAATGGTAAATGGGAGTGTTTCCTTAATTTGTCTTTCAGATTTTTCATCAGTGTATAGGAATGCAAGAGATTTCTGTGCATTAATTTTGTATCCTGCAACTTTACCAAATTCATTGATTAGCTCTAGTAGTTTTCTGGTGGCATCTTTAGGATTTTCTCTATATAGTATCATGTCATCTGCAAACAGTGACAGTTTTACTTCTTCTTTTCCAATTTGTATTCCTTTTATTTCTTTTTCTTCTCTGATTGCCGTGGCTAGGACTTCCAAAACTATGTTGAATGATAGTGGTGAGAGTGGACATCCTTGTCTCATTTCTGTTCTAAGAGGAAATGTTTTCAGTTTTTCACCATTGAGAATAGTGTTTGCTGTGGGTTAGTCATATATGGCTTTTATTATGTTGAGTTAGGTTCCCTCTCTGCTTACTTTCTGGAGAGTTTTTATCATAAAGTGTGTTGAATTTTGTCAAAAGCATTTTCTGCGTCTCTTGAGATGATCACATGGTTTTTATTCTTCAATTTGTTAATATGGTGTATCACCTTGATTGATTTTCATATATTAAAGAATGCTTGCATCCCTGGGATAAATCCCACTTGATCATGGTGTATGATCCTTTTAATGTGTTGTTGGATACTGTTTGCTAGTATTTTGTTGAGGATTTTTGCATCTATATTCATCAGTGATATTGGTCTGCAATTTTCTTTTTTTGTAGTATCTTTGTCTGGTTTTGGTATAAGGGTGATGGTGGCCTCATATAATGAGTTTGGGAGTGTTCCTTCCTCTGCAATGTTTTGGAAAAGTTTGGGAAAGATGGGTGTTAGCTCTTCTCTAAATGTTTGATAGAATTCACCTGTGAAGGCTTCTGGTCCTGGACTTTTGTTCGTTAGAAAATTTTTAATAACAGCTTCAATTTCATTACTTGTGATTGGTCTGTTCGTATTTTCTATTCTTCCTGGTTCAGTCTTGGAAGGTTATACCTTTCTAAGAATTTGTCCATTTCTTCCAGGTTGTTCATTTTATTGCCATAGAGATGCTTGTAGTAGTCTCTTAGGATGCTTTGTATTTCTGTGGTGTCTGTTGTAACTTCTCCTCTTTCATTTCTAATTTTATTGATTTGAGTCCTCTCCTTCTTTTTCTTGATGAGTCTGTCTAATGGTTTAACAATTTTGTTTTATCTTCTCAAAGAACCAGCATTTAGTTTTGTTGATCTTCGCCATTGTTTTCTTTGTTTCTATTTCATTTATTTCTGCTCTGATCTTTATGATTTCTTTTCTTCTGCTAACTTTGTGTTTTGTTTGTTCTTCTTTCTCTAGTTCCTTTAGGTATAAGGTTAGATTGTTTATTTGAGATTTTTCTTTTTTCTTGAGGTAGGATTGTATTGCTATAAACTTCCCTCTTTGAACTGCTTTTGCTGCATATCATAGGTTTTGGGTTGTTGTGTTTTCATTGTCATTTGTCTCTAGGTAATTTTCCATTTCCTCTTTGATTTCTTCAGTGATCTCTTGGTTATTTAGTAATGCAGTGTTTAGCCTCCATGTGTTTGTGTGTTTTACACTTCTTTCTCTGTAATTGATGTGCAATCTCATGGCATTGTTGTCAGAAAAGATGCTTGATATTATTCCAATTTCCTTAAATTTACTGAGGCTTGATTTGTGACCCAAGTTGTGATCTATCCTGGAGACTCTTCCATGCACACTTGAGAAGAAATTGTAATCTGCTGTTTTTGAATGGAATGTCCCATAAATATCAATTAAGTGTATCTGGTCTATTGTGTCATTTAAAGCTTGTGTTTCCTTATTAATGTTCTGTTTGGATGATCTGCCCTTTGGTGTAAGTGAGGTGTTAAAGAACCCCACTATTATTGTGTTACTGTCAATTTCCTCTTCTATAGCTGTTAGCGGTTGCCTTATGTATTGATGTGCTGCTATGTTGGGTGCATATATATTTATAATTGTTATATCTTCTTCTTGGATTGATCCTTTGATCATTATGTACTGTCCTTCCTTTTTTCTTGTAACATTCTTTATTTTAAAGTTTATTTTATCTGCTATGAGTAAAGCTACTCTAGTTTTCTTTTGATTTCCATTTGCATGGAATATCTTTTTCCATTCCCCCACTTTCAGTCTGATTGTGTCTCTAGGTCTGAAGTGGGTCTCTCGTAGACAGCATATATATGGGTCTTGTTTTTGTATTCATTCAGCGAGCCTGTGTCTCTTGGTTTGAGCATTTAATTCTTTTACGTTTAAGGTAATTATCTATATGCATGTGACTGTTACCATTTTCTTAGTTGTTTTGGGTTTGTTTTTGTAGTTTCTTTTCTTCCTTTGTGTTTCCCACTTAGAGAAGTTCCTTTAGCATTTTTTTGTAGAGATAGTTTGGTGTTGCTGAATTCTCTTAGCTTTTGCTTGTCTGTAAAACTTTTGAGTTTTCCATCAAATCTGAATGAGATCCTTGCCAGATTGTGTAATCTTGGTTGTATAATAGAGTAGTATTTTAAAAACATAATTTCAAATCAGTCCCAAACTGTTTAGTGATTTCTATTTACTCTTTTTTTTTTTTTTTTTTTAGTGGTACTGGGCCTCTCACTGTTGTTGCCTCTCCCATTGTGGAGCACAGGCTCTGGACGCGCAGGCTCAGCGGCCATGGCTCACGGGCCTCACTGCTCCATGGCATGTGGGATCTTCCCAGACCAGGGCACGAACCCGTGTCCCTTGCATTGGCAGGCGGACTCTCAACCACTGTGCCACCAGGGAAGCCCTATTTACTCTTTAACACAATTTGCCTGTAAATTCTTGCCTGTTGCCCCACACTCTCCTAATAATATGCCCTTTTTTAATCTCTAGAATTCATTACCATTATTAGCATGATTTCTTAATCAAATGACAACACTGACTTAAAAATAAGTTGACTTAAAAAATTAAATATACCATACCTTCATTTTCCATTGATATATAAATAAATAAATAGATAGATAGATAGATAAAACATACATATATACAGAATGGAATATTATTCTTTCATGATAAGGAAAGGACGCCTGTCATTTGCAACAACATGGATGAAACGTGATGGCATTAGGCTAAGTAAAATAAGTCAGGTACATAAAGACCAATATTGTTTGATATGTCTTATATGTAGAATCTAATGAAGAGCCAAACTCATAGAGGCAGAATAGTGTGGTAGTTACCAGGGGCTGGGGTAGAAGTAAGAGTGATGGGAAGATGTTGGTCAAAGTGTACAGACTTCCAATTATAAGATGAATAAGTTCTGGGGGTCTAATGCATGGTATGTTCTCACCACAAAGAATATGATAATTATGTGATATGCTGGAATGGTTAGCTAACATTTTGGTGGTGATCATTTTGCAATCTATAAATGTATCAAATCAAAACATCATACACCTTAAACTTACACAATGCTGGTCAATTATATCTCAGTAAATCTGGGGAAAAAATACAGAGATAAGTAGGTGGTTATTGATAATTGTTCAGTGGTTTGTAGATGTCAAGCTCAACATCTCTGTGATTTGCCTCTTTTCATTCTTGTCATCACATGATGTGCAATAGCTCCTAATATTCCTTCTATGTTCTTAGAAGGAGTAAAATGCTGTGGGAAGGAAAAGCTTAGGTATTTCTTCTCTGTCTTAACTGTAACATCTCTGACAGGCTGAGATATCACATACTCAGCTTGTGCTGCCTCCATTACAGAGATAAACCAGAAGAGTGTTGGGGGTTGCTTGTTGCCCAGCTCATTTGTAATGCTGTGTCTTGTAGTTAAGGAAACCAGAAAATCCACTTAACTCTGGGCCTTCACATATGCTTGTCCTCTGCTCTTTGCTAGATGTCTCCTGATCCTTCCAGTATCTGCTGAAATGTCACCTTTTCAGAAAACTCTTTCCTGAACATCTTATCTCAGCTGATCTCCTCCACCATTCTTTATCATTCTAACAAAGTCATTTATCTAATTATCTTATCCAAATGTGTGGTTAGTATTTAATGGTTCATTTGTTTGTTTACCTCTTTATTGTGCTGTATCTGCACTGTTAGTCTCAGTAAACTCCTTGAGGCCAGGGGCCCTTTATGTCTAATTCACTAATGTGTACACAGAACCCAGCACAAGGTAGCCTTATAGTTGAAGTTCAACAAAAAATATATTATATATATGTAATATTATATATACTATTATAGTAGTATATATAATATTATATATATTAATAAATAATACTATAAATATATATAGGTTGCTAATAAGGGGACACATGAAATACTTTAGACATTGAAAAATGCATAATATATTTAAGGGCTCCAAACCCCTTGGTAGGTGAAACAAAGAATAATGGGGTAAATTAAGAGAAAAAGAGGGATGTTTTAGACCCCTGATTAGCAATCAGAAGAAAAGAAAATGGAAGATACACACTCAAAAGAAGGTCTTCTTTCAGCACAGTTACTTTTAAGGCTGTTGGGCTGTCATAGGATTAAAATTACTCACATCTTCAGGGCACTGAATGCATCTTCAGCATGGTATTTTTCTTCTCTTTATCTGATGTTCTAGCCTGTAGCCCATTTTGAAATTTATTTCCCATATTCTTTTTAGTAGGTTTTCAGAAACTTTATAGTCTCACATGCTTGTGTATTTGTTCACACAACTGTTCCTCCACACAAATCTACCTTTCCCAAACCACTTTCACGTTGCTAATTCTTTCTCATCCTATAGACATATATTTTTATGTCACTCCTCTTGGAAAGTCCACGTTGGATGCACTGGTTTGAGCTCTTTAGCCTCCATACTTCTCCTGGAGTGGCACTCACTGCGCTGAATTGTAATTCTTATTATTCACCTCCTTCTTTCAATGCACTGAAAGCTCTGTGAGCACAGGACAATGTCTAGTCTGTTCGCTATTGCATCCCTGACTCCTAACACGCAAATGCAACATATTAGGTGCTCAATACACACTACAAATTAGTGCATAAAATAAGAAAGCATGTACAGTCAACTCGAACAATACAGTTTTGAACTGAGTGGGTCCACTTACAGGCAGATTTTTAATCAATAAATGCTTACTACAGGATCTGTGGTTGGTTGACTGCATGAACGGGGAGCCAGGGATATGGAGGGTGACAGTAAATTTATTCTCCAATGGACTGTGGCTGGGTCAGCACCCCTAATGCCCTAACATACCCACCCCTAGTTGTTGAGGGGTCGACAGTAGTTATTCATACAGTTCTAGCAGGGCATCAGATGCCAATTTCTAATCACCCTTGCTAGTACAGGATGTTGGCTTTTACTACATCTTTGATTGATTAGCATACAAAAAGTATCTTGATTTAACAATGTGTGGTTGGATTTTTTTTTTTTTTCATTTTTTCACTTGTTATTTGTGTCACGTTTGGAGCACTAACCTGTTTGTGTCCTTGGCTCATTTACCTAGTAATAAATTATTTATTTGCCCTTTCTCCTTAAAAACAAACAAGCAAAACTTTACACCTGTAAGAATAGAATGTCTATCATCAAAAAGATAAGAAATATTAAACATTGGGGGGGATGTGGAGAAAAGGGAACCCTTCTACAACTGTTGGTGGGAATGCAAATTGATGCAGTCACTATGAAAACAGCATGGAAGTTCCTCCAAAAATTAAGTATGGAACTGCCATGTGATCCAGCAATTTCACTTCTGGGCATTTATCTGAAAGAAAATAAATTGCTATCTCAAAAATCTATCTACAACACCATGTTCATTGCAGCATAATTTTACAACAGCCAAGACATGGAAGCAACCTAAATGTCTATGGCAAATGAATGGATTAAAAAAAAATGTGTGTGATATTCCACATAAAATGGAATATTATTCAGCCATAAAAAAGGAAATTCTGCCATTTGTGATAACACGAATAAAATTTGAGGGCATTATGCTAAGTGAAATAAATCAGACATAGAAAGACAGATACTATATGATCTCACTTGTAAGTGGAATCTAAAACAAACAAACAAACAAAAAACAGAACTCATAGATACAGAGAACAGATTGGTGGTTTCCGGAGGCAGGGGTTGGGTGGTGGGTGAAATGGGCAAAGGTCGTCAAAAGGTACAAATTTCCAGTTAAGATGAATAAGTCCTGGAGTTGTAATGTGTATATGATGACTATAGTTAACAATATTGTATCGCATATTTGAAAGTTGCAAAGAGAGTAGATCTTAAAAGTTCTCATCATGAGAAAAAATATTGTAACAATGTGAGGTGATGAATCTTCACTAAACTTACTGTGGTAATCCATATACCAAATAATTACATCGAACAGCTAAAACCAATACAATGGTATAAGTCAATTATATCTCAATAAAAATAAAATAAATAAAAACCTGATACATATTTGCCCATTTTCTTGGTGTATTCACAAAACTAACATGAAAAAAATTGTTTATACTAGTTTTCTGTATTTTTTTTTTTTTTTTTTTTTTTTTTTGCGGTATGCGGGCCTCTCACTGTTGTGGCCTCTCCCGTTGCGGAGCACAGGCTCCGGACGTGCAGGCTCAGCGGCCATGGCTTACGGGCCTAGCTGCTCTGCGGCATGTGGGATCTTCCCGGACCCGGGCATGAACCCGTGTCCCCTGCATCAGCAGGCAGACTCTCAACCACTGCACCACCAGGGAAGCCCCTGTACTTTTAAATTTAATTAATTTCAACTTGTCCATGTTTCCTCTGCTTTAGAGTGGTTGGTCTTTATTTGCTATGCTTCCTTTTGTTTTTGCTATGTGGTAGAGTACGTCTTTTATAATATTTTGAATTCTTAACTCATATAACAAATACTTTTCAAGCATGTACATATGCCACTCCCTAAATTAGGCATCAAGGAAATGGTGAAAATGACAGATACAGTTTTTGCCTTTAAGTATCTTACATCCCAGGAAGAGAAATACAAACTTATTTATAAACAGCATGAGTGAATAGTTTAGGATACTATTGGAGGTAATACTAGGAGGACACGGCTGTGCTTTCAAGGCCAGACAGCGTTCCCACTGGAAGTGATGCTCATGAGCTGGTCGGGTAAAACTCAAGTGGAGGGGGCCGTAGATGACTTTTCAAGCAGAGGAAATACTTAACTGCATAAGAAGTTCTTTTAAAACACATCTTCCTTTTTTCATAATGATACTACGAAAGTCATTTATTTTCCTCTCAGAATACCTTATATGAGGTGGCATTATACTTTATATTCAGTTTATAAAGGTCTTTTTGCCCTCCATGACTTTAATTAAATGAAGTTAATTAAGTGAAATATGCGTGTGGGTATTTGTAAAGAAGTGAGGTTCTGGTTGGCAAGACAGACGGAGAAAATGTCAGACGTTGTGGGGAATTAGGTACTCTTTCCCAGCTGCAGCCGTCTGGGCTTCACTACACTGTCATCTTGGCTGGAACATCGAGGGTCTGCAAACCCCTTCCTGAATGACCTTTCCCAGCACCTTGTAGATGAACCTTTTGGAAAATATTTGACCAACCCCCCCCAACCTTTCAATTGAGCCCAGCATGAAAATCCAAGATGTTCCTTCCATGTGCCCCAAGCTGCTGTCCCTGCAGGACCAGGTGCCATGAATTAGCCCTGTTCCACATCTGGTATGCCTTTCCCTCTGGGTGTGGCTGCCTCCAAGCCTCCATGGGAGGTGAGCAGCCCTGCCCGCATGACTTGCTGGGGTCAGCTTCTCATTTCTCATGATCCTGTCCTTCTCTCAAGATTTGGTCCTCTATAGCACAGGTGATGTGCCTGTGTCAGTGAGCTTGGGGAAGCTCTAGAGTGGTTCTCCCAGTCTTTCCTGGCAGGGAGGAAAGTAAATACAAACACTGAGAGGTGAGGGGACTGCCTGCCCGGTGACTTCTGGGTGTGATGAAAAAAGTGTTCAGGAGTTACAGTTGCTGCAAACAGAATTAGGGCATTAGAGAAAGTGTCCAGTACCCTGCCTTGGCAGGGGAGACAGCTGTGGCCCTGTTCCAGAAATGAGACATCCCGGACATAATTTTACATTTAAAGGGACAGATTTGTTTTGATTCTGCAGGAAGTTTTGGAGTGAGAGGGAGGTAATTTTTTAACAGTTCTAAAATGTCTGAGTTCACTTCGGCTCAGGGTAAGAAGTGGCATCGAAGCCAGGGCACAGCTGCCTGAGTTATTGCAGAAATGCCCCCTACCTGCCACAGGAGACTTCCCAGGACGTCTACTAAAATGGATGGATTTCATCTAAGGACATGTGAGGCTTCTTCAGCACTTTAGCACCTGCACCTGCCTGTTAAGTACTGTCATTTAAATGATGAGAATCCTAGTTCCCAATTCAGATTGTAATTCCCTCACCCAAATATAACTCCCAGGTTACTTCTTTTCAGGGTGATGTGACCTATGTGTTCCCCTCATTTTCCAGCTTCCCCAGAAAAGGATCTGGCTTTAACCAAATGGTCTTTCCCAATGTCCTGAAGCTTGAAGGATTTTCAGTCTTATTAAAAGCCCATTTCTCTCTCTCCGCCTTGCTGGACTGAGAGTTTTATAATGAAATTTATCCCCAGGCACTGCCCCTCACCCCCTCCCTCACACCATCCCACTCTCCAAGGGATTGCTTAGTGGCCCATTGCAATTCCAGAGTTGCTGGGTTGGAGACACACCAATAGGCGACCTTCCCACCCCACCCCCACCTCCCTCTCCCAGGTGTCCCATGTGTGTTCCTCCAGCACCACTGGTTAGAGACTGCTCCATCATCCCAGTCCTTCAGGGAAGACCATGTTTCAAATCTTGGTTTCACTGCTAAGCAGGAACATGACTTGGTTAGGTCCATTAATCTCTCCGAAATGAAGTTTCTTGATTTGTACAGTCAGAATATGACTGCTTCCTCTAGAAGATTAATGCGAGGATTCATTAGAAAAATAAAACCCTTAGCCTTGTGTGAATGGGTTGGGGGGTAGAGAGCTAAAAGTACAGACTCTAAGAAGGAATTTTTTAAAAGGCATAAAAACTAAAAGGCAGGAGGTAGGGGAGCAGCTGGAGGCAAGAGGGTAAAAGTATAGGCTCTGGACTCATTCAATCTGAGTCCAAACCCTAGTCTCTCCTCACAGGAAGACTTTACGATCTAGGGAAAGTTAGTTACCTGCTTTGTTCCTGTATTTCCTCCACGGTGCAGATGTAATAAGTGCGTGCCTCACAAGACTGTTGTGAGGATTAAATAAAAAGAGAAAATACACATAAAGTTTAGTACAATGTACATTTAGTACAATGCCTCACTCTTTTAGTGCCCACAAAAACAGCTATTATTTTTCATAAAATGTAGAAATGCAAGAGAGGAAATTACTCTAAATATTAACATTTATTATTTCTATGTGATGTGATTAGGACCCTTTTTTAGTTTTTATACTTTTCTCTATTTGTCAAAGTTCTAAAATGAACTTGTGAGTTCCATTTTGAAAATAAAACTATACACTTCATACATTTATGAGTCATGATGAATAGTGATGTCCCCGTCCTATTAGATGAAATAGTGGTATCTGTACCTTTTGTAATTCCCATTCCCAACCCATAATATTTTGTTAAAAAGATAAAGTACACTTTTCCATGAATGATTGTATCACAAGAATCTTTAATGTTTACTTTAAAGTTTACTCATGGTGGGGTTGTATCTGTGTTTAGTAAAGTGTGCCCACGTTGCGCCCGTTTCAGTCCACATCACCACACTCCACACGGATGTTTCCTGTGCCCAGGGAGATCACAAAGACAGGGGTCTTGACTTTTCTCTTGGTTAGGCCAGCTTTTCTGGGGAGTTCTTCCAAACTCTCCAGGACCAGTCTACCCAATACACATCCTCCGTTCCATGTAAAAGAATAAGATGGAAAATGTCTCAATGTATTTCATAAGTTTAGCACGTCTCTGGTACAAAAAATTCAAGAAAGGTAGCACAAAAGCAAAAGCACCAACTGAGCTTACTTATAAACAAACATGCATGAATTCTACACTCTACCTAATATTACTGAAATTAATACATCATTGCATTAAAAGGTATAAAAGCACTGTACTGAAAACTTAAAAGTTACACGTGAAATACTGCACTGTAAATCCTGAATACTCTAATGTCCCACCCCCACCCCTCCACCGCCCTGGTGAGGGGCAGAAACCATCCATCTGCCTCCAGACCTTGCTAGTCCTCGGAGACACTGTTGCGGGGGCAGTGGGCAGTGGGGTTGGCCTCCCGCAGGGCTCTGGCCTCTTCCAGTGCTTCCCTGTAGCGGGAAGGCCAGGCCTGGGGGTCTTTCTTAAAGACCCTGGCCAGGAACTCCATGATCTGCATCTTGGTTATTTCACGGCTGGCACGGGAGCCCCAGAAGAACTCATACTCAGGGGGCTCGACGTGGGGGACGCGCTGGTACTTCAGGTAGTTCTGTTGGACGAACTCCTCGGTGATGAGCTTCCTCACGTCTCCAAAGGTGGAGTGCTTCTTCCAAGGCCTCAGCCCTAGGATGCGCAGCACGTTCCAGACAGCACTCTCTCGGGCGCCGCGACCCTTCACGTAGATGAGGCTCAGGATCATCAGCAGGAGGCCTGTCATCGGCATGCGGTTGCTCAGAGCGACCCTGTCCAGCTCCTCAGGCTCCAGAGCTTTGACCAGCGAGAACTCCATGGTGTGCAGGCTGGTCAGCCTCAGGTGCAGCCCGAACACCCGGGCGAGGATGAGGCTGGTGCGCCGGAGGATGCTTCTGCACCACTTCTTGTAACTGCCGATGACATCCTTCACCATGTCTGGGAACCAGATGATCATCCTCTTCTGGTCCTTGACCAGCACGTACCACATGAGCTCGTGCGCCTTCTGCACCAGCTGGGCTGGGGCCGGCGGCGCCGGGCAGGGCTGCGCTGCGCTCGGGGCCTGGTGGGCGCGGCCTTCCTCCGCGGCCTGCTGCAGGGCCTTCGGGTCTCCCTCTTCGCTTGGGGCCTGGGGCGCCGGCGAGGGCAGAGGGGCGTCGGGCGGGCCTACGGGAGGGCTCTCCGGCCCTGGGAAGATCGCGGCCTGAGACGCGGGCAGAGAGGGTCCTCCGGAAACCCCGGCGCTGCTGTGCACCTCGGAGTTGGAGGCCTCGGCTGCAAAGTTGGGGTCGCACACATCCTTACTTTGTTCGGACATGTCTGCTCCGTCTGGCAAGGGCACTGCCGCCGAGTCCAGGAGCTCTTCGAGTCTGCGCTCCCTCCTTGGACTCCTAGAGAGGAAGTGCGCGTTGCTGCGCGCGGCGCCTTCCGCAGCGGCCGGGCAGGGCGGGGCGGCGGCGGGACGGGCCAGTGCGCCTGCGCGTCCGCGGGCCTGGCAGGCGGACGGGCGGGCGGGGTGCCTGGCGGGAGGGAGTGGGGGGTGGGGGGCAGTGAGGCCCCGAGGAGGGTAGAGCCTCCGCTAGAATATGGCATCAAGGATCACCACCCCACCCCAGGCGTCCTGTTGGGGCTAAGGTCTTGGGGAGGCGGGGCGGGGGGGGGGAGATGGATGAGCACTGGACAAGGAGCAAGTTTAAGGGGAAAGATGGTAACTTAAGCTTAGGAGATGTTCAATTGGGTATATCCAGAATCAAGTTAAGAGATGAGTCCCAGAGCAAGACCTAGGCTGGTGTGTCAATTTGGCTTTCGGACAAGTGTGAGAATGTAAACTGAGAGAACAGTCAGGATTGCCCAAGAAAATGTGTAAACTCTGAAAAAGATGTGGGAGATTGGAATTCTGATGAATAATAATAAAAATTGATTGATTCCCTACCAAATCCAAGGGTTATAAATGAGAAATGCAGAAGGTAGTCAATCTGTGTGCAGTGGAAACTTTCTTGAAGGTAATATACTAATGACGTTCTTAGTGTTTTAATGGTCATTGATTTTGGTTTTCCACTTCCCTTGGGTGATTTTGATGTAATTTTAAATTTGTTTCATTAGGATCCCATCACACAGATTGCCGTATTTATTAGCACAGACTTGTATGATGGCTTTCCCCCTGTTTGTCCAGGATCTTCCTTCCCCTTATGACTGCTTCAACCTCCACATTTGTTCCTGTGGAAACTTCACCTTCTCACAGGACCCCACCCCCACCTTTCACAGAAACTGACTGGTCCCATGTTGGCAACCATGCCCAAATCCCTCCCAAGACTTTTTTTAAAAATTAACATAGGTCCCCTAGATCGTATATGTCAGACTTTCTCAGATGACCAACGACATTAGATGTAACATATTGTTGGTGGTTTTTTTTTTTTCAATTTTAGAAAACAAACCTGCAGTGGGCAAAAACAAAGCTGACACTCCCAGAGAAGCATCCTTGAAGAAAGGAATAGGTGCAGGAACCTCTGGATCCAAGGCTCCTGAGGATGACCAGCAACCCTGGTCTGAGCCAATGTGGTCTTTCAACCCTTCCTGGGTTTCCTCCAGCCGACAGCTTCTTAAATATTCCCTCTTGAGTCTGGTTATTGTCAGTTGAAACCCAAAGCATATTTACAATATTGTCTTGGCATTTCTAGAATCCTCTCTTTATTTGCTTATATCCCCTTTCTCATTTTTCACTTTATTTTTTCTCAGGTAGATTGACTTCAAATGGTTTTCCATGCTGTTTTTCTATCTTTGGATTTTCATGCTTGTATCACCTTTAGCAGGACCATTCCCACACCAGTCCAATAGCACCCCTTAACCTCTTACTTCACGAGGATAATTCCTACAGATCAATCAGATATGTCTCAGTGGGATCTTTTTCCTGTTCATCATTTTCTTCTTTAATTTATAGATTTCTATTTAAAAAAATATCTAACAGGGTGGTGTCAGTTATATTAGGGTTTTTAAAAATTATGTATGAATGGCTCAAATAGATTGATTGCCCCCATTCTTCTTAAAACCATTCTCATTTCTTGCATTTTATCTCCTCTAATTTTCTTCTTTTTTATTTCATTTGGATATTTATTCTTTATTTTTATTTTTATTTTTTTGCAGTACGCGAGCCTCTCACTGTTGTGGCCTCTCCCGTTGTGGAGCGCAGGCTCAGCGGCCATGGCTCATGGGCCTAGCCGCTCCGCGGCATGTGGGATCTTCCCGGACCGGGGAACGAACCCGTGTCCCCTGCATCGGCAGGCAGACTCTCAACCACTGCGCCACCAGGGAAGCCCTGGATATTTATTCTTTTTCTAACTGTTTGGGTTAATGATTGTGTTCGTTTAAGGTATTTTTAATAATGAAAATGTTTGAGCCTATAATTTAAATCTCAGCTCAACTTTAGCCATGGACCATAATTTTGCCATTATGAGATTATGAAAATTACATCCTCCTATTTCCCCTTCCTAGATTTAATGGATTAATGATCACAAACTTGAGCACAACAATTAACACTTATATAGAAAAAGTAGGAAAGCAATTATACAAACAACAATTTTAAAATTATAGGAGCTCCTGCTGCTGTTGGATAACAGAGCTCTGGCCAGAGAATTGTTTGTGTTTCAGCTGCTGCCTGAGCTGGACTTGTCCTCATTTTGGTGAAGTTTCCCATGGTCAACAGTAAACTCCTACCTCTGCCACAGCTCACTCCACACCTTTCTTCTATTGGGAGGGTTGTTTAATACTATACCAGAGCCTGTGGACTGGAACCACTATGAGGGATTATACTCAGAGGGTTTAAAACTTTAGAACTGATGCCAAGTTTGAAACCAAGTACAGAGTAAACCCCTAGTGCTGCTCACCATTGGAACCCAACTGTACACCTGCTAATGTGATATCATTTTCTTCCAGGAAAAGTTCGGCTGAAGAGAGTACATTTCTCAACAGAAAGAAAATCCATGGAGAGGGGGTGGCAAAAAGTAAAGCTTGGGGTATTCCTTAAGTAGAGAAAGTGCACCTGCAGATGTGTCATGGGAGAGGTCAGTAGATTGATGGCTTGATAGTAACACCTAATAAGGTGTCTCTCCATAACCCAGAGATGCAGACCTTCAGAGAGATAAGATAAAAAGGAAGATGACAACTGTGGGTGGAAGAGTAAGTCAGTACTTATGAGGCATCCAAAACTTCTTTAATTCAAGGGTCAATATTTGGGTCTGGAGCTTCAGTGATGCCTTGCCAAATACTGTCTAATTTAGGCTCACTGGTTATCTTCAGGATTGGCGCTATTCGATGTGGGCAATGAGTCCTCTCAGGGCCAGCAGCTTAGAAGCAAAGGCCTGAAGGTTGCAAAATATCTCTCCCCATAGAACTCATGAAGGGCCACTCTTTAAATCAAGATTCTTTAAATAGAAGTTCCATGGATGCAAGAACTATATGGAGAACTTTTAACATAAAATATTCTAGTGTGGACAGTTTTGCTGGTGGGTTGCTTCAAACTCTGTAATGTGGAAAAGATTACACAACTGTGGAATAGGCTGTTCTTGGCAGACTCAGGAATAGGAGGAGAGGCCTGTCCTGGCACTGGTTTCCATAGCAAACAGAGGGAGGGGGGTCACCCCAGAGCCTCCCGTGGACAGCGTACATGCTCACAGTGCAGAGGCCCAGAGGCCCCGAATGAAATGTGAATCCTTCTGGCTCTTTCCTGTCCACATAGGCAGCAACCCCACCTTGGAGCCCCCAGAGGGGCCCCAAACGCCTTGCAGGCCAAGGAATTGAGACAGAGAACTTACATTAATGCATTCTGCAAATATTGAGCAATGTCTATCATGTGCCTGAAAGATTTGCATTTTAGAAAAGTAGCTCAGTTAGGGGAGAAACCAATCACATTGGGACTATTTGACAGGCTGGCCCCTTTTAATTAGAAAAGAATAAGAAGTGAGGACAGGCAGTGCTGCTGTCCACAGTTGGGAGGGTGAGGCAGAGGACACAACCCTGGCCCTTCACCCCTTGTCTCCCTAGGGGACACTGTGCATGTGTGTCCAACTGAGACCTAAAGACACTCCTGCAACCGGAGACCTTCTAGTCCTGTCCAGACCCACAGTGCAGCCTGCCAGCGCTCAAGGACTAACAGGGTCAGGAGTGTCTTTTAGAAAAGTCAAATGGAATCAGAGTTAAGTCTGGAGTTGGGGGCAGGTAGAGAAGCAGAGGCAGAGAGACCAATTAGGAGAGTTTTCACAGGAATCCACTTAAAAATGGATGATTGCTTGCATTTCATCTTCATTATGCAACCATTTATGAAACACTACATCTCAGTTATTGTGCCTGAGGAAATAAATGAGAAGGAGAGACATGGTCTCTGCAATCCATAGTGAGGAGAAATGGTGGAGGAAAAGGGCCATAAGCAAATAAACAAGTTAGTAATTAAATAATCATTATGCATTATGTTGCCATGCATATCTCACAAGCCACAGTGTTGTCACAGAGAATAGAACAGAGGCAATGGATGCTCAGTAGGGATGTAAATATTAAGTAAAGGCGAAGGGAGATGGTGAATACCAGGGATCACTGGGATCCTGTCTCAGGGTGGCTGGGATTGAGAAGTATTGTGGATCCAGGATATGGAGGCACCACTTCCTGAGACTATTTAGAGAGATGTATCTGGGAAGAGGGAGGGGTCGTGCCCAGCAGGTATCTGGGTATGTATGTCTCAGGAAAGACGCCTGGACTGACAGTAGAAGTTTGGGAGATAAACATGGTAAATAGCACCACCTTGAGAGACTGTCTAGAGCAAGGTTCTTCAAAAGGAACAGTCCTGGCATGAGAGTGGGACAATTTTTCATTGTGTGAGACCATAATGCACACCACACAAGTACCAACACCTGAACACCTCTGTCCCTATCAACACGCATATGAATGCCTTCCGGGCATGGGAAAAGCAAAAAAGAAGTGTAGGAAAAGAAAAAGAAGATGCCTTCACCCTACACAGCCAAAAGCCCTTTTATGGGCAGTCTGGTCTCTAGTTGAGAACCACTGAAAATTACAAGCAGGAGTGAGGAAAGACAGAGCTGACCAAGAAGCCCAGGTCATGTAAGCCTGTTTCCAGACTATCATAAGATTTTTCTCACTGGACCTGTTCTAGGACTTGTTAAAATAGATTGCTTCATCTTCAACATCTTCGTGAAGATAAATCCTATTCAATCAGACCCGGTGTACAAGTTTGTGGTGCGTAATTCTTTTTACACGTTGCTGAATTAACCTGCTGATATTTTGTTGAGGATGCTTATGTGAGTATTCATCATAGATACTGGTCTATAATTTTCACTTTTTGCAAGGCCTTTATCTGGTTTTGATATCAGAGCCTCTTAAAATAACTTGGAGAATGTTCCCCACTCTTCAATTTTATGGAAGAAAATGTATAGAATTTTTTTTATTTCTTTTTAAAATATTTGGTAGATTTTTTTCAATGGAACCACCAGTACCTGGAAATTTCTTTTTCAAATGGTTTGTAACTACCAATTCAACTTGATTGTAGACCTATCAGATTATCTTTTTCATTCTGGGTGAATTTTGGTGCTTTGTGGTTTTTAAGGAGTTGGTGTATTTCATCTAAGTTGCTAATTTTGTGTGTGTACTGGTGTTTGTAGTATTTCCTATTATCCTTTTAATGATCAAGTTATCTACTAAACCCACTCTTGGCTTCCTCACTTATACTGGCAACACAGGTCCACATCCCACCCAGGCCATAGGTATTCTTCCAGAGAGTCCCAAGTTCTCCATATACACAACTCCTGGGACAGCTGAGAACCCCCTGTCTACACCTTCTCAAATATTTTAAGTGTCTCCTAAAAGTTGAGTTTTTTCGTGGTCCTGCTTTATGTCCCCTTATCTCCTCACCCTATGTTCTCCTTGATCAATGCCATCTCCCAGACTTGAAGTTGATGTCTATACACTGATGAGCCCCAGATTTATTTCTTCAGCTTAGATGTCTCTTCTGTGGTCTATAACTGGATATTGAGCTGCTTAAGATACATCTGAACATTGTGACTTTGAACTTTAAATTCAACATTCTATGTACTGTACTTCATCAGTGGCCCCTCTCAATCTTTCTGTTGCCTGTATGTTCCTTGCCTCACAGTACATATCATGACTGTCCACCCAGTTTCCCAGAAAGAAATGAGAATGCCACTGATTATCCTCACATCCAATGAATCACACAATACTCACCTCCTAGGTTCCACTGTTACCCTTCTCTCAGCATGATGATACAATTTTCCACTGATCTTTCTCACCTAGATTACCAGTCAACTTCTGCTGCATCTTCTCACTGTTTATTTATTTACTTACAGTTTATCACCTACACTGAAACCAGTACATCTTCTGAAATTAAAATCTTCCCCAGTAACAGTCTCCTAGGACTGCTGTGATAAATTGCCATAAACTGGGTTGGATAAAACAACACAACTCTATTCCCTGTTAGTTCTGGCAGCAGAAATCTGAAATCAAGATATTGGCATGGCCACAATCCCACTGGAGTTTTAGGGGAAAATCCTTCCTCACTCCTCCAAGCATCTGGTGGCTCCTGGCATTCTTTGGTTTGTGGCAGAATAGCTCCAGTTTCTCCCTTCACCTTCACGTGGGTCTTCACAGAGTTGTCTCCCACATGTATCTCTCCATCTTTGATCTTCTTCTCCTGTCTTCTAGTCATTAGATTTAGGGCCCAACCTAAGTCCAGGGTCATCTCATCTTGAGATCCTTATCTTTGTCTGCAAGGACACTTTGTTTTGTTTTGGGGTTTTTTTTGCCATTTGAAGTAGCATTCACATGTCTCAGAGATTAGGCCATGGATATCTTTGTGGGGGGTGGGGGTGGGTGGCGGCTATTTTCCAACCTAACACAGGGGCTAATAATCTGTTAAGAAAATTGAGATTCCAGGTATTTCATTAGTATAAGAAGTGGAGACACAGCCTGGGTGCTTGAAAAACAATCAATGGAAGAAAGAATGTTAGCAAAATCCTTTTCCTCCTAAAGGTGAGCCCTTTGGAGGGATGAATAAAAAAAGATTTCAAAATTACATAGAGTACCTTGGGGATTACGAGGAACCACATGGATTCTTTCACGTTCAGAGACAATGAACTGAGATGTTAGATATAGTCCAAGTCTAGTATTTCTCATAACTCCTTGGTGTCTGGTACAGTACAGTCATAGTGACCTACAGAAGGCTGACCTCAAGAGGAGGGGAGTTCACTGTCTCAATATCATTAGGTCCCATTGGCTCTCTTTGGGAGTCCCATGGGAAATAGCCTCAAATCCCACTTAACCACTGATCAATTAGGATCTTACATTCAGGTACTAACTTTAGGAATAAGAAAGGCTCTTCATTTCATGAAAATGGGACCCCATCATCCTCATTACATCTGAGTCCTTAGTTATTAGAATGGCTGCTACCTGCTCACATTGATGGCCAGGGATTAATTTTTATAATTACATAATGAAATAAAATTAGATAAAATAAATCTTATAATGCTGGCCTTATATGTCTCCCTTTCCATTAATGTATCAATGAAAGAGATAAATGATCCCCATTTTGCTTTACATTTATTGTATTGCTTGTACTCTTTCAACCCCAACTGCAGGTACTGCAATTCAGTTCTGGAAGTTACCACTCAGGGTTAGTGCAGACCCCACAGGTTAAAGGGTAAGGTCTTAAACAATACTGTCCTTACTTTGACACCAACTGCAATTCAGGGGTTCCCAGGCTACCCACACTTTTGACCAACTATCTATAACTTTGGAAGTTCCCATGACCCTTTCAGGTTCCACAATTCACTAGAATGACTTACAGAACTCACTAAGAATACTACATATAGGATTATGGTTTTATTATGAAGGATATACATAGGACAAGGTCTGGGAGGTTTCCCAGCATAGATTTTCCATGCCCTCTCCCTGTGGGGTCAGGGAGTGTCACCCTCTCAGGACATTAATGTGTTCACTACTGAGCTTCAGTTCCAGAGTTTTTACTGGTTTTTTTGTGTGTAGGCATGAGTGTTTAAATCACTGGCCATGTGATCAAACTTAGTCTCCAACCACCCTCCCCACCCTTGTGGTCTGGAAGCTGAAAGCCCCAACCTTCTAGTTATGATTGATATTTGTGGTAACCAGTCCCCACTTGGAAGTAATTCACTGCCCCCCCGCCATGAAGCACCTCATTAGCATAGCGAGGACACTCCTGTCACTCAGGAAATTACAAAGGTTTTCGAAGTTCTGAGCCAGGAGCCTGGAACAAAGACCAGACAAATTCTTAATTATATTCACAGTCTGTGATGACAACTTGAAAGCATTCTCACCCCATGCCTACTGCAGCCCTCATTGGACTGAACTCTCTACTCTCCTGGGAAAGGTGAGAGAAGGCTTTTTTTTTTTTTTTCATAGAAGACAGGGGTGTATAACTGTAAGTTTTCCTCCAGGACAGTGGGATTCTGCCCATTCATTATGGGGCAGGGGACAAATAGGCATAGATACTGTTTAATATGTGCCTTTGAAAATCTTAGCTCTGCTGTTTCTCAATTATTCACCATTAATTCCACAAGTGAAGCCTTATATTTTTAACAGCTTTGTTGAGGTATAATTGATACATGATAAACTGCATATATTTAAAGGGTATATACCTTGACAAATAAATAAAATATTCGTGAAATCATTATCCCAGTCAAGGTAATATTTATGACCCTCAAATGTTTTCTCATGTCCCTTTGTAATTGCACCCCAACCAACTTTTACCTTCAGGTAACAAATGATCTGCTTTCTGTCACAATAGTCTGCATTTTTTAGCATTTTATATAAATGAATCATACAGTATATAATCTTTTCTATTTGGCTTCTTTAACTCAACATTGTTATTTTAAGATTCATCCATATTATAGCATATACCAAGAGTTTATGCATTTTTTTCCTGAATAGTATTCTATTGTATGAATATACCACAAATGTGTTTGTTTAACCATTTAATCACTCTGTTTAACTCTATTGATAACATTTTGACTGTTTCCAGCTTAGAGCTGTTGCAAATAAAATTGCTATGAACATTTATGTAAAATACTTTATATGGACATATGCCTTCATTTCTTTCCCTGGAAATGACATGACTAGATCATATGGTAGGCTAATGTTTAACTTTTCAAGAAATTGCCAAAATATTTTTCCAAAGTTGTAAACTTTCACATTCCCACTAACAGTACATGAGGGTAACAGTTCCTCCACATTCAAACAAACCCATGGTACAGTCATTTTAAATTTTGGCCATTCTAATAGGTGTGCAGTGGTATCACACTGTAGTTTTAATTGCATTTACCTAATGACTAATATTGACCATCTTGTCATGTACTTATCATCAACCACATGTCATCTTTGGTGAAGTGCGCTTTGCAAATATTTTATCCCAGTTACAGTTAGCCATTTTTATTATCTTAACAGAATTTTTTGAGAGCAGATAAGTCTTTTTATTTTGATAAAGTCACATTTTATCAGGGATTGATAAATATCAGGGATATCAGTTCTTTAAGAGATTGTGCATGTTAATGCCATAGCTAAGGAATATTTTCCTAGACCAAGGTATCAAACATTTTCTCCAAAATTTTCTTATAGGAGTGTTATGGTTTTAGGTTTAATTTGGGGGTACACTTACAATTTAAGTGGCATATTATATAGTTATCAATTTTGACTCAAATTTTTTACATGGAATAAGTTATGGATTGAAGTTCATTCTGTCAAGGAGACTATTCTTCCAACACTAAAGTGCCTTTGCAACTTTGTCAAAATTCAGTTTTCCATATATGTGCAATTCTATTTCTGTGATTTCTATTCTGTTCCATTGATCTATCTATCTGAAACAAATAGCACACTGTCTTGATTAATATTGTTTTATCATAATTCCAAAAATCAGACACTATTAGTATTTCATCTTTATTATTTTTCAAGGTTATTTTAGCTATTCTAGGTTTTTGAATTTCGATAGGAGTTTTAGAATTAATTTGTCAATTTCTACCAAAATATCTGCTAGGATTTTGATTGGGATCACATAGACTATATAAACGATTTTGAAAACAATTACATTCTTTAATCTTCTGACCTATGGACCTGGTAAATCTCTCCATTTACTTAGGTATTCCTTAATTTCTTCCATCAATATTTCATAATTTTCAGCATACAGGTCTTTTATGATTTTGGTCAGATTTATCCTTATTTACTTCATGATTTTGATGCCATTATAAATATTTTTAATATAAAACGTCTAATTATTTAGCTAATGCATGTATATGTATATATAATTGATTTTTCATATTGATTTTGTATCCTACCACCTTACTAATACAACATATTAAGTATAATATGTAATAGGGTTTTTGTGTGTGAGCATGTGTGTAGATTCCCTCAGCTATTCCACATTGATGATGCTGTAATTTGAGAATGAAAATTATTTATCTCTTCATGTCTAGTCCAAATGTCTTTTATTTCTTTTTCTTGATTTGTTGCACTGACTAGAACATCCATTAGTAACATGGGACATTCTTGTCTTATTCTAAATTTTACAAGGATATGATGCATTGTTTCATCAAGTATGATATTTTTCTACTCGATTGAGATAATATGTTTTATCTTTATATTTTGTACTATTGTGAGTTACATTAATCAATTTTCAAATATTAGACAAATCTTAAGATCTTTATGTTTAAAAGTCCTCTCAGTTTCTAAGGGTTTTCTTAGAAGGGTTTTTAGTCAAATTCCACTTATTTAATATATAAGGGAAATATTCAGATTATATATTTATTGGATGAAGTTTGGCAGTTTGTGCCACTCAAGGAATTTGTCCATCTCTAATATGTAGAATATATGACTATAAAGTGGTTCATTATATTCCATTAGTGTCCCTTCAATACATTTAGAAACTGTAGTGTTGTTGCCTTCTTTATTCTTGATATTGGTGATTTGCATCTCTTGTCTTTTGATCCTGAGCAGTTTGGCTAAAGAATTGTCAATTTTCTTGATTTTTTTCAAATAATCAGTTTTTTTGGTTGTTTCTTTGATATTCTCTACTACCCCCCTATTTTCTGCTTCTTAATACTTATTATTTCCTTTCTTCTGCTTACTCATGGCATGATTTGCTCTTTTTTTTTTTATTCTTGTAAGGTGGAAACTGAGGTCATTGATTTGAGATCTTTCTTATTTATAACATACACATTTAATCTTATAAATTTCCTCGTAAGAATTTCTTCAACAACACCCCACACATTTTGATGTGAGTTTCCCTTTGACTATTTTTCTCCTTGGATCAGTGTGTTATTTACAAGTATGTTATTTTGTTTTTAAATATTTGGGATATTGCAGAAGTCATTCCATTATTGATTCTTAATTGAATTTCTTTGTAGTCAGAGAATAACATACTTTGTGTTTTTTCAACGTTTTTGAATATGTTGAGACTTTTTCTTTTCTTTTTTTTTTTTGTGGCCCAGAATATGGTCTATATTTGCAACTGTTACATGTACATTTGAAAAGAATGGATATTCTGATGCTATTTGGTAGCATGTTATATAACTGTCAATTAGGTTAATTTGGTTTATACTGTTGTTCAGCTCTCCTATATTCCTGTTAATTTTCTGTCTACATGTTGTAACAATTTTTGAGAGGGAAATATTGAAATTGCCAGCTATAATTATATTTACTGCCTTTTTTAGATCTATCTGTTTTTAACTTAATTATTTTTAAGCTCTATATTTAGGTGTACAAATGTTTAGTGCTCATACATCTTCTTGATGAGTATTTATGAAATGATCTCCTGTAAACATTCTTTGCTCTGAAATATACTTTGTCCAATATTGCTGTAGCCACTACAGATTTTGTTTACTTCATGTTATCACGGTATACATTTTCCCACCCATCTACTTGTAACTTATGGTTATCTTTATATAGAAAGTGTTTTTTGTTGGCTAAAATATAGGTCAATCTTGCTATTATATCCAATTAATAACGTTTACATTTTTGGTTTTGCATATTTTTTTGAAATAATTTTTGATTTACAGAAGAGTGGCAAAGATAGTACAGAAAGTTTGTGTATGTGTTTCATACCATTTCTGTTAAAGTTAACATCTTAAATAAGCATGACATATTTATAAAAATTAATAAATTAAAATTGATGCAATATTATTAATAAAACTACAGACTTTATTTGTATTTTACCTTTATTTCAGCTAATGTTCTTTTTTTCTAAAATCTAATCTAGAATATCTAGATTAGTCATCATATATTAATTTCATCCAATCAGCAACAGTTTCTGTCTATGTTTGTTCTTTGTGACTGTAACACTTTTGAATGAAACTACTGAGGCATTTTGAAGGATATCCATCCATTTATATTTGTCTGATGTTTTCTTATGATGATACTTGAGTTGTGGATTTGGGAGAAAAAATAACACAGACATGAGATGGCTTTTTCACGACATTAATATCAGAGTATTCATGATATCAACATTACTTATTGCTGATATTAGCCTGGATCACTTAGAGTGGTATCTGTCAGGTTTCTACACTGTCAATTTAGTATTCTTCCCTTTCTATTTGTAAGAAGAAAATTGCTAATTCCAGACTGCACTCAAGGAGAGAGGAGTTATGTTCCACCACTTACTGGAGGGAATAACATCAAAGAAAAATGTGAACATATATTAAAATAACCATATTTTAATAAACCAGTGTTTTATTTAGAGCAATTAAACAAGAAAAATGAATAAAAGATATCCGAAAAGATATCCAAAAGCCATACTACCCAAAGCCATCTATAGATTAAATGCAATCTCTATCAAAAGTCCAATGGCATTTTTCACAGGAATAGAAAAAAATTCCAAAAGTTCGTATGAAGCCACAAAGACTCTGAATAGCTAATGCAATCTTGAGAAAGAAAAAAACAAAGCTGGAGGCATCACCCACTGATTTCAAACTCTACAACAAAGCTATAATAATCAAGACAGTATGGTACTGGCTTAAAAACAGATGGACTGACCCATGGAACAGAATCAAGAGATCAGAAATAAACCTATACATATACATTCAACTAATATTTGACAAAGATGCTGAGAATACTCAATGGGATGAAGACAGTCTTTTCAATAAATGGTGTTGGGAAAACTGGATATTCACATAAAAAATGAAATTGCACCTCTTATCTTACACCACTCCCCAAAATTAACTAAAAATGATTAAATAGTTAAATGTAAGACCTGAAACTATGAAACTCCTTGATGAAAACATAGAGAAAAACTCCTTGGGGCTTCCCTGGTGGTGCAGCAGTTGAGAGTCCGCCTGCCAATGCAGGGGACACGGGTTCGTGCCCCAGTCTGGGAAGATCCCACATGCCACGGAGCAGCTAGGCCTGTAAGCCATGGCCCCTGAGCCTGCGCGTCCAGAGCCTGTGCTCTGCAACGCGGAGGTCACAACAGTGAGAGGCCCGCATACTGTAAAACAAAAACAAAAACAAAACAAACAAACAAACAAAAACAACAACAAAAACTCCTTGACATCAGTCTTGGTGATTATTTGCTCAATATGAAACCAAAACACAAGCATCAAATGGTAAAAATCGGTAAGTGGGACTGGATTAAACTAAAAAGCTTCTGCACAGTAAAAGAAACAATCAATAAAATGAAGACACACCTACAAAATGAAAGAAAATATTTGCAAACCATCTGTCTGATAAGGTGTTAATATCCAATGTATACAAGTAACTTAAATAGACATTTCTCCAAAGAGACATACAAATGGCCAACAGATACAACAAAAGGTGGTCAACATCACTAAATATCAGGGAAATGTGCATCAAAACCACAAGGAGATATCACCACACACCTATTAGAATGGGTATTAGCAAAAAGATAAGAGATAACGTGCTAGTGAGGATGTGAGAAAAAGGCAACTCTTGTACACTGTTGATAAGAATGCAATTTGGTGAAGCCACTGTAGAAAACAGTAGGAAAGTTACTCAAAAATTTTAAATGGAGCTACTAAATAACCCAGCAATCTCAGTTCTGGGTATATAATTGAAGGAAAAGAAATCACTACCTCCAAAAATATCTGCACCCCCATGTTCATTGCAGCATTATTTACAATAGCCAATATATGGAAACAACCTAAGTTTCTATAAAATGAATGAAAGTGAATGGAAGAATTAAGAAAATGTGATATATTTATATGAGAGAGAAAGAGAACACTGAACTCATAGAAACTGAGAGTAGAATGGTGTTAACCAGAGGCTAGTGTGGGGGGGAAATAAGGGGATGTTTGTCAAAAGGTACAAACTTCTAGTTATAAGGTAAATAATTCTTGGGCATCTGATATATAGAATAGTGACTAGAATTAATAATACTGTATTATATACCTGAACATTGTTAAGAAAGTAGATCCTAAATGTTCTCACCACACACACAAAAGTTTAATCATATCATGCAATGGATATGTTAACTAATCGTATTGTTACACACTCAACAGCCAAAAAAAAAAGGTCTAATTAAAAAATGGTCAAAGGACCTAAATAGACAGTTCTCCAAAGCCATACAAATGGCCAACAGGTACATGAAAAGGTGCTCAACATCACTAAGTATCAGAGAAATGCAAACCAGAACCACAATGAAATATCTTATTGTGGTAATCATTTTACTATACATATATATTTATATATATAATAAAAATATAAAATATAGTATATGAAACATACAAATAGGTTATATATATATAACATATATAAAATATAATAAATATAAAATAAAATATACATTTAAAATTAAAATATATATACATATATGTATGTATATGAAATATATACATATGTGTGTGTGTATATATGTATAATGGCCACTTAAACTTACAAAGTGTTATATGTCAATAATATCTCAATAAACCTGGAAAATATAAAATATTTTTTATTGAGAAATACTTGACATTCATCATTGTTTATACGTCACTGTATGTATTAAAGTAGACAGCATGACAGTTTGATTTACATATAAAGTGAACTGATTACCACAATATGTTCAGCTAACATCCATCTTCTCATATGGATACAATAAAATGAAAGAAAAAAAGAAATAAGGAAAAAAAATCCTTATGGTGAGAACTCTTAGGATATACTCTCTTAACATCTTTCCTATATGTCTTACATCAGAGTAAACTATAGTGTCATCATGTTGTACCTTACATCCCTAGTACTTATTTATCTTATAACTCGAAGTTTGTACCTTTTGATTACCTTTCTCCAATTTCCCCCCCCACCCTCCACACTTCTTGTAACCACAAATCTGATCTTTTTTTCTATGAGTTTGGGTTTTTTGTTTGTTTGTTTTAGATTCATATGTAAGTGAGCTCATACAATATTGTCTTTCTATGTCTGACATTTCACTTAACATAATATCCTAAATGTACATCCATTTTTTCACATATAACAGGTTTTTCTTCTTTTTTATGGATAAATAACATTCAATTTTGTGTGTGTGTGTGTGTCTGTGTGTGTCTGTGTGAGATCACAACTTCTTTATCCATTCATTCATCGATGATCATTTATGTTCTTTCCATGTCTTGGCTATTGTAAATAATGCTGCTATGAACTATGAACATGGGGTTCTTTTCAAGTTATTGTTTTCATTTCCTTTGAATATAATTCCAGAAGTGAAATTTCTAGATCATATGATAGCTCTATTTAAAAAATTTTGAGGATCCTCCATTCTGTTTTCCACCACAGTGTAATGAATTGAATACAATTTATTCAATGCATTCCCACTAATAGTGCATAAGGTTTCCCTTTTCTCCACATTCATGCCAACATTTGTTATCTCTTGTCTTTTATTATTATTATTATGACCATTCTAACAGGTGTGAGGTGATATCTAATTTGAATTTCCATACTGACTAGTGATTTTGAGCATCTTTTCAGGTACCTGTTGGCTTTTTGTGTATCTCTTTTGGAGAAATGTCTCTTCAGGTCCTATGCCCATTTTTCAATTGGGTTATCATTTTCCATTATCGAGTTGTTTATAGATTGCTATGAGTTCTTTATATGTTTCAGATATTAACCTCTTATCAGATATAAGGTTTGCAAATATTTTCCCCATTCTCAGATTAACTTTTCACTTTGGTGATGATTTCTTTGCTATGCAGAAGCTTTTTAGTTTGAAGTAGTTCCACTTGTTTATTTTTTATTTTGTCACCTGTGCTTTAGGTGCCATATCCAAAAAAATTATTATCAAGGCCCATGTCAGGGAGCTTTGTCCCTATGTTTTCTTCTAGGAGTGTCTTGGTTTCTGGTCTTATATTTAAGTCTTTTATCTATTTTGAGTTAATTTTTGTGAATGGCGTAAGATATGGATCCAGTTTCATTCTTTCACATGTGAATATTCAGTTATCCCAGTACCGTTTTTTGAAGAGACTGTCTTTCCCAATGAGTATTCTTGGCTCCCTTGCCAAATATTAAGTGACCATATATACTTGGGTTTATTTCTGTGTTTTTGATTCAGATTCATTGTTCTATTGTCTTTTTTATATCAGTACTACATTGATTTGATGACTAGTGTTTTATAGTACAGCCTGAAATTTTAACTGTGGTAAATATTTTGAGGGAGATTACTTGAGGCCATGTGAATAGTCTGCTATCCTGTTTCTCTTTAAAATTTTACCCAGTGATTTTTGTATTTATCATAATCTTGCCTGCAGCATTACTTACTGTGATGTTCTGTTGGTGATTTTATGTTGTACTCAATTTTTTACATTCATTAATTAAAATGCTTCTTTGAGTAAGTTTTGCCATTTCACTCTCATTAATTTGTTTATTGAATTAAGCTTTCATTTATTTATTTAAAAATTATTTTTTGGCTGTGTCGGGTCTTAGTTGCGGCATGTGGGATCTTTCGTTGTGGTGTGGGCTCTTTGTTGGGGCACATAGGCTTCTCTCTTGTTGTGGCATGCGGGTTTTTCTCTCCAGCAGTGGTGCATGGGCTCCAGGGTACATGGGCTCTGTTGTTTGTGGTATGTGGACTCTCTAGTTGAGGCACATGGGCTCAGTAGTTGTGGTGTGTAGACTTTGTTGCCCCTTGGCATGTGGGATCTTAGTTCCCTGACCAGGGATCGAACCTCTGTCCCCTGCTTTGGAAGGTGCATTCTTTACCACTGGACCACCAGGAAGTCCCTGAATTAAGTTTTTAATGTAAAGATGAACTTATGAATACTTATTTTGTGTTTTGCTTTATAAACTGTACTAATGTAATTAACTTTGTTGTTCAAATTATTCCAGCATTAGCTCTTGCCAGCTCTTTTAGGTTGGCTCCAATGTTACGGGCATGTGTGGGTTTTTGTGTGTGTTTATCTGTGTATGTGTGTATATTTTAAACATTTACATTTATTTTTCTTAATTTCTGATGTTTTGAATTTTCTTTTGTTTTTATTTCCTTTCTGTCTATGGAAATTCCCTTACCACTTGCTTTAAAACATCTGGAGAGTTTTCTTTCATCAGGGAAATATATTTATTTCACCTTCATTCCTGAAAGATATTTCACTGCCATTCCCCTTCCTTCTGGCCTCTGTGGTTTCAGATAAAAATGTGTTTTAAAAACCTTTTTCTATTTAGTATTCAAAAAATTGATTGTGATGTAACTGGACATGGGCTTCTTGAAACTTTTGGTATTTTGCTCAGATCCTTGAATCTGTACAGTTACGCCTTTTGTCAAATGTAGAAGGGGGACAGACATAATGCATACTTTTCAGTCCTACACCTATTATCTTCTTTTGAGACTCCAATGGCTGATTTAAAGACATGGTTATTTTCCCATCAGTCCCTGAGCCTCTGTTCTTTTTCTTTCTATCAAATTTCTGTCATCTAGATTGAATATTTTCTATTGACATATAATCAAGTTCACTGATGTTTCCTTGACATTGCTATTCTGTTCATGAGACCATCTAGCATTAAAAAAATCAATAGTTATATTATCAATTCTAAAATTTCCAAAACATAAGAACATCAAATCCAACAACGTATAAGGAGAACTATACATAGCTTAGTGGGACTTTTTCCAAGTGTGAAATTGTTGCTCAACATTTGAAAATTAATGAGTTAATGTCATGCACTGTGTCAGCAGGCAAAGGACAATGCATAGGATCATCCAATATATTGTTGCTATTATTACTGTAAATAATTATCTTTAAGTTAAAAAATATACAAGATTTTAAAAAAATTATTTATTTTTCTCTGCGTTGGGTCTTTGTTGCTGCATGTGGGCTTTCTCTAGTTGCAGTGACTGGGGGCTGCTCTTCGTTGCAGTGCACTCTCTTCCCATTGCGGTGGCTTCTCTTGTTGTGGAGCACAGGCTCGAGCTGCACAGGGTTCAGTAGTTGTGGCACGTGGGCTCAGTAGTTATGGCTCGTGGGCTCTAGACAGCAGGCTCAGTAGTTGTGGCACACAGGCTTGGTTGCCCTGCGGCACGAGGGATCTTCCCGGACCAGGACTCAAACCTGTGTCCCGTGTATTGGCAGGTAGATTCTTAACCACTGGGCCACCAGGGAAGTCCCTAAACAAATTTTATTTTACTTTCATTTATTCCTTCTTTAACACGCCCCCTTTTACAGAGATCAGAGTTTCTACTGATAAATAAACAATTTTCTTTCTCCCTGAAGAATTACTTTAATAACTTTTACAAAGCAGGTTTGCTGGTGACTAATTTCTCAGTTCTTTGTCTGAGAAATTCCTTATTTCTCCTTCACTTTTTCTTTTTTAAACATCTTTATTGGAGTATAACTGCTTTACAATGGTGTGTTAGTTTCTGTTTTATAACAAAGTGAATCAGTTATACATATACATATGTTCCCATATATCTTCCCTCTTGCATCTCCCTCCCTCCCACCCTCCCTATCCCACCCCTCTAGGTGGTCACAAAGAACCAAGCTGATCTCCATGTGCTATGCAGCTGCTTCCCACTAGCCATCTATTTTACAGTTGGTAGAGGACATAAGTCAATGCCACTCCTCTCACTTTGTCACAGCTTTCCCTTCCCTTTCCCCATATCCTCAAGTCCATTCTCTAGTGGGTCTTTGTCTTTATCCCCGTCTTGCCCCTAGGTTCTTCATGACCTTTTTTTTCTTAGATTCCATACATATGTGTTAGCATATGGTATTTGTTTTTTTCTTTCTGACTTACTTCGCTCTGTACGACAGACTATAGGTCCATTGACATCACTACAAATAACTTAATTTTGTTTCTTTTTATGGATGAGTAATATTCCATTGTATATATGGACCACATCATTTTTAAGTTTCTTCCATGTCCTGGCTATTGTAAATAGAGCTGCAATGAACATTGTGCTACATGACTCTTTTAGAATTATGGTTTTCTCAGGGTATATGCCCAGTAGTGGGATTCCTGGGTCATAGAGTAGTTCTATTTTTAGTTTTTTAAGGAATCTCCATAATGTTCTCCATAGTGGCTGTATCAATTTACATTCCCACCAACAGTGCAAGAGGGTCCTCTTTTCTCCACACCCTCTCCAGCATGTATTGTTTGTAGTTTTTGATGATGGCCATTCTGACTGGTGTGAGATGATATCTCATTGTAGTTTTGATTTGCATTTCTCTAACTATGTATGATGTTGAGCATTCTTTCATGTGTTTGTTGTCAATCTGTATATCTACTTTGGAGAAATGTCTATTTAGGTCTTCTCCCCATTTTTGGATTGGGTTGTTATTTTTTTTTTTTGATATTGTTCTGCATGAGCTGCTTGTAAATTTTGGAGATTAAGCCTTTTTCAGTTGATTCATTTGCAAATATTTTCTCCCATTCTGAGGGTTGTAATTTCGTCTGGTTCATGGCTTCCTTTGCTGTTCAAAAGCTTCTAAGTTTCATTAGGTCCCATTTGTTTATTTTTGTTTTTATTTCCATTTGTCTAGGAGGTGGGTCAAAAAGGGTCTTGCTGTGATTTATGTCATAAAGTGTTCTGCCTATGTTTTCCTCTAAGAGTTTGATAGTGTCTGGCCTTATATTTAGGTCTTTAATCAATTTAAAGTTTATTTTTGTGAATGGTGGTAGGGAAATAAATAATTTCATACATTTACATGTACCTGTCCAGTTTTCCCAGCACCACTTACTGAAGAGGCTGTCTTTTCTCCACTGTATAATCTTGCCTCCTTTATCAAAGATAAGGTGACCATATGTGCATGACTTTATCTCTGGGCTTTCCATCCTGTTCCATTGATCTATATTTCTTTTTTTGTGCCAGTACCATACGGTCTTGATTACTGTAGCTTTGTAGTATAGTCAGAAGACAGGGAGCCTGATTCCTCCAGGTCTGTATTTCTTTCTCAATATGCTTTGGCTATTCAGAGCCTTTTGTGTTTCCATACAAATTGTGAAATTTTCTGTTGTAGTTCTGTGAAAAATGCCATTGGTAGTTTGATAGGGATTGCATTGAATATGTAGATTGCTGTGTGTAGTAGAGTCATTTTCAAAATGTTGATTCTTCCAATCCAAGCACATGGTATATCTCTCCATCGATTTCTATCATCTTTAATTTCTTCATCAGTGTCTTATAATTTTCTGCATACAGGTCTTTTTTCTCCTTAGGTAGGTTTACTCCTAGATATTTTATTCTTTTTGTTGCAATTGTAAATTGGAGGGTTTTCTTAATTTCACTTTCAGATTTTTCATCTTAGTGTATAGGAATGCTAGAGATTCCTGTGCATTAATTTTGTGTCCTGCTACTTTACCAAATTCATTGATTAGCTCTGGTATTTTTCAAGTAGCATCTTTCGGATTCTCTGTTTTGTATCATGTCATCTGCAAAAAGTGACAGCTTTACTTCTTCTTTTCCAATTTGGATTCATTTTATTTCTTTTTATTCTCTGATTGTTGAGGCTAAAACTTCCAAAACTATGTTGAATAATTGTGGTGAGAGTTGGCAACCTTGTTTTGTTCCTGATCTTTGTGGAAATGGTTTCAGTTTTTCACCACTGAGGAAGATGTTGACTGCGGGTTTGTCATATATGGCCTTTATTATGTTGATGAAATTCCCTCTATGCCTACTTTCTGGAGAGTTTTTATTATAAATGGGTGTTGAATTTTGCCAAAAGCTTTCTCTGCATCTATTTAGATGATCATATGGTTTTTCTCCTTCAATTTGTTAATATGGTGTATCACCTTGATTGATTTGCATATATTGAAGAATCCTTGCATTCCTGGAATAAACCCCACTTGATCATGATGTATGATCCTTTAAATGTGCTGTTGGATTCTGTTTGCTAGTATTTTGTTGATGATTTATGCATCTGTGTTCATCAGTGATATTGGCGTGTAGTTTTCTTTCTTTCTGACATCTTTGTCTGGTTTTGGTATAAGGGTGATGGTGGCCTTGTAGAATGAGTTTGGTGTGTTCCTCCCTCTGCTACATTTTGGAATAGTTTGAGAAGGATAGGTGTTAGCCCTTCTGTAAATGTTTGATAGAATTCACCTGTGAAGCCATCTGGTCCTGGGCTTTTGTGTGTTGTAAGATTTTATATCACAGTTTCAATATCAGTGCTTGTGATTGGTCTGTTCATATTATCTATTTCTTCCTGGTTCAGTCTCAGAATATTGTGCACTTCTAAGAATTTTTGCATTCCTTTCAGGGTGTCCATTTTATTGGCATAGAGTTGCTTGTAGTAATCTCTCATGATCCTTTGTATTTCTGCAGTGTCAGGTGTTGCTTCTCCTTTTTCATTTCTAATTCTATTGATTTGAGTCTTCTCCCTTTTCTTTTTGATGATCTGGTTAATGGTTTATCAATTTTGTTTATCTTCTTAAAGAACCAGCATTTAGTTTTATTGATCTTTGCTCTCGTTTCCTTCATTTCTTTTTCATTTATTTCAGATCTGAACTTTAATATTTATTTCCTTCTGCTAACTTTGGGTTTTTTTTTGTTGTTGTTGTTCTTCTTTTTCTGTTTGCTTTAGGTGCAAGGTTTGGTTGTTTATTTGAGATGTTTCTTGTTTCTTAAGGTAGGATTGTAATGCTATAAACTTCCCTTAGAACTGTTTTGGCTGCATCCCATAGGTTTTCGGTCCTCGGGTTTTCATTGTCATCTGTCTCTAGGTATTGTTTGATTCCTCTTTGATATCTTCAGTTGTCTCTTGGTTATTAAGTAGTATACTGCTTTGCCTCCATGTGTTTGTGTTTTTTACAGATTTTTCTGTAATTGGTATCTAGTCCCATAGTGTTGTGGTCAGAAAAGATACTTGATATGATTTCAATTTTCTTAAATTTACCAAGGCTTGATTTGTGACTTACGATACAAACTATCCTGGAGGATGTTCCATTAGCACTTGAGAAGAATGTGTATTCTGCTGTTTTTGGATAGAATGTTCTATAAATATCAGTTAAGTCCATCTTGTTTAATGTATCATTTACAGCTTATTTATTTTCATTTTGAATGATCTGTCCATTGGTGAAAGTGGGTGTTAAAGTCCCCTATTATTATTGTGATACTGTCGATTTCCCCTTTTATGGCTGTTAGTATTTGCCTTATGTATTGAGGTGCTCCTATGTTGGGTGCATAAATATTTACAATTGTTATATCTTCTTCTTGGATCGATCCCTTGATCATTATGTAGTGTCCTTGTTTTTCTCCTGTAATAGTCTTTATTTTAAAGTCTATTTTGTCTGATATGAGAATTGTTACTCCAGCTTTCTTTTGATGTGCATTTGCATGGAATATATTTTCCATCCCCTCACTTTCAGTCTGTATGTGTCCCGAGGTCTGAAGTGGGTCTCTTGTAGACAGCATATATATGGGTGCTGTTTTTGTATCCATTGAGCCAATCAATGTCTTTTGGTTGGATCATTTAATTCATTTACATTTAAGATAATTATCAATATGTATGTTCCTATTACCATTTTGTTAATCGTTTTGGGTTTGTTATTGTAGATCTTTTCCTTTGCTTGTGTTTCCTGCTTAGAGAAGTTCCCTTAGCATTCATTGTAAAGCTGGTTTGGTGGTGCTGAATTCTCTTAGCTTTTGTTTTTCTGTAAAGCTTTTAATTTCTCCATCAAATCTGAATGAGATCCTTGCTGGGTAGAGTAATCTTGGTTGTAAGTTTTTCCCTTTCATCACTTTAAATATCTCCTGCCACTCCCTTCTGGCTCACAGAGTTTCTGCTGAAAGATCAGCTGTTAACCGTAAGGGGATTCCCTTGTGTGTTAGTTGTTGTTTTTCCCTTGCTGCTTTTAATATTTTTTCTTTGTATTTAATTTTTGATAGTTTGATTAATGTTTGTCTTGGAATGTTTCTCCTTGGATTTATCCTGTATGGGACTCTCTGTGCTTCCTGGACTCGATTATCTATTTCCTTTCCCATATTAGGGAAGTTTTCAATTATAATCTCTTCAAATATTTTTTCAGTCCCTTTCATTTCCTCTTCTTCTTTTAGGACCCTGTAATTTGAATGTTGGTGCATTTAATTTTGTGCCATAGGTCTCAGAGTGTCCTCAGTTGTTTTCATTCTTTATTCTTTATTCTGCTCTGCAGTAGTTATTTCCACTATTTTATCCTCCACGTCACTTATCTGTTCTTCTGCCTCAGTTATTCTGCTATTGATCCCTTCTAGAGAATTTTTAATTTCATTTATTGTGTTGTTCAACACTGTTTGTAGGCTCTTTAGTTCTTCTAGGTCCTTGTTAAACGTTTCTTGTATTTTCTCTATTCTATTTCCAAGATTTTGTATCACCTTTACTATCATTATTCTGAATTCTTTTTCAGGAAGACTGCCTCATTCCTCTTCATTTGTTAGGTCTGGTGGGTGTTTGCCTTGCTCCTTCATCTGCTGTGTGTTTTTCTGTCTTGTCATTTTGCTTATCTTACTGTGTTGGTGTCTCTTTTTTGCAGGCTGCAGGTTCGTAGTTCCCATTGTATTTGGTGTCTGTCCCCAGTGGCTAAAGTTGTTTCAGTGGGTTGTGTAGGCTTCCTGGTGGAGGGGACTAGTGCTTGTGTTCTGGTGGATGAGGCTGGATCTTGTCTCTCTGGTGGGCAGGTCCATGCCTGGTGTTGTGTTTTGGGCTGTCTGTGGCCTTATTATGATTTTAGGCAGCCTCTGTGCTAATGGATGGGGTTGTGTTCCTGTCTTGTTAGTTGTTTGGCATGGGGTGTCCTGCACTGTAGCTTGCTTGTCGTTGAGTGAAGCTGGGTCTTGGCACTGAGATGGAGATATTTGGGAGATTTTCATCATTTGATATTATGTGGAGTTGGGAGGTCTCTTGTGGACCAGTGTCCTGAAATTGTGTCTTCCACGTCAGAGGCACAGCCCTGATGCCTGGCTGGAGCACAAAGAGCCTTTCATCCACATGGCTCAGAATAAAAGGGAGAAAAAAATAGAAAGAAAGAATGAAAGAACGAAGATAAAATAAAATAAAATAAAATAAAATAAATAATTTATTAAAATAAAAAAATATTATTATGAAAAAATTTAGTAAAAAATACGGACAGACATACACCTAGGACAAATGGTAAAAGCAAAGCTACATAGTCCATATTACACACAGAAGCATACACATTCACACTCACAAAAATAGAAAAAGTGGAAAAAAAATATATATATATTTGCTCCCAAAGTTCACCTCCTCAATTTGGGATAATCCAGTTGCCTATTCAGGTATTCCACAGATACAAGGTACATCAAGTTGACTGTGGAGATTTAATCCTCTGCTCCTGAGGCTGCTGGGAGAAATTTCCATTTCTCTTCTTTGTTCACACAGCTCTCTGGTTCAGCTTTGGACTTGGACTCCCCTCTGCATGTAGGTCGCTTGAGGGCATCTGTTCTTCGCTCAGACATGACGGGGTTAAAGAAGCAGCTGATTCGGAGGCTCTGGCTCACTCAAGCTGGTGGGAGGGAGGGATATGGATGTGGGGCGAGCCTGGGGCAGCAGAGGACGACATGACGTTTCAACAGCCTGAGGCATGCCATGTGTTCTCCCGGGGAAGTTGTCCCTGGATCATGGGACCCTAGCAGTGGCGGGCTGCACAGGTTCCCAGGAGGGGAGGTGTGGATAGTGACCTGTGTTTGCACCCAGGCTTCTTAGTGGCTGCAACAGCGGCCTTAGCATCCCATGCCTGTCTCTGTGTCCGCACTGATAACCACGGCTCGTGTCCGTCTCTGGAGCTCCTTTAAATGGCACTGTTAACCTCCTCTCCTCGCGCAGCAGGAAACAAAGAGGCAAGAAAAAGTCTCTTGCCTCTTTGGCAGCTCCAGACTTTTTCCCGGACTCCCTCCCGGCTAGCCGTGGTGCACTATCCCCTTTCAGGCTGTGTTCAACGTAGCCAACCCCACTCCTCTCCCTGGGATCGGACCTCCAAAACCAGAGTCTCAGCTCTCAGCCCCCACCTGTCCTGGTGGTGAGCAGACATGCCTCTTGGGCTGGTGAGTGCTGGTCGGCACCAGTCCTCTGTGCAGGAATCTCTCTGCTTTGCCCTTTGCACCCCTGTGGCTGAGCTCTCCTCTGTGGCTCTGAAGCTTCCCTCCTCTGCCACCCGCTGTCTCTGCCCATGAAGGGGCTTCTAGTGTGTGGAAACCTTTCCTCCTTCACAGCTCCCTCCCACTGGTGAAAGTCCCGTCCCTATTCTTTTGTCGCTGTTTTTTTCTTTTTTCTTTTGCCCTACCCAGGTACGTGGGGAGTTTCTTGCCTTTTTGGAGGTTTGAAGTCTTCTGCCAGCATTCAATAGGTGTTCTGTAGGAGCTATTCCACATGTAGATGTACTTCTGATGTATTTGTGGAGAGGAAGGTGATCTCCACGTCTTATGCTTTTGCCATCTTGAAGCTCCTCTCTCCTTCACTTTTGAAGGATAATTTTGCTGGATATAGATTTTATAGGATATAGAATTATTCGAGAAGAAGTAGTTAAATATCTGTTTTCAACTTGGGTCAGTATATACCAAGGATTGGAATCGCTGGGTCATATTCCATGAGCCCTTCTATGCTTCCCTTTTTAAAAACTTTTTTCTGTCATGTTTTATGGAGGTATAATTGACAAATAAAATGTATATATTTAAAGTGTCAAACATGATGGTTTGATATATATGATCATGTTAATTAACAATTATGTGTATGAGGAACTGCCAACCAATTCTGTTGTGTTCCCACCATCAGTTTATAAGGGTTCCATTTTCTCCACATACTTGTCAACACTTTCTTTGTTCTTCCTTTCCTTTTATCTATTTTTTATTTAAAAAATTATTTGGGCATAGTTGATTTACAATGTTGTGTTAATTTCAGGTGTACAGCAGAGTGAATCAGTTATACATATACATATATCCATTGTTTTGCAGATTCTTTCCCATATAGGTTATTACAGAATATTGAGTAGGATTCCCTGTGCTATATGGTAGGTCCTTATTAGTTATCTATTTTATATATAGTATTTTGTATATGTTAATCTCAGTCTCCTAATTTATCACTTCCCCCCACATTTCCCCTTTCATAACCATAATTTAATTTCAAGATCTGTAAGTCTGTTTCTGTTCTGTAAATAAGTTAATTTGTATCAATTTTTATTACATTCTACAAAAATGTTATCATATGATATTTGTCTTTCTCTATTTGTTTTATTGTTACCACCCTAGTGGATGTGAAGAGGTATCTCATTTTGATTTACATTTTCTAATGACTAAAGATGTTGAAGATAGTTTTATGTGCTTATGGGCCATTTGTATAGCTTCTTGGATAAAAGTCTGTTCAAATCATTTAGCCACTTTTTAAAAAACATTTTAATCATTAAAAAAAATTGAAGAATAGTTGACTTACAATGTGTAAACATTGGGTTTTCTATTCTGTTCCATTGATCTATATGTCTGATTTTCTACCAGTACCATATTGGGTTGTTTTTGGAATTTTATTTTATTTATGTTTTTAAACAGCAGGTTCTTATTAGTCATCCATTTTATACACATCAGTGTATGCATGTCAATCCCAATCTCCCAATACATCACACCACCAGAACCCCCCAACACCACTTTCCCCCCTTGGTGTCCATACATTTGTTCTCTACATCTGTGTCTCAATTTCTGCCCTGCAAACTGGTTCATTTGTACTGGTTTTCTAAGTATCACATATATGCGTTAATATGTGATACTTGTTTTTCTCTTTCTAACATACTTCACTCTGTATGACAGTCTCTAGATTCATCCACGTCTCTACAAATGACCCAATTTCGTTCCTTTTTATGGCTGATTAATATTCCGTTGTATATATGTACCACATCTTCTTTATCCATTTGTCTGTTGATGGGCATTTAAGTTGCTTCCATGACCTGGCTATTGTAAATAGTGCTGCAATGAGCATCGGGGTGCATGTGTCTTTTTGAATTATGGCTACCTCTGGGTATATGCCTAGTAGTGGGAATGCTGGGATACATGGTAATTCTATTTTTAGTTTTTTTTCTTTTTTTTTTTGTGGTATGCGGGCCTCTCACTGCTGTGGCCTCTCCCATCGCAGAGCACAGGCTCTGGAAGCACAGGCCCAGCGGCCATGGCCCATGGGCCCAGCTGCTCCACGGCATGTGGGATTCTCCCGGACTGGGGCATGAACCCGTGTCCCCTGCATCGGCAGGCGGACTCCCAACCACTGCGCCACCAGGGAAGCCCTATTTTTAGTTTTTGAAGGAACCTCCATACTGTTCTCCACAGTGGCTGTATCAATTTACATTCCCACCAACAGTACCAGAGAGTTCCCTTTTCTCCACACCGTCTCCAGCATTTGTTGTTTTTAGATTTTCTGATGATGCCCATTCTAGAAGTTCTGAGGAGATACCTCATTGTAGTTTTGATTTGCATTTCTCTAATAATTAGTGATGTTGAGCAGCTTTTAATGTGCTTCGTGGCAATCTGTATGTCCTCTTTGGAGAAATGTCTATGTAGATCTTCTGCTCATTTTTGGATTCAGTTGTTTGTTTTTTTAATATTGTGCTGCATGATCTGTTTATATATTTTGGAGATTAATCCTTTGGCCATTGATTCATTTGCAAATATATTTTCCCATTCTGAGGGTTTTCTTTTCATCTTGTTTGTAGCTTCCTTTGCTTTGCAAAAGCTTCTAAGTTTCATTAGGTCCCATTTGTTTATTTTTGTTTTTATTTCCATTTTTCTAGGAGGTGGGTCAAAAAGAATCTTGCTGTGATTTATGTCATAGAGTGCTCTGCCTATGTTTTCCTCTAAGAGTTTGATAGTGTCTGGATTTACATTCAGGTCTTTAATCCATTTTGAGTTCATTTTTGTGTATGGTGTTAGGGAGTGTTCTAATTTCATACTTATACATGTACCTGTCCAGTTTTCCCAGCACCACTTATTGAAGAGACTGTCTTTTCTCCACGGTATATTCTTGCCTCCTTTATCAAAGAAAAGGTGACCATATTAGCGTGGGTTTTTCTCTGGGTTTTCTATCCTGTTCCATTGATCTATATTTCTGTTTTTGTGCCAGTACCATATTGTCCTGATTACTGTAGCTTTGTAGTATAGTCTAATGTCAGGGAGTCTGATTCCCCCAGCTCCTTTTTTTTCCTTCAAGACTGCTTTGGCTATTCAGGGTCTTTTGTGTCTCCATACAAATTTTAAGATTTTTTTGTTCTTGTTCTATAAAAATATGCCATTGGCAATTTCGTAGGGATTGCATTGAATCTGTAGATTGCTTTGGGTAATATAGTCATTTTCATAATATTGATTCTTCCAATCCAAGAACATTGTATATCTCTCCATCTGTTGGTATCATCTTAAATTTCTTTCAACAGTGTCTTATGGTTTTTGGCATACAGGTCTTTTGTCTCCCTAGGTAGTTTTATTCCTAGATATTTTATTCTTTTTTTTTGCAATGGTAAATGGGAGTGTTTCCTTAATTTCTCTCTCAGATTTTCATAATTAGTGTATAGGAATGCAAGAGATTTCTGTGCATTAACTTTGTATCCTGCAACTTTACCAAATTCACTGATTATCTCTAGCAGTTTTCTGGTGGTATTTTTAGGATTCTCTATGTATAGTATCATGTTATCTGCAAACACTGGTTGTTTTACTTCTTCTTTTCCAATTTGTAATCCTTTATTTTTTTTCTTCTCTGTTTGCCATGGCTAGGACTTCCAAAACTATGTTAAATAATAGTGGTGAGAATGGACATCCTTTTCTTGTTCCTGATCTTAGTGGAAATGCTTTCAGTTTTTCACCATTGAGAATGGTGTTTGCTGTGGGTTTGTCATATATGGCATTTATTACGTTGAGGTAGGTTCCCTCTATGCCCACTTTCTGGAGAGCTTTTATCATAAAGTGTGTTGTATTTTGTCAAATGATTTTTCTGCATCTCTTGAGATGATCATATGTTTTTTATTGTTCAATTTGTTAATATGGTGTATCACCTTGGTTCATTTGTGTATATTGAGGAATCCTTGCATCCCTGGGATAAATTCCACTTGCTCATGGTGTATGATCCTTTTAATGTGTTGTTGGATTCTGTTTGCTAGTATTTTGTTGAGGATTTTTGCATCTATATTTATCAGTGATATTGGTCTGTAATTTTCTTTTTTTGTAGTATCTTTGTCTGGTTTTGGTATCAGGGTGATGGTGGCCTCATAGAATGAGTTTGAGAGTGTTCCTTCCTCTGTAATATTGTAGAAGTGTTTGAGAAGGATGGGTGTTAGCTCTTCTCTAAATGTTTGATAGAATTCACCTGTGAAACCATCTGGTCCCGGACTTTTGTTTGTTGGAAGATTTTTAATCACAGTTTCTATATCATTACTTACGATTGGTCTGTTTGTTTCATGTATATATTCCTGGTTCAGTCTTGGAATGTTATACCTTTTTAATAATTTGCCCATTTCTTCCAGATTGTCCATTTTATTGGCATAGAGTTGCTTGTAATAGTCTCTTAGGATGCTTTGTATTTCTGTGGTATCTGTTGTAACTTCTTTTTCACTTTTAATTTTATTGATTTGAGTCCTCTCCCTCTTTTTCTTGATGAGTCTGGCTAATGGTTTATCAATTTTGTTTTATCTTCTCAAAGAAACAGCTTTTAGTTTTGTTTGTCTTTGCTATTGTTTTCTTTGTTTCTATTTCATTTATTTCTTCTCTGATCTTTAAGATTTCTTTCCTTCTGCTAAATTTGTGTCTTGTTTCTTCTTCTTTCTCTAGTTCCTTTAGGTGTAAAGCTAGATTGTTTATTTTAGATTTTTCTTGTTTCTTGTAGTATGATTGTATTGCTATAAACTTCCCTCTTTGAACTGCTTTGGATGAATCCCATAAGTATTGGATCGTCGTGTTTACATTGTCATTTTTCTCTAGGTATCTTTTGATATCCTCTTTTATTTCTTCAGTGATCTCTTGGTTACTTAGTAACGTAGTGGTTAGCCTCCATGTGTTTTTGATTTTTACATGTTTTTCTCTGTAACTGATGTCTAATCTCATAGCGTTGTGGTCAGAAAAGATGCATGATATTATTTCAATTTTCTTAACTTTACTGAGGCTTGGTTTGTGACCCATGTTGTGATCTATCCTGGAGACTCTCCCGTGCACACTTGAGAATAAAGTGTAATCTGCTTTTTTTGGATGGAATGTCCTATAAATATCAATTAAATGTATCTGACCTATTGTGTCATTTAAAGCTTGTGTTTCCTTATTAATGTTCTGTCTGGATGATCTGTACATTGGTATAAGTGAGGTGTTAAAGTCCCCCACTATTATTGTGTTAGTCTTGATTTCCTATTTTATAGCTGTTAGCAGTTGCCTTATGTATTGAGGCACTCCTATGTTGGGTGCATATATGTTTATAATTGTTATATATTCTTCTTGGATTGATCCCTTGATCATTATGTAGTGTCCTTCCTTGTATCTTGCAACATTCTTAATTTAAAGTCTATTTTATCTGATATGAGTATTGCTACTCTAGCTTTCTTTTGATTTCCATTTGCATGGACTGTCTTTATCCATCCCCTCACTTTCAGTCTGAATTTATCCTTAGGTCTGAAGTGGGTCTCTTGCAGATAGCATATATATATATGTCTTGTTTTTGTATCCATTCAGCGAGCCTGTGTCTTCTGGTTGGAGACTTTAATCCATTCACTTTTAAGGTAATTATTGATATGTATGCTCCTATTGCCATTTTCTTAATTGTTTTGGGTTTGTGTTTGTACGTCATTTTCTTCTCTTGTGATTCCCACTTACAGATGTTCCTTTAGCATTTGTTGTAGAGCTGCTTTGGTGGTGCTGAATTCTCTTAGATTTGCTTGTCTGTAAAGCTTTTGATTTCTCCATCAAATCTGAATGAGATCCTTGCCATGTAGAGTAACCTTGGTTGTAGGTTCTTCCCTTTCATCACTTTAAGTATATCATACCACTCCTCTCAGGCTTGTAGACTTTGTGATGAGAAATCTGTTATTAACCTTATGGCAGTTCCCTTGTATATTATTTGTCAATTTTCCCTTGCTGCTTTCAATAATTTTTCTTTGCCTTTAATTTTTTCCAATTTGATTATTATGTGTCTTGGCATGTTTCTCCTGGGTTTATCCTGTATGGGACTCTCTACACTTCCTGGACTTTGGTGGCTATTTCCTTTCCCATGTTAGGGAAGTTTTAGACTATAATCTCTTCAAATATTTTCTCAGGTCCTTTCTCTCTCTCTTCTCCTTCTGGGACCCCTATAATGTGAATGTTGTTGCATTTAATATTGTCCAAGCGGTCTCTTTGGCTGTCTTCATTTCTTTTCATTTTTTTAAAATTCTGTTCTGCAGCAGTGAATTTCACCTTTCTGTCCTCCAGGTCACTTATCCGTTCTTCTGCCTCAGTTATTCTGCTATTGATTCCTTCTAGTATATTTTTCACTTCAATTATTGTATCATTCATCTCTTTGTGTTTGTTCTTTAATTCTTCCAGCTGTTTATTCTTTAATTCTTCTAGGTCTTTATTAAACGTTTCTTGCATCTTCTCAATCTGTGCCTCCAATTCTTTTTGTGAGGTACTGGATCATCTTCAGTATCATTATTCTGAATTCTTTTCCTGGACGGTTTCATATCTCTACTTCATTTAGTTTTTTTTTCTGGGGTTTTATCTTGTTCCTTCTTATGGTACATAGCCCTATGCCTTTTCATCTTGTCTGTCTTTCTGTGAATGTGTTTTTTGTTCCACAGGCTGCAGGATTTTTGTTCTTCTTGCTTCTGTTGTCTGCCCTCTCGTGGATTTGGCTATCTAAGAGGCTTGTGCAAGTTTCCTGATGGGTGGGACTGGTGGTGGGTAGAGCTAGCTGTTGCTTTTGACCATACTCTTTTGATGACTGTAGCTTTGTATTATAGTCTAAAGTCAGGGAGGCAGTTTCCTCCTTTAGCCATTTTAGCCACTTTAATTTTTTTTTTAGAGTTGAAGGGATTCATGAGATGCTCTGTATTCTGTACCCTTATCTAACATAATATTTGACAATACCTTCTCCAAGTTGGGGGAGGTGTCAAGACAGCAGAATAGGAAGACATGAAATTCACCTCTCCTCACAAGTACATCAAGAATACATCTACAAATGGAAGAATTCTTACAGAACACCTGCTGAATTCTAGTGGAAGACCTCAAACACCTAAAAGAACAAGAATAATCCCCATGCAATCTGGTAGGGTGAAAGAAAGAATAAAAGAGGAAACAGGAAGTTACCAGCACCCCTGGTGAGGAGCTGAAGGTGAGGAGAGGTTCCCATATTCAGAGAAACCCCCTCATGGCAGAGAAATCACCTGGGACAGAGAAGAAACTTAAGCAGATCAGAGGGGAATGCAGCACCCGGTCTGTGGAAGGCAAGACAGAGTAAGATTTGCATGCATATTCTGTGCTGCAGGCCTGCATTCCTCAGGCTGACATGTGTCTCCAGGTTCAGATGGGGGTTTGGTGCTGGAAAGTGGGGTTTGAAGAGTGGACCTAGGGAGGGGACAGCTGTTGGCTGTGAAGAGACAGCCTGAAGGGATGGGAATAAGTAGCTCCACAATAGGGAAAATGTGCAGGAAAAGCCTGAGCCACCATAGAAACAAGGAGCCATTGTTGAGTGGTGCACATGGGGTGAAGCTACCATTGCAATCCCCTTCCCCAGAGGTCCACAACCTTTTTGGCACCAGGGACCAGTTTCATGGAAGACAGTTTTTCCACACATGGGGTGGGTGGTGGGTGGGTAGAGGGGTGGTTCAGGTGGTAATGCAATGATGGGGAGTGATGGGGAGTGGGAGATGAAGCTTTGCTCACTCACCTGCCACTCGCCAACTGTTGTGTGGCCTGGTTCCTAACAGGCCGAGGACTGGTAGCAGTACATGGCCCAGGGATTGGGGACACCTGCCCTTCCCCACTCTCTGGGCCCTGCCTCCGTGGGAGGGGCACCAAGTTGAGCAGCCTTGCCCGCCCCTTAAGCCAAGGTCTCCTCTGCCTGCACAGGCTCCAGGGTTCTGAGAACCACCCCTGCCAAAGCCTCCTTGGGAATCAGCCCTGGATGCCCCAGCCTGAGATGGGAATCCACTAGCGCTGGGGGTGGCTGAGTGCTAAAATGTGGGCTTAGGCGAGCAGACTGGGGGTAGGACTGCTGTTGGCTGTGCAGAGATGGCCTGAAGGGATGGGAGTGTGGAGTTCAGCTGCACAGAGACAACCTGAGGGAACAGGATGTTGGGGTTCCATGGCTGGGAATGCTCCTGGAAGAAGTGGGGTCTGCCTTGGAAACAAGGTGCCATTGTTGAGTGGCATTCAAAGGGTGGGACTGCCATTGCAGACTCTCCCTACACCTCAACCCCTTCCTCGATGGGCACTGGGAGGAAATTCCACCAGAGTGAGCACACCCAAGTCTTTTGCAACTTCCTGCTGGTCTCTGCCACTGCAAGCACTAGAGGGAGATCCCATAGGAGTGAAGGTATGCACTCCAGTTGTGGCTGCCTTATCTCTCCCTGGCCTAAGCAAGCAAGTGTGCTCCAATCAGCTGCTGCTTTTGCCCCATCTCACCTTGGTGTGGAAAAGATGCCTGAGGGTGACACACATGTAGAGGTGGAGCTGAATCCAAAGCTGAGTCCCAGAGGCTGTACGACTAAGGAAGAGGAATGGAAATCTCTATCTGTAGATGCATAAGCTGCAGATTAAATCCCCATCAGCTTGCTAAACCCTGCATCTGTAGAATATCTAAATGGACAACAAGGGCTCCCAACTGAGACTGGTCTCGTTTAGCAGCTGTGGACTTTGGGGGCAAGTACATGAGGGAGTTGTGGCAGGTCAGAGTCTGAGCTGCCCCCTCAGTGTCCATAGTGGGTCCAGAGACTTACAAAGAGGTACTGGAGGGCCTCCTGGAGAAGCAGAGGTTGGCTGTGGCTTACTATAGGGACAAGGACACTGAGAGTGGAGGCCCCAAAGGAAAAAAATATGTATGTATATAATATATATATATATATAAATATAGTTAATTGTGTTGTTTTATATTTTATTTTAAAGTATTTTTTATTAATTTTTAAATATATTTTAAATTTTTTTATTATTTCACATATTTGTTGTTTTTTGTTTTGTTCTTTGTTTTTCATGTTTTCTTTGTTTTTTTTATTTTTTTGCTTTCAGTTTTTGTTTTCCTTTTGCTTTTCCTTTCTGTTAGCTTTGTTTTTATTGTTTGTTTTCATTTTTGGGTTCTGTTTTTGGTTGTTTACTTGTTTTTTGTTTTCTTTTTTGTCTTTGTTTGTTTGGTTTTGTTTTTATCATTTGTCTTGAGTTTGTTTGCCAGGTTTCTTTTTTTTTTTTGGTGTTGTTGTTTGCTTGTTTTTGCTATTTGCCTTAGGTTTGGTTTGTCTATTTGTTTTCTTTTCCTTTTTTTTTGGCTACACCATGTGGCTTACGGGGTCTTGGTTCCCTGATCAGGGGTCAGGCTTGATCCCTTGGGGAGGGAGTTCCATGTCCAGGATGCTGGACCACCAGAAAATTCCTGACCCCAGGGAATCTTAATCAGCAAGAGCTTTCCCAGAGGTCTCCAACTTGACACCAAGACCTGGTTCCACCCAACTTCCTGAAGTCTCCAGTGATGGACGCCTCAAGCCAAACAACCAGAAAGACAGGAACACAAGGCCACACATCAGGAGACAGGCTGCCTAAAGTTGTACTAAGCTCACACACCCCCCAACACAGCCCCTGATGTCACCCTATACATCAGAGGAGCAGGACTCAGCTCCAACCACCAGAGTGCAGACACCAGTCCCTCCTACCAGGAAGCCTACACAAGCCACTGGACCAACCCCACCCACCAGGGGGCAGACACAAGAAGCAAGAGGAACTATGACTCTGCAGCCTGCAGAAAGGAGATCACAAACACAGTAAGTTAGACAACATGAGACAACAGAGAAATATGTTGCAGATGAAGGAGCAAGGTAAAAATCCACAAGACCAAAACAAGTGAAAAGGAAATAGGCAATTACCTGAAAAAGAATTCAGAATAATGATACGAAAGGTGGTCCAAGATCTCGGAAATAGAGTGGAGGCACAGATTGAGAAGATACAAGAAATGTTTAAGAAGGACCTAGAAGAACTGAAGAACAAACAGTGATGAAAAACCCAACAATTGAAAAGAAAAATATACTAGAAGGAATTAATAGCAGAATAACTGAGACAGAAGAATGGAAATGTAAGCATGGAGATAGAATGGTGGAAAAACTGCTGTGGAGCCCCAAAAATAAAAAAAAGAATGAAAAGAAATGAAGACAGTCTCAAATACTTCTGGGACAACATTAAATGCACCAATATTCTAATTATAGGGGTGGCAGAAGAAGAGAAAGAGAAAGGGTCTGAGAAAATATTTGAAGAGATTATAGTCAAAACCTTCCCTAACATGGGAAAAAAATAGCCACTCAAGTCCAGGAAATGCAGAGAGTTCCATACAGGATAAAGACAAGGAGAAACACTAAGACACATATTAATCAAAGTATCAAAAATTAAATTCAAAGAAAAAATATTAAGAGCAACAAGGGAAAAGCAAAAAATAACATACAAGGGAATCCCCATAAGGTTAAAAGCTGATCTTTCAGCAGAAACTCTGCAAGCCAGAAGGGAGTGGCAGGACATATTTAAAGTGATGAAAGGAAATAACCTACAACCAAGATTACTCTACCAGCAAGGACCCCATTCACATTCTATGGAGAAATTAAAACCTTTACAGACAAGCAAAAGCTAAGAGAATTCAGCACCACCAAACCAGCTTTACAACAAATGCTAAAGGAACTTCTCTAGGCAGGAAACACAAGAGAAGAAAAATATCTACAAAAACATGGGGCAGGGCTTCCCTGGTGGCGCAGTGGTTGAGAGTCCGCCTGCCGATGTACGGGACGCGGGTTCGTGCCCCGGTCTGGGAGGATCCCACATGCCGTGGAGCGGCTGGGCCCGTGAGCCATGGCCGCTGGGCCTGCACGTCCGGAGCCTGTGCTCCGCAACGGGCGAGGCCACAGCAGTGAGAGGCCCGCATACCGCAAAAAAAAAAAAAAAAAAAAAAAAAAAAAAAATGGGGCAGGACAGGAATAAAGAGACAGATGTAGAGAATGGACATGAGGAGGGGGAAAGGTAAGCTGAGATGAAGTGAGGGAGTGGCATGGACATATATACACTACCAAATGTAAAACAGATAGCTAGTGAGAAGAAGCCACATAGCACAGGGAGAAACGCTAAGTGCTTTGTAACCACGTAGAGGGATGGGATAGGGAGCATGGGAGGGAAATGCAAGAGGGAGGAGATATGGGGATATAAGTTTATGTATAGCTGATTCACTTTGTTATAAAGCAGAAACTAACACCATTGTAAAGCAATTATATTCCAATAAAGATGTTTTAAAAAAGGCACGAAGAAGAAAATTAAAATTACTCATCATTCCATCTACCCAGAACAACAACAAAAAAACTCCAAACAATTAAGAAAATGGCAATGAGAATATACATATCAATAATTACCTTAAATGTAAATGGATTAAATGCTCCAACCAAAAGACACAGCCTGGCTGAATGGATATGAAAACAAGACCTGTATATATGCTGTCTACAAGAGACCCACTTCAGACCTAGTGACACATACAGAATGAAAGTGAGGGCGTGGAAAAAGATTTTCCATGCAAATAGAAATCAAAAGGAAACTGTAGAAGCAATACTCACATCAGACAAAATAGACTTAAAAATGAAGACTGTTACAAGAGACAAGGAAGGACACTACAAAATGATCAAGGATTGATCCAAGAAGAATATATAACAATTGTAACTATTTCTGCACCCAACATAAGAACACCTCAATACATAAGGCAAATGTTAACAGCCATAAAATGGGAAATCAACAGTAACACAAACATAATGGAGGATCTTAACACCACACTTACACCAATGGACAGGTCATCTAGACAGAAAATAAGGAAACACAAGCCTTAAATGACACATTAGACCAGATATATTTAACTGATATTTATAGGACATTGCATCTGAAAACAGCATAATACACTTTCTTCTCAAGTGCACATGAAACATTCTCCAGTATAGATCACATCTTGGTCACAAATCAAGCCTCAGTGGATTTTTAAAAATTGAAATCATATCAAGCATATTTTCCGACCACAAAACTATGAGATTAAAAATCAATTACAGGAGAGAGAGGGGGAAGATGGCAGAAGAGCAAGACATGGAGATCACCTTCCTCCACAGATACACCAGAAATACATCTACAAGTGGAACAACTCCTACAGAACACCTACTGAACGCTGGCAGAAGACCTCAGACATCCCAAAAAGCAAGAAACTCCCCACGTACCTGGATACAGCAAAAGAAAAAAGAATAAACAGAGACAAAAGAATAGGGACGGGACCTGCAACAGTGAGAGGGAGCTGTGAAGGAGGAAAGGTTTACACACACTAGAAGCCCCTTCATGGGCAGAGACTGTGGGTGGTGGTGGTGGGGGGAAGCTTCGGAGCTGCAGAGGAGAGCACAGCAACAAGGATGCAGAGGGCAAAGCGGAGAGATTCCCACACAGAGGATCGGTGCCAACTGGCACTCACCAGCCCAAGAGACTTGTCTGCTCAGCTGCTGGGGCGGGCGGGACTGGGAGCGGAGGCTCGGGCTTTGGTCGGAGTGCAGGGAGAGGACTGGTGGTGTGAACACAGCCTGAAAGAGTTAGTGCACCATGGTTGGCTGGGAGGGAGTCCGGGAAAGAGTCTGGACCTGCCGAAGAGGCAAGAGACTTTTTCTTCCCTCTTTGTTTCCTGGTGCATGAGGAGAGGGGATTAAGAGCACTGCTTAAAGGAGCTCCAGAGACAGGCGCAAGCTGCGGCTAACAGCGCAGACCCAAGAGACGGGCATGAGACGCTAAGGCTGATGCTGCCACCACGAAGAAGCCTGTGTGCGAGCACAGGTCACTATCCACACCACCCTTCTGGGGAGCCTGTGCAGCCTACTACTGCTAGGGTCCCGGAATCCAGGAACAATTTCCCCAGGAGAATGCGCAGCATGCCTCAGGCTGGGGAAACATCCCTCTGGCCTCTGCCACCACAGGCTCGCCCCGCATCCACACCCTTCCATCCCCCCAGCCTGAGTGAGCCAGAGCTCCCGAGTCACCTGCTCCTTTAACCCTGTCCTGTCTGAGCGAAGAACAGACACCCTCCAGCGACCTACACACAGAGGCGGGGCCAAATCCAAAGCTGAGCCCCAGGAGCTGTGCGAACAAACAAGAGAAAGGGAAATCTCTCCAGGCAGCCTCAGAAGCAGCAGATTAAAGCTCCACAATCAACTTGAGGTACCCTGCATCAGTGGAATACATGAATAGACAATGAATCATCCCAAATTGAGGAGGTGGACTTTGAGAGCAAGATGTATTATTTTTCCCCTTTTCCTCTTTCTTTGAGTGTATATATGTATGATTCTGTGTGAGATTTTGTCTGTATAGCTTTGCTTTCACCATTTGTCCTAGGGTTCTCTCCATCCGCTTTTTAAAATTTTTTTTCATAAAAATTATTTTTTAATACCTTTATTTTATTTTATCTTTATTTTATTTTATCCTCTTGCTTTCTTCCTTCCTTTCTTTCTACTTTTTCTCCCTTTTACTCTGTGCAGTGTGGATAAAACGCTCTTGGTGCAGCAGCCAGTAGTCAGTGCTATGCCTGTGATCTGGGAGAGCCAACTTCAGGACAATGGTCCACAAGAGACCACCCAGCTCCACATAATATCAAATGGCGAAAATCTCCCAGAGATCTCCATCTCACCACCAGCACCCAGCTTCACTCAATGACCAGCAAGCTAAAGTGCTGGACACCCTATGCCAAACAACTAGCAAGACAGGAACACAACCCCATACATTAGCAGGGAGGCTACCTAAAATCATAATAAGTCCACAGACACCCCAAAACACACCACCAGACGTGGACCTGCCCACCAGAAAGACAAGATCCAGACTCACCCACCAGAACACAAGCACTAGTCCCCTCCACCAGGAAGCCTACACAACCCACTGAAACAACTTTAGCCACTGGGGACAGACAACAAAAACAACAGGAACTACAGACATGCAGCCTGCAAAAAGGAGACCCCAAACACAGTAAGATAAGCAAAATGACAAGACAGAAAAACACACAGCAGATGAAGGAGCAAGATAAAAACCACCAGGCCTAACAAATGAAGAGGAAATAGACAGTCTACTTGAGAAAGAATTCAGAATAATGATAGTAAAGGTGATACAAAATCTTGGAAATAGAATAGAGAAAATGCAAAAAACTTTTAACAAGGACCTAGAAGAACTAAAGATGAAACAAGCAATGATGAACAACACAATAAATGAAATTAAAAATACTCTAGATGGGATCAATAGCAGAATAACTGAGGCAGAAGAACGGATAAGTGACATGGAAGATAAAATAGTGGAAATAACTACTGCAGAGCAGAATAAAGAATAAAGAATGAAAAGAACTGAGGACAGTCTCAGAGACTGCTGGGACAACATTAAATGGACCAACATTAGAATTATAGGGGTTCCCGGAGAAGAAGAGAAAAAGAAAGGGACTGAGAAATTATTTGAAGAGATTATAGTTGAACACTTCCCTAATATGGAAAAGGAAATAGTAAATCAAGTACAGGAAGCACAGAGGGCCCAATACAGGATAAATCCAAGGAGAAACAAGCCATGACACATACTAATCAAAGTGTCAAAAATTAAATACAAAGAAAACGTATTAAAAGCAGCAAGGGAAAAACAACAAATAACACACAAGGGAATCCCCATACAGTTAACAGCTGATCTTTCAGCAGAAACTCTGCAGGCCAGAAGTGTGTGGCAGGACTTATTAAAGTGATGAAAGGGAAAAACCTATAACCAAGATTACTCTACCCACTAAGGATCTCATTCAGATTCGATGGAGAAATTAAAATCTTTCCAGACAAGGAAAAACTAAGAGAATTCAGCACCACCAAACCAGTTTTACAACAAATGCTAAAGGAACTTCTCTAGGCAAGAAACACAAGAGAAGGAAAAGGCCTACAATAACAAATCCAAAACAATTAAGAAAAAGGTAATCAGAACATACATATTGATAATTACCTTAAATGTAAATGGATTAAATCCTCCAACCCAAAGATACAGACTGGATGAATGAACAAAAACAAGACCCTTATATATGCTGTCTAGAAGAGACCAAATGCAGACCTAGTGACACATACAGACTGAAAGTGAGGGGATGGAAAAGTATATTCCATGCAAATGGAAATCAAAGAAACCTGGAGTAGCAATACTCATATTAGACAAAATAGACTTTAAATTAAAGATAATCACAAGAGACAAAGAAGGACACTACACAAATATCAAGGAATCAATTGAAGAAGAAGATATAACAATTGTAAATATTTATGCACCCAACATAGGAGCACCTCAATACATAAAACAAATGTTAACAGCCATAAAAGGGGAAATCGATAGTAACACAATCATAGTAGGGGACTTTAAAACCCCACTTTCACCAATGGACAGATCATCCAAAATGAATATAAATAAGGAAACACAAGCTGTAAATGATATATTAAACACATGGACTTAATTGATATTTATAGGACATTCCATCCAAAAACAACAGAATACACATTCTTCTCAAGTGCTCATGGAACATTCTCCAGGATAGATCATATCTTGGGTCACAAATCAAGCCTTGGTAAATTTAAGAAAATTTGAAATCATATAAAGTATCTTTTCCAACCACAATGCTATGAGCCTAGATATCAGATACTGGAAAAAGAAAACTGTAAAAAATACAAACACATGAAAGCTAAACAATACGCTACTAAATAACCAAGAAATCAATGAAGATATCAAAGAGGAAATTTAAAAAATACCTAGAAACAAATGACAATGAAAACACAATGACCCAAAACCTATGGGATGCAGCAAAAGCAGTTCAAAGAGGGAAGTTTATAGCAATACAATCTTACCTCAACAAACAAGAAAAATCTCAAATAAACAAGCTAATATTACACCTAAAGCAATTAGAGGAAGGAGAACAAAAAAACTTCAAAGTTAGCAGAATGAAAGAAATCATAAAGATCAGATCAGAAATATATGAAAAAGAAATGATGGAAATGATAGCAAAGATCAATAAAACTAAAAGCTGCATCTTTGAGAAGATAAATAAAAGTGATAAACCATTAGCCAGACTCATCAAGAAAAAGAGAGAGAGGGCTCAAATCAATAAAATTAGAAATGAAAAAGGAGAAGTAACAATGGATACTGCAGAAATCTATCAGAGATTAGTACAAGCAACTATATGCCAATAAATTGGACAACCTGGAAAAAATGGACAAATTCTTAGAAAAGAACAACCTTCTGAGACTGAGCCAGGAAGAAATACAAAATATAAACAGACCAATCACAAGCACTGCCACTGAAACTGGTATTAGAAATCTTCCAAAAAACAAAAGCCCAGGACCAAATGCATTCACAGGTGAATTCTACCTAAGAATTAACTTTTAGAGAAGAGCTAATGCCGATCCTTCTCAAACTCTTTGAAAATATAACAGAAGGAGGAACACTCCCAAACTCATTCTATGAGGCCACCATCACATTAATGGTGTTTCAAAACCAGACAAATATGTTACAAAAAACTAAAACTACAAGCCAATATCTCTGATGAAGAGAGATGCAAATATCTTCAACAAAATACTAGCAAAGAGAATCCATCAGCACATTAGAAGGATCATACACAATGATGAATTTGGGTTTATCCCAGGAATGCACGGATTCCTCAATATATGCAAATCAATCAATGTGATACACCATATTAAAACAATTGAAGGATAAAAACCATATGATCATCTCAATAGATGCAGAAAAATCTTTCAACAAAACTCAACACCCATTTATGAAAAAACTCTCCAGAAAGTAGGCATAGAGGGAACTTTTGTCACCATAATAAAGGCCATATATGACAAACCTTCAGACAACATCTTTCTCAATGGGGAAAAACTGACACCATTTCCACTAAGACCAGGAACAAGACAAGTTGCCCAATCTCACCACTATTATTCGGCATAGCTTTGGGAGTTTTAACCACAGCAGTCAGAGATGAAAAAAAAATAAATAAAAGGAATCCAAATGCGAAAAGAAGAAGTAAAACTGTCACTGTTTGCAGATGACATGATACTATACATAGAGAATCCTAAAGGTGCTACCAGAAAACTCCTAGAGCTAACCAATGAATCTGGTTAAGTAGCAGGATACAAAATTAATGAACAAATATCTCTTGCATTCCTATACACTAATGATAAAAAACCTGAAAGAGAAATTAAGGAAGCACTCCTATTTATCATTGCAACAAAATAATAAAATGCCTAGGAATAAACCTACCTAAGAGACAAAAGACCTGTATGCAGAAAACTATAAGATAAAAATTAAAAGAAAATAGATGATAAAAAAGATGGAGAGATATACCATATTTTTGGATTGGAAGAATCAACATTGTGAAAATAACTATATTACCCAAAGCAATCTATAGATTCAGTGCAATCCCTATCAAACTACCAATGGCATTTTTCACAGAACAAGAACTAAAAATTTCACATTTGTGTGTAAACACAAAAGACCCCAAATTACCAAAACAATCTTGAGAAAGAAAAACCGAGCAGAGGATTCAGGCTCCCAGGCTTCAGACTATACTACAAAGTTGCAGTAATCAAGACAGTATGGTAGTGGCACAAAAACAGAAATATAGCTCAATGGAACAGGATAGAAAGCCCAGAGATAAACCCACACACATATGGTCACCTTGTATTTGATAAAGTAAGCAAGAGTATACAATGGAGAAAAGGCAGGCTCTTCAATAACTGGTGCTGGTAAAATAGGACAGCTACATGTAAGAGTTAAATTAGAACACTCAACACCACACAAAAAAATAGACTCAAAATGGATTAAAGACCTAAATTTAAGGCCAGAAACTATCAAACTCTTAGAGGAAAACATAGGAAGAACACACTATGACACAAATCACAGCAAGATCCTTTTTGACCCACCTCCTAGAGAAATGGAAATAAAAACAAAAATAAACAAATGGGATCTAATGAAACTTAAAAGCTTTTGCACAGCAAAGGAAACCATAAACAAGAGGAAAAGACAACCCTCAGAATGGGAGAAAATATTTGCAAATGAAGCAACTGACAAAGGATTAATCTCCAAAATATACAAGCAGCTCATGCAACTCAATATCAAAAAAACAACCCAATCCAAAAATGGGTTGAAGGCCTAAATAGACATTTCTACAAAGAAGATATACAGATTGCCAACAAACATGTGAAAGGATGCCTAACATCACTAATCATTAGAGAAATGCAAATCAAAACTACAATGAGGTATCACCTCACGCCAGTCAGAATGGACATCATCAAAACATCCACAAATATTAAGTACTGGAGAGGGTGTGGAGAAAAGGTTACCCTCTTGCACTGTTGGTGGGAATGTAAATTGATACAGCCACTATGGAGAATAGTATGGAGGTTCCTTCAAAAACTAAAAATAGAACTGCCATATGACCCAGCAATCCCACTACTGGGCATATACCCTGAGAAAACCATAATTCAAAAAAGGTCATGTACCACAATGTTCACTGCAGCACTATTTACAATAATCAGGACATGGAAGCAACCTAAGTGTCCATTGACAGATGAATGGATAAAGAAGATGTGGCACATATATACAATGGAATATTACTCAGTCATAAAAGGAAATGAAATTGTGTCTTTTGTAGTGAGGTGGATGGACCTAGAGTCTGTCATACAGAGTGAAGTAAGTCAGAAAGAGAAAAACAAATACCATATGTTAACACATATACGTGGTGTCTAAAAAAAAAATTGTTCTGAAGAACCTAGGGGCAGGACCAGAATAAAGACGCAGATGTAGTGAATGGACGTGAGGACACGGGGAGGTGGAAGTGTGAGCTGGGACGAAGCGAGTGAATGACATGGGCTAATATATACTACCAAATGTAAAATGGATAGCTAGTGGGAAGCAGCCACACAGTTCAGTACATTTTTTTAAATCCTGACTGTTGGACATATGGAAATCGTTTGTCACTTTGAGATGCTGAATTTGCTTAATTATTTGGAAGGTGAAACATTTTTCTTATACTTGTTATTTATATTTCTGCTGTGAATTTTTTCTGTCTTTGCTCATTTTAAAATGTTTAGTTTTTATTTATTCAAACTAAAATATTGTATTATATTTATAAATTTTAAATTATTAATTTAAAGTGTACATGATTAAGACAACACAGATATATGTAAATAGGAAATACTGCAGTAATTCCATTTCTGTTTTTATAACCACAATTTAGTTTATATATTTCCAACAGTGTTGTACATGTGTATACTGGGAAAGTTACTGGGATAATATATTTATGTATCTTATATCACTTTTTATATCGAAAGTTAATATCTCATGCACTTTAAAGAAGGCACAATATTGTATTATATTAACTAGGTATCATGTATTTAAAACAGTTCTTATGGATAGCCATTTAGGAGTTTTTGAATTTTTCTACTGTTAATTGCCACAAATATACATCCCTATTTTAGTATGCTTAATCTACATATTTCCAGAAATGGAATTGCTGTGTAAAGAATAATATTGTATTACATTTTTCACAGATTTCCAAATAAATGTATTTTATAACTAGTGAGGCTGGCCATCGTATAATGCATAAAATCTCTCTGAATTGTATTTGTCTCTCTACATTACCTTTAAAAAGGTTGTTCCTATCCTTTGTTTCTCTTTTACTTATTGATAGGATCAAGAGAGTAACCACCTATTGATCATATATGGGGTTAATAATCCTTCATTTAAAATGTTTGCGTGTTAATCTTATCATTTCTTATGTAGAGCAGTATTTATAAATCAAGTCAGCCCCTTGTGATTTATTCTACTGCTCATATATAATCACCTTTCTCTAGGCTACATTGTCAACTTGGATACAGAGTTAAGGCAGTTACATACACTTTGAACAGTATGTCAATCTTAAGTGTCATTGTCACAGGAAAGGACCCTGGTTAGTGTCACATGAGGATATGTACTCAAAAGATTAAAAGAACAAACACCTGCAGGAGAAGCAGTGACAAGATTATCAGTTCTAGAAAAGAGGTGAGGTCCGAGGTGCATGTGGGGACCAAGGCAGTGTTATTGAATGAGTCTCAGGGAAAGACCACAAAAGGGAGGAAATGAGTTTACTGGGTGTTAATTCATTTTTATACAAATAGTATATATATATATATATATATATATATATATATATATATATATATATATATATATATTTTTTTTTTTTTTTTTTTTTTTTTTGTGGTACGAGGGCCTCTCACTGTTGTGGCCTCTCCCATTGCGGAGCACAGGCTCCGGATATGCAGGCCCAGTGTCCATGGCTCATGGGCCCAGCCACTCCGCGGCATGTGGGATCGTCCCGCACCAGGGCACGAACCCGTTGTCCCCTGCATCGGCAGGCAGACTCCCAACTGCTGCGCCACCAGGGAAGCCCACAAATAGTATATATTTTTATTAACTCTGAATAATACAGAAAAGAAGACAAAACATTTTTATAACTCATGGCTCTAACCCAACCACTTTAGATTTTGGAGAATTCTCATGTAATCATCTTTGCCATGACTCTTTTGTGGGCTGCATTGCCTCTTTCTGTCTTTTTTTCACTGACTGCTCACACGTTCCTCACTGCAATGCAGCTCCTGCTTCCTGTGTTCTTCTCTTATTGGTCTTGTAGCCCATTCCCCTGGACCATTTTCCCTCCCACCAGGCTCTACCCAGGTATAGATTGCAGAATGACCCAGGGACCTGTGCTTCTTATTTGCCCACAGAAAAGTGACTGGACCACCTCTGCACATTCTTTTAGATCCACCACTACCTCCCCCTACTTCTCAACTCTCCTTATGCATCCCTAACTTGAAAGGTGAAAACCGGGCCTCCCTACTCTTTTTCAATTTAATTGGCAGGCAATTCACAAGCCTTCATCTTTGTATGCCTGTTAACTGTTCACCTTCCACAGAGAGACAAATACTGCAAATCCCAATCTCCAGAATAACAGGCATGAAGAAGGTCAAGGATTCTGGAAGTATGATTACACAAAAGAGAAAGGAAGAAAGAAGGGAAGAAAGAAAGAAAGAAACAAAGAAAGAAAGAAAGAAAGAAAGAAAGGAAAGAAAGAAAGAAAAGGAATCAGAGAGATTCCTGACTTTCAGGATTCGTCCACGTCTGTATATCCCACTACCCTTTGTTCAGCACTAGGCATGGAGTTCAGGGTCTAAGCTGGGGTCTGATATGTGGTAGGAATCTAGGGCTCTCACTCACTGGCCATGTGATGTTAGACAATCCTCCTCACCTTAGTCATCTCCTCTTTAAAATGAGGATACTGATGGAAACAAACTCATAGACTGCATAGGACAAGAGGTAGTTGCCTGGCATTGATTAAGTAATTAATGAATGATATCTAATATTATAATTTCAATATATTTTAATAGAAGGCCCATGTGACATTTATTTTTGGAAGAAAAAGAATCCTTTTTCCTTTCTGATATGGTTTTTATTAAAAAAAATAGTAACCTCAATATTTCCCTTCCACTCATCCCCTCAGCCTTTGCCTTGGTTTAGAATTTCATCAACTCTCATTTAAGCTATTTCAGGAGCCTAGTAACCGGTCTCCCTGGCAACAGTTTCCAGTCTACTCATTGCCTAAAGACTGATTTTCTTTCCTCTCTTCCCAATCTCTCCCATTATTCTATCTTCCCCATCAAGTGAATTTCAATGTCACACTCATAATACATGTTATAATATCATTTGAGTACCTGGCTAGTCCTTTTTGCATATGAATAAATGTTTATTGAGTAGTTGAAATGATAACTCTATATAATTTATATTCTGATTTTCACCTAGCAATGATTTAACAAGCCTTTTCCCAACTGCTTAAAGTGCCCTGAAAATTATTGTTTTAGAAAACATATGGATCCACGGGGTAAAAAAGAACATTATTCAATTAATTATTGCACTTTGTTGCTAGAAATGCAGGTTGCTTCCAACTCTTCTGGTTTGTTTTAAAAGATGTTACATTGAAAGTCTGGGTATGCATTGGTATTTTCCTCACTTTTGACTGATTTCATTCTAAGATAAATTCTACAGGTTAGTGTCAGTGGGGAAAAGAGTGAAAAGATTTGTTTGGCCTTTTATTTTGATGCCAGTTGCTTTTGAAATGTAATGGCTCAGTCTCCACTGACCTGTGTTTTATATTATTGCATCACAAGACATAAGAATCACACATTATCATTTAAACTAATTTTGCATTGAAAGAATGAACATTTTTATTAACTTAAGGTTTATAAATTGGAATCTTTGCTTTAGTTTAATAATTAACAAGGTTCATTTATCCACATTTCATGTGTGTGTGCATGCATGTGTGTGCACTTGTGTATGTAATTTGAGGCTTAATTATTCATATAATATGATTATTCATTAATTATTTATTGTTATAGTCACTAGGAACAATTGATTAATGGATAAAGTAATAATGTCTCTTTAATCTTTCTTTCAATGATTCTTTTTGTTTTTGTTGTTTTACTTTTGGTGGTGGTAGAGGCAATTCTTTCTTTTCCCCCATAGGAACTTTGATGTAATTTAGTGATCTCAGAAACTGGTGTTCTTTTCCTTGTTAAAAATTCCCTATCATCTTTTGTAAGGTTTATTGAGGCATAATTGATATTAAAATTACACACATTGAGTATATACTTGATGATTTTGGACATGTGTGTACACGCATAATATCAGCACAATCAAGACATTAAAAATAGCTGTCACCTTCAAAATTTTCCATGTGTTCTTTCTTGGGTTTTGTATGTGTGTGCCTGTCTATGTTTAAGAATACTTAACATAAGATCTATCCTCTTAACATATTTTAAAGTACACAATGCTGAATTGTTAATTATATGTACCTATTCATCTTGCATAAGTGAAAATTTATACTCATTGAACAACAACTGCCCTATTTCTCCAATCCCTTTGCCCTTGGCAAACAGCACTCTGTTCTCTGCTTCTATGAGTTTTACTATTTTAGAAAGTTCATGTAAGTGGAATCATGTAATATTTGTCCTTCTGTAACTAGCTTATTTCATGTAGAATCATGTCTTTCAGCTTCATCCATACTGGCACAAATGGCAGGATTTACTTTTTTAGGGCAGAATAATATTCCATTGTGTGTATATACCACATTTTCTTTATTCATTCATCTGTCAATAGACATTTTGGTTGTTTCCATATCTTGGCTATTGTGAATAATGCTGCAGTGAATATGGGAATGCAGACATCTCTTCCAGGTACTGATTTCAATTATTTTGGATATAAATCCAGAAGTGAGATTGTTGGGTCATGTAGTAGTTCTATGTACTAACAATGAACTATCTGGAAAGGAATGTAAGAAAGCAATACCATTTACAATAGCATCAAAAATAATAAAATATTTAGGAATAAGCTTAATCAAGAGAGCAAAAGACTTGTACACTGAAAACTATAAGACACTGCTGGACTAAATTAAAGAAAAAACAAATACATGGAAAGACATCCTATATTCATGGGTTAGAAGAATTAATATTGTTAAAATATACGTATTACTGAAAGACATACTACCCAATGCCATACTACAAATTCAATGCAGTCTGCAATCTCTATCAAAATTCCAATGACATTTTTTGCAGAAACAAACAAAAAACCCATAAAATTCATATAGAACCACAAAAGACCCCAAATAGACAAAACAATCTCGAGAAAAAAGAACAATGCTGGCGATATCACACTTTCTAATTTTAAAATTTGTTACAAAGCTACAGTAATTAAAACAGCATGGGGACTTCCCTGGTGGCACAGTTGTTAAGAATCTGCCTGCCAATGCAGGGGACACGGATTTGAGTGCTGGTCCAGAAAGATCCCACATGCCATGAAACAGCTAAGCCCGTGCATCACAACTACTGAGCCTGTGCTTTAGACCCCATGAGCCACAACTACTGAGCCAGTGTGCCACAACCACTGAACCTGCATGCTGCAACCACTGAAGCCCACACACCTAAAGCCCATGCTCTTCAACAAGAGAAGCCACCGCAATGAGAAGCCTGTGCACCACAACGAAGAGTAGCCCCCACTCGCTGCAACTAGAGAAAGCCCATGTGTAACAATAAAGACCCAACACAGCCAAAAAAAAAAAGAATAAATAAATGTAAAAACCACCACTAACAACAAATCCCAACATGGTACTGGCATAAAGAAAGAGAGATAGACCAACAGAAAACAATAGAGAGACCAGGAAAAACCCACACATACTGATTTTCAATAACGGCATCAAGAACACACAATGGGGAAATGATACCCTCTCAAAAAATTATGTTGGGAAAACTGGATATCTGCATGCAATGGACTGAAATACACCATACACATAAATCAACTCAAAATGGATTAAAGACTTAAATGTTAAGACCTGAAGCTGTAAACCTTTCTCAAAAAAAAAGTAGGAGAAAATCTTCTTAACACTGGTCTTGGCAATTATTTCTTGGATTTGACATCTAATGCACATGAAATAAATTCAAAAATAGACAAGTGAGAGTACACCAAACTAAAAATCTCTTGAACAACAAAGGAAGTGATCAATAAGAGTGATAAAACTATGGAATGAGAGACAATATTTGCAAACCATCTATCTGATAAGGGGATAATGTCCAAAATATAGAAGAATCTACTACAACTCAGTAGTAAAAATTAAAATTAAAAAATACCTAATTTAAAAAGGGTCAAGGACTTAAATAGACATTTCTCAAACAAACAAACATAAAAGACAAAGAAGGCCACCAGGTATATGAAAAGGTGATCAACATCACTAATCATCAGGAAAATGCAGATCAAAACCACAACTGGATATCACCTCACTCCTGTTAGTATGGTTATTATTAACAAAAAAAAAACAAAGATAACAAGTGTTGGTGAGGATGTAGAAAAATTAGGACTCATACACCATTGTTGGGAATGTAGAATGGTACATTCCACTAGGGAAAACTGTGTGGAGGTTATTCTGCAGCATCTTATTTTTCCATTGTGAAACAAACAACAACAAAAGTAATAAAGGAGAAGAAGAGCAGGATCATTGGCTCTGGGTCAGATATGGTTCCTTTGTATTGAACCTACACTTCACAGTGAGGCGCCCTAAGAGAGACCAAGTCCCTGTGTCTTTCTATGACAAGTGAAATAATATCACTGAGATAATCAAGTTGCTCTGAGATTCCTCGAAGTAATGGAATGCACAAAGCTAGGCACAGCTTTCAGTTGGCAATAGGCACTACCTCTAGGTTTTATATTTTCTTTCCTGCCTGAATTCCACATAAGTTTTCTGGGACAGGTATATATCAGGCATGTTGTGATTTTTGGTCTTCTTAAACAAATTAATACATCCTTAATAGTGTGGACAACAAGAGGATAGAGAATATATTTTATTTGTTTTTTGTTTTCCTATCATTCATGGCTCAGAGAAGGATATATAAACTTTATGTTGAATGAAAGGACAGAACATCATGCTCAGGGATATGAAGATTTTAGAACATAAATGCCAGCAGGAATGGTATTTCCAAATAAAGGCAGGGTTTCATGTCTTAGAATGTGCTTTAAGTTCCTCAGAGTGGGATGCTAGTGAGATAAAAATGCAACATCAGTTGAAAAGTAGCCTAGAGATGCATGAAAGATAATAAGTTACAAGGGAAAATCTTCAAAAAATAGTTCCTACAGAAGGATCATCCTGACCTCAGATGTATTAACTCGGCTTTCTTCCTCTGACATCTAGAAGAATGACAGGCTGAGAAAGATCTACCTCTGTTCGGGCCAGAAAGAGTTTAAATTGTCAGTGTGTTGGCCTTGCCTATGTTTTGTTAAATTTATCCTTAAGTTTTTCATATTTGGGGATGCTATTGTAAATAGTATATTTTTTAAATTTTATTTTCCAACTTTTCATTACTAGTATATAGAAATACAAATGATTTTTATTTTTTATTTTTTATTTTTTTTATTTTTATTTATTTATTTTTTTTTGCAGTACACGGGCCTCTCACTGTTGTGGCCTCTCCCGTTGTGGGGCACAGGCTCCGGACGCGCAGGCTCAGCGGCCACGGCTCACGGGCCTAGCCGTTCCGCGGCCATGTGGGATCTTCCCAGACCGGGGCACGAACCCGTGTCCCCTGCATCGGCAGGCGGACTCTCAACCACTGCGTCACCAGGGAAGCCCCAAATGATTTTTAAATTAAACTTATAGAGATAATTGTATAGTTACAAACAGTTACAAGAAATAATCTGTAGAGTTATTTCATATGCTTTATCCAATTTATCCTGACACCATCGTACACAGTTATACAACAATAACACAAACAGGATATTCACGTTGATACAGTCAAGATACAGAACATGTCCGCCACCAAAGGATCTCTCATACTGCCCTTTAATAGCCTCCACCTCCTGACCTGTACACCTCCATTATTAACCATTAATCTATTCTCCATTTCTATAATTTTGAATTTCAAGAATTTTAATAAAGAGAATCACATAATTCTTAATTTTGAGCTTTACTTTATTCACTAAGTGTAATCCTCTGGTGGTTCATCCAGTTTGCTGTGTGTACCAATAGTTCACTCATTTTTAGGCAAAAGACCTGTACCTGAAAACAGTAATACACTGATGAAAGAAATTGAAGATGACACAAACAGATGGAAAGATATACTGTGCTCTTGGATTGGAAGAATCAATATTGTTAAAATGACCATACTACACAAGGTAATTTACAGATTCAATGCAATCTCTATCAAATTACCAATAGCATTTTTCACAGAACTGGAGCAATTTTTTTTTTTAATTTATGGAAACACAAAAGACCCGAGAATAGTCAGAGCAATCTTAAGAAAGAAAAGTGGAGCTGGAGGAATCAAGCTCCCGGACTTTAGAATTACTACAAAGCTACAGTAATCAAACCAATATAGTACTGGCTCAAAAACAGACATATAGATGAATGGAAAAGGATAGAAAGCCCAGGCATAACCCCCCACATCTATGGTCAATTAATCTATGACAATGGAGAAGAGTGTTTCTCCAATAAGAGGTGCTGGTGAAACTGGACAGTTACATGTAAAATAATGAAATTAGAACATTCTCTAACACTATACTCAAAAATAAACACAAAATGGATTAAAGACCTAAATGTAAGACAGGATACTACAAAACTCCTAGGGGAAAACATAGGCAGAACACTCTTTGACATAAATTGAAGCAATATCTTTTCAGATCAATCTCCTAGAGTAATGGAAATAAAAACAAAAATAAACAAATGGGACCTAATTAAATTTAAAAGCTTTTGAACAGCAAAGGGAACAATAAACAAAATGAAAATACAACCTACACAATGGGAAAAATAATTGCAAATTATGACTGACGAGATTAATTTCCAAAATATACAAACAGCTCACACAGCTCCATGTAAAAAAAAAATCCAATCAAAAAATTGGCAGAAGAAAGCTGTCACTGTTTGCAGATGACCTGATACTATATATAGAGAATCCTAAAGATGCTACCAGAAAACTACTAGAGCTAATCAATGAATTTGGTAAAGTAGCAGGATACAAAATTAATGCACAAAGATCTCTGACATTCCTGTACACTAATGATTAAAAATCTGTAAGTGAAATCAAGAAAGCACTCCCATTTACCATTGCTAGAAAAAGAATAAAATATCTAGGAATAAACCTACCTAAGGAGACAAAAGACCTGTATGCAGAAAATTATAATACACTGATGAAAGAAATTAAACATGACATAAATAGATGGAGAGATACACCATGTTCCTGGATTGGAAGAATCAATATTGTGAAAATGACTCTACTACCCAAAGCAATCTACAGATTCAATGCAATCCCTATCAGAATACCACTGGCGCTTTTCACAGAACTACAACAAAAAATTTCACAATTTGTTTGGAAAAACAAAAGACCCCGAATAGCCAAAGCAATCTTAAGAATGAAAAACGGAGCTGGAGGATTCAGGCTCCCTGACTTCAGACTATACTACAAAGCTACAGTAATCAAGACAGTATGGTACTGGCACAAAAACATAAAGATAGATCAATGGAACAAGATAGAAAGCCCAGAGATAAACTCACACACATATGGTCACCTTATCTTTGATAAAGGAGGCAGGAATGTACAGTGGAGAAAGGACAGCCTCTTCAATAAGTGGTGTTGGGAAAACTGGGCAGGTACATGTAAAAGTATGAGATTAGATCACTCCCTAACACCATACACATAAATAAGCTCAAAATGGATTAAAGACCTAAATGTAAGGCCAGAAACTATCAAACTCTTAGAGGAAAACATAAGCAAAACACTCTATGACATAAATCACAGCAAGATCCTTTTTGACCCACCTCCTAGAGAAATGGAAATAAAAACAAAAATAAACAAATGGGATCTAATGAAATTTCAAAGCTTTTCCACAGCAAAGGAAACCATAAACAAGAGCAAAAAACAACCCTCAGAATAGGAGAAAATATTTTCAAATGAAGCAACTGACAAAGGATTAATCTCCAAAATTTATAAGCAGCTCATGCAGCTCAATAGCAAAAAAACAAGCAACCCAATCCAAAATTGGGCAGAAGATCTAAATAGACACTTCTCCAAAGAAGATATACAGACTGCCAACAAACATATGAAAGAATGCTCAGCATCATTAATCATTAGAGAAATGCAAGTCAAAACTACAATGAGATATCATCTCACATCAGTCAGAATGGCCATCATCAAAAAATCTAGAAACAATAAATGCTGGAGAGGGTGTGGAGAAAAGGGAACACTCTTGTACTGCTGGTGGGAATGTGAATTGGTACAGCCACTATGGAGAATAGTATGGAGGTTCCTTAAAAATCTACAAATAGAACTACCATATGACCCAGCAATCCCACTACTGGTCATATACCCTGAGAAAACCATAATTCAAAAAGAGACAGGTACCAAAATGTTCATTGCAGCTCTATTTACAATAGCCCGGAGATGGAAACAACCTAAGTGTCCATCATCAGATGAATGGATAAAGAAGATGTGGCACATATATACAATGGAATATTCCTCAGCAATAGAAAGAAATGAAATTGAGCTATTTGTAATGAGGTGGATAGACTTAGAGTCTGTCATACAGAGTGAAGGAAGTCAGAAAGAGAAAGACAAATACGATATGCTAACACATATATATGGAATTTAAGAAAAAAAATGTCATGAAGAACCTAGGGGTAAAACAGGAATAAAGACACAGACCTACTAGAGAATGGACTTGAGGATATGGGGAGGGGGAAGGGTAAGCTGTGACAAAGCGAGAGAGAGGCATGGACATATATACACTACCAAATATAAGGTAGGTAGCTAGTGGGAAGCAGCTGCATAGCACAGGGAGATCAGCTCGGTGCTTTGCGACCGCCTGGAGGAGTGGGATAGGGAGGGTGGGAGGGAGGGAGACGCAAGAGAAAAGGGATATGGGAACAGATGTATATGTATAACTAGTTCACTTTGTTATAAAGCAGAAACTAATAAAAAAAATCAGCAGAAGATCTAAATAGACACTTCTCCAAAGAAGATATACAGATGGCCAAAAGGCACATGAAAACATGCTTAATATCACTAATTATCAGAGAAATGCAAAACAAAACTACAATAAGGTATCACCTTACACCAATCAGAATGGCCATCATTAAGAAGTCTATAAATAATAAATGCTGGAGAAGGTGGGGAGAAAAGGGTACCCTCCTACACTGTTGGTGGGAATGTAAATTGCTACAGCCACTAAAAAACAGTATGGAGGTTCCTTAAAAAACTATAAATAGAGCTTCCATATGATCCTACTGTCCCATTCCTGGTCATATATCCAGAGAAAAACAATTTGAAAAGATACTTGCACCCCAATATTCAATGTTCATAGCAGCAGTATTTACAATAGCCAAGACATAGAAGCAATCTAAATGTCCATTGACAGATGAATGGATAAAAAAGATGTGATATTCAATGGAATGTTTCTCAGCCTAAAAAAGAATGACATAATGCCATTTGCAGCAACATGGATTGACCTAAAAATTACCATACTAAATGAAGTAAGCCAGACAGGGAAAGGCAAATATCATATGATATCACTTATATGTGGTATCTAAAAAATAATAATGCAAATGAATTTATATACAAAACAGAAATAGACCCACAGACATAGAAAACAAACTTATGGTCAACAAAGAGGAAAGCAAAGAGGGATAAAATAGGAGCTTGGGATTAACATATACACACTACTATATATCGAATATGTATAGCACAGGAAACTATACTCAATATTTTGTAATAAACTATAAGCGAAAAGAATCTGAAAAAAGAATACATGTGTATATGTATGTATATATATATATACACAAAATATATAACTGAATTAACTGAAATTAATCAGTAAAATAACTGAATCACTTTGCTATAAGTCTGAAACTAACACAACATTGTAAATCAACTATACTTCAATTTAAAAAATAAACAAAAATAAAGAGAAAAAAGAATGCAAAAAAATAATTTATCAACAGATTATTACTGTGTAAAATAGATTTTTTAAAAAAGAGAGAAAGATTGGTAGCTTATATCTAAGAACTTGGCAGTTTTCAGTAACATCCAAATATCTAAAATTATCCCCATAGTATACACTTATAATCTTTGACTATCTGGCAAACTGAACCTAGATTTTTGGAATCAAAATTATCAAAGAGTAAAAGCATTTTAACACTGTTAAAAAAATAGTTCACTCCTTTTCATTGCTGAGTAATATTCCATGGAATGGATGTACCATTGTTTAAGCAGGCACCCATTGAAGGGCTTTTGGATTGTTTCCTGTTTGGGGCTAATTATGAATAAAAGTTGTAAATATTCATAAATAGTTTTAATGTAAACATAATTTTTGTTTCTCTGGGATAAATGCCCAAGAGTTCAATTTCTGGATTATTTATTATTTGTGTGTTTGAAACTTAAAGAAGCTATGTGTTTTCCAGAGTGGCTGTACCAATTTGAATTTCCATCAGCAATGTGAATGGTCCAGTTTCTCTGCATACTAGCCAGCATTTAGTATTGTCCCTCTTTTTTAGCAGTTTTTTTTTTTTTTTTTTTTTTTTTGTGGTATGCGGGCCTCTCACTGTTGTGGCCTCTCCCGTTGCGGAGCACAGGCTCCGGACGCGCAGGCTCAGCGGCCATGGCTCACGGGCCCAGCCGCTCCGCGGCATATGGGATCCTCCCGGACCGGGGCACGAACCCGCATCCCCTGCATTGGCAGGCGGACTCTCAACCACTGCGCCACCAGGGAGGCCCATTTTAGCAGTTTTAACTGGTGTGTAATAGTATTTCATTGTGATTTTAACTTGCATCTTTCTAATGGCTAATGATGTTGATCATCATGTACTTATTTGCTGTCTGTATATGCTCTTCAGTGAAATGTCTCTTCATGTATTTTGCCCGTTCTTATTTTTTTCACTATTGCCTTTTGAGAATTATTTATATATTCTAGATATAAGTTCCTTATCAGATACATGGTTTGTAAATATTTTTGCCCAGTCTGTAGGTTGTCTTTTTGTGCTCCTAATATGTTCTTTACATGTTACATTTAAGTCAGTGATCCAAATTAGATAATTTTTAATTAGGTGTGAGAATTAGGTCAAGGTTCATTGTTTTGTCTATGAATGTTCAATTGCTCTAGACTATTTGTTGAAAATACTTTCATTTCACCATTGAATTGCTTTTGCTCCTTGACCAAAAATCAAGGGGCCATACTTGTGAGGAGGAGTGTTTCTATGTTCTATATTCTGTGCCATCAGTCAATATGTCTATCCCTCTGCTGTATCAATCACTCTTGTTTATTGAGATGTAACCCACAGGTCATAAAATTTACCATATAAAAGTGCACAGTTCAGTGATTTTTATTATACAGTTGACCCTTCAAGAACGTGCAGGGGTCAGGGAGATGTTTAGAGATGCCAACACTCCCTGCTGTCAAAAATCTGCCTACAACTTTATAGTCGGCCCTCCATACCTGCAGGTTCCACACCTTTGGATTCAACCATCTGGGAACTGTGCAGTTGTACTGTATTTACCATTGAAAAATATCTGAGTCTAAGTGGACCTGAACACTTCAAAGCCATGTTGTTCAAGGATCAACTTGATTCACAAAATTTTGCAACCAACACAAGTATCTAATTCCAACACATTTTCATTACCCCCCAAATAAACTGCATGTCTATTCAGTCACCGCTTATTCCCTCCTCTACCAAGAACCCTGACAATCACTGATATACCTTCTATCTCTGGGAATTTGTCTCTTCTGTTCATTTCATATAAACTGAGCCTTACAAATGTGTGGACTTCTGTGTGTTCTGTGCCCATCTCTTTTTACTTCACACAATGTTTTCAAGATTCAGTCATGTTGTAGCATATATCTGTACTTAATTCTCCCTTTTTTCCTACTGAAAGATATTCCAGTGCATGGTTTTACCCTACCACATCACAACACATTCCTCAGTTGGTGTACATTGTGTTGTTTCCACCTTTTGACTATTGTAAATAGTGGCGCTATGAACATTTGCATACAGTATTTGTTTCAGTATCTGTTTTAAATTTTAGAGGGAGTATACTTAGAAGTGGAATTTCTAGTTCATATGGTAAATTTAGGCTTAATATTTTCATGTATTGTCAGATTGCTTTCCAAAGTGGCAGCACCATTTTCCATTCCCATCAGCCATTTATGAAGATTCTAACTTCACCATATTGTGAACACTTGTTATTGTTTTTTGTTGTTTTGTTTTTTGTTTTTTTTTACTGCAGCCATCCTAATGAGTGTGAAGGGGTATTTCATTAAGGTTTTGATGTATATCTCCCTAATGACTAATAATGTTGAACATGTTTTCATGTACATATTAGCCTTTTGTACATTTTTTTGTCTACTCAAATCCTTTGAACATTTTTAACAGGGTTAGCTGTCTTTTTATCTTTGAGTTGTATTTTTTAAAAAATTTTGCTTAATAGACACTTAATGTATTACTCACAATTATTTATTCCCATTCTTGTTGTTTTGTTTCACTTTTTCATGGTATAATTTGAATCACAGAAGTTTTTAATTTTGATGAGTTCAATTTATCTTTATTTGTTGCTTATTCTTTTACTGTCATATCTATGACTTATGAGCACATAGGACCTAGCCTAATTTAAGGTCAAGAAAAATTACACCTATGTTTTCTTCTAAGGGTTTTCTGTTGTTGTTGTTGTTTAAGCTCTTATGTTTAATTTTTGATCAATTTTCAGTTGAGTTTTCTTTATAGGGTAAGGTGGGATCCAACTTCATTCTTTTGCATCTGGATATTCTTTTGTCCTGGGACCAGTTATTGAAAAGACTATTCTTTCCTCCATTGAATTGTATTGAAATTCTTGTCAGAAACCAGAAATAAAGGGCAAAGAAAGGGCAAAATATGCAGAAGGAACTAAATAATAAAGATTAGAGTGGAAATAAGTAAAACATAAGATGGAAAAATAATTGAGAAAATTAAACAAACCAAAAGTTATTCATTTGAGTTCTCTTTTCATATATTCATTTAAAAGTTTTTATTTTCTTCTAAACACTCTTCTGTTATATCACCTAAGTTTTGGTATTGTGTGCTTTCATTGTCAGTCATCTCAAAGTACTTTCTAAATTCAATTTTTTTCTTCCTTGGCATGTAAGTTGTTCAGAAGTATTTTACTTAACTTCCATGTGTTGTGACTTTGCCAAATTTTCTTATGTAATAATTTCTAATTTCATTCCATTTTGAGTGAAGAACATATTTTGTATAATTTCAATTATTTTAAATATATTGAAAATTGTTTTGTGGCCTAACATATAGTCTTTCCTTGATTTGTAATTTGATTCCATTTTGACCTGTGTATATATTTTTATTATTCCTATTCTCTTAGATTCATTAAGGTATATTTTATGGTTCCAGATGTGGTCTCTATTGTTGAATGTTCCATGTGCACTTGAGAAGAATGCGTATTCTGCTGTTGTTGGGTGGAGTGCTCTGTATGTGTCTGTTAGGTTTAGTTCGTTTATAGTGTTGTTCAGTGCTCTATCCCTTTATTGTCTGTATAGTTTCTATATCCTTTACAGGGGTATTGGCATCTCTAATTTTTATTGTTGAATTGTCTAATCCTCCTTCAATTCTACCATTTTTTATCCACATATTTTGGTGTTTTGTTGTTAGATGAACATATGTTTATAATTGTTCAATGTTTGTGATGGGTTGGCTATTTATTATCAGGTATCCTTCTTCTCTAGTAACAAGTTTTATCTGAAATATTATTTTGTCTAACTTTACATAGGCACTCTAGATCAGTTGTTGGATACTCTTGGTGTGGTATATCTATTAACATCTTTTTATTTTCAACCCAAATCATTTATGTCTTTGAATATAAACCATGTGCCTTGTAGAGAACATATACATATTTTTGTATTCATTCCTTCAAAATCTGCCCATTAATTCGGGTTTTTAGCTGACTTGTGTTTCATGGAATTACTGATGATGTAGAATTTACAACTGCTAATTCATTGTTTTCTTTATGTCTTTTTTCTTCCTCTTATCCTCCTGTGAAGTTGTAAAACTTATTTGTGTTAAGCAGGTATTTTACAGTGTACCATTATAATTCCCTTACCTTTTCTTTACTATTTATTTTATTTTATTTATTTTATTTTATATTTTATTTTATTTCATTTTTGCTGTACGCAGGCCTCTCACTGCTGTGGCCTCTCCCGTTGCGGAGCACAGGCTCCAGACGTGCAGGCTCAGCGGCCATGGCTCATGGGCCCAGCTGCTCCGCGGCATGTGGGACCTTCCTGGACCAGAGCATGAACCCATGTCCCCTGCATCGGCAGGTGGACTCTCAACCACTGCGCCACCAGGGAAGCCCCTTAAGTTACTTTCTTAATGGTTGCTTTAGGATTGCAATTAACAGCTTAATTTATAACAATATAGTGTGGATTAAAATCAATTTAATTTCAATAGCATACAAGAATTTTGTTCCTTTAAAGCTCTGTTCCCTCTCCCAAATTTCTGCTGGAATAATTTTTTTACATCTTTATTGGAGAATAATTGCTTCACAAGGTTGCATTAGTTTCTGATTTATAACAAAGTGAATTAGTTATACATATACTTATGTTCCCATATCTCTTCACTCTTGCATCTCCCTCCCTCCCACCCCCTATATCCCACCCCTCTAGGTGGTCACAAAGCACCGAGCTGATCTCCCTGTGCTATGCAGCTGCTTCCCACTAGCTATCTATTTTACGTTTGGTAGTGTATATATGTCCATACCACTCTCTTGCTTTGTCACAGCTTACCCTTCGCCCTCCCTATATCCTCAAGTCCATTCTCTAGTAGGTCTGTGTCTTTATTCCTGTCTTACCACTAGGTTCTTCATGACATTTCTTTTTCTTAAATTCCATATATATATGTTAGCATACGGTATTTGTCTTTCTCTTTCTGACTTCCTTCACTCTGTATGACAGACTCTAGGTCCATCTGCCTCATTACAAATAGCCCAATTTCATTTCTTTTTATGGCTGAGTAATATTCCATTGTATATATGTGCCACATCTTTTTTATCCATTCATCCCATGATGGACACTTAGGTTGTTTCCATCTCTGGGCTATTGTAAATAGAGCTGCAATGAACATTTTGGTACATGTCTCTTTTTGAATTATGGTTTCCTCAGGGTATATGCCCAGTAGTGGGATTGCTGGGTCATATGGTAGTTCTATTTGTAGTTTTTTAAGGAACCTCCATACTGTTCTCCATAGTGGCTGTACCAATTCACATTCCCACCAGCAGTGCAAGAGTGTTCCCTCTTCTCCATACTCTCTCCAACATTTATTGTTTCTAGATTTTTTGATGATGGCCATTCTGACAGGTGTGAGATGATATCTCATTGTAGTTTTGACTTGCATTTCTCTAATGATTAATGATGTTGAGTATTCTTTTATGTGTTTCTTGGCAGTCTGTATATCTTCTTTGGAGAAATGTCTATTTAGGTCTTCTGCCCATTTCTGTATTGGGTTGTTTGTTTTTTTGTTATTGAGCTGCATGAGCTGCTTATAAATTTTGGAGATTAATAATTTGTCACTTGCTTCATTTGAAAATATTTTCTCCCATTCTGAGGGTTGTCTTTTGCTCTTGTTTATGGTTTCCTTTGCTGTGCAAAACCTTTGAAATTTCATTAGATCCCATTTGTTTGTTTTTGTTTTTGTTTCCATTTCTCCAGGGGGTGGGTCAAAAAGGATCTTGCTGTGATTTATGTCATAGAGTGTTCTGCCTATGTTTTCCTCTAAGAGTTTGATAGTTTCTGGCCTTACATTTAGGTCTTTAATCCATTTTGAGCTTATTTATGTGTATGGTGTTAGGGAGTGATCTAATCTCATACTTTTACATGTACCTGTCCAGTTTTCCCAGCACCACTTATTGAAGAGGCTGTCCTTTCTGCACTGTACATTCCTGCCTCCTTTATCAAAGATAAGGTGACCATATATGCGTGGGTTTATCTCTGTGCTTTCTATCCTGTTCCATTGGTCTGTCTTTCTGTTTTTGTGCCAGTGCCATAATGTCTTGACTGCTGTAGCTTTGTAGTATAGTCTGAAGTCAGGTAACCTGATTCCTCCAGCTCCGTTTTTTCGTTCTCAAGATTGCTTTGGCTATTTGGGGTCTTTTGTGTTTCCATACAAATTGTGAATTTTTTTATTCTAGTTCTGTGAAAAATGCCAGTGATAGTTTGATAGGGATTGCATTGAATCTGTAGATTGCTTTGGGTATAGAGTCATTTTCACAATGTTTATTCTTCCAGTCCAAGAACATGGTATATCTCTCCATCTATTTTTATCATCTTTAATTTCTTTCAACAGTGTCCTAATTTACAAATTGTATCTTTATACATTTTAATTCCTTCAACACAGATTTATTATGTTATGCATTTGCCATTTAAATTAGATAAGAGAAAAAAAGTTAGAGATAACAAATACATTTATGTATCTTCTATCTTTATCAGTACAGTACCTTTAATGGGGCTTCTTATTTCTTCATATGGACTTGAGTTATTACCTATTTTCTTTTTAGCTCAAGGACTTCCTTCAGTATTTTATTAAAAATGAATTCTCTTAGGTTTTTTTTTTAATCTTGGAAGGTCTAATTTATTCTTCATATTTTGAAGTGTAGTTATGTTGAATATACAATTCTTCATTGATAGTCTTTTTCTTTTGACATTTTGAATATGTCATCCTACTGCTTTCTGTCCTCCATGGTTTTTTGTAAGCAGCTGTTTATCTTACTGATGATCTCTTCTATATGTTGAGTTACTTTCTTTTGATGCTTTCAAGATTCTTTCTTTGTCATTGGCTTTGACAGTTTTACTATGATTGGAATAGTTGTGGATCTCTGAGTTTGTCTTGTTTGGAGTTCACTGAGTTTGGATAGATACATTAATGATTTTATTAATTTTGGGAAGTTTGGAGTCATTATTCTTTCAAATTAGATTCTGTCCCTTCTTCTCCATCCTCTAGTGCCCACATTATGCATATGTTTTTATGTTTGCTCATGTCCCAGAAGCTCTGCTCATTTTTCTGAATGTGTTTTCTTTCTATTCTTCATACATAGTAATTCCAATTGTGCTATACTCGTTTGTTGATTCTTTCTTCTACCAGTTTAAATCTGTTGTTAAGCCCCTCTAGCATATTTTTAATTTAAGTTATTGTACTTTTCAACTCCAGAATCTATCTAGTTCTTGTTGATTATTTTTAATCTCTTTATTATTGGTATTATCTATTTTGAAGAGAATGTATATTCTGCTGTTGTTGGTTATCCACTCCAGCTTTCTTTTTATTAATATTGCATAATACATCTTTTTCCTTCTTTTATTTTCCACCTGCTTACATTGTTATACTTGAAGTGGATTTCTTGTAGACACACATAGTTGTTTCATGTTTTTAATCTACTCTGCCAATCCCTGTGTTTTCGTTGGTGTATTTAGACCATTTATATTTAATCTAGTTGTTGTGTTAGGGCTTCAGTCAGTTATTTTATTTTACTATTTTTTTTCTGTTTGTCCTCTGTTTTCTGTTTTTTTTTTCTTTATGTGTTTTCCTGTGGGTTACTTGACATTATTTATAATTTAATTTTGAATTATGTATAGTCATTTCAACATATGTCTCTCTGTGTGGCTTTTTGAGTGGTGGCATAAGGTATTTTATTTTATAAATGTAACTTACCACAACACAATCTAATGGTGTTGTCATTTTACCAATTCAAATAAAGTTTAGAAATTTTCCTCTTTTCACATCCCTTTGTACTCCCTCATTTACAATACAATTGTATTCAATATTTCCTCTATCTACATTTAGAACACCATCAAAAAATGTTATAACTTTTGCTTCAACCATTAAACACAGCTGAAGAGACTCGGTAGGAGAAGGACAGTTTATTTACTCATATTTTTGTTTTTTTGTGTTGTTTCTTCTTGATGTTCCAAAATTCCTCCTTTAATCCTTCTTTTTCTGTTTAGAAAACTTCCTTTAGGCATTCATTTACATACACCTGGTGGTGACAAATTACCTTGTTTATCCTTCTGAGAATGTCTGGATTTCCCCTCCATTGCTGAAATATATTTTTAGTAGATAGAAGATTCTAGATTGGCAGTCTTTTTAATTCAGAACTTGACAAATGCTGTTTTACTTCCTTTGTTCTCCATAGTTTCTGATGAGAATTCCACTTTATTTAAAGCAATAGGTAAGGTGGTTTTTCTCACAGACTGCTTTCAATATTTTTGTTGTTGAAGTTTTCTGAAGTTAGACTATGATGCATCATGTGTTCATTTTCCTATATTTATCCTGTTTGAGGTTCATTCAGCATGTTGAATATGTATATTAATGTCTTTTGCCAAACTTGGGACTTTTCAGTCATTATTTTTTTCTTCATCCTTGCCCTTTTTCTCCTCTCCTTCTGGACTCCTATGATATAAAGTGTAGATCTATTATTATAGCACCACAGGTCACTGGGGCTCTATTTTTTCCTGTCTATTTGCTCTATGTTCTTAAGATTAGGTAATTTCTTTTGTTTTGTCATTATGTTCACTGATTCTTTTCTCTATTCCCTTAATTATTCTGTTGAACTCATTCTGTGACTCTTGTGTTCTACAACTTTGTTAAATTATTAGTTATAAGAATTTTTTGGTAGCTTCAATAAGATTTTCTATGTACATAATCATGTTGTCTGTGAATAAAGATGGCTTTACTTCTTGCTTTCTAATTTGTATAGATTTTTCTTTGTCTGACCATATTGCACTACTAGAATCTCCAGTATAATATTGAATAGGAAGGGTAAAAGTGGACATCATTGTCTTATTTCTGATATTAGGAAGAAAGCACTCAATCCTTTATCATTAAGTATGATTTTAGCTGTAGATTTTTCTTAGGTGCCTTCTATCAGTTTGAGGATATTATTTTCTATTCCTAGTTTGATGAGAATTTTTACTATACATGGATGTTGAATTTTTTTTCAACAGGCATGAAGGAGGTTTATTTATTTCTTCAGAAAACATTTAGTTTAAGGCTCTGTCACATACATTTTCTAGGCCCGTCCCCAGGGATGATGTGTAGTCCCAGGGCCCCTCTTCATGGGAGTATCAGGTGCCCAGTGACATGAATGTAAAACACTACTACTGCTGCTGCTGCTACAAATACACAAAGTAGCACTCAGAGACAGAAGGAAGACCCTGCTGGGTCTGGGTTCAGGGCCTGCCTGCTATGGATGTTGAATGTTATCAAATTATCTTTCTACATCTCTTGAGATGATTGTGTAATTTATTTTCATTTATTCTATAAATATAGTGAATTACATTGATTGACTTTTTAACATTAAGTCAAACTTGCATAATCACCACTAGGTCATGACCCATTATATATATATGTATATGTATGTGTATATATATATATATATATATACATATACATATATACACATATATATACATATTGTTGGATTTAATATGATAATATTTTATTAAGAATTTTTACATCTATACTCATGAGGAAGTTCATCTGTGAATTTCTTATAATGTATTTACTTGATTTTGTTATCATGCAACCCTGATATGAAAAAATAAGTTGGAAAAAATTCCCTCCTTCCTTTTAATGATATTTTTGGTAGAATTGATATGTCTTCCATAAATTTTATAAAATTTACCAATGAAACTATCTGGGTGGGGCCTTTCCTTTTCCTTAATGGGAAAAATTTTAAATATGAATCATTTAGAAATACCTATAAATTAATAAATTAACATCTAAGCACATCCATAAATAGAAGATACACAAGTTGCCAATTTCAGAAATGAAAAGATGGTATATCACCAAACATCCCACAGACAACAAAAAAGGATAATACAGGAATATTTTGAAAAGCTTTAGGGCAATAGATTTGACAACTTAGATGAAACGGACAAAGTCCTTGATGTATCGCCATCAGTAAGGAAATAGTGCAGCTAGCAAGTTCAGTGGTTTATCAACTTATCTAATCAGGGGAAAAATGCCAAAATTCCCTTCTTGTAAACACAGTCCCACATCACTACTGCCTTTCTTAAGGCATTCTTTCTGGAAAGAAGTCTACTCCCTGGCCTTTCTGGTAGAGAGGTGATGGTACAGAACAGCCTTGGTTTATAGACAGCCACTTCCTCTGAAGGGGTACTTCCTCTCTCCCTCTCTGACTCTCATACCGACAGGTAGATGGGCATATTGGAGTGCTAGGAACTCATGTTTCTCAGTTCCCTGGGTGTAGGGGAGTTAATAATAAAAGATTACTGAACAACGGAGGAGAAGAAAAATTCCATTTGTCATCCAACGCCATCCTGTTTGACATGATTTGAGACATAGAATGAAAAGGATGGTTAAAAATGCTAATCATCATCTGAGCCTTCAGTGAGTTATAATCTTTTAGCTGGTGGAGGGTCTTGCCTCAGTGCTGATGACTGCTGATTGAACAGGGTGGTTGTGGCTAAACAGTGGGGAGACTGTGGCAATACTTTAAAATAAGACACACAACTTGCTGCATAGATTGACTCTTCCTTTCATGAATGATATCTTTCTAGCATGCAATGCTTTTTTTTTTTTTTTTTTGAGTATAGTTCCCGGTGCTCTAGAGTAGGTCCTTGTTTTCTATCTATTTTTTTTTCTTTTTTTAAAATATCTTTATTGGAGTATAATTGCTTTACAATGGTGTGTTAGTTTCTGTTTTATAACAAAGTGAATCAGTTATACATATACATATGTTCACATATGTCTTCCCACTTGCATCTCTCTCCCTCCCACCCTCCTTATCCCACCCCTCTAGGTGGTCACAAAGCAACGAGCAGATTTCCCTGTGTTATGCGGCTGCTTCCCACTAGCTATCTATTTTACGTTTGGTAGTGTAAATATGTCCATGTCACTCTCTCACTTTGTCACAGCTTACCCTTCCCCCTCCCCATATCCTCAAGTCCATTCTCTAGTAGGTCTGTGTCTTTATTTCTGTTTTACCCCTAGGTTCTTCTTGACCTTTTTTTTTGTTGTTGTTGTTTTCTTGGATTCCATATATATGTGTTAGCATACAGTATTTGTTTTTCTCTTTCTGACTTACTTCACTCTGTATGACAGACTCTAGGTCTATCCACCTCATTACAAATAGCTCAATTTCATTACTTTTTATGGCTGAGTAATATTCCATTGTATATATGTGCCACATCTTTTTTATCCATTCATCCCATGATGGACACTTAGGTTGTTTCCATCTCTGGGCTATTGTAAATAGAGCTGCAATGAACATTTTGGTACCTGTCTCTTTCTGAATTATGGTTTTCTCAGGGTATATGCCCAGTAGTGGGATTGCTGGGTCATATGGTAGTTCTATTTGTAGATTTTTAAGGGACCTCTATACTGTTCTCCATAGTGGCTGTATCAATTTACATTCCCACCAACAGTGCAAGAGTGTTCCCTTTTCTCCACACCCTCTCCAGCATTTATTGTTTCTAGATTTTTTGTTGATGGCCATTCTGACTGGTGTGAGATGATAACTCATTGTAGTTTTGATTTGCATTTCTCTAAATATTAATGATGTTGAGCATTCTTTCATGTGTTTATTGGTAATCTTCTTTGGAGAAATGTCTATTTAAGTCTTCTGCCCATTTTTGGGTTGGGTTTTTTTTTTTTTTTGATATTGAGCTGCATGAACTGCTTGTAAATTTTGGAGGTTAATCTTTTGTCAGTTGCTTTATTTTCAAATATTTTCTCCCATTCTGAGGGCTGTCTTTTGGTCTTGTTTATGGTTTCCTTTGCTGTGCAAAAGCTTTTAAGTTTCATTAGGTCCCATTTGTTTATTTTTGTTTTTATTTCCATTTCTCTAGGAGGTGGATCAGAAAGGATTTTGCTGTGATTCATGTCATAGATGCAATGCTTTTTGATAATATTTTACCCACAGTACAACTTCTTTCAAAATTTGAGTCAAACTCTGCTGCTGCTTAATCAACCAAGTTTATGTAATATTCTAAATCTTTTGCTGTCATTTCAACAATTGATTAAGTTCTCCATCTTATATGGGTACTGACTATGGTGTCCCAGAACAACTACAAGAATAACATCAAAAATCCCTGATCACAGATCACTATAACAAATATAATAATAATGAAGCAAAATAAAATGAGGTGTGTGTGCAATTGGATTCGGCACCCACCCTATATCTAGGATTATCTCATACCAAGCTCTTTAATCTTTAAATCAGAAATCATATCTTTAAATAAGGTCACATTCAAAGGTACTTGGGGGTCAAGACTTGGACATATATTTTTGGAGACACTATTCAATTTAAAACTGAGGTTCTCCCAGGAAATCTGGTATCCAAGCCCATCTGTGAAGACTTTATTTCTGGGGCTAAAATAGGCTCAAGCTGATGGAATGTGAGAAGCAGCAGCACTCTGTGCAGGAAATCTGTAAGCTCTAGTTATGCATGGACTTTGAGCTGTGTGACCCCTTCTGGATTTGATTTTTTGGTGGACATTGGGAGTAAGGTACTCTTTTGTAGTATTCTTTTCATGCCTGTTGATTTATTTTTTGACTTTTCAATTTTTATACTTTTCTTACATTTAGGGCTAAGATTTATTTTAAGTCACTTGTGGATGGTGTGAAAAAAAGTTTGAGATTTATTTGTTGCTGCTTTTCCAGAATCACTTGTTGAAAAGATGATCCTTACCTTATTCAGTTAACTTGGCACATATGTCAAAAATAAATTGATCACACATGTGCGGATGTAATGCCAGATTTAGTCTTCTGATCTATTAATCTATATGTGTATCCTTAGATAAGTAACAAAATCTCTCAATCACTATAGTTTTATAGTGTATCTTTTTCAAAAATGTTTGACTACTCCACATAAATTAGTATTTCCATGTAAATTTTAGAAAGAACTTGATGATTTCTACCGAAAAAAAAAAAAAAAACTACTGGGTTTTATTTTGGATTACCTTTAAACTATAAATCTGTTTCAGAGGACTGACATCTTGTTAAAACTGAGTCTTCCATGACATGAACTTATTTAGGTCATCTTCAATTGATCCTAGTGATGAGTTGTAGGTTTCAATGCAGAGGTCTTTCACATATCTTATTAAGTTTATTACTAAGATTTCTGAAAAAAATGTTTTAATGTCAATCTAAATGTGATTTCAAATATATGTTCCAATTTTTCAAAGATAGTATTTTTGGTATAAATTTGATTTTTGTATATTTTTTTGGTCATGCAAACTTTGTAAACTCACTAATTTCAGTAGTTTTGTGGTTTCCTTAGAGAAAGACTCTCCACAGAGATACATATTTCATCTACATATCAAGGCAATTTTACCTTTTACATTCCAATGTGTGTGGATTTTATTTGTTTTTCTCTCTTGATTACAGTGACTAAGACCTAGAAGTGGTAAGAGAGGACATTCTTGATATATTTCTCATCTTAAGTGGAAAGTATTCAGCTTTTTTCTATATTAAGTGTAATGTTATCTGTAGGTTTTTCATAGATTTTTTTATCAGGTCAAGGAAGTCCTAGTCTATTCCTATATTATTGACAAGTTTTACCATAAATGACTTTGATTTGTCATATGAAATCTCTGCATCAACTGAGATGATTTTATTATTTTCCTCATTTATTATATTAATATAATAAATTACATTGATTGATGTTTACATGTACAAACAAGCTTACATTCCAGGGATGAACCCTACTTGGACCTTATGAATTAGACATTTTAATATTTCTGGATTCAATTTACTAATATTTTATTAAATATTTTTACTTCTAGGGTTATGAGGAAAGTTGATCTGTAATCTTCTTTGATTTTGTATTTCCACAAGTTCTGGTTTTTGTATGGAGATAATAAGGGATTTGTAAAATAAGTTAGAGAGTGTGCAAGAAAGGGCTAATCCAGCAAGCCAGAGTATTTCACAGAAAGACCTGTCTTCATGATTGTACCTTGGTCTGATCCTGGGAGATGACTTCCCTAAGCCCTTGGAATGTTCTGCCTGATAAGGGTTTTTGCATGGAGACCTTGGATCCCATAGTACCAGTTTGATTAGACAATTTTTGTTAACAAAGTGAATTATGGCGAATACCTTATTTTGCTTTGAGGGACTGGAATTTGTGTAGTCAAGTCAGTCATGCAGGTGCTGTGACCCTCAAGAAAAATCCTGGACACCAAGGTTCAGACAAGTTTTACTGGTTAAAAACACTCCACATACGTTATCACACATTGTAGCTGGGATAATCAGGCACATCCATGTGACTCCATTGTGAGAAGACAATTGAACACATGCACCTGGTTTCTTCCTGGACTTTGCCCTATGCACCTTTTCCTTTTTCTGATTTTAATATTTCCTTTCACTGTGATACTCTACACTATGAATATAGCAGCTTTTCTGAGTCCTGTGAGTCCTTCTAGTGAATCTCAGAGTCTAAGGATTGTCTTGGGAACCCAGTTCTCTAGTTGGTGTTAGTTACTCATTCACACAAATGACTCTGACTCCCTGAAACATTGGGAAAGCATTGTTTGGGAAAAGAATGGACAACAGAGCAGGCGATTACAAATCTTAGATCCACAGATGGCTACTAAGTCACACATGGTAAGAGATAGCAACTACACTGTGACAAGTTACTGAAGGTAAAATATACCACTGGGGTTTAGAAATGATAGATCCAACTCCTTAAGAGCTCACTCAGGAACTAAAACTGAGAGTTTGTTAAGGACATGCAAAATAATGAGGAAAAAAAGTTAAGTATATAATCCCTTGGTTGTTTTTATCTGTAATAGCTAAAACTAAGTAGAGGAAATTGTTGAAGCAGAATCTGGATCTGCACTGTTTGAATTTTGGCCAGTCTTAGGTATAGCCACTAGCCTCAAGGCTGCCAACAAAAGGAAAATTATTGTAGAACCACAGGTAACACTTCTATGATCTATCATCACCAAGAAGGTAATCCTGGTGGCAAAAGTAAGAAGCTACCAAAAGAGAAGGAGGTGTTGTCTCATTTGTGAATTGATATAATCAGTTTCCTGAAGAACATTTGTTCAAATGAATAAATAACTAAATGGTTAGTGTAACTCAGGAGCAGTTTCCTTGATTTTTAATGCTGCAAGATACAGGTGCATTTTGGGGTTGATGCAGAACCCACAGATTACTATTGAACAACCACAGATGGCCATGCATCATGCAAACACAGAGCAGGCTAATATCAAGGGGACAGCTAGTCTGGTAGACTGATATGAGCCACTGTAAGGTTTATTTACCCTGAGAAGGGGAATTTTCTTTTCTCTCCTTTAAATGTCAAGTAGAATTTCCCAGATTAAGTGGCTGATATGATGTATATGAAACCATACTGGATTGGCTTTATGATGATGGGTATGCTCATTCATTTAATAAGCCCCTTACTCATGTCATGGTAGATGTTATAAGCAAGGAGATTTCTTTCACATGGGCACCCCATGTAAACTTAATGCTGAGAAATCAAGCAATAGTCCTAGATGCTGTATCAAATGTGTTGTCTCAGCTTCCTCTTTTCTTACAGATGCTAAGAAAATTAGAGTGATCCACAAGAGAATGGAAGAATATAAAGGCAATCGTCTAGGGACCTGTCCTACTGGGGTGGAAACCCTTAAATGTTAAGGAATGGAATGAATAAAGCAGACATCAATGGAGGCAACACAAAGGTCTTACCACAGTACTATTAAGGTTAAGTGGACACATGGGTTGACCTACTGGACTCAATACTGAAGGGCTCTAAACATACCCATTCTGTTTACTCTAGTTTGTAGGAATTTTTAAAGCTGGAAGGCAAACATGACAATGAGAAACCTGATTTCAAATATCCAAGGATTCTAGTCCAGCAAATTAATCAGGATGAGGATTCATAAAAGACTCAGGGTCTCTTCACCCAACCCCCAGCTTGGGACCCAAGGTCATATACAGAGTGTGGATAAAATGACCGGGAGGTAGAGAAAAAAATTTTCTGGGACTCTTTGACATTGGAGCCTAAGGCACTGTGATTCCAAAATCTGTTGGCAAAGTGCTAAGAGGGGCTAAAATTAAATGGGAGGATATGGGGAATGCAACACATGATGGATTAGATAAATGAATGAAAATTGGAGTGTTTGCATAGACTCTATGTGAAATGGTTGTTTTTTACCTAAATGTATTATTGGAATTAATATTATGTTTGACTGGGGAAAACTTACTTTATCTAGTATTGCAATTGTATCTAGCATTGTAATACCAGATATCTCACTGTGGCTTTAATTTGCATTTCCCTGATTATCAGTGAGGTTGGGCACTTTTCATGTACCAGTACACTTTTCATGTACCATTTGAATATCTGCCTTGGAAAAATGTCTATTCAGATCTTTGCCCATTTTTAATTAGATTATTTTTAACTATTAAGTTGTATGAATATATTATATATTTTGGATATTAATCCTGTATCAAATAGATAGTTTACAAATATTTTCTTCCACTCTGAATGTTACCTTTTCAATAACAGTCTCATGAATGTCTGTTCGTTTCACTTTTCTTTTAATCTCTATTCCTGTGTTTTGATAGTTTTTATTGTAATATCCTCAATGTCTCAAGTAATTTTTCTGCAGTATTTAATCTGCAGACTGCCCAGTGAAATTTTTACGTCATTTATTGTAATTTCCAGCTCTACAAGTTCCATTTTTTTCTTTTTATATATTCTATGTTGTTCTTATTATGTTCAAGTTTCCTTTAAATCCTTGTCCATATGTACACGATGTGTTTTAATTTATTTGCTAATTCCATCACCCCTGTCATTTCTGAGTCTGTTTATTTTAACTGACTTTTCTCCTGGTTATGGGTCTCATATTTCTGCTTCTTTGCTTATCTGGAGTTCTTTCAGATATTATACATTGTGGTTTTATATTGTTGATCACCTGAATTTTTTTTGTCTTCTTTTAAAGAGGATTGAAGTTGTTTGGGAAAGCAATTAAAACAAGTGTGAATCAGTATGATCCTTTTGAGGCTTTTTTAAGACTTGCTGTGGCAGATCTAGAGTAGCTTTTACTCTATGAATAGTTTATTACTCTACTTAAGATATGCCCCTTCTGGTGATTTTACTCAATGCTCTAGATGCTGAACAAAGACTCTTTACTCTGCCTGGTCCTAACTCAACACTCTCTCAACTCAGGGAATTGATCAGCATACAGCCCTGCATCATTTATTTGTACTTCCTTATAGAGTCTCACCCTGTGCAAATGCACCTTAGCATTCAGCAACAGTGATATCTAGGTCTATGTCTTTGCATAGCTCACTTCTCTCTGGTTCTCTTCCCCACACCTTCCAGATGTCTCTGCCTTCCTGAACTTTCATCTCCCTTTCCTCTACTGAGAGTGCCACATGAGTTTTGAGCTTCCCCTACTGGGGTTGCTGTTCTGAATGTGTCTCCAAGCAAAAAACCTACATGAGAGTGGGGCTCACCTATACGGTTTCCTGTGTGCAATTCCAGGCTGCCTGTTTTCCAATGTCTGTGAACCAGTTTCATATATTTTGATCAATTTTCTAGTTTTTACAGTGGGAGAATATTTCCAGAATCATTTACTCTATCCTGGACCCTGGAGAAACCTGTGATTATAATTTATAAATGAAGTACAAAAAAAAAACATAGTTAAACAGCACTAATCATTGGGAAAATGCAAATCAAGACTGCAATGAGATACCACTTCAGGTCCGTTAGAATGACTATTATCAAAAAAGAACCGAAGGGACTTTCCATGGTGGCACAGTGGTTGAGAGCCCGCCTGCTGATGCAGGGGACACAGGTTCGTGCCCCGGTCCATGAGGATCCACATTCCGTGGAGTGGCTGGGCCCATGAGCCATGGCCACTGAGCCTGCACGTCAGGAGCCTGTGCTCTGCAACGGGAGAGGCCACAGCAGTGAGAGGCCCGCGTACTGCAAAAAACAAAAACAAAAACAAAAAAAAAAACAAACAAAAAAAAAACAGAAAATAAGTGTTGGTGAGAATGTGGAGAAATGGAACCTTTGTGTACTACCGGTGGGAATATAAAATGAATGGTGCAGTCACTGTGGGAAAAGGTATGGTGATTCCTCAACAAATTAAAAACAGAATTACCTTACGATCCAGCAATTCCACTTCTGGGCATATAACCAAAAGAATTTTAAAGCAGAATCTTGAAAAGATATTTTTACACCCATGCTCATATCAGCATTATTCACAATAGCTAAAACATGGAAGTAGCCCATGTGTGCATTGATGGATGAATGGTAAACAAAATGTGGTCTATCCATACAATGGAATATTATTCAGCTTTTTTTAAGAAGGGGATTCTGACATGTTACAACATAGATGAAGCGGACTTTATGCTAAGTGAAATAAGCCAGTTACAAAATGACAAATACTGATTTAACTTATATGAAGTCCCTAAAGTAGTCAAAATTATAGACACAAAGGAGAAAGTTGGTTGCCAGTAGCTGGGAGAAGGGAGTAATGGGAAGTTATCGTTAGTGGGGACAGAGTTTCAGTTTTACAAGATGCAAAGTGTCAGGAGATGGATGATGGGGATGGTTGTGCAACAATGTAACTGTACTTAATGCCACTGAGCTGTACACTTAAAATTGTTATGATGGTGAATTTCATGTTATATATATTTTACCAATTTTTTTAAATTTATGCAAATGAAAAAACAAAACCACAGTTGAATATTTTTCTTCAGACATGTCTTGTTGTTGGGGTGGATAGGAATTGAATAGGGAGGAGGAATGAGGTGGTGTATGGAGGTATTGGCTGAGGGATGTGAGTGGTAGGAGAGGTAAGGCTGGGGAGAAGTAAAAAGACAGTAAAACATAGCAGGTTAAAGACTCGGAATTTCATGAAACTAAAAGGACTGCTTACACAGATTTTCTACGGACCATGAAGTGAAAGTGGAGGTTAGATATTGGAATATTTGAACTTGAGATTTTGGAGATATATGGTTATTTCTTGGGAATCAAACATAAGCATGGCTTCACATTAATGGCCCCATTGTGTTTAATGGCTTGTCTGTCCACAGGTAACTGCATGGTGTAACTGTTGGTGGGCTTGGTGGACCCTGAAAGAGAAGCAGCTGCCCACTTGTTGCCTCTTTGTGATGAACTGGGGTTCCTCGTATCCCCTGTGCCTCCCCCCACATTTGTCCCCTTCAGGTTGTATTCACCAGAGTCTGGGGTTGGATCACCAAAGACAGCTGATAGATCTTGCCCTCTTCTGTCTGCCTGCCACTCCTTTTCTATGAACTCCCTGTATTTGATGAGCCACTCTTCCATGTCTTACTGAAGAGATCAGCCTAAGCTTTACTCCTAAATAATTAGTTCATTCTGACATCTCACTAATTTTCCTATGTGTAGTTGCAGGTCCTTGGGATTTGAAACAATCAACCAGAATCCCTGATGTATGTGTAGAGGGAAAGAGGAAGCCCTCAAATTCTGTGTGTGTGGGGTGTGTATGGGGTTGGGTATGTGTACATGTTTGACACAGAATGAAAAGGCTGTAGGAGTTTGACAAGGAGTGGGTTAAGAGCTTGACAGAGTAAGAAGACATCACAAAGACTGAAGGAAGAAAACAGGTAGCATTGACTTACCCTCCTAAAGTCATGTTTCGGTCTCCTGGCTGCATTCATTATTCCCAGTTTCAGAGAAATGATGCAGAACTTGCAATCAATCATGGGGTCAAATGCAGGGAAAAAATGTTTGAAATTGGGGTTATTTGAGGGAATTCCCTTATAATAGCACATTTTGTACTATTTCTGAAGACAAAGACACTAGTATAAGAGAGCTGAGGGTAATCTAAGGAAGGGGAGGGGGACAGAAGGGGGTCTCCTGCCCTCAGGAGAGCTTTTCAAGAGCACCTTCCCTCCTTTGTCTCTTATCAGCACCCTGTAGAAGTGGGGCTGGGACACAAAGAGTTGGGGACATGTTTTCTGTACTCCCTCCCTCATCTACCTCTTTATCCTCCCCTCTGAGTTTGGGTTTTTGACAAACAAGTTGTGTGGTGTGTCCCTACACAGCAGCATGATTCTGGACTCTCATGATTGACCCACTTGGTTTCTCTGGTTGATATATTCAGATACTTGTAGCTGCTGAGTTCCAAGGTGGATTTTTGGGGTAGACATGTTAGAGATCATGTAAAACTGGAAATGGAAATAAGATTTTAATTGAACAAACTGTGTAGTTAATGTCTCAGAGAGCTGAAACAGTATCAGAACAGAATAGCTGCAGTTTTGGAAAAGTTGTTTCCCTTTCAGAAATACCCACTGTTTCCCTTTTAGCTTCACTTCACACTCCAGTCCTAGATAAAATGATTGCATGGGGTTGGGAAGACACCCCACATGAATAAACCTACTGAAGAGTGCTTGAGATTAAGGCACTTCAGACAATGTAGTGTCCAGGCTGTATTGTGGAGAGGTTGTGTGTGAGAGCCAGCTGCTGGCAGGCGTGGGGTACAGGCTAGGGAAAGGAGACAAGGGGACGTCCTCTTTGTGCATCAGGGGTCTCCACACTGGGCTTTGTATTCCAAGGAGTCCTCTTTGTGCCTGTGCTCTTTTCTTCTTTCACAGGAGAGACAAACTGCTGGGGGAGGGGTGTTGGGGGCTGGGAGATGCTGGCCCTGCTGTTTCTCCATTCTAACCCTCACTGCCTATTCTTCTCCCTGAGCTCGAGGGCCCTAGTCATCTATTATATATTCTGTAACTGTTCCTATTTAAATTGCCTCCACTTAAGTTGTCTTTAATTTGATGATCAGCCACAGTAAGGTCTAAAGGGATGTCTGGTTCCTATGTGGAATGAAAGGTTACAAAAGCCTGGAGTGTCCCTGGCTTCAGACAGTGAACCAATTAACGCTGGGGCTGGACAATGTGAACTAAGAGTGTGAAGGATAAAGGAGTCTCATTGAAGACTGAGTGAATAAATCAGGAAAGCTTCAGGTAACTCCACCAAGATTTCTGAAATACTGACCGCCACCTACATCATCCCACATCTCCAAAACCCAACATCCTGTGGTCGCTAACAGGCAGGAATATACTTCACATGTGGGATCCCCCACTATTTGACAAGACTCTGAGCAATGTTTGAGGTTGGGGGTATTCTCGGGAAAGCTGGTATGTGGGTCTGTGTCTGCGAGAGCTTTGTTTCTGAGAACAAATGTGTGGACAGACAGCTGGGAGGGGCGGGTGTGGAGGGAGGGACAAGCCATGAGCCCTCCCATTGAGAGGAGGGGGTTTCCAGCTTTGCACTCTCTTCTTTGATGCCTGGCAAGTTCTTCATTGTGCTTGTTTCTCCTTTAGGGTCACAGCAGAAGCAAAGGTGGCAATCGTAGGGAGATACAGAGGGCTAATTCTCTGTCTACCTTTCTACCCTGCCATTCCTTCCTTTCTGCTGACAGCCATTCATCAGCCATTTTCTATTCTATTACTCTGAAGACAGCCTTCAGTGGCTACAAATAAATTGCCTTTCTGCCCATCTGCTCTCCATCCAAATGCAACTGAGAATGTGGACATTTGGGATGGAATATTGGGGGACTTCGATTCAGGTGTGGATGGATGGAGAAGTCCCGATCATCTATGGTTTAAGATGTGGAATTAAAAGGCAGATGGAATTCGACAAGAGGTGAGTTAAGAACTTCATAGAGCCAAGGGCGAGTTCAAGAACAACTAAAAAATATATAATAAATAAATAAATAAGTAAAAGAAAGAGAAAAAGTCCATACTTTTAGAAGATCCTAATATTAGAAATGTAAATTGAGCTCAATGAATGCGTTGCCCTCAATTTACCTCTCTGATGCCCAGAAGCATGCCTAGCTCAGGACCGGTAGAGGATGCTGTAGAAATTCTACATGATTATCCAAGGAGAGGTCACAGTAAGTGTAGTTTGGGTTAGCCCAGTGTCATATCTGTGCAGGTTTTTCTTTTCTGTCCTTTTGATGACAAAAGTGATTAGTCTGTTGGAAGGGACAATTTTTTAAAACACCTTTGCTAACTTCTTCAATGTAGTAAAGCTTGAATATTTGAAATTGGGACTCTTGAGTAAAAACTAATTTCAGGCCCATCAGTAAAAATCTGTGTTTCTGTAAACAAACCTCCTGAGGAACCACTTGTGTTTGCAACAGCCGAGGGGGAGGGGAGGGGACCTGTGTGTCTTCGTGCAGGGAGGGGTCTTCTGGGAGCTTGTGCACAGCTCCACTGCATTGCATGGTGTTGTCTGCTCCTGCGCCAGCGCTGGGTTCCTGTTGGGGGTGGTTTGGGCGGAAGTAGGGAGGAGGCTGTGCGTGTGTCATTGTCTCCCTGCTCTCCCTCCTTTTCCTCCCTCCATCTTAGTGGCGTCACGATTATTAATAAACCATTTCTCACTTAGCTCTGCAGATGTAAACACTTCACCAGAATTGCGCAGCTCTTGCGTGTGCTGTCCGACTCACGTAATTGGTGTGCTGTGGTTTGGAATTAGCTATGAGTACCTTATATTTAGACGTAAAATAAGTTAAAAATACCCTGATCGTCTGGAATTATGCTGTGGAATAAAAGGACGCCTGACGTTTCACAAAAAAAGTAATTAAAGGCTTAAGGGGGTGAGGAGGAGTTTGAGCACTATTTCCTGTTGACCCCCTCCTCAGTTTAACCCTCTTATCCACAGTGGCTCTGTCAGCCTATAGAGATCTGACTGTTTACATGGAGCATCTTTAAGGAGAATCTGTGCAAGTTTTTATTTGAGAGATAAAGGCAGTGGCAGCTCAAAGGAGGAGTTTGGGGTTGAGAGTATGGACATATGAATGAGAAATGTTTGGGAAGTAATCTTCCTCAAATCAAAAATGAACATGGGGGGCTTCCCTGGTGGTGCAGTTGTTGAGAGTCTGCCTGCCGATGCAGGAGACATGGGTTCGTGCCCCTGTCCAGGAAGATCCCACATGCCGCAGAGCGGCTGGGCCCGTGAGCCATGGCCACTGAGCCTGCACGTCTGGAGCCTGTGCTCCGCAACGGGAGAGGCCACAACAGTGAGAGGCCCACGTACCGAAAAAAAAAAAAAAGAACATGGGGACAGGGTATTCCCGGCACTTACTGCTTTTTTTTTTTTTTGCGGTATGCGGGCCTCTCACTGTTGTGGCCTCTCCCGTTGCGGAGCACAGGCTCCGTACGCGCAGGCTAAGTGGCCGTGGCTCACGGGCCTAGCCGCTCCGCGGCATGTGGGATCTTCCCGGACTGGGGCACGAACCCGTGTCCCCTGCATCGGCAGGCGGACTCTCAACCACTGCGCCACCAGGGAAGCCCACTTACTGCTTTTGACTATGAATGTGAAGTATTGGGAAGATTGTGTGGTACATTCTATGGGTTTAGATAAATGCCAAATGTCATATATCTGCTATTACAGTGTTATGCAGAATAGTTTCTCGGCCCTAAAAATCCCCACTGCTTCACCTAGTCAATCCTCCACCTTTCTGAACCCCTGGCACCACTGATCTATTTACTGTCTCTACAGAGAATGTTATATAAATGAAATTATACAGTATGTAGCCTTTTCAGACTGGCTTCTTTCACTTGACAACATTTAAGTTTTCTCCATGTTTTTGCAGAGCTTGTTGGTTAATTTCTTTTTATCCTGAATAGTATTCCACTATATGGATATACCACTGTTCATTTATCCATTCACCCAAGGGCATCTTAATTGCTTCCAATTTTTACTGATTATGAGAAAAGGTTATGCAAACAGATGTGCAGGATTTGTATGAATATGAGTTTTCATATTGAAATCAATTGAATAAATATGTAGGTATGGTAACTATATAGTAATACTATGGCTAGCTTTGTACTGTATGTTAATATTATGGCTAGATTTGTATGGTAATGATGGATTGTATGTAATACTATTACTAGCTTTGTGAGATGCTAAACTATCTTCCACAGTGTTTGTGCCATTTTGCTTCCTTGCTAAAAATGAATGAGAGTTTCTGTTGCTCTGAATCTTCAACCAAAATGTTGCCAGTTCTTTGGAATTTAGCCTTTCTAATTGATGTAATAGGATGTCATTGATGTTTTAATTTGCATTTTCCTAATGACAAATGATGCTGAGTATTTTGTTCATATGCTAATTTTCCATCTGTATATCTTCTTTGATGAGGTGTCTTCTTAATCTTTGCCTTTTGAAAAATTGGGTTGATTTCTTCTTGTTGAATTTTAAGTTATCTTTGCATATTTGGGATATAAGTACTTTATATGATATGCATTTTTCATATTTTCTATCAGTATGTGGCTTGAATTGTCATTCTTTTAATAGTGTCTTTAACAAAACGTTTTTTAATTATGAAAAAGTCCAATTTATCAATTTTTATTTCATTAAGCATGCCTTCGCTGTTGTATATTTAACAACTCGCCACTAAACTGTCACATAGATTTTCTCCTATGTATTATTCTAGAATTTTTAGTTTTGCAATAGGTCTATGATCCATTTTAAATTAATTTTTGTGTAAGGCATAGGTCTAGGATGTCCAATTGTTCCAGCACCATTTATTAAAAGACTATCTTTTGTCGATTGGACTGTTTCTTGCCTTTGTCAAAAATTAGTAGACAGTGTTTATGTGGGTCTCCTTCTGGGCTTTCTAATCTGTTCCATTGATCTAGGCCTACTTTTTTTTTTCTTTTTTTGCCAGTACTACAATGTCTTGATTTCTGTAGCTCTGTATTAAGCTTTTAATCTGGTAGTGTGAGTCCTCCAACTTCACGCTTCCTCTTCATTTTTGTGTTGGCTCTTCTAAGTGGTTCTATGTGTTTTTATAGGCATTTAGAATAAGTTGGTTGGTACCCACAAAGTGGGTTCCTGGGATTTTAACTGGTATTTCGTTGAATCTATAAAGCAAGTTGGGAAGAACTGACATTTTAGAAATACTGAACCTTCCAAACCATGAATAGTGGATACCTCTCCATTTATTTAATGTTTGCTTGACTTTTTTTCATGACTCCAGTCATAGATATCCTATACATATTTATACATAAGTACTTCATTTTTGGGCACTATTGTAGATAGTATTCTTTTTAAATTTGAAGTTTTAATAGTGAATTTTTTATTTAGAGGAAAGCAATTGTATCTTGCAACCTTTGTATTCTTGTTTATTAGTTCCAGAAACATTCTTGTAAATTCTTTGATAATTTCTACATAATCTTGTTATCTGTGAATAAAGACCTCTCTATTTCTTCCTTTCCAATTTTTATTTTTATTTATTTATGTCTTATTTGTACTTATTTTGTCTTATTATACTTATTAGGATGTCCAGAACAGTTTTGAATAAGAGTGATGAGAGGACATTCTTGCCCTATACCTGATCATAAAAGGAAATCATTTAGTCTCTCACCATTATGATGTATGATTTAGATTTTAGATGTAGATTTTTTTACATATATGCTTTATTAGGTTAGGAAATTCCCTTCTATTCCTAGATTTTTAAGAGTTTTATTATGATAGGTATTGAATTTTGTCAAATACTTTTAATGCTTCTATTAATATGATCATATTTTTTTCTGATACAGACTGAATAGTCTGTTAATATGATCAATAACATTAATTGATTTACACATGTTGAATCTGTCTTGCCTTCCTGAAATTATTCTCCCCTGGTCACGCTATATAATCATATATGCATATTGCTGGATAACATTTTGTTAAGGATATTTGCATCTATGTTCATGAGAGATATTGGCCTTTAGTTTTCTTTTTTGCAATGCATTTGCCTGGTTTTGGTATTAGTGAAATGCTGTCCTCATAAAATGAGTTGGGAAATGCTCCCACTGCTTCTATTTTGGGGAAGATTTAATATAGACATAGGACTACTCAGGTTATCTATTTCTCCTTGACTGAGTTTTGGTAGTTGTCTCGTTCAAGTAATTCATTAATTTCACCTAAGTTATCAAATCTGCATGCATAGAATTCTCCATAGTATGTCCTTATTATCTTTTTAATGTCCATAGGATCAGAAGTGACTTTCTCTCTTTCATTTCTGATATTGTTTTTTCTTAATTAATTAATTAATTAATTAATTTTATTTTTGGTTGTGTTGGGTCTTCATTGCTGCACATGAGCTTTCTCTAGTTGTGGTGAGTGGGGGCTACTCTTTGTTGTGGTGAACGGGCTTCTCATTGTGGTGGCTTCTCTTGTGGCAGAGCACAGGCTCTAGGCACATGGGCTTCAGTACTTGTGGCTCATGGGCTTTGTTGCTCTGTGGCATGTGAGATCTTCCCAGATCAGGGCTTGAATCAATGTCCCCTGCAGGCAGATTGGCAGGTGGATTCTTAACCACAACACCACCAGGAAAGTCCTCTGATATTGTTTATTTGTATCTTCTAACTGCCCTAGTTAGAGGTTTTCAAGGAACCATATTTGTGGTTTTCCACTGTAGTTCTTATCCTTGTTCTTTTATAGGTAATATATTTTACTTCAAATATTTAGTTTCTCTATTCTCTCTTTTTTATCATTCTGGTATTCCAGTTATTAGAAGGTTATTCCTTTTAATATTGTCATACAGTTCTTGTATGTTCTATTCTTTTGTTGTTGTTCATTCTTTTTTTTTTTCTCTTTGTGTTTCAGTCAGAAAGTTTCCATTGACTTATCTTCGAGTTCACTGATTCTTTCCTCTGCCATGCCTAAAGCCTGTATTGTTTGTTGTAGTTATAGGTATCAGAGGCTTAAAACCTCCTTTAGTGACCTTGTCTTTGTCTCCTCTTTTAGCTCTGGGAATCCCTATGTTTTACCATTTAGAATGAGTCTGTACCTTGCAGCTGTTTCAGCTGTAATATATTTATTTATACTGGGGCTGCTTTAGTGTGATCATAAGGTCTGGAAGTGGGGGCATTCCATAATCTTCTGAGTAAATATCAGCCTTTTCGTTTGCTTGTGTCTTAGGGCTGTGAGTTTCATGAAGTGTTTATGTTCTTCTTCTCTTAGTAAAGCTTCCTTCCACCCTATGGCTTGATGCCTACTCTCTTCACTGCTTACATATTCTGAATATATTTCCTTGAATCAGTGTTGACTATGGTTTTTGTTTTGTTTTGATTTTTCCTTAGGTGGGACAGTAAGGCTGGAGGGGGTTGGTGGGGAAAATAGTACCCTGCCCCGAGCTGGGATAAGGTTTCAGATCTGTGTCCAAGTGAAGTCCTTTCCCCTGGAGAATGACTACCTTATGGAGAAGGCTCTGGGTGTGTCTCATAATGGCTGCATCCCTCTCTCCCAGAAAGGGCTGAGTTGGGTATTTCAGAGATACTCTCCTTGGGAGGGAAATATGTGGGCTTACTTTAAGCCTTATTTCTTCTTCTAATTCAAGAAACTTTGTCTGACAAGTGAGCTGAAATGAAGTAGTAAAGTCCTCCATGCCAATTATGGAGGAAATTGAACTCTCATATAATGCTAGTGGGAGTAAAAAGTGATTCAACCCCTTTGAGAAAATGTTTGGCAGTATTTAGTAAAACTAAATATACATATACTCTATAACCCAGCAAATTCCATCCTGACTACATACTCAAGAGAAATGATTGCTTATGTTCATCAAAAGACATTTACGGGCTTCCCTGGTGGCGCAGTGGTTGAGAGTCTGCCTGCCGATGCAGGGGACACGGGTTCGTGCCCCGGTCTGGGAGGATCCCACATGCCGTGGAGCGGCTCGGCCCGTGGGCCATGGCCACTGAGCCTGTGCGTCTGGAGCCTGTGCTCTGAGGCGGGAGAGGCCACAACAGTGAGAGGCCCGCATACCGCAAAAAAAAAAAAAAAAGACATTTACAACAATGTTGATAACAACTTCATTTATATTAGCCCAAAACTGGAAACAATCCTATTATCCAACAGCAGTACCATGGGGCAATAAACCATGCATAGTCACACAATAGAATAATGCACAGCAATGAAAAATTAAAATAAAACCATAGAGACCTGTAATAACAGGACTAATCTCATGAACAAAAATGTTGAATGAAAAGAACCACATATTGCATGATTCCGTTCATGGAAAGCTCAAAAACATTAAAAGCAAACCTATAATGTCAGAAGTTAGAATAATGCTTGGCTTGAGAAGGACACTAGCTAGACACAGAGGGACCTTCTGGGGCCATGGGAAATGCTTTATATCTTGGTCTAAGTGATGGTTATACTATGGTTGTAACTTCATTAATGTGTATATTTAATGTCTGTGTATTTACTGGATAAATATATACTTCTGTTTAAAAATTAATAAAAATTAACTTTTGAGATTGGGGTTCATGAGGTTGCAAGCCCAGCTCTGTGAAAATGAAGATGTGTATTAGTATGTGGGGGAAAGGCAACCAGTAGACCCTTTGGTCTAGGAGTCTTGGTGGAAGTCTGTCCTCTAATCTTTCTACACTGAGGGTTTTTCTCTTCCCCCATCTCTTCACATTCATTGAACATGGTGGAGCCAGTTTCTTGCCAAGCCCTGCCTGCTCTCTGTCTCTGATTTCATGGTTGTTAGTTTCATGGTGGCACCCAAGGGATGATCATAAATGTTACTCCCCACAAAGTCTTCTCCTGCCAGAAAAAAAAAGTGTAACCCTGGGATAGTATAGTTTGGTATGAGCTGCGGGTGCTCTAATTTGGGGATAGAATAAACATTTTTAAGTCCTGCTGTTTTGTTAACCTAACTAAGAATGAATGGTAGTTACTGAAATTTAGTAAATGGCAACTTAAGATCTGTTGGGGTAGGAGGGAAAATTGATTAAAGAGAAAAACAGAAAGAAAAAAAAATGGTCAGAAATCTAAGCTCTGCTTGCTCACTGTTGACCCCATTCCTCATTTTCATCCTCCGATACCCCTTTCTAAATGTGGCACTCAGGATATCATTTATGAACTCATTGAATATATACCAAAATGTTTGCTTTGAGCTTGTCTTAGGAATGAGTGTCATGCCCTGCTGTGGGATGTGGCAGCTCTGGACTGGGAGGTGACCTTCTGAAGCATGATGACTCTTCATGTGCTAGAGGGCTTTCTTGGTACTGTATCCTCCTCTTAACTCTGCACACAGGCCTAATGGAAGGTGTAGAGAGTAGGGTTGGAGGAGAAATAGAAAAATGATGGCTATTGTTAAAGAGCAGACAGAGGGTTTCTAGCACTGCCTTCTCCTTTTGCTTGGTTCTTCCTCCTGGTAAACTGTCACTGTAGATGTAGACCAAGCAAGGCTCCCTGTATATATCCCCAGTCTGTCCACCTTCTGCCCTGTCCTGTGGATGAAACATGGGAACACCTCACACAAGGAACAATCAAGTGACTGAGAAAACCCAGATAATATGTGATAATGACATGGAGTGAAAGGTGATGGGTGTTTGTTGTGTTTGTTAGTGGACAAGTAATACATTTGAGGAGCATAACTGAAGAAGAGCAGCTTTAATCCCCAAAATGGGAAGGGTACGCATGTCTGGCACATTTTTCACTGAACATGGCTGGGTCCCAGATGGTTTCTCTGTGTACAGGGCAGAGACTTAAGATGGAGAGAGTAGATTTGAGTTATCTAATGTGCTACAATATTTTAACTGGATTAAGCAGATTATGAACAAAGGTTGGCACCAGAACTGTCAGGGGCCCAACTGTGTTTCTGAGATAAAAGCCCAGAGGGTTGCTTGAGGGTTTGAGAGTGATGCAAGGAGAGAGGAGGGTTTGGTGTGGGTACATGAGATCTCTCCCTTTGACTCCTGGAGGCAAAGAGGAGAGAGACAATGCCTGTTCACTTGTCTCCTTTCTCTGCCTAACCCCTCCTTTAAAAAAATAATATTGAGAAAAGGGAACACTCTTGCACTGCTGGTGGGAATGTGAATTGGTACAGCCTCTATGGAGAACAGTATGGAGGTTCCTTAAAAAACTACAAATAGAACTACCATGTGACCCAGCAATCCCACTACTAGGCATATACCCTGAGAAAACCTTAATTCTAAAAGAGACATGTACCAAAATGTTCATTGCAGCTCTATTCACAATAGCCTGGAGATGGAAACAACCTAAGTGTCCATTATCAGATGAATGGATAAAGAAGATGTGGCACATATATACAATGGAATATTACTCAGCCATAAAAAGAAACAAAATTGAGCTATTTGTAATGAGGTGGATAGACCTAGAGTCTGTCATACAGAGTGAAGTAAGTCAGAAAGAGAAAGACATATACTGTATGCTAACACATATATATGGAATTTAAGGGAAAAAAATGTCATGAAGAACCTAGGGGTAAAACAGGAATAAAGACAGAGACCTACTTGAGAATGGACTTGAGGATATGGGGAGGGGGAAGGGTAAGCTGTGACAAAGTGAGAGAGAGGCATGGACATATACACACTACCAAACGTAAGGTAGATAGCTAGTGGGAAGCAGCCGCATAGCACAGGAGATCAGCTCAGTGTTTTGTGACTGCCTGGAGGGGTGGGATAGGGAGGGTGGGAGGGAGAGAGACGCAAGAGAGAAGGGATATGGGAACAGATGTATATGTATGACTGATTCACTTTGTTATAAAGCAGAAACTAAAAAAAAATAATAATAATAAATGTAAAAATAATAATATTGAAGTATAGTTATTTAGTGTTGTGTTAATTTCTGCTGTACAGTAAAGTGATTAAGTTATACATATATATGTATGTACACATTATTATTCATATTCTTTTCCATTATGGTTTATCACAGGATATGGAATATAGTTCCCTGTGCTATACAGTAGAGTTTGTTGTTTATCCATTCTCTATATAATAGTTTGCATCTGCTAATCCCAAACTCCCAATCCATCCCTCCCCACCCACTCTCCCCCTCACAACCACAAGTCTGTTCCCTATGTCTGTGAGTCTGTTTGTTTCATAGATAAGTTTATTTGTGTCATATTTTAGATTCCATATATAAATATCATATGGTATTTGTCTTTCTCTTTCTGACTTACTTCACTTAGTATGATAATCTCTAGGTCCATCCATGTTGCTGCAAATGGCATTATTTCATTCTTTTTATGGCTGAGTAATATTCCATTGTATATATGTACTACATCTTCTTTATCCATTCATCTGTCGATGGACATCTAGGTTGCTTCCATGTCTTGGCTATTGTAAATAATGCTGCTATAAATATAGGGTTGACCCCTCCTGTTTTGAGCTCATATTTACCAGTGGACCAGTGGGACTTTTTTAAAAAAAATCAGTCCTTACAGACAGAGTCCTAAGTGTTACAAATGTGACTTCAGACTAATTCCCTCAGTCGTCCCTCACATTTCCATTTCCACATGAAACATGACTGCAGGTGTCCAAGTTTGTCTTGGGCTACTGCATAGGCATAAGATAAGATTATTCACCTTGACAATCTTTGAAAAAAGATTTCCATTGGTGAGACAGCTACACTTTCATAAAGATTGGATTAAGGTCCATGAGACTAAAATTTCAGGAGGACTGAATGGAGATATAAAGCCCACCTAAAAGATGTGTGCTCTGCTCCCCCATGGTCCTGTTCTGCATCCTGGCCTGCTGCTGCCCAGATATTTTCTCTAAGCAGAGGCAGAGAAGAGGGGTTGAGGAGACTGTATGTGTGACTCATCCTAGCCCAAGGCAATGTGTCTGAAATTGTATTCACAGTGTTGTAAATTGTTACTGACAAGACCTGGTCTCCATAGCCGTCCCTGACAGGGTAAATGCTTGTATTTGGTGGCATCAGGAAGCCATTCTGAAGCCTGGGCTAAGGAAGTACAGCAATCAACCAACGAGGAAAGGTCTTGATCCAACTCTCTGTTCCTACTGCCGGTTCCAAAATCACTACCTGGCAGAGGAGGGGATACAGTGCTGAAAACCAGCTGTGTAAGTCAGACTGCAACAGAAACACATTTTTTTTAACCATCTCTCCATTTATTTTTTATTCTTTTATTTTTATTTAGTTTTATTTTTAACATATTTATTGGACTATAATTGATTTACAATGGTGTGTTAGTTTCTGCCTTATAACAAAGTGAATCAGCTATACATATACATACATCCCCATATCTCTTCCCTTCTGCATCACCCTCCCTCCCACACTCCCTATCCCACCCACCTGTGCAGGTGGTCACAAAGCACCAAGGTGATCTCCCTATGCTACACGGCTGCTTCCCACCAGCTATCTATTCTACGCTTGGTAGTGTATATATGTCCATGCTACTCTCTCACCCTGTCACAGCCTACTCTTCCCCCTCCCCATATCCTCAAGTCCATTCTCTAGTAGGTCTGTCTCTTTATTCCCGTCTTGCCCCTAGGTTCTTCATGACCATTTTCCCCCCTTAGATTCCATATATATGTGTTAGCATACAGTATTTGTTTTTATCTTTCTAACTTACTTCACTCTGTATGACAGATTCTAGGTCCTTCGACCTCACTACAAATAACACAATTTCATTTCTTTTTATGGCTGAGTACTGTTCCATTGTATATATGTGCCATATCTTCTTTATCCATTCATCTGTTGATGGACACTTAGATTGCTTCCATTCCCTGGCTATAGTAAATAGAGCTGCAATGAACATTTTGGTACATGACTCTTTTTGAATTATGGTTTTCTCAGGGTATATGCCCAGTGGTGAGATTGCTGGGTCATATGGTAGTTCTAATTTTAATTTTCTCGGGAACCTCCACACTGTTCTGCATAGTGGCTGTATCAACCTACATTCCCACCAACAGTGCAAGAGAGTTCCCTTTTCTCCACACACTCTCCAGCATCTATTCTTTCTAGATATTTTGATGATGGTCATTCTGACCGGTGTGAGATGATATCTCATTGTAGTTTTGACTTGCATTTCACTAATGATTAATGATGTTGAGCATTCTTTCATGTGTTTGTTGGCAATCTGTATATCTTCTTTGGAGAAATGTCTATTCAGATCTTTGGCCTCCTTTGTCGAATATAAGGTAAACATATGTGCATGGGTTTATCTCTGGGCTTTCTATCCTGTTCCACTGATCTATATTTCTGTTTTTGTGCCAGTACCATACTGTCTTGATTACTGTAGCTTTGTAGTATAGCCTGAAGTCTGGGAGCCTGATTCCTCCAGCTCCGTTTTTATTTCTCAAGACTGCTTTGGCTATTCAGGGTCTTTTGTGTTTCCATACAAATTGTGAAATTTTTGGTCCTAGTTCTGTGAAAAATGCCATGGTAGTTTGATAGGGATTGCACTGAATCTGTAGATCGCTTTGGGTAGTAGAGTAAATTTCACAATGTTGATTCCTCCAATCCAAGAACATGGTATATCTCTCCATCTGTATCATCTTTATTGTCTTTCATCAGTGTCTTATAATTTTCTGCATACAGGTATTTTGTCTCCTTAGGTAGGTTTATTCCCAGATATTTTATTCTTTTTGTTGCAGTGGTAAATCAAATTGTTTTCTTAATTTCACTTTCAGATTTTTCATCAATAGTGCATAGGAATGTTAGAGATTTCTGTGCATTAACTTGTATCCTGCAACTTTATGAAATTCATTGAATAGCTCTAGTAGTTTTCTGGTAGGATCTTTAGGACTCTCTATGTATAGTATCATGTCATCTGCAAACAGTGACAGCTTTACTTCTTCTTTTCCAATTTGGATTCCTTTTATTTCTTTTTCTTCTCTGATTGCTGTAGCTAAAACTTCCAAAACTATGTTGAATAATAGTCGTGAGAGTGGGCAACCTTGTCTTTTTCCTGATCTTAGTGGAAATGGTTTCAATTTTTCACCATTGAGGATGATGTAGCCTGTGGGTGTCTCATATATGGCCTTTATTATGTTGAGAAAAGATCCCTCTATGCCTACTTTCTGCAGGGTTTTTATCATAAATTCGTGTTGAATTTTGTCAGAAGATTTCTCTGCATCTATTGAGATGATCATATGGTTATTTTCCTTCAATTTCTTAATATGATGTATCACATTGACTGATTTGTATATATTGAAGAACCCGTGCATTCCTGGGATAAACTCCACTTGATCATGATGTATGATCCTTTACATGTGCTGTTGGATTCTGTTTGCTAGTATTTTGTTGAGGATTTTTGCAACTATGTTCATCAGTGATGTTGGTCTGTAGTTTTCTTTCTTTGTGGCATCTTCATCTGGCTTTGGTATCAGCTTGATGGTAGCCTCGTAGAATGAGTTTGGGAGTGTTCCTCTTTCTGCTATATTTTGGAAGAGTTTGAGAAGGATAGGTGTTAGCCCTTCCCTACATGTTTGATAGAATTCGCCTGTGAAGCCATCTGGTCCTGGGCTTTTGTTTGTTGGAAGAATTTTAATCACAGTTTCAATATCAGCGCTTGTGATTGGACTGTTCGTATTATCTATTTCTTCCTGGTTCAGTCTCAGCAGGTTGTGCATTTCTAAGAATTTGTCCATTTCTTCCAGGTTGTCCATTTTATTGGCATAGAGTTGCTTGTAGTAATCTCTCATGATCCTTTGTATTTCTGCATTGTCAGCTGTTACTTCTCCTTTTTCATTTCTAATTCTATTGATTTGAGTCTTCTCCCTTTTTTTCTTGATGAGTCTGGCTAATGGTTTATCAATTTTGTTTATCTTCTCAAAGTACCAGGTTTTTGTTTTATTGATCTTTCCTCTCATTTCCTTCATTTCTTTTTCATTTATTTCTGATATGATCTTTATGATTTCTTTCCTTCTGCTAACTTTGGTGGGTTTTTTTTGTCCTTCTGTCTCTAATTGCTTTAAGTGTAAGATTAGGTTGTTTATTTGAGACATTTCTTGTTTCTTAAGGTAGGTTTATATCACTATAAACTTCCATCTTAGAACAGCATTTGCTGCATCCCATAGGTTTTGTGTCTTCATGTCTCCTTTGTCATTTGTTTCTAGGTATTTTTTGATTTCCTCTTTGATTTCTTCAGTGATCTCTTGGTTATTAAGTAGTGTATTGTTTAGTCTCCGTGTGTTTGTGTTTTTTACTGATTTTTTCCTGTAATTGATATGTAGTCTCTTAGCATTGTGGTCAGAAAAGATACGTGAAACAGTTTTAATTTTCTTAAATTTACCAAGGTTTGTTTTGTGACCCAAGGTATGATCTACCCTGGAGAATGTTCCATTAGCACTTGAGAAGAATGTGTATTCTGTTGTTTATGGATGGAATGTCCTATAAATATCAATTAAGTCCATCTTGTTTAATGTATCATTTAAAACTTGTGTTTCCTCATTTATTTTAATTTTGGATGATCTCTCCATTCATGAAATTGGGGTGTGAAAGTCCCCTACTATGATTGTGTTACTGTCAATTTCCCCTTTTATGGCTGTTAGTATTTGCATTATGTACTGAGGTGTTCCTATGTTCGGTGCATAAATATTTACAATTGCTATATTTTCTTCTTGGATTGATCCCTTCATCATTATGTAGTGTCCTTCTTTGCCTCTTGTAATAGTCTTTATTTTAAAGTCTATTTTGTCTGATATAAGAATTTCTACTCCAGCTTTTTTTTTTTGATTTCGATGTGCATGGAATATCTTTTTCCATCCCCTCACTTTCAGTCTGTATGTGTCCCCAGGTCTGAAGTGGGTCTCTTGTGGACAGCATATATACATGTCTTGTTTCTGTTTCCATTCAGCCAGTCTATGTCTTTTGGTTGGAGCATTTAATCCATTTACATTTAAGGTAATTATCCATATGTATGTTCCTATTACCATTTTCTTAATTGTTTTGTGTTTACTATTGTATGTCTTTTCTTTCTTTTGTGTTTCTTGCCTAGAGAAGTTCCTTTAGCATTTGTTGTAAAGCTGGTTTGGTGGTGCTGAACTCTCCTAGCTTTGCTTGTCTGTAAAAGTTTTAATTTCTCCATCAAATCTGAATGAGATCCTTGCTGGGTAGAGTAATCTTGGTTGTAGGTTTTTCTCCTTCATCACTTTAAACATGTCCTGCCACTCCCTTCTGGCTTGCAGAGTTTCTGCTGAAAGATCAGCTGTTAACCTTATGGGGATTCCCTTGTGTGTTATTTGTTGTTTTTCCCTTGCTGCTTTTAATATTTGTTCTTTGTAGTTAATTTTTGATAGTTTGATTAATATGTGTCTTGGCCTGTTTCTCCTTGGATTTCTCCTGTGTGGGACTCTCTGTGCTTCCTGGATTGATTAACCATTTACTTTCCCTTATTAAGGAAGTGTTCAACTATAATCTCTTGAAATATTTTCTCAATCCCTTTCTTTTACTCTTCTTCTTCTGGGACCCCTATAATTCGAATGTTGGTGCATTTAATGTTGTCCCAGAGGTCTCTGAGACTGTCCTCTTTTTTTTTCTTTTTTGCATTGTGTTGACCTCTCAATTTTTTTGCCTCTCCCATTGTGGAGTACAGGCTCCGGATGCACAGGCTCAGTGTCCATGGCTTACGGGCCCAGCCACTCCACGGCATGTGGGATCCTCCCAGTCTGGGGCACAAACCCATGTCCCCTGCATCAGCAGGCAGACTCTCAACCACTGCACCACCAGGGAATCCCTGTCCTCAATTCTTTTCATTCTTTTTCCTTTATTCTGCTCTGCAGTTGTTATTTCCATTTTAACTTCCAGGTCACTTATCCATTCTTCTGCTTATTCTGCCATTGATCCCTTCTAGAGAATTTTTAATTTCATTTATTGTTTTGTTCATCACTGTTTGTTTGCTCTTTAGTTCTTGTAGTTCACTGTTAAACGTTTCTTGTATATTCTTCATTCTATTTCCAAGATTTTGGATCATCTTTACTACAATTATTCTGAATTCGTTTTCAAATAGAGTTCCTCTTTTCTCATTTGTTAGGTTCGGTGGGTTTTGGCCTTCCTCCTTCATTTGCTGTGTGTTTCTCTGTCTTCTCATTTCGCTTAACTTCCTGTGTTTGGGGTCTCCTTTTCGCAGGGTGCAGGTTCGTAATTCCTGTTGTTTTTGGTGTCTGTCGCCAGTGGCTAAGGTTGGTTCAGTGCATTTTGTAGGTTTGCTGGTGGAAGGGACTAGTGCCTGTGTTCTGGTGGATGAGGCTGGATCTTGCGTTTGTGGTGGGCAGGTCCACGTCTGGTGGTGTGTTTTGGGGTGTCTGTGGCCTTATTATGATTTTAGGCAGCCTCTCTGCTAATAGACGGGGTTGTGTTCCTGTCTTACTAGTTGTTTATCATAGGGTGTTGAGTAATGTAGCTTGCTGGATGTTGAGTGGAGTTGGGTTTTGGAGTTGAGATGGAGATATCTGGGAGATTTTTCCCATTTGATATTATGTGGAGCTGGGAGGTCTCTTGTGGACCAGTGTCCTGAACTTGTCTCTTCCACGTCAGAGGCACAGCCCTGACACCTGGCTGGAACACCAAGAGCCTTTCATCCACACAGCTCAAAATAAAAGGGAGAAAAAAAGAAAGAAGACAAAATAAAATAAAGTTATTTAACTAAAAAATAATTATTAAGAAAAAAATTTTTTTAAGTTAAAAAGAAAAACATAAAAACACCAGACAGACAGAACCCTATGACAAATGGTAAAAGCAAAGCTATACAGACAAAATCACACCCAGAAGGTTAGACATACACACTCAGAAAAACAGAAAAAGGGAAAAAAAAATATATCTTTGCTCCCAAAGTCCACCTCCTCAATATGGGATGATTCATTGTCTATTCAGGTATTCTGCAGATGCAGGGTATATAAAGTTGATTGTGGAGATTTAATCCTCTGCTCCTGAGGCTGCTGGGAGAAATTTCCCTTTCTCTTCTTTGTTCACACAGCTCCCGGGGTTCAGCTTTGGATTTGGCCCCTCCTCTGCGTGCAGGTCACCTGAGGGCATCTATTTTTCCCTCACACAAGTCGGGGTTAAAGGAGCAGCTGATTCGGGGGTTCTGAATCATTCAGGCCTGGGGGAGGGAGGGGTATGGATGCGGGGCGAGCCTGTGGCAGCAGAGGCTGGCATGACGTTCCACCAGCCTGAGGTGCACCATGCGTTCTTCCGGGGAAATTGTCCCTGCATCACGGGACCCTGGCAGTGGCAGGCTGCACAGGCTCCCGGGAGGGGAGGTGTGGATAGTGACCTGTGCTTGCACACAGGCTTCTTGGTGGCTGCAGCAGCAGCCTTAGCGTCCCATGCCTGTCTCTAGGGTCCGCGATGATAGCCGCGGCTCACGCCCTTCTCTGGACCTCCTTTAAGCAGCGCTGTCAATCTCCTCTCCTCGTGTACCAGGAATCAAAGAGGCAAGAAAAAGTCTCTTGCCTCTTCGGCAGCTCCAGACTTTCTCCCGGACTCCCTCCCAGCTAGTCGTGGCACACTAGCCCCCTTCAGGCTGTGTTCACATAGCCAACCCCAGTCCTTTCTCTGGGATCTGATCTCTGAAGCCCGAGCCTCAGCTCCCAGACCCCACGCGCCCTGGCGAGTGAGCAGACAAGCCTTTCGTGCTGGTGACTGCTAGTTGACACTGATCCCCTGTGCAGTAATCTCTCCACTTTGCCGTCTGCACCCGTGTTGCTGTGCTGTCCTCTGTGGCTCTGATGCTCCCCTGCCTCAGCCACCCACAGTCTCCATTGTGAAGGGGCTTCCTAGTGTGTGGAAAACTTTCCTCCTTCACAGCTCCCTCCCAGAGGTGCAGGCCCCATCCTTATTCTTTTGCCTCTGGTTTTTCTTTTTTCTTTTTCCCTAGCCTGGTACGTGGGGAGTTTCCTGCCTTTTGGGAGGTCTGAGGTCTTCTGACAGCGTTCAGTAGGTGTCCTGTCGGAGTAGTTCCACATGTAGATGTATTTCTTATGTATTTGTGGAGAGGAAGGTGATCTCCACGTCTTAGTCTTCCGCCATCTTGAAGCTCCTCTGAGACACTTTTAAATTGGTGTCCTTTTATAAAAATATTATTTTCAGGTAAAACTATGTGGAGTTATGATTCTGAAAACTTTGATTGACAATCTGTATGTGGAAACAAATGAGTTTTGAGGAGACAAGACAAGTGGGTTTTGCCCTGGGCTGGGCAGGGTCTTCCTTATGCTTGACCACTTTTCTGTTGCACTATAGAGTCTTTTTCCTGCTTTTGGTTCCTTACAGTGGGGTGAGGTAAAAAATAGGTGCCTTTTCATGTCATAGGGTTTCCCAGGAGCATGCCTCTTTTCTGTACTGTGCCTGCTTTGATTCACTGAAAAGGAAAAGAGGTAAAGTGATTATTAGTTTGTTTTAGAAAAGAAAAGTTGCAAAGATAGTACTGAGATTTCCCATATACTGCACCCCCACTTTCACCTATTGCTAACATATTGAATTAGTTTGGAACCTTTGTCACAGCTAATGCACCAATACTCATACATTACTGATGACTAAAGTTTATTGATGTTACCTTAGTTATTTTTTATTGTACATCAGCTTTATCTTTTTATTATATTTTCTGTTTTTCTCCCCTAGTTGCTGGATAAAATCCATACAAATGAAATATTGACTCACTCAATAAATAATAATGAAAAGGTAAATTCATTGTACAGAGAAGCCAGTACCTCTGTAAAATGAAGATATTACCTCAGTTTTTACCTGTTGTCCTTTTCTTGTTCCGGGATACCATCCAGGACACTACACAACATTTATTCATCATGTATCTTAGGCTCTTCTTGACTGTGATATTTTCTCAACTTTTGGTGACCTTGACAGTTTTGAGTAGTACTGATCACGTATTTTGCAGAAAGTCCCTCTATTGGAATTTAACTGCTATTTTCCTCATGATTAGGTGGAGTTTATGGGTTTGGGGAAGAAGACCACAGAGGGAATCTGCCATCTGCACTACAACATATTAAGGGCACATGTGATTTACCATTATTGGCATTGACCTTGATCACCTGGCCTAGATAGTGTTTGTCAAGCTTCCCCACTCTGTTACTCTTTCAACCTCCTTGGATACTATAATCTTTGGAAAGAAGTCACTATGGGCAGCCCACATAGGGGATAGGGAGTTATGCTTCCTCTCCTTGAGGGTGGAACAACTACATAAATTATCTGAAATTCTTTTGCACACAGCTCTCATTTTAAATCTCTGATCCCAAGAACCCCTGAGAGATACGGGCTATCAAGTGTTAGCTAATAAAAATCATGATGTTTAATTGTAAGTCTCTTGTATAACCTGGTATCCAGTCTTATATTAGTTAAAATTGATATGCTTTAATTCCTGAGGGAGAGACTGGTAGCAGGTATCTGGAAGAGTGTTTGGAGAGCTGAAGTGGGGCAGAGATTTTACAGAACCCACTCACTAACCGTGGGCACAGTTGGGTTATCTTGAGTGCCATAATCTTCTCCTCAAAGCGTGGAAGAGAGTGAGGAAGGCTGTGAAGGGGAAGATGAACAGGTATTTGGGTCTGGGGGTAAGAAGACTTTGAAGGGAGTTGTGATGGTCAGGATGCTGAGACCCTAATGAAGTAAGGAAAATATCCAAAGACAGTGTCCAGCACAGAGCTGGGTTGTGTGAAAGTCCATTCTCTCAGAGGGAAATCTTGGTTTCCATTATCTTTAAAATGCACATGTACTTAATGCATCTACAGGATGTAACTAGTCTCCCACGGTGGTTTTTGTCCTCTTTGTGTGCCTCCAGCTCAGATATCCCACGCAGTGCTGCCCTTCTCATATGGAAAATCACTCAGGATTTCTCACCACCCATTTTTTCCCCTGAGATTAAAAAATTACAGAGAGAGGCCAGGATGTCTGACCCTTGAGCTGTATGACAAAATGAGGTACAAAGGACCTCTTTTCTCAGACTTTGTTCCTGAAAACAAAGCTGAACAAATGAAGTATATGACATTTATATTAGTCAGCTTTCATTACATTATACCACAGTATCAAAGACTCCTGAAATTTCACTGACTTACAATCAAAACATTTATTTTTTGCTAATGTATACACCAGCAGAGGTCAAGTTTTGTGTTATGTATCTTCTGAGACCCAGGCAGAATTCACATCACATTCTTTTTTTAAAAAAATTTATTGAAGAATAGTTGATTTAACACATCACATTCTTATAGCAGAAAGAAGAGAAACCCTACATCCTTGGATGGGTCTTCAAGTGTCTTGTTGGATATGGCATTCACTGCTTCAGCTCACATTCCAAAGGCAGTACAATGGCAAAACCCAATGTCTATGGCACATAGAATATATCCTGTTTTGCAGGGAGGTGGGAAAGGAACAATTGGGAACTACAGTGGAATATGCCACAATCCAACTCTTGTTACAAAAATTACTTCCTTCCCTCAAGTATGCAGAATTCACTCCTTCTAAGTGAAATCTCCAAAGTGACATTCATCGTATTCTCAGACTTAAAAAGTCCCAAATCTCATGATAGCACTTTACACTGTGTTAATTCTTCATCATCCAGAGATACAAAAAGATAATCTGTCTGTTCCTCACACAATCAACTATATCGGTGCAGGATCATCTCAATAAATATTCTCCTTCAGAAAGGGGTAAATTGGGATGCACTCAGCTTAAATCACAGGAATTCTGAAATCCTTCTTGATGGACATTAGGTGTCCCCTCACCTCCAGCTAATCCATAGACAATCTTCTTTCACTAGTCCCAGTGTCTGTTCTCCTGGAGCAGATATCCAGTCTCTGTGGTTCTTGGCCCTACCCTCTGAGAGTCCATAATTCTCCATCACCCTCTTTGGCCACATTGGAATAGGGTGTTAAAGAATATTCCCTCTTGGGCCTCCCTGGTGGCGCAGTGGTTGAGAGTCCGCCTGCTGATGCAGGGGATACGGGTTCGTGCCCCGGTCTGGGAGGATCCCATATGCCGCGGAGCGGCTGGGCCCGTGAGCCATGGCCGCTGAGCCTGCGCATCCAGAGCCTGTGCTCCGCAACGGGAGAGGCCACAACAGTGAGACCGCCAAAAAAAAACAAAAAAAAAAAAAAAAAAAAAAAAAAAGAATATTCCCTCTTTGGGGGGTGAACAGAATATTGGAGACCCAAAGGTCATTTTAAGTCTCAAACATCCACAGGCTATTTTAATATAGGCTGGTGGCTCTTTGACAGTACAACTCTCTCAAAACATAGTTAGCTTTTATTTTGTATGATTCCAATGTGCCTATAGCCACACCCACAGTTCTTTCCAAGGCATGCTCCACTTGTAGCTTAGAGTAATCTGAGGTAAATTGATGTAAGTTTAGGCAATTGGGCTTCTGAGAAAGAGTCACACTTTTAGTATCTTTTGTTCCCTGAGACATTTTGAAAAACTGAAATTGTTGACTGAATTTCCCTTTAATCAATTCAGAGGTTGTAAAAAAGAGTGTGAAGCCAAGCCCTTGATTTGGTCTTTACTACAATGTTGAGTTTTGATTTTTTTTTCTAACTTCACCTTTCATTGTTTGGAGAGATAAACAATCCTATCTTTCAACCTTGCTATCAAATCAACAGGTTATTTTCTGAAATATCTTTTTCTTATTATACCTTTTCTAGTAACTGATAACAGCCAAGTCATACCAGTTACCTTCACATTCCCAATCTGATTGCCTAATCCCAAATGCTTATCCCAAGTTATCACACACAACAATATTAACAAATGTTTTTTCAATAAAAACATGGGTCACTATATTTTCTAGGCATCAATAACCACTTTGTACTAACTCTTGTCTGGGACTGTTATAAATATTTTAGTTTTTTGTTCTGGTGGCACCTCATAGCCAGTGGATTCATTTGTTCATTTAGTTCATTTAGTTTTCACTAAGTTATTGTTATGGTAGGAAATGAGCTAAACATCTCTGGTACTCATAAATACAAATATTTTATTTAAAAATTATTTATTTTTAAAATTTTTATTGGAATATAGTTGATTTACAATGTTGTGTTAGCTTCTGCTGTACAGCAAAGTGAATCAGTTATACATATACATATATCCACTCTTTTTTTTAACATCTTTATTGGAGTATAATTGCTTTACACTGGTATATTATTCTGCTTTATAACAACGTGAATCAGTTATATATATACATATGTTCCCATATCTCTTCCCTCTTGCCTCTCCCTCCCTCCCACCCTCTATATCCCACCCCTCTAGGTGGTCATAAACCCTCTAGCTGATCTCCCTGTGCTATGCAGCTGCTTCCCACTAGCTATCTATTTTACATTTGGTAGTGTATATATGTCCATGTCACTCTCTCACTTTGTCACAGCTTACCCTTCCCCCTCCCCATATCCTCAAGTCCATGCTCTAGTAAGTTTGTGTCTTTATTCCCGTCTTACCCCTAGGTACTTCTTGACCTTTTTTTTTTTTTCTTAGATTCCATATATATGTGTTAGCATATGGTATTTGCTTTTCTCTTTCTGACATACTTCACTCTGTATGACAGACTCTAAGTCCATCCACCTCACTACAAATAACTCAATTTCGTTTCTTTTTATGGCTGAGTAATATTCCATTGTATATATGTACCACATCTTCTTTATCCATTCATCTATTGATGGACACTTAGGTTGCTTCCATGTCCTGGCTATTGTAAATAGTGTTGCAATGAACATTTTGGTATATGACTCCTTTTGAATTATGGTTTTCTCAGGGTATATGCCCAGTAGTGGGTTTGCTGGGTCGTATGGTAGTTCTATTTGTAGTTTTTTAAAGAACCTCCATACTCTTCTCCATAGTGGCTGTATCAATTTACATTCCCACCAACAGTGCAAGAGTGTTCCCTTTTCTCAACACCCTCTCCAGCACTTATTGTTTCTAGATTTTTTGATGATGGCCATTCTGACTGGTGTGAGATGATATCTCATTGTAGTTTTGATTTGCATTTCTCTAATGATTAATGATATTGAGCATTCTTTCATGTGTTTGTTGTCAATCTGTATATCTTCTTTGGAGAAATATCTATTTAGGTCTTCTGCCCATTTTTGAATTGGGTTGTTTGTTTTTTGTTATTGAGCTGCATGAGCTGCTTGTAAATTTTGGAGATTAATCCTGTGTCAGTTGCTTCATTTGCAAATATTTTCTCCTATTCTGAGGGTTGTCTTTTGGTCTTGTTTATGGTTTCCTTTGTTGTGCAAAAGCTTTTAAGTTTCCTTAGGTCCCATTTGTTTATTTTTGTTTTTATTTACATTTCTGTAGGAGGTGGGTCAAAAAGGATCTTGCTGTGATTTTTGTCATAGAGCGTTCTGCCTATGTTTTCCTCTAAGAGTTTTATCCACTCTTTTAAAGAGTCTTTTTCCATATAGGTCATTACAGACTGTTGAGAAGAGTCCCCTGTGCTATACAGTAGGCTCTTATTATTTATTTTTTTATATATGGTAGTGTGTATATGTCAATCCCAATCTCCTAATTGATCCCTCCTCCCCACCCCGCTTTCTCCCCTGACAAACATTATTTTCTGGTTCACATGAATATTGCAGTTCCTCGCATGTCTTCTTTATTCTGGGACCCAGGATGAAGGATTTGCCTTTCTGGTGGCAAGAGGAAAAAAGCAATCACAGGAGCCCATGATGGATCCCAGGCTGATGCTTGGGTGTGACATCCCTCACTTCTGCTCACATTCCAAGAGCAAGTCACATGTCTACACATTGGATGGGGCAATAAAATATTCTTATAGGAAAGTGGGAGTCAGTAAGTGGTACCAATAATACAATCTGCTGCCATGGGAGAGGGAGACAAGGAGGAAGTGCCTGTTCATGATATATCTCCACAGAACCTACATGATATTAGGTATCCCCTGTGCCTCCCCCCACATTTGTCCCCTTCAGGTTGTATTCACCAGAGTCTGGGGTTGGATCACCAAAGACAGCTGATAGATCTTGCCCTCTTCTGTCTGCCTGCCACTCCTAAATAGATTTCTTTGCACCTGTATTCCCCACTTCTTTATTTTATTTTTGTTTTTCTAAAGGAAAAGGGGAGGGATGAGACTGGGGATGCATGGAAAAAAAATAAGGAGCATCTTATTGCCTTTCCCTCCTTTCTGAAATTGATGTACCCTAATAGACCTTTTTCTATACTGTTGCTATGGAGATAGAGCAAAATATGGCTCAACATTTACCACCTGTTTCCCTGTCGACATGCATTGTAGTCACTGGGCTTTGAAACGGATTAAGCTGATCTCTGACGAAGGTGCCTATGGTGCTCACAAAAATACTCTGAAAATCAGTGATTTAAATAATTCATGAAGTATGGAATTGTATATAGAGTAAGCTAACAGTTGTGAAAAATAAGGAAACATTAGCAAATTCCCATGAAGAAAAGGCTTATGCCTTATGAAGAGCACAGGACTCACAATACAAACTGTGTCTTCATCCCATGTGCTCATTCCTAGAAGCATTTTTCTGGCTTCAGGATGGGGCAGCTGCTGAGGACATGTTATGTGATTCACACTTTTACAAGCCAAAACATGTAAAACTGGGGTCAGGGTTGTTTTTTTTTTTAATTGGTCCTTCATGCAAAGCAATGCTCAGGTCTATTTGTTCATATTTGGCTACAGAGGACAATGTTTGGAAACAGGTACATGGAGGACATGTAGGGGTAAGGGGCAAAGGAGAGCTCCTGAGTCTGTCTGGAGTCCACACAGCTTTTTGTTTGCACCGTGAACATTCTTTCTGCCCACAGACAGCCTTGCCTGTCTCCAGAAAAACAGGTGGGATTGTCTCCAGGAAGGTGTTAGCTGAGATCACAGTCTCATAAAGGTTATTTTAACTTGCCAATTTGGAAGAACAATATCTTGAATTAACCCGTTCTGGTATCCTTTAAAAATGATTTTTCTGAACACTGAAAAAATTGCACTAGCATATTACTCTTGATATTCATTCAAACAATATAGTCTATTTCTTAGCCATATCTGTCTCAAACACCATTCTCTGGTATTTTGGAAACATATGTGTGTGTATGTATATATATATATATATGGAAAATGATACTTATGTCATTATTCTATAATATTACCTCAAACATTATTATAGCTGTACTTTATTTATTTATTTATGGATATATAATTTTTAAAGGTTATTTTCAATGTACAGTTTTCCAAGATTTTGGATCATCTTTACTATCATTATCCTGAATTCTTTTTCAGGTAGACTACCTAGTTCTTCTTCATTTGTTAGGTCTGGTGGTTTTTTACCTTGCTCCTTCATCTGCTGTGTGGTTTTCTGTCTTCTCATTTTGCTTATCTTACTGTGTTTGGGGTCTCCTTTTTGCAGGTTGCAGGTTTGTAGTTCCCGTTGTTTTTGGTGTCTGTCCCCAGTGGTTAAGGTTGTTTCAGTGGGTTGTGTAGGCTTCCTGGTGGAGGAAACTAGTGCCTGTGTTCTGGTGGATGAGGCTGGATCTTGTCTTCCATGTACAGTTTTTACAAAATAGTTTCTATATTCCCTGTGTTGTATAATACATCCTTGAGCCTATCTTACTATGGTTGTACTTTGTGAAATGTACTTATAGCTGTATTTTTGAAATAAATGACACCTTAAATGGACATATATTTTAAACTGGTGAAAAATTTTTCTACAGGTGTTGCAGAACATGGTAAGTTGATATTTTCAATTCTAATTTTCATTAATATGTTTATGAAAGTAAAGAAAATGCAAAATGAGTTGAAAATATGAGAAGTTTTCAAAGGTAAAGGATACATAAAATAATCAAATAAAATTAGAGAAAAAAAGGTACAATAGTTAAAATTAAGAACTCCATATATAGTAGAACTGCTTGAGTGATTGAATAAGAAATAGGAAGATGGACAATAGCAAATATACACAGATAGTTACAGAGAATAAATTATTGAAAAATTATATTTAAGGGCTTCCCTGGTGGCGCAGTGGTTGAGGGTCCGCCTGCCAATGCAGGGGACACAGGTTCGTGCCCCGGTCTGGGAAGACCCCACATGTCGTGGAGCGGCTGGGCCTGTGGGCCACGGCTGCTAAGCCTGCACAGCCGGAGCCTGTGCTCCGCAACAGGAGAGGCCACAGCAGTGAGAGGCCCGCGTACCACACACACACACAAAAATTATATTTAAGACATCAAGAACACAGGAAAAATATCTAACTCATTTGTAATCAGAATCTACAAAGTAGAAAAGAGAGAAATGGGGTCCGAAGTAATAGTTGAAGAGATAATGCCTGAGAATTTTCCAAAATTAATGAAAATGTCAATCAACAAATTTAAAAACTCCAGTTCAAATCAAGCAGGATAAATACAAACAAAACCATGGTTATGACACACTTAGTAAAAGCAATGAATACCAATTTAATGAGGAAAATTTTGAAAGAAGCCAGAGAAAAACAGACACATTATGTCTAAAGGCGTAACAATAAAACAGATTTCCAAACAAATAACTGAAGCCAGAAAACAATGGAATATCTTCTCATAAGTAAAAAGGAAATAACTGCTGACCAAGAATTCTATATTCCGTGAAAATATCCTTTAAAATTAAAGGAAAATTAATATGTTTTCAGATAAATTTTGCCAACATACCTGCCCTAAAAGAACAATCAAAAGAACTTCTTTGGCAGAATAATCCCTAAGAGAAACATTAGAAATAGAGGAAAATAAGAAGGACAAAAGACAGGTTAAATAGGTCATTAAATATAAGTGGATATTGGTGTGAAAGCAATGATACTAAGATCTTATAGGATTCAAAATATAAGTAGAAATAAAATGCAAGTCACTGATAACACAAAGGAGAGAAAAGTAAAGTATTCCATGTTTCTATCATCACCAGAAAGGTGACAAAATTAGCAATTCACATTAGTATTTATTAAGCTAAAAGAGCATACTGTAACCCATTAGATGGTCAATAAAGATAATAAAATGATACATAAATAATTCTAGAGATTAAAAATGAATGACTAAACTATTTTACTGATTTTAAATTAAAGATTCAAGAGAGTGTACAAGAAATGTAAACCAAGTGAAACCCAAATATAACAGTAGTTTATAAAATATAAATGGACTAATTACTCAAATGAAAATACAAAGATTGCATTGAGCTTATATAACTCCCACACTTAAAGTCCAAAAGAGCCTGATTAAATCAGCATCATGATTTTTTTGGGGGAATTCACTGGACTGTGAGGTTGGAAAACAAACTAGCCAAAAATCTAAGAAGAAACTGTTTCTACCAGGATAAACAAGACACAAACACACACTCACATAGGGTAAATGTAACCAGAAACTAGAAATAATAATTCACTTAGAATAGCTGAAAATTTACAATAGCATAAAAATCAAATACTTAGGATTCTTATATGCAAATTATAAACATAAATAATGGAAGACAATACCATAGTCATATATTGGAAGAATCAATATTGTAAATATGCCAGTTCACCTTGAACTGTCTATACTTTCAGTGCAATCCTAGTAAAAATTCTAGCATTTGTTTCAGAAAGTGACAAGCTTCTTCCAAAATTTATATAGAAATATGAAGACCAAAGAAAAGCCAAAAGAATTTGAAGAAAAAATACAAAGTTGGAGGAATTACACTACCAGATACAAGGCTGGATACAACACAATGTACAGTATATTAATGGTGCAAAATTAACAGATCAATGGCACAAAATAGATAATAGAGACACAACTCCACCTATATATCGCCACCTGAGCTATGACACAATTATACTGTAAAGCAGTAGGAAATAGTCTTTTCAAAAATTTTCCTAGATCATTATGGAAAAAAATAGGTAGATAGATAGATAGATAGATAGATAGATAGATAGGTAGATAGCTATGCAGATAAAGAGAGAGAGAGAGAGTTGCATCTTGGTCCCTACCTTATACCATACAAAATGATCAACTATTGAAGGCTTTCAGATCTACACATGAGTGGTAAACTATAAAAACCTTTACAAAATAAAACATGAGAATAACGTCATGATTTTGCAGCCAGCAAATATTTCTTAAACAGGAAACTGACATATATTCCATTTCCTTGGGAGGTGTCACCAGCTTTGTTATCAGGAGCAAAATCTGAGAAAAAGTATCCTTAACACTTCGCTTCCACATATAATCCACTTTTCAGATAACGTGTCTCTCTGTGTCCAAATTACACAGGATTTTCTCACCACCCATCTTGTCAAAATCAACAAAATTAGAGGTGTCAGAATTAGGAACTTTGTTGACAAAACCCCACACCCCTTTCTGACTTTAGGTCTGTGAATCTTCATGCTTCTTATGCATGACAGCAAACACCTGGAAACAGCCACAACACCCAAACTTTGGTATACAATGAAATACTACTCAGCAACAAAAAGGAATGAATCACTGATACATGCAACAACGTGGGAAAACCTCAAAAACATTATGCTGATGAACAGTAATCTATCACAACATAGTGCATACAGTTTGAGTACATTTATATGATTTTCAAGAACAGAGAATACCATCTGTTGTTCTGAAAAATCAGTTGATTTGTTGCTTTGAATTGACTGGGAAGAAGCATGAGGTAGCTTTCTATATTTTGATAGGGTTTTTATTTTATTTTGTTTTTTATTTTTTGGCTGTGGTGTGTCTTCATTACTGCTCACAGGCTTTCTCCATTTGCCGTGAGCGGAGGCTACTCTTTGTTGCAGTGTACGGGCTTCTCACTGCAGTGGCTTTTCTTGTTGCAGAGCACGGGCTCTACGCATACAGGCTTCAGTAGTTGTGGCACACAGACCCCATAGTTGTGGAGGGCTCTAGAGCACAGGGTCAATAGTTGTGGCGCACAGGCTTAGTTGCTCTACAGCACGTGGGATCTTCCTGGCTCAGGGATCAAACCCATGTCCCCTACATTGGCAGGTGGATTCTTAAACACTGTGCCACCAAGGAAGCCTTGATAGGGTTTTGAGGTCCTTTTGTTCACCCATTTGTCAAAACTCATCACTTAGGAGTTGTGCACTTCACTATATTTAGGTTGTATCTTAGAAAGTAAATATTGTCATCTTATTAATATGTATAAGGGTGTTATGTACTGACTTCTGCAATTTGCCTTGAAGTGCCTAAAAATAAGATGGGTTGAATGTAGGAATGGATATGTGAATAGTTTGCTAGAACAAATATAATAAGTATTAATTGTAGAATCTAGGTGGTGGGTACATAATTCTTTCAACATTTTGGCTTGAAATTTTCCATAATTAAATGGGAAAAAAGCAAGGGAGGACTAAAAAACTAAATATTCAGGCCTCAAATGGAGTTTACAATTTAATTCTTAAATCCTTAACTTGTTGTTTGGACCATTACAACATGTGGAAATACTCTTTTTTTGTTTATCCTGCTTTGCTGGATAAGTTTATACTCTCTACTGCTGTGGAATAAAATTGAGAAATCTCATGATTTTACCACACCTATGTTTGGTTATACAGTCAAAACAATCATGAATAAAGACAACTTATTTGTTAAGATTTTTCCCTTAAAAGTAATGTGTGTGTGTGTGTGTGTGTGTGTGTGTGTGTGTGCATGCGTGTGTGTGAAAGTTACTGTGAGGCACAAAAGATAGTACCTTTGACCAAAGGGACCAAAATATTAACATAGTGAGACCAAAATATTTAACATTTCAACACAAGAAATGTAATTGAAAATATACTTACAGTTTTGTTCTTTTTGTTTAGTTAGTTAGTTAGTTAAGGACAAAGGTGAGTGTCAGACAATAACAAGCAGCAGTGTAGACGTTGGGGTAGGCAATGCTCTGGGACATGAGAGGTCTTACTGGAAATGGAACAATGTTTATGCATCAGCCCAGCAGTCTTTACTGTATTTGTGACCTCAGCTGTACTCATTGCCATATAGGAGTTTTGTAGGTGAAGGCATTATGGAACCATGAATAGGGGGCTGAAAGTGTCCCCTGTCAGCTTCATTCACCAAAATATTTATCCCCATCTCTTCCTCTTTCTGAGCATGCTCTTTGCAACTAAAGGTGTTCTTGGGAGCTAAGATTTGGAACCAACTTTGGGGTTGTTTCTTGAAGAAATTATTAACCGAGCCCTAACAATTTATCACTTAGGTGTTGGCCTACAGTTTCACATGATTTTTTGTGAGAACTTAGAGGAGAGGCAGGGTCTTCAAAATATGTATTTGCACAACCCTGGGGAAATATTCTGTCTCTTTTGGATGGTATCTTCTGGTTTTGTGATTAGCCCCTCCTCGGCCTGAACACATTAATCTGCAGTATCAGACCTCCTCCCTGTCCTGTACTGGGTAGCACTGGGATTTCAGAGAGACTGGTGAGTAACGACAGGTTTTAGTAGGTGTCCAACACTTCCATAACAGTTCTGAGGTACATGGTACTGTTTTCAGGACTTTGTACAATTAATTCCCTTAAACATCATTAGAACACTATGGCATCAGTGCTATTATTACTTTCCCATTTTACACTGAGATAACAGCACAGAAAGGTTAAATGATTTACACAGAGTCACACAGGTAATGAGAGTCAGAATCAGGGTTTGAGGCTGGCTCTGTTCTCACCCAGCTTGCTCTGCCATTCCTTAGAGTGTCTAAAGCAACAATGAGAATGAGGCTGGCAAGGGGCTAATCAACAAGGGGGATAAAATGACAAGAACAGCTGCCCATGATCTATTTAAGACAAGGAATGGAAAATCCTGTGAAAGTTGACCGGGGGTGAGGTAAGAGCTAAGAGAGCCAGAAGGGTTCCTGGTGGCCAAATGGCCCAAACAGCAGCACCTAAGGAATGGGCCTTCCTGATCTCAGAAACATGAGCTGTGCCCTTGCCAGCTGCTCCCCTCACCCCAGGCCCAGCCCCGCCGGTTTGGACTGAAGTGGGGAGAAGTCACGCTGATGGAAGTGGTTGTGTTTGAGTTGGTGTCTGGGGTGATGTGGTGCTGCCCAGTGTAAAGTTAAGCAGGTTGGGCCCCTCAGAGAATAGAGGTGGAGATTTCCAACAAGGTAAGGGCACGTGGTGGGAGAAGCAGTCCTTTCTGCTAGAAGACAACTTCTTCGATCAGCAGGTTGTTTTCTGTCCCTCCAGCTTCTTCATTAAACCTGTGCCTTTCTCACAGATCAGAGTATGGGAGGGGCAGTGAGTAAGGTTGTTTATTTTTCTATTTTCTTCCCCACATCAGTTAGCACGACCCCCCATGCATACCCGAAGCTCATGGTTTCTGGATTTTTTTTCCCTTGTGCATATGCTTGCCGAGATTGGTCCACCTATCCATAATAACTGTCTTGTACCTGCTTTCCTAATGACATACAGCTTCTTCGTCTAGAAATTTGGGTGGGGCTCTGCATATCCCAGATGTAAGTCGAAAGTGTACAGACTCCATGATATTTTAGAATGTGAGCTCTGGAATGGATATCAACTGTAGTTTCAGAGGTGCATATTGAAGGTGTTAGATTTGTACATCAGGATGACTGAGCAAAGAAAATATCATTGCCTGATAAATCCCAGAAAGTGCCCTGTCTCCTATGCTATCAGCATCCTTCCCTCTTGGCCTTCAAGTCCCATGAAACTTGGGAACTAAAAAGCATGAATGAAATGGTGAGGACACACTGTGTGCCATGTATGTGGAAAGGCCCAAATATTCCAAATATTTTATATTTAGAGACATTTGGGATTCACATCCCCAGTTTTTCATATTTTGTTCCTGAGAATCACCGGGGGTAATCACAATCTCCTCTGGGATTATGAGGTGAAGAAAAACATGACAAGCCAGGATTTTCCTGGAGCACCCACACTGTGCTGCACGCCCTCTGTGATGGGTCTTCATTGCAGCCATGCTGTTTTCACAGCATATGTGGGGAAGTTTGAGGGGGGGGCTGGAGAAGCTGGGGGACCTGCCTGACCATTCATCTTTCTTGCGTCAACCATGTTGTATTTTTTTCACAACACAGGCTCTCGCATTTTGCTCCATGTAAGTTACACAATTCCCCTTCTTAGTCTGCCTGTATGTAACCATGAGGAATTCATTTTAAGGTATAATATTGCTATCTCTGGTTATGGTGTGAAGGGAAATCTCTGTTAGTCTATAGCTTAAGGTACGGAATAACCAAATGAATGGAGTTTCATGAAGGAAAGCTAAGAGCTTGGTGGGACTAACATTAGCTAGAATAAAACTGAGTGAAGCATAGGCATACATTGTATTTTCTTTCTGACTACTAATAGGACCTAGAAGTAGCAACACCCTAGTAGCATTGAGTGTATAGAATGCCCTGATGTTAGTTTCTAGATACTACTCCCCAGTAAAAGAACCAGGTCTTTGGGTGACTCTAAGGCCGGGACAGCAAAAATATAGTGTGAACCTAAAACATCTCACAATGACAGACAGTAAGGAAATGAAAAACAAAGCCCAGCATGGGGCATGCCACAAGGACACAGAAATAGACCAAAAAAGCTCCCAATAGCTAAACAAAGCTGGAACAATTTGAACAACAAAATAAGAATAGTTTTGGAAAATAATAAAATAAATACCTATGAATCCTTACCTATACTTTAAAATAAATGATTGCACAAACGAACAGTAGAGAAGTTGTTTACAAAAGCATTCCAAAGTATAGATGTAGATATTCACTCCTCCAGGAGGTATAGCTTAATTCCCCACCCCTTGAGTGTGGACTTAGTAACTTGCTTCTGAGGATTATGGAAAGTGAAAAATAGTAACTTTACAGTGGAGAAAAATAACGGATAGCACCTTTACCAAGTTATTAAGGTTAATGTCACCAGAAATAGGTCATGTTGAATTCATGTATCCCCAGATGTGATTTGATACAAAAGGAGCTTCACTTCTGTGGTATTTACCTACAAAACCTGCAACCATAGCTTAATAATAAGAAAACATCAGATAGACTCAAACTGAAGGACAGTCTACAAAACACCTGACCCATACTGTACTCTTCAAAAGTGCCAAGGTCATGAAAAACAAAGAAAAACTAAGAAACACTCACTGGTTGGAAGAGACATGATGGCCACACACAACATGGTATACAGGAACAGAATACTGGAACAGGAAAAATGTCATTAAAGCAAAAACTTGTCTCGTCTGGATTAAGACTAGTTTAGTTAATATTCTGTACTAATGCAAATGTCTTGATTCTTTCCCAGCTTTATTGAGCTATAATTGACAAGTAAAAAGTATATATTTTAAAGTGTACAATGTGATGTTTTAATAGAATATCCATTGTGAAATGATGACCACAATCAAGCTAATTAGCATATCCATCCCCTCACACAGTTACTACTGTTCTTTTTGTGTTGATGACACTTAAGATCTACTCTCAGTAAATTTCAAGTGTACCATACAGTATTATTAACCATAGTTGTCATGCTGTTCATTACATCTGAAGAACTTATCCTGCTTAACTGAAACTATACTCTTTGATCAATATTTCCCATTTCCCCCATGCCCCAGTCCCTGGCAATAACCATTCTACTCCTTGCGTTTATGAGTTTGACTTTTTTAGATTCTACATGTAAGTGAGATCACACAGCATGTGTCTTTTCGTCTCTGGCTTATTCCACTTAGCTTAATGTCTTCTAGGTTTCTCCGTGTTGTCACATACAGCAGATGTCCTTCTTTTTTAAGGCTGAATAGTAGTATTCCATTGTATACACAACCACATACACACACTACGGAATGCTATTCAGCCTTAAAAAAGAAGAAAATCCTGGCATTTGTGACAACATGGATGAACAAATCTAAGTGTCTGTGTCAATCAGTGCATCTGTCAATCAAAATGGGTGTCTAAGATAATCAATCTAAGTGTCTAAATGATTACCATATCTTGGCTATTGTGACTAACACTGAAATGAAGATGGGAGTGCAGATACCTCTTCCAGATACTGATTTCATTTTGTTTGCATATACACCAAGAAGTGGGATTGTTGGATCATACAGTAGTTCCATTTTTTTTAATTTTTAATGTCCATACTGAGTTCCATAATGGCTGTACAAATTTACATCCCCACCAACAGTGCAGTTCTCCATGTTCTCAAAAACACTTGTTGATTCTTGTCTTTTTGATAATATTCATTCTAACAGGAATGGGGTGATATGTCATTTTGGTTTTGATCTGCATTTATCTGATGATTAGTAAGGTTGAGCATATACCTGTTGGCCCCTGTATGTTTCTTTGAGGAAACAATTAAAAAAGTAAATAAACAACCTATGGAATGGGAGAAAATATTTGCAAACCATATGTCTGATAAGGGGTAATACTGAAAACATATAAAGAACTCAATACAATAGCAAAAAAATAAAAGATTAAATAATGGGCAAAGGATTTAATACCTTAGTTTTGATAAATGGTTTATGATATATATGATGTTAACATTAGGGGAAGCTGGAGAAAGTATATACATAAGTTGTTTGTATTATCTTTGTAACTGTTCCATGAATCTAAGATCATTTTGAATTAAAAAATTTTAGGAGACAATGGAATACTATACAGCAATAAAAAGGACCAAAAGGAATAATTTGTTGATATATACATTATAGAAGAATCTCAAAGTCATTATGCTAAGTTAAAAAGACAGACAAGGGCTTCCCTGGCGGCGCAGTGGTTGAGAGTCTGCCTGTCGATGCAGGGGACGCGGGTTCGTGCCCTGGTCCAGGAGGATCCCACATGCCGCAGAGTGGCTGGGCCCGAGAACCATGGCCACTGAGCCTGTGCATCTGGAGCCTGTGCTCTGCAACAGGAGAGGCCACAACAGTGAGAGGCCAACGTACCACACACACACACACAAAGACAGACAAAAAAGAGCACATTTTAAAGAGAATTATTTTATGTATACAAAATTCCAAAAAGTGAAATCTAATCTACAACGAAAGAAAGCATATCAGTGGTTGCCTATTGAGGAAGTTAGAGGGAGGAAGGTGAGATTACAAAGGGTCACAGACATTTTGGAGGGCGGTAAAATGTTCTCTTGATTATGATGATAGTTTCATGAGTGTATACACATGTGAATACTCATCAAACTATATATTTTAAATATATGCAGCTTTTAGATTTTACCTCAATAAATATATAGAGTAATGGAGAAAGAGATAGGTAAATGATAGATAGATGGATAGATGGATAGATAGATAGACAAAAAGAGTTATTAGGGAGGAGCTCTTCTTTCTTTTGCTAATAACTACAGAAGGAGTGGTAGAAGTAGAAAATTAACATTTTCTAATCCCCAATGTAATAACTGATTCAGGCAGGATAATTTATCAAGGCTATAATCATCATGTGAAAGGCTCTTAAGTGTCAGGGTAGTCATGTGGTCTCAAAGCATTACACCACAGATAACTTATCCAGCCCAACTGGGAAAAATGTTCCCGTACAATGTGCAGTAATCAAATCCAGTGTCCCCGATGGTGTGGCAACCCAACCCAAATTTAATCTTGAGGGAAGAAAATCAAACAACTCCATAATGTAGATCATTCTACAAGACAACTGCCCTGGACTCTTGAAAAACAATGTCATTAAAAAATAAATTAAAAGGCATGAATGTGTGTGCTTTAGTGGAAGGGAGGAGATCATGCTAATTTAAAAGAGAACAACCAAATACAGTGCATGGACTTTGCTTGCATTCTGAAGCCAAAAAAATTTTTTTTTAAATGCTGAAGGGCTTCCCTGGTGGCACAGTGGTTGAGAGTCCACCTGCCGATGCAGGGGACACGGGTTCATGCCCTGGTCTGGGAAGATCCCACATGCCGCGGAGTGGCTGGGCCCATGAGCCATGGTTGCTGAGCCTGCGAGTCCAGAGCCTGTGCTCCGCAATGGGAGAGGCCACAGCAGTGAGAGGCCCGCGTACCACAAAATAAATAAATACATAAATAAATAAAATACTGTAAAAGATATTTTGGGGACACTGAGAAAATTTAAACATGGACTACATATTAAATATTATTGAATTGACTTTAATTTTCTTAGATGTGATATCATAATTATGTATCTATATGTTAGATAGGTAGATAGATACACAAACCCATAGATACATAGATAAACACATAGATAAATAAATGGATAGATAGATAGGTAGATAGATAGATGGATAGACAGACAGGTAGACTATTAATGTGCCAAACTGTTAACAATTAATGAATTTAGGTGAGGTTATTACAGAGGCTAACTTTACTATGCTTTCAGTTTCCTGTGGGTTTAACATTTTTTCAAAATATGTAATTGGGGGAAAAGTGGGGAAATAGCATAAAGAAAGAACAGCATTGTTCTGTTTTCAGCTGCCCAGCTTCTGCTCTTGTGCATTCTCAGCGTCTTGGTGCATTCTCATTGTCCAGGTCGCTGACCCTCAGAAGCCCCTTCTGGTCAGGATTGGGTGTTGTGAAGTGGCCATATTGTCACCAGATTGTTTGAAACGGAGGCGTTTTGCAGAAAGGTGGTGTATCTAGTCCTGGTAGGGGAAGGCAGGATGTAGGGAGGGCAGTTGTCATGGAGCCCTCTCTACTGGGGCTTAAGGCTTGTTTATATTCCAGAGAGGGATGGGGGCGGAGAAAGGAGGAAAGGAAGGATGGGGGCTTAACTCGTTCTCACAGGTTCGCCCGCCCACGGGGCTTATTATCCTTGATTGCCTGTTTTCTACTTTCTGTTGCCATGGAGTCGGGACTAAAACGTGACTCTGCTCAGATTTACGCACTTTGCTCACTGATGCCTTGTCCCCATATACCTGCTGCGTCTCTGCCTACTGAATGTGGCTGTACGAAGGCGGGTGATTAACTAGGTGGCTGTCGTGAGCCCATGGTGGGGGCGGTGAAGCGTCGTTAGGGAATTTATGAGAACAGAGTTACTGTCAGCCTCATTACCCAGGGCAGGCTGCTAACTCTTGGAAATGTTTTCCACGCAGGGGGTTGGGAGCATCATGCTATGCTACTGAGGACATGCTGTGCGGTGACGCAGGCTTGTCCAACTGAGCACGTTCAGGTATTTATCACTGAGACCCCTGGGTGGAAACATTTTGAGATTCATAGATGCAGATTTGATCCCTAAGAACAGGTCATAACAACAAACCCATTGGAAAGAGTAGAGCAGACAAGTCTGTGCTGGGGGGTGGGGGGCTTCACCAAGAACATTGACGTTTTCTTTAACATAGGAAGGGCCACTGAGGATACACATGTTTTTAAATGCCGACAATAAAGCATCCTCAAGGGGTTTGGGCAAGAGGGTGGAGAAAGGTACATAGGGTGTCCGGGGAAGCAACCCATATTTGGGCAGGAATTTTCTTAAATCTTGTGTCATATGAAGAGCTTACAGTGTCTTTCTTCCTCGGGTCTGTGCCCCTTCCTGGTGCAAGGAAAACATGGGGGACTTGCAGGTGTGAGACAGCAGGAAATAGAAGCTTCTTTGCCATTCTTCTGTCTGCCTATTCCTGTAAATAACTCCATGCTGGCTTGTCCACCATTTGGGGGCCTCCGCAAACTCTTTGCTGAGACATAAGATAGATTTCTGAGATTTCTAGAGAGGGTTTCCTGTTTTTTGACGTGGGTGCTACCCTAAGAGTCAGTAGCTAAAGAACTTGAATGAATTGAGCATTGAGGGAGGTGCTGGTTTTCTAGTTATGCAAATAAAGGAAGCTGAATCATAGGAACTTCTTCCCAGATCTGAGAAATATGAGCAATGTTCTCACTGAGATGCATTTTTCCAGCTTTACTGAGATATTTACATAAAACATTGTGTAAGTTTAAGATGTACCATGTGATTATTTGATACACATATAGATTGTGAAATGATTACAATATGTTTAGTTAACACTTCTGTCACCACACATAATTACAATATTTTTGTGTGTGGTGAGAACACTTAAGGTTGACTCTCTTAGCAACTTTCAAGTATATGGTGCAGTAATGTTAACTGTAGTCACCATTCCCAGAACTTGTTCATCTTATAAATGGATGTTTGTACCCTTTAACCAACATCTCCCCATTTCCCCAAACTACTCAACCCATAGCAACCACCAACCTACTCTCTGTTTCTATGAGTTTTGCTTTTTTAAATTCCAGGTATAAGTGAGATAATACTGTATTTATATTTTTCTCTCTGAGTCATTTCACTTAACATAATCCTCTCAAGTGTCATCCATGTTGTTGCAAATGGCAGGATCTCCTTATATTTTTTGTTCATTCATCCGTTGGTGGACACAAGTTTTTTTCCCATGTCATTGCTATCATGATTAATGCTGCAATGAACAGGGGAGTGAAGATATATGTTCAAGATACTGATTTCATTTCCTTTAGCTATATGCCCAGGGGTGGGTTTGTTAGATCATGTCCTAGTTCTATTTTTAATTTTTAGAGGAACCTCCATACTGATTTCTATGATGGTTCTACCAATTTACATTCCTACCAACAGTGTACTAGAAGTTCCGTTTTCTCCACATTCTCATAATCACTTATCTCTTGCCTTTTTTTAAAATTTTTATACTAGCCTTTCTAATAGGTGTATGGTGGTATCTCATTGTGGTTTTAATCTGCATTTACCTAATGATTAGTGATGTTGAGCACCTTTTCATATACCTGGTGGTCATATGTATGTCTTCTTTAGAAAAAATGTTAACTTAGATCATCTGCCCATTTTTAAATTGGATTATTTGTTTGTTCGTGGGGTTTTTTTGCTATTGATTTGTATGAGTCTCATATATTTTGCATATCAACCCCTCCTTTCTTCTGGCTGCACTGCACAGCTTGGAGGATCTAGTTCCCCAACCAGGGATTGAACATGGGCCATGGCAGTGAAAGTGTTGAAGCGCTGAGTCTTAACCACTGGACTGTCAGAGAACTCCCATATTTTGCATATTAACCCCTTTTCAGGTAGATTGGCTGCAGGTATTTTCCCCATTTTATACAATTTGTCGTTGTTGATTTTTTTTTTTTTTTTTTTGCTGTGCAGACTCTTTTTAGTTTGATATAGTCCCACTTGACTTTTGCTTTTGTTGCATGTGCTTTAGGTGGCATATCCATAATACTGACAAGACTGATGTCATGGAGCTTCTTCTCAATGTATTCTTCTAGGAGTTTTGCAGTTTCAGGTTTTACATGTTAAGTCTTTAATTGATTTCAAGGTAATTTTTGTGAGTGGTGTAAGCTAGGGGTTCATTTTTATTATTTTGCATGTGAATATCCAGTTTTCCCAGCACCATTTTTATTATTGAAGAGAGTATTCTTTATGCATAGCTTATTATTGGCTCCCACATCAAACATTAGTTGACCTGATATGTGTGAATTTATTTCTGGGTTCCATTTGTCTATGTGGCTGTTTTTATGCCAATACTGTACTGTTTTGATTACTATAGCTTTGTAAAATAGTTTAAAATCAGGAACTATGGTGTCTCTGGCTTTGTTTTTTTCTCAAGATTGATTTGGTTATTTAAGATCTTTTGTGGTTCCATACTGATTTTAAGATATTTTTTCCTATATCTGTGAAAAATGCCATTGGAATTTTGTTAGGGATTGGACTGAATCTATCCATGGTTTTAGGTTGTATGGACATTTTGACAATATTAAGTTTTTTGATCCAGGGGCACAGAATATCTTTCCATATATTTGTTTCTTTGTCGGTGTCTCTTATCAATGTTCTAAAATTGTCAATGTATAGATCTTTCACCTCTTTGATTAAATTTATTTCTGAGTATTGTATTGCTTTTGATGCTATTATAAATGGAATTTTTTTCCTTACTTCTTTTCCAGATAGTTCATTGTTAGTGTATACAAACACAACTGATTTTTGCATGTTGATATTTTATCCTGAAACTTTACTAAGTGTAAAAATTTTAGTTCTAACAGTTTTTGGATGGAGTCTTTAGGGTTTTCTATACACAAAAACATATCATCTTCAAACAGAGACCATTTTACTTCTTCCTTTCTGATTTGAATTGAATTGCTTTTATTTCTTTTTCTTACCTAATCTCTCTGGCTAGGGCTTATGCTGAATAGGAATGGTGAGAGTGGGCATCTTTGTGTTTTTCCTTATTTTAGAGGAAAAGCTTTCAACCTGTCACCACTGAACATGGTGTTAGATGTGGCTTTGTCATATGCAGCCTTATTAAGTTGAGGTAGTTTTACTCTATACTAAATTTTTTGAGAGTTTGTATCATGAAAGGATTTGAGTTTTGTCAAATGCTTTTTTTCTGAATTTATTGGGATGATCATATAATTTTAATATTTTATTCTATTAATGTGGTGTATCACATTTATTGATTTGCACATGTTGAACCATCCTTGTGTCTCAGGGATAAATCCCACTTGATAATGATAAATTTTTAATGTGCTGTTGAATTCAGTTTGCTAGTACAGTTGACCCTTGAATATCATGATTTTGAACTATGTGAGTCCACTTATACATGTTTTTTTTCCAATAAATACTGCAATAGTACTACACGATCTACAGTTGGTTGAATCCATGGATGCAGAACCACAGATATGGAAGGCCGACTGCAAAGTTATATGTGGATTTTCAGTTGTGCGGGGAGTTGGTGCCCTGACCCATGCATTGCTCAAGGGTCAACTGTATTTTCTTGAGAATTTTTGTAGCTACATTCATCAGGAATATTGGCCTGTAATTTTCTTTCCTTGCAGTGCTCTTATCTGACTTTGATATCAAGATAATGCTGGCCTCGTGAAATGAGTTTGGGAATGTCTCTTCCACTTCAGTTTTTTGGAAGAGTTTGAGAAGGGTTGGTGTTAATTCTCTAAATGTTTGGTAGAATTCACCAATGAAGTCATCTGGTCTGGACTTTTCTTTGTTGGGAGGTTTTGGTTACTGATTGAATTACCTTACTTATTATCGGTTTGTTCAGATTTTCTATTCATGATTCAGTCTTGGTAGGTTTATGACTCTAGGAATTTGTCAGATCCATTTCTTATCCCCTGATTTCCATCCACAGAAATGTATTATCTGCATCTCCCTGCAGAATATTCCTTTGGGCTCCCCAGATTGGGTATAGCTATTTCACGACCTGTCACTTCAGCAATACTCTCACTCAGTGCTAAAAATGCTTGCTATACCCAATTCTGGGGTGTTACAGTTTAGAATGAGCTATGGGGTACACATTGCAAATACTGAATAAAGAAGAAATATAAGGTTATTTGAATTATTCCTATTTAATATTTTGGATGAAACTGTGTGAGAAGTTTCACATGGGACTGCCCAGGGTGGAAGGGGGCTTCGTGAAGTCTGAATAGGGAGAACTAACAGTCCCAGATACAGAAATATGAGCTGTGTTCCTGGTCAGCTACATTCCTGCTTTCAGGCTTCTAATCCCCAGAATCCTTTTCTTACCACAGGGTGGGAATGTGACCTTGAAATCTGGCTTCAGATGTTGGTCTAATGCATGTGTGCATGCTTTAAATGGCTGTCTTCTGAGAATTGTGTTGTCTAGGCCAATATTGCCATACTCTGGCAACAAGTGGATTAGGGAGATATGGGTAATTAGGCACTCCTTCCTCTAGAATCCCCATGGTGTCTGTTCACCCTGTTTGGAGTTTGGTGCACAGTGAATCTTGGGAGGTTTGTGACCTTGTATTGGCACACTGCTCAGAGAACCTCCTCCTCCTTTAAGCACAGTCCCCTGATCTCATTTTGTGCTATTTTGCCCTTCTGTACAGAGTCCCTCCTTGGTCAAATTTCAATGTGGCTTTACCTCCCATCATCCCTTCCTCCAAATCCCTTCCTCCAACTCCTACCTCTTCCATTGTGACTATGATTCAGAAAAATCTTTCTAGATCCCTGGAGACATGACATCCCTAGTGTGGGCACTGAAGAACTAGTTAGAAACTAGAGAGAAAAGGAGAATAGGATTTGACCAATAGTTAAGCCTGGAGTTAAAACAGGTTACTGTAACCCAGACCTACTGAATTAGAAAATCTGGAGGTGGGGCTCAGAAATCTATGTTTCTCCAGGCTCACCAGCTGGTTTGGATGCATTGTCCAGTGCACTGAGATGGGCTGTGGATGGATCCAAACTTGAGAGAAGCAAATGAAAAATATAGCTCTCTAAGGCTCAGTCATGATGTACTCTTACTCAGTGAGGGCAAGGGGTCTTTCTGCTCTCTGTTTTCAGTGCAAAGCTGCATCTTTCCCCCTGCTGGTTTCCATGGTGACTGTGCTTGTGCTCATAGCATATGTGGGAAGTTTAGGTAAATGGAGAGAAAGAAGCTAGATTATTTTTTTCACTTTGCTATTTTCTACTTATTTGACCGTTCATCTCTCTCAATCAATATAGATGATAGACATAGCTTAAAAAGTAAAGAGGTTTAAATAAGAGTCTGGTGTAGCCAACACATTTCCTAAGCACTGAATGAGAAAGAATAGGACCTCACTGGCACATCTCTCTTTGTGGCTACTACCTGGTGCCTGTGCTTTGTGCATTTCTAATTCTGGGTCTTGGACCCCTAGAAGCTTCCTCTGTGAAATGGTAGGTGGTGCTGTGACATATTTGTAATTTGATCCCAGAGTATTTAGATCCTTTGAAATTGGTATTCTAATTTGATTCATTTATAGACTAATTCTGTAGCTTTATAATTCTATAGACTCATTTTCTGAGCCAGCGGCAGGGAGTTGAGAGGTGAAAGAGACAGCTGGTAGTCTTCTGTGCCAGCCAAGGCTTTGTTGCAGTCTTAACTGAGAACCCACTTTGCTTCTGTGTTTCCCATTTGTACTCTCTGGGGCTGACTTGAGGAGCCGAAAGGTAGAGAATGTGCCACCTTGCCTTCCTCTCCTCCCTAAGCTCATCCCTTCTGTTTCTTTACCATCACCAGGGATAGAAAATAAGTAAGGCTGGCTAGGGCTCTACCCTCAGATCAGTGGTCCTCTGCTCACATGTCCTTGTCAGATATTGTCTGGGGAAGGCCTGGAGGATCCACATTGATAGTGTATAATGAGTGAAAAACTAAATTTGGATACATGTGTATTGAAATAAGGTTGTAGGGGAACAAATGTCTTTGAGTATAAGGAAGTTTCCAGAAGGTTGTGTGGATAGTTTTTCTGTTCTGGAGCTCTTTTGACTTCAAATATGAGCTGGTTTCCCATCTATCTTCATTCCTGATTCCAGGCTGCTTTTTCTTTGAAGCACATTTTGGCTGTGGGGTATAGACAAGATGGTGTGGATGTTGAGCCTCATATGGAGAATAACGTTCAAAACCAGAGCCAGGATTGTTTTTAATTGAGACCTTTGGTATGGCTGGTGTGCAGGTGTCTCAGTGCAAACTGTGTCTCTGTAACACTCTTGAACTTCTCTAAGCTGGGACAGACCATATGGAGGTTTTTTTCTTGGCTCTTTATGACACCTTCTTGATGCCTGCTCCCTGGCCTTGGCTCCCTGCAAAAAAAGAGTAATGGGTGTTGAATGTGGTAGGTTTAATTTTCTCCCCCTACCTGCCCCTTCTTTTTTCCGAGTCCACAGTTTCTCAAGATCTGTGTTTTGACCTTTTACCGTTGTAACAATCATCAGGATAACTTCTTAGAAATTTACCTTTTCTGATATCTATGACCCCTCCACATTGTAACTTGGAGCTATTAGGAAAGTGCTCCAGAGTTGCCTCAATGCGTTAAAGTTAAAGAAGATTCTCTAATAACTCATGAATTTATAAGTGAAAGAGAAACATCAGCCATAGGTGTGTGCTAAAGACTTCCAAGGACAGAGAGGAGACCAGAGGATTTCTGAAGAGAAAAACTATGCCTGAGGAAACCTGAGGCACAGCTCAGACCTTCTCCTGCCAGCCCAGCTCTTCATGTTCAGGCTCTGATGTTCATAATCCCTCTCTGTCTAGGAGGCTGCTGTGGGGGCCTAGGCTGAATATGTTGTGGAATTGCCTCTACCAGGGAAATCTGTTACAGACTCATAATCCTGTTGATACATTTTCCCATGGGGAAAAAAGAGCTGGTATAAGGCAAAGGGAAGGGACATAGGAGAGCATGGAGAAAAGTCTGCAGTCCTTTCTGATGAGAAGGCTCTTTCTGGTGTCTGCTTGATGTTCATGGGGCCTCCTGTGACTCTCTATGGCACGTACACTCACAACATTTCTCAAAGGAAAGGAGGAAGCTTGTAGCTTGGGAGAAAGGGCCATATGAATCCCCCCTTCAGTGGCATGCAGTCCAGTGATGTTCTGATCTGTGGACACACAGCTCCTTGTCCCTCCTCCATTATGTGATTTGTGGTTTCTGGTCCAGAACTGAAAAGCACCCCACAGCTCACTTCTGACCCTGTCTTACTGCTGGCTGGGAAGAGTGTTCCTGATGCCTACACACACTTCTGGTGAACTAAGGGATTTCCAGGGCCAGAGAGAAGACTAGGGTCTCAGGGAGGTGATTTGCCATTTTATTCCTGTATATTAATTCATTCATCTCATCTGGTTTCTGATCAGCAATGTTAACTCTCTTATCAGTGTTACTCACATAAATATCTTTCTAATTTTTTTCCCACTTCAGCAAACTCTGGCCTTATTCATAAATACTTATTATTTTTAATATGCACATTTTCACATTTTAACATCTTTGAATCCATAGCATCTCAGAATTGAGTCTTTATTTAATTGGCTATGTGTTTTTTCTTAACGTTGTATCAAATAATGGTGCATTTCAAGTCAATGACCTCTTAGATTTAATGAAATACATATTTGTGATGATTTGGGGTGTGGAGTGTAATATAAGTGTCCCTGGTTGTGATGTGGAGGGAAATGACACATTCTAAATAAAAGCTTGGTGGTACCCATGCCCTTATGAAGATGAGGTGACACTGACAGTGACTTTGGCTGTCCACTCTGCTTAGAGACAAAATAGGTGCCTCCCATCCACATCTCTAGTCCCCAGAGATCCTGTGGCAAAGCTCTGGATTAAGGCACTTGGATAGGCATGAGATGTGACCACACCTTGTCTCAACCACGTGAAATTGAGTTTTCTTAGAGTATGAGGTATCTGGGCTCTTAACTGTGTAGATTCTCTTCCTGGGATGGAGGTGCTGAATGCAAACTAGGAGGTGGCGCTTGGGGCCCACTTCTGATTTTAGAACTTAGAGGGGGCTTCATGGAACATAAGTACTTCTGTAGGTACATAAGTATTTATGTAGCATAAGCACCTTGTAGGGAGCTGTGCACTTGTGCACAAACTTCCACTGTGTACGGAGAAGACTGGATGGCTGCGTCTAGAAGGCGGAGCCTCTAGTTCTCTTGCCCTTGCTGATCCCTTCCCCCTTCAGTAAGCTCATGGGTCTTGGGGGCTGTTTTCTATCCTTCCTCTGTGGAATTAGATCAAACAAAGCCCAACGTAAATACGTGTGTACTCAGACCCTAGATTCTCCCTCTATGTGTAGGTCACAGCATTGGAATTTGGGACCCTCATAAAAATATCTGGTGGTGAAATCCTTCAGTTTACCAGGAAATGAGGAATAATTCTTGATAAGGGGTGAATTAAGGGTCTGGGAGTATAAGGGGACTTCCATAAGGCCCACAATCATACTGGTTGCAGCTTATAAACAGTAATTTGGATTTCAGAGACATGAGTCATATTCCCTGCCAATGTAATTTCTAACTCTGGATTGTGGTTTCCTAGAAACATTTTCCAGTAATGGGGAAGGGGACAGACTGCTATAGCAACACTGTATGATTTAGTCTGATACAAACCAGAACTTTCAAATACACACCAGGAATTTTTAGATTTGTGCCTCTGATGAAAACTGATTTTTGAGTCTGTCTGTACAGATTTCATTGCTGAGAACAGGGCTCAGTAGCAGGCAGCAGGAGAAGTAACAGGAGGGGCTGTGGATTTCTCACTCTAGGAGGAATCCTTGGTGCCATAGCTAAGCTGGGCCTCCTCCACGGAGGGGAGTGGAAAAGAATCAGAATATGGTCTGACTTTCTCAATGTGGTATTTGCACAGAGATAGAAAAATAAATCAATGAATAAAAGAAAAGAAAGCTAAAAAATAAACACATGCATATAAAAGCAAATCATTTATAAGATTGATGGGGGAAAATGGAGTTTTCACTAAACTTTCTAATAGATTGAATAGCCACAGAGGGAAATAAAATCTGATCTTCAACCTTATATTTCACACAAAATGAATTCCATGTAGAATATAGACCTAAAATACAAAAACAATTTAAACTAATAAGGACATTCTGTATAGCACAGGGACGTCTACTCAATACTCTGTAATGACCTATATGGGAAAATAATCTAAAAAAGAGTGGATATATGTATAACAGATCCACTTTGCTGTACACCTGAAAATAATACAACATTGTAAATCAACTATACTCCAATAAAATTTTTTTAAAGTAAAATAAAAAATAAAAATGAAAACAATTTAATACAGTATCTTGAATGTACTTTAGGAAAATGAAAACAATTTAATACAGTATCTAGAATCTACTTTAGGAAAATAATTTCATGACATTGGGGGAGACTGAGAAACTAGACTCAGAAAGTATCAATATTTACCATAACAGAGAAAAGATCTTCTAGCAGAGTTGATGAAAATTTCGAGACAAAATGAGTCGTGCTCAAGATTCTTCCATTCATTTCTAGTAGTAATATAGCTCAGATTCAGAACTGAAACTTTGGAATGATATTAGTGTCTACCTTTTGAGATGGAAGGATTGAAAAAACTCATGATATATAAAGTGTGTGGACTAATATCAGATCTATAGTAGCCACTAAGTCAGTATGGGCTAATATTGGCAGCTTTTTCTAAGTAATTGCAAAATTATATCAACTGGAGGATTCATCGTTATTGTGTATATCACAAGGAAGGAATAAAATCACTGAAAATTACGGCACAGTTATTTCTTGCCACTTAGAATTTTATCTTATTTATTGAAAGAGTATTAAAAACACTTTAAAATGTGTATAAATGAGGATATTTGTCTTCTATCACAATTATGATCACGAGATGGAAAATATAGGCAACTTGTACTGATAAAGTTATTCCTAACATTTTTCCCATTCAGAGTCAAACTCCTCTGAATAGCTTTTCAATTTATCTTGACCATAATTTTCCCCACATTATCATCATCTGTGCTAATCAGGAGCTTTAGGAATGTCACATTTCTTGAGAGAGCTCTATACTTCTCTCTGTGACATTATCTTCCAACTTACTGACACCCCCCATACAAGTTTTGATACCAATATTACCAGAAGGTGTCAACAGAAGATTTTTTGATCAGTTCATGCATGTAAACACAAGAACCTCTTGTGATTGCCTTCTGAATAATAGTGCTTGTACACTAAGATGAACCTCTATTTGAAAGATGTGGAAATGTACACTCTAGCATCAGTGAATTCACTATTTTTCTATTTTTCTCTGTGACTGCCCATTCCTTAGTGTAAAATTACAGTGACCCATCTGTTGTATTCTGTTCCATTATTGAGGAAACATACTTAAATGTAGTTTAACATAAGTTTACCAACTCCATTTGACTTCTATTTGACTATTAGAGATAGTAGAGGTTATAGGGAGCTACTGGAATTCCTAGATTATATATGTAGAGGTAATTTTATTACCTCAAGCAATCCACTGAGAAGAAAGATAGACATGGCTGAGTTAGTGGAAAGTTTGCATTGGAACAGTAGCTTTCTAAAGACTCAGAAAGAAGCTGTACCTTGTGAATTTCTGCCCTAATCATAGAAATATGAGCAATGTCCTCTGTGTCATTCTAAATTCAATATTTCAGTCTATAACAATTGTATATCTATGTTTTTTTTCTTCCCCTTTCTTTCTTCTAATCAGATGGATGGTGATAATACAATCACTTTACAATTTTTCAGTGCATAGCAGATGTGTTATGATCTATATAAATTGTTTTCCTCTGCCTACTTGCTACTCTGACCAATTCCACTTTTAAAATTGGAACAAGCTTTGGTGTTCCCTGATGAATGTATTAAGGGAATAAGAAACTCATATAATTCATAACTTAGGGTGTTGGCTGAAATTGTACCTAGAGTTTCAAGCTCCAAGGAGGCTGAATTAAGTGAACAGCCAATTTTGATCTCAAATATATGAGTCATGCATCCGCTGGACTCCATCCTCTATTCAGGCTCGAGTACAAAGACAGGGTGATAGGTTCTTGTCTCATGGTGTAGTCTAAGACTTAGGGATGTTTGCAGGAACATCTTTCTGAGAATTCTCGTGGCAAGGCCAGCTTCTGTGAAATCTAGGTACAGGTGGTTTAGAAGGTTGTGGGAAATCATATCGTCCATGCTATCAGAGAGCAGTATTTGAGGACTCAGAGCTTAGCACTGGGTCCTCTGTGCCTGTGACATTATGTCATACTGTGTCTATCTACTGTCTTCTCTTAACTCTAAGCACTCAGGGCCCTTTGGTTTGTTATTTTATTTGCCACTTTTGAGTTTAGGTCACTCCTTATCCAGACCGAATGGTGACTTGTTTAAGGCCTGCCACTCTGGCTTTTGTTTTTGTTTTCATTGTGGTTTTCGGTTTTGTTTGGTAAAGAGTGTAGTGAGGGATGACATTCATAGTATACATAATAATATATTATAATGTGTGCATTGAAATGAAGAGGAAGGGGAGATTTGACAAGTCATTTAGCTGTTATAAGAACTCCAGATAAAATGAAATGCATAGAATAAACCTCTATGTTTTAAGATGTGGAATTTAAATGAGACTGTCCTTTCTTAAGGTCTGAACTTTGATCTTGGAGGAGTGAGAAGTTTTCTTGAATAACAAATGTCCAAAATATTAGCACCTAAATAAATGCTATCCTGATCCCAGAAGTGAGAAATATGGTCCAGGTCAGCTGGATCTCTCTAGGTTTCCAGGCCCCAGGGGTTAGTTTTCTCATTGAACGCATGAATGTGATATGGAGAATATACCCTGTGATTATGGAACATAAAAGCAAGAGCTTTGCTTCTGCAGATATCCATGGGAGTATAATATTCAGTTCTATGGCTTTGTAGACAGAGCTCCTAGAAACGTCCCTGGTGCCAGCCAGCAGGACTGCTGTGGTTGTGAATAAGGAGCTGTGCAAGGGAGGAATGTGTGGTACTCTCTCTGGGAGGATATTTGTTTAACCAGACAGATGCAGTCATCATTCAAATATGTCCATCCCTTAGACACAGCATGGAGGGTTGGGATATATTGTATTGCGCTTGTTGTTTCCTTTTTTCTGCCAGGCTTTCTCCACCCATGTAAAATACATCCTGAATAATTCACTTGTCTTCATCTGCCAAAAATTTGGTACATAAAGGTTCACATCCAGTTATGTATAATCAGGGACTGGCCTAAAACACATAAAAAAAATTTTTGCACCCAGCTCACCTGCTGCTATGACCATATCTATTCTGTGGCTTTCAGGCTTGGCAATGAGTTATATAATTCCACACTGTGAGTGTCAAGAGAACAAATGGACCCAGTGAATTGGTGATGGAGTCTGTCAAATGGGAAGCATTTAGTCACAGATTCCCTCAAGGGCTTGAAAATCTTTTGAAAGTTTGAAGAAGGAAACCCTGTACCAAAACAAACAAACAAAACAAACAAAACAAAATCTCCTGAATGCAGAAATGTGATTAATGTTCCCTATCTCTTGCATGTATCAATCTTGGCTTCTAATATCCAGAAGCCATGTCTTTCAAAAAAGATTTAGTGGTATCCTGCAAATACACTGCCAAAAGATGTAGACCTACCCTATTATCCAGCAATCCCACTCCTGGGCATATATCTGGAGAAAAACATGGTTCAAAAGGATACTTGCACCTCAATGTTCATTGCAGTGCTGTTTACAATAGCTAAGACATGGAAGAAACATAAATGTCCATCAACAGATGAATGGTTAAAGAAGCTGTGGTACATATATACAATGGCATATTACTCAGCCATAAAAAGCAGCAAAATTGTGCTATTTGTAGAGACTTGGATGGATATAGAGAATGTCATACAAAGTGAAGTAAGTCAGGCAGAGGAAGACAAATATCATATGATACCACTTATATGTGGAATCTAAAAAAATGATACAAATGAACTTATTTACAAAACGGAAACATACTCACAGACTTAGAAAACAAACTTATTGTTACCAGGGGTGTATTGTTGGGGGGAGGGATATTGGGAGTTTGAGATTGACATATACAGTGTTATATTTAAAATAAAATGGCTTTCCATGAAAAAAATAAAAATAAAAATTGTGGGAAAAAAAGAAAATGGGATATGTGAGGCACAGATACCTATTTTTAAAGAAGTGTTTGCTGAGACAAAAACTGGTGACAGGGTAATGGGAAGTATGAAGAAAAAAAAAGAAAGAGGTGGAGAGTCCCTGGATCTTGAGAGGCTCTTCCTGAAGCAAGTGCATCTGTGTTTGGAATGGAGGACAGATTAGGGAAACTGCTTTGCCCTTTTCTCCCTACAGGTCCTTTTACCCTCTCAGTCCAAGTGTTTTTGTTTATGTTTTTGAGAGTTTTTTTGTACAAGAATAATACTTTTTAAAAAATGTTTTGAAACAATTTTAGATTTGCAGAAAGTAGCATAGATAGTACAGAGTTTCATATACCCTTCAGGTTGCTGTAATATTAACATATCACCATAGTTTATTTATAAAAACTGAGAAATTAACAGTGGCATAAAACTATTAAAGGAAGTCTGGACTTTCTTGATATTTTATCAGTAGGTTTGCCAACTAAGGTCATTTTTCTTTTCCAATATTCCAGGACACAACATTACATTTATTTGCCATATGTATCACATAATTTTTTGCTAATAATAAATTACCACATAATTTAACGTCTTAAAATTACACACATATTGTCTCAAAGTTTGTGTGGGTGAAGAATCCAGATGTAGATAATGTCCAAGGGTAAAGTTTCAACAGAAGGCTCAGCCAAGGAAGAATCCCCTTCCAAACTCACATGATTGTTAGAATTCAATTACCTGCAATCTGTTGGACCAAGGCCCTCCGTTCCTTACTGGCCATTGTCTAGAAGATGCATTCAGTTCCTTGCCATGTGGGCAAGTCACAGTTCCTGCCCACACACACAAGAAGAGGTTAGAATACAAAGTTGTACAGGTGGGGGGGCGGATCATTGGGTACCATCTTAGGGTCTACCTGCCACAAGAGGTATTCTCCCAATCTGCAACACTTTCTCAGTCTTCAATTATTTTTCATGAACTTTACCCTTTTGAAAAGTACTCATCAAGTATTTTGTAGAATGTTCCAAAATATGGGTTTGTCCCATGTTTTCTCATGATTATGCTAGTGATATGGATTAATTTATACACTTATATTTATCTAAGTTTGAAGATGAGCAAAGCTGAACAGTATGTTATTTGGAAATAGAAATGTAGAGAGAAAAATAATAAGGAGAAATAAAGGAATGATGGATAGAGACTTCAAAATAATAATAAATAACACCTTCAGTGGGTAGGGAAGAGGATGAAGTTGGGAATATGCATCCAGGAAATATTACAATATTGCTAATGTTCTTTATATTAAGCTCAGAAATGACTTTTCAAAATTAAACCTTTAAAATTTAGAACAGTTTTAGATTTACAAAACAGTTGTGAAGACAGTACAGAGATATATTTCAGAAATATACATACACCCCACACACATTTTCACTTCACCCATTTAACCATCCTCTTTCTCAAGCCCCTGGTAAACACTAATCTGCTTATTATCTCTATAGTTTCCCATTTTCCAGAGTGTCATATAAATGGAATCACACAATATATGGTCTTTTCAAACTTCTTTCCTTTAGCTGAATGCCTTTAAGATTTGTGAAGTTTACCTCACTGTACATAAGTTTGCATTTCCCTAATGGTCAAAGGTTTTGAGCATCTTTTTATGTGATTACTATATGTATATATCTTCTTTAGAGAAATACCTATTCAAATTATTTAACTATTTTTAATTGGAATATTTGATTTTTTAATTTTTGAGTTGTAAGTGTCCTTTATATATTCTGGATAAGACATTCTTATCAGCTTTATAATTTACAAATATTTTATCCCATTCTTTGGGTTGTCTATTCACTTTCTTGATAGTATGCTTTGAATCACAAAAGTTTTAAATGCTGATGAAGTTCAATTTACTTCTTCTGTCACTTGTCCTTTTGTTGTCATAAGCTAGAAACCATTGTTTAACTGAAGGTCATGAAGATTTACTCTTATGTTTTATTCTAAAGTTTTAGCTTTTATATTTAAGTCTATGTTCCACTCTGAGTCAATTGGTATATGGTGTGAGGTTGGAGTCCAACTTGCGTGTGGATATCCACTTGTCCTAGCAACATTTTTTAGAAAAAAATCCACATTGAGTAGTCTTGGCAAACCTGTAAAATCAACTGGCCAAAATGTAAGGATTCAGATTTGGTAACTAAATTCTATTCCATAGATCTATATGTTTAGCCTTATGCCAGTGCCACAATGTCTTGATTATCATAGCTGTATGTGAGTTTTGAATGCAAGAAGGGTAAGTTGAGTACTCCAAATTTTATTCCTTTTTAAGGTTATTTTGATTATCCTGGGTTCCTTGAATTTTCAATTAATTTTAGTATCAGCTTGTCAATTACTGAAAAAAAGAGGCAACTGGAATTTTGACACAGAGTGCATTGAATCTGTTGCTCCATTTGGAAAATATAGTTACCTTAACAATATTAGGCCTTCTGATCAATGAACCTGGGATTTTTTTCCATTTATTTATGTCTTCTTTATTTTCTTTCAACAATATTTTGTAGTTTTCCATGTACATGTCTCACACTTATTTTGTTAAGGTCATGCCTAAATATTTTATCTTTTTGATGTTATTTTAAATGGAAAAGTTTTCTTGGTTTCATTGTCATTTTGTCCATTGCTAGTGTATAGAAATGCAGTTGATTTTTGTATATTGACCTTGCACACTGCAACCTAGCTGAACTCATTTTTTAGTTCTAATAGTATTTTAGTAGATTGCCTAGGATTTTTGTACACAAAATCATGTCATTTGCAAATAGAGATAGTTTGACTTCTTTCCAATCAGGTTGCCTTACATTTGTTTTTCTGGCTAATTGAGCTGGTTCCAACCTCCAATGTTGCAGAGAAGTGAAAAGAGTGGCCATTCTTGTCTTGTTTCTCATCTTGGGCAAAGTACTGAACTTTCACAATTACATATTAGGTCTTTTGGTTTTTTCATGGATGCCGTTTATTGGATTCAGAAAGTTCCCTTCTATGCTTAATTTGTTTAGTGTTTTATCATAAATGAATATTGGATTTTGTCAAATGATTTTGTGTATGTTTTTGAGATGATCATTTTGTTTTTGTCCTTTATTCTACTGCTATAATGTATTATATTAATTGTTTTTGTATTTTGAACCAAACTTGAATTCCTGAGATAACTCAGTTGGTCATGGCATTTAACTTTTGTATACATTGCTGTATTTGGCTTGCTAATATTTTGTTGATGATTTTTGTATCTAGATTCATGAAGAATATTGGTCAGTAATTTTATTTTCTTGTAATGTCTAGCTGTGGTATTAGGGTAAACTGGCTTTGTAGAATGAGGTGGTAAATATTTTCTTATCTTCTGTCTGTTTGGAGGAGTTTATGAAAGATTTATATTAATTACTTAAACATTTGGTATAAATTAACAGTGAAGTCTTCATAGATTAGATTTTTGATGATATATTTTTTCAAATTACTAACTCATTTTTGCCACTTGTGTAGATCTATTAAGGTTTTCTTTTTATTTTCTTACCAGTTTTTTCCTTTGTAGTTATTTACCCATTTCATCCAGGTCATCTAATTTGTTAGCATATTCTTCATAGTGTTCTTAGTACTCACTGATAATCCTGATCTATTCATGGAAGCTTGGTTATAATGCCCTCTTTCAGTAATTTGATTTTCATAAATTGAGTCTCTTTTCTGTCTTCTTTCTTTTCTCTCTCTCTCTCTCTCTCTCTCTCTCTCATATTTTATCAATTTAGTTGCTATTTCAAAGAACCATCTCTTAGCTGTGTTGATTTTCTCTACTGCTTTTCTATTTCATTTATTTCCACTCTATTCTTTAATACTCCCTTCCTTTGGTTGATGTGGGTATAATTTATCTTTTCTCTAGTTTTTTTAAGTATAAGTTTATGTTTTTTAAGTTGAAATATTTTCTATTTTAATATGGATGTTTACATATATTAATTTTCCTCTAAGTGCCATTTTAACTATATCTCTTAAAACTTGGTATGCTGTGATTTTTGTTTTCATTCATCTCAAATTATTGTCTATTTCTGAAAATTTAAAACTTTTTCCAGTTTTACTGAAATATAATTGACATATAACATTGTGTAACTTTAAGTTGTACAACATAATGATTTTATACCATATATTACAAAATAATTACCACAATAAGTTTAGATTTTCTTGTTATTTCTTCCTTGACCCATTGATTATCTAGAAGTGTGTGGTTTAACTGCCACACATTTATAAATTTTTATGTGTAGCTGATTTCTAATTTTATTCCATTATGGTCAGATTAAATCCTATGCTTGATTTCAGTTCTTATACATTTACTGAGACATGTTTTATAGCCTAAAATATGGTCTATCCTGAACAAAGTTCCATGTGTGTTTCAGCAGGATCTGCATTCTCCTGTTATTAGGTGGAATGTTCTATAGATGTCTGTTAGATTATTTGAATTATTGTGTTGTACAAGTCTTCTATTTCCTTGTTGATCTTCTTCCTAGTTGTTCTATCCATTATTAAAAGTGGGGCAGTAAAGTCTCCAACTATTACTGTCTTATTGTCTATTTGTCCCATAAATTATGTCAGTTTTGCTCTGTGTGGTTTGAGTTCTATTGTTAGATGTATATAAGTTTAATATTATGTCTTCTTGATGGATTGGCCATTTCATTATAAAAAATCGTTTTAGTAGCAGTTTTTTTCTTAAAATCTATTTTTATCTGATAGCTCCTCAGTTCTCCTTTGGATAATGTTTTCTTAGTATATATTTTTCATCATTTTACTTTTAATCTATTGATATCTTTTTTTCTAAAGTGTTTCCCTTTTAGAAACATGTATTTAGATAATATTTCTCATCAACTTTGAAAATGTATGCCTTTTGATAGGATTTTTAATCCATTTACTTTTAATGTAATTACTGTTACTGATGGATTTATGTCTTCCATTTTACTATTTGTTTGTGATATGTCTTTAAATTTTTTTATTGTGGTAAGTCACATGATATAAAACATAATATTTTAACCATATTTAACTGTACAGTTCAGTGGCACTAAGTATATTCACATTGTTGTGCAACTCTGACCATCTCCTGAATTTTTCACTTTCCTAAACTGAAACTCTGTCCCCTTCAAACACAAATTCCCCATTCCCCCTCTCCACCCTTCCCACACCCCAGACCCTGGCATCTACCAATGTACTTTCTGACTCTATGAATTTGACTATTCTAGGTACCTCGTATAACTGGAATCAAGCAGTATTTGTCTGCACCTAATGTATATTGGAATGCATTTTTAAGATTAACTTAATATATGTCCTGCAAACAGACTGTACCTTCTTTTTATTCCCCTGTGCTATACAGTAGGCACTCACCAGCCATTTACTTCCTACATAGTAGTGTACATATACCTCAATCCCAATCTCCCAATCCATTCCACCACCACCCACCCTTGGTGCCCATATGTTTGTTCTCTACCTCTGTGTCTGTATATCTGATTTGCAAATAAGTTCATCTGTATCATTTTTCTAAATTCCACATATATGCATTAATATATGATATGTATTTTCTCTTTCTGACTTACTTCACTCTGTATGACAGTCTATAGGTCCAGCCACATCTCTGCAAATGGCACAATTTCGTTCCTTTTCATGGCTGAGTAATATTATATTGTATATATGTATCACATTTTCTTTATCCATTTATCTGTTGATGGACATGTAGGTTGCCCTGGCTACTGTAAATAGTGCTACAATGAACATTGGGGTGCATGTATTTTTTGGAATTATGGTTTTCTCCAGGTACATGCCCAAGTGTGGGATTACTGTGTTATATGGTAGTTGTATTTTTAGTTTTTTAAGGAACTTCCATACTGTTCTCCATAGTGGCTGTATCAATTTACATTTCCACCAACAATGTAAAAGGGTTCCCTTTTCTCCACACCCTCTCAAGCATTTATGGTTTGTAGATTGTTTGATGAAGGCCATTCTGAACAGTGTGAGGTGGTACCTCATTGTAGTTTTGATTTACATTTCTCTAATAATTAGTGATGTTCAGCATCTTTTCATGTGTCAGTTGGCCATCTCTATGTCTTCTCTGTAGAACAGTCTATTTAGGTCTTCTGCCCATTTTGTGATTGAGTTGTTTGTTTTACTGATGTTGAGCTGCATGAGCTGCTTGCATATTTAGGAAGTTAACCCCTTGTCAGTTGCTTCATTTGAAAACATTTTCTCCCATTCTGAGTGTTGTCTTTTCATCTTGTTTATGGTTTCCTTTGCTGTGCAAAACTTTTCCGTTTAATTAGGTCTCATTTGTTTATTTTTGTTTTTACTTTCATTATTCTAAGAGGTGTGTCAAAAAGATCTTGCTGTGATTTATGTCAAAGAGTGTTTTTCCAATGTTTTCCTCTAAGAATTTTATAGTGTCCAACTTTAAATTTAGGTATTTAATCCATTTTGAGTTTATTTTTGTGTATGGTGTTAGGGAGTGTTCTAATTTCATTCTTTTACATATAGCTGTCCAGTTTCCCCAGCACCACTTATTGATGAGACTGTCTTTTCTCCATTGTATGTTCTTGCCTCCTTTGTCATAGATTAATTGACCATAGGTGCATGCATTTATCTCTGGGTTTCCTATCCTACTCCACTGATCTATATTTCTGTTTTTGTGCCAGTCCCATATTGTCTTGATTACTGTAGCTTTGTAGTATAGTCTGAAGTCAGGTAGCCTGATGCTTCCAGCTCTGTTTTTCTTTTTCAGGATTGCTTTGGATATTTGGGGTCTTTTGTGTTTCCATACAAATTGTAAAACTTTTTTGGCCTAATTCTGTGAAAAATGCCATTGTTAGTTTGATAGAGATTGCACTGAATCTGTAGATTGCTTTGGGTAGTATAGTCATTTTCACAATGTTGATTCTTACAATCCAAGAACATGGTACATCTCTCCATTTGTTTGTGTCATATTTGATTTCTTTCATCAGTATCTTACAGTCTTCTGCATATAGGTTATTGCCTCCTTAGGTAGGGTTATTTCTTGACATTTTATTCTTTTCATTGCAGTGGTAAATTGAATCGTTTCCTTAATTTCTCTTTCTGATCATTCATTGTTAATGTATAGGAATGCAAGAAATTTCTGTGCATTAATTTTGCATCCTGCAACTTTACCAAAGTCATTGATTAGCTCTAATCATTTTCTGGTGGCATCTTTAGGATTTTCTATGTATAGTATCATGTCATCTTCAAACAGTGACAGTTTTACTTCTTCTTTTCTAATTTGGATTCCTCTTCTTTCTTTTTTTTTTTCTCTGATTGCCATAGCTAAGGCTTCCAAAATTCTGTTGAATAATAATTGTGAGAGTAGACATCCTTGTCTTTTTCCTGATCTTAGAGGAAATGCTTTCATTTTTCACCATTGAGAATGATGTTTGCTGTGGGGTTTTCATATATGGCCTTTATTATGTTGAGGTAGGTTTCCTCTATGACCACTCTCTGGAGAGTTTTTATCATAAATCGGTGTTGAATTTTGTCAAAAGATTTTTCTGCATCCATTGAGATTATCATATGGTTTTTATTCTTCAATTTGCAAATATGGTGTATCACATTGATTGATTTGCATATATTGAAAAATCCTTGCATCCCTGGGGTAAATCCCATTTGATCATAGTGTATGATCCTTTTAATGTGTTGTTGGATTCTGTTTGCGAGTATTTTGTTGAGAATTTTTGCATCTATGTTTATCAGTGATATTGGTCTGTAATTTTCCTTTTTTAAATGATATCTTTGTCTGGTTTTGGTATCAGAGTGATGTTGACCTCATAGAGTGAGCTTGGGAGTGTTCTTCACTCTGCAATTTTTCGGAAGAATCTGAGAGGGATAGGTGTTAGCTCTTCTCTAAATGTTTGATAGAATTTGCCTGTGAAGCCATCTGGTCCTGGACTTCTGTTTTTTGGAAGATTTTTAATCACAGTTTCAATTTCATTACTTGTTATTGGTCTGTTTATATTTTCTATTTCTTCCTGGCTGTGTCTTGGAAGGTTGTACCTTTCTAAGAGTTCGTCCAGTTCTTCAAAGTTGTCCATTTTATTGGCATATAGTTGCTTGTAGTAGTTTCTTATGATACTTTGTATTTCCACAGTATCAGTTGTAATTTCTCCTTTTCCATTTCTAATTTTATTGATTTGAGTCCTCTCTTTTATTTCTTGATGAGTCTGGCTAAATGTTTACCAGTTTTGTTTATCTTCTCAAAGAATCAGCTTTTAGTTTCATTGATCTTTGCTATTGTTTTCTTCATTTCTATTTCATTTATTTCTGCTCTGATTTAATGATTTCTTTCCCTGTACTAAACTTGACTTTTGTTTGTTCTTCTTTCTCTAGTTGCTTTAGGTGTAAGGCTAGGTTGTTTATTTGAGATTGTTCTTGTTTCTTGAAATAGGATTGTGTTGCTATAAACTTCCCTCTTAGAACTGCTTTTGCTGTATCCCATAGGTTTTTGATCACTGTGTTTTTGTTGTCATTTGTTTCTATGTATTTTTTGATTTCCTCTTTGATTTCTTCATTGACCTCTTAGTTAGTAGCATGTTGTTTATCCTCTGTGTGCTTATGTTTTTTACAGTTTTTTTCCTCTAATTGATTTCTAATCTCATAGTGTTGTGGTCAGAAAAGATGCTTGGTACAATTTCAAATTTCTTAAGTTTACCAAGGCTTGATTTGTGACCCAAGATATGATCTATCCTGGAGAATTTTTTTTGTGCCATTGGGAAGAAAGTGTATTCTGCTGCTTTCAGTTGGAATGTCCTATAAATATCAACTAAGTATATCTGGTCTAATGTGTCATTTAAAGCTTGTGTTTGCTTACTAATTTTCTGTCTGGATGATGAGTCAATTGGTGTAAATGGAGTGGTAAAGTCCCCCATTATTATTGTTTTACTGTCGATTTCCCCTTTTATTTGCCTTTTGTATTGAGGTGCTCTTACATTGGGTACATAAATATTTATAATTGTTGTATCTTCTTCTTAGATTGATCCCTTGATCATTATGTAGTGTCCTTCCTTGTCTCTTGTGAAAGTCTTCATTTTAAAGTATATTTTGTCTGATATGAGTATTGCTACTCCAGCTTTCTTTTGATTTCCATTTGCATGGAATATCTTTTTCCATCCTCTCACGTTCAGCCTGTATGTGTCCCTAGATCTGAAGTGGGTTTGTTGTAGATAGCATATATATGGGTCTTGGTTTTGTATCCATTCAGCAAGCCTGTGTCTTTTGGTTGGAGCATTTAACCATTCACATTTAAGGCAATTATTGATATGTATGTTCCTATTACCATTTTCTTAATTGTTTTGGGTTTGTTTTTGTAGGTCTTTTCTTCTCTTGTGTGTTCCACCTAAAGAAGTTCCTTTAGCATTTTTTGTAAAGCTGGTTTGGTGGTGCTGAATTTTCTTAGCTTTTGTTTGTCTGTAAAGCTTTTAATATCTCCATCAAATCTGAATGATATTCTTGCTGGGTAGAGTGACCTTCATTTTAGGTTTTTCCGTTTCATCACTTTAAATATATTCGGCCACTCTCCTCTGGCCTGCAGGGTTTCTACTGAAAAATCAGCTGATATCCTTATGGGGAATCCCTTGTATATTATTTGTTACATTTCCCTTTCTACTTTTAATATTTTTTCTTTGAACTTAATTTTTGTTAGTTTGATTAATATGTGTCTTGGCATGTTTCTCTTTGGGTTTATCTTGTATGGGACTCTCTGTGCTTCCTGGATTTGAGTGGCTATTTTTTTTCCCATGCTATTGAAGTTTTTGACTATAATTTCTTCAAATATTTTCTTAGACATCTTCTCTTTCTCTTTTTCTTTTGGGACCCCTATAACTCAATTGTAGGTGCATTTAATGTTGTCTCAGAGGTCTCTGAGACTGTCCTCATTTCTTTTCATTCTTCTTTCTTTATTCTGCTCCATTATTCTATCTTCCAGCTTACTTATCCATTCTTCTGTCTCATTTATGCTGTTATTGATTCTTCTAGTGTATTTTTCATTTCAGTTTTTGTGTGGTTCATCACTGTTTGTTCTTTAGTTCTTCTAGGTCCTTATTAAACATTTCTTGTATTTTCTCAGTCCGTGACTCCATCCTATTTCCGAGATTTGGATCATCTTTACTATCATTACTCTGAATTCTTTTTTGGGTAGATTGCCTGTGTCCTCTTCATTTACTTGGTCTTGTAGGTTTTTACCTTGCTATTTTGTCTAACATATTCCTCTGTCATTTCTTTTTTGCTGATGGTTTGGGCTGTGTTCTTGTCTTTGTTGTTGTTTGAACTGAGGTGTCCAGTACTGAAGTTTGCAGGCAGTTGAGTGGAGCCAGGTCTTGGTGTCAAGATGAGGACCTCCAGGAGAGCTCACACTGATTAATATTTCCTGAGGCTTGAAGTTCTCTGTTAGTCCAGCTGCTTAGACTCAGTGTTCCCACCTCAGGGGCTCAGGCCCTATCCCCGGCCTGGGAACCAAGACCCTGCAAACCATGCAGTGTGGCAAAAAAGAAAACCAAAAAACTAAAGACTAAACCAAAAAACAGACAACAAACAAGGGCAGAACAATAACAAAGAATAAAAAATAAAATAAAATTAGAAAAATACAAATTATATTAGAAAAAAATAATGAAAATGAAACAACAACCACAAAACAAAGCACAACAGGAAAAAATTGAAAAAAAATCCCTGGTGCTTCTGCTATCAGTGTCCTTGCCCTATGGTGAGCTACATCTGACTCCTGTCTCTTGGAGGAGGGCCTCCAAGACCTCTAGGTAGGTCTCTGGACCCACTGTGTCAGCTTCACTTCTGCATGTGTTCGTTTCACCAGCGTCTGCTCCTGAAGCTGGCCCAGAGCACACTTGCCCATGCAGGCCAGCTGGGACCCAGGCTTCTATGGGTGTGTCTTCAGGGGCCAGTGCAGCTGGAGGAGGCTTTGGAGGGAGGTGGTGCTCAGCCCACCCGGACACAGTCAGCCTGTGGAGGCTTTAGGAGTGATGGTCCTTTGGTTCACCAGGACCAGAGGAGGCCTTGACAGGGGCAGGTCTCAGGCCTGGGATCCATGTGGCCTCCAGAGGCTTTGGTGGGGGCAGGGCCCAGGCAGGAGACCCACAAGGGCTGAGGAGGCCCTGGTGAGGTGGGGCTCAGTCCCGACCCCCTAGCAGGCTCGCCATGGTTTGAGGGATGGGCAAGCCTGCTCATGTGTGTGCCCCCACCACTGCCCAAGGAGGCCAGGCCGGCAGGCGGAGAAGGGTGCCACAATGGTGGCCCCACCCTTTGCATGCCACTCAACAATAGTTTCCTGCTTCCCTGGTGGCCCAAGCCTCCCCTGCCAACCTTCCCTGCTACAGAGCCCTTCCTCCTTTCACCTCAGGCTGTCTCCTTACCCCCATCAGCCATCCCCTCCCAGGATCCACCCTCCAAACTCCACTCTCCAGCACCTAACCCTCTCCACACCAGGAGACACACAACCCAGGCCAGGGTGCACAGGGCCATGGCAGGTACCATGCACACAGGCCCCACTCTGTCCCAACCCCCACAAACCAGTCTCTGCTCCCCTCTGGCTCCCAAACCCCCGAAGGTCCCCATCTGTTTCCACTGATCTCCCTGCTGTGAGTGAGCCACACTGGGTGTGAGAAACTCTCCTTTCCTCCAGCCCCCACCAGGGGTGCCAGTCTCATCCTGTTTCCACCCCTCTTCCCCCCCTTCCTTACCATGCCCCACCCAGTTGCACGGGAACCTCTCCTGTCCCCTTAGGTGTCCAAGGTCCCCCCGTAACACCCAGTAGGGGTTCCACAAGAACTGCTCCAATTCCCCCCTGCAGCACCAGTGAGGAGATTTGAAGTCCACATCCTCCTACTCTGTCATTTTGACTCTGACCTCTGATATGTCTTGACTCATTTTTGTTCCACACTTAATCACCACTGCCTTCTTGTGTATTTTCTAGTGTACCGTTTTAATCCCCTAGTTGTTTCTTTTTCTTTTTCCTTTTTTTTTTTTTTGCGGTACGCGGGCCTCTCATTGTTGTGGCCTCTCCCGTTGCGGAGCACAGGCTCCAGATGGGTAGGCTCAGCGGCCATGGCTCATGGGCCCAGCCGTTCTGCGGCATGTGGGATCTTCCCGAGCTGGGGTGTGAACCCGCGTCCCCTGCATCGGCAGGTGGACTCTCAACCACTGTGCCACTAGGGCAGCCCCCCTAGTTGTTTCTTTAGCTATATTTTTGGAATTATTTTCTCATTTGTTGCCCCGGTGATCACAATTAACATCTTAACTTGAAACAGTCTAATTCACATTAATACTAACTTAATTTCATTACTATAAATAAAAAAATACTCCAATGTTACCATTCCTTCCCCTTCCTTTATGCTATTATCATTATATGAATAATATCTTAATGAATTACCAGCCCATCAACACAGTTTTATAATTAATGATTGAAGTAGTTGTACATTAAACCATGTAGAAGGGAAGAGTTACACACAAAATATAATATATTCTATTTTATATTTACCTATGTAATTATCTTAACTTGTACTCTTTATTTCTTTGTGTGAATTCAAGTTACTGATCAGTTTCTTATCATTCCTCCCCAAAGAACTCACTTTAGTATTTCTTGTACATCATGACTATTAATGACAAATTTCCTCTGTTTTTGTTTATTTGAGAGTGTCAATTTCTTCCTCACTTTTGAAGAGTAGCTTTGTGGATATAAAATTCTCATTTGACATTTTTTTTTCTTTCAGCATTTTGAATATTTCATCCACTGCCCTCTGGACTCATGATTTCTGACTATAAATCAACTCTTATAATTAAAGGATCCCTTGTATCCATATCCATATCCACGTCACTTTTCCCTAGCTTTAAACATTCTCTATCTATGGCTTTTGATAATTTGACTATGCTATATCTTGGTGTGGATCTCTATGTTTATCCTATTTGGATTTTATCTGACTCTTGAATGTGTAATGATTTTCATTATATTTGGGAAGTTTTTAGCTATTATTTCTCTAAATATTCTTTATGCCACTTTACTTCTTCTCATTCTAGGAATCCTATTATGAATATGTTTGTACACTTGATAGTGTCCCAACAATGTCTAAGTCTCAAGTTTCTCTATTCTTTGTACACTTGATAGTGTCCCAACGATGTCTAGGTCTCAATTTTCTCTATTCTTTTTTTTTTTCTTTCTGTTGCTCAATATGATGATCTCAGCAGTCCTTTATTCAAGTTTGTTGATTGTTTTTTTCTGCTTATTTAAATAGGTTGTTGACCTCTCAAGTGAATTCTTTATTTCGGTCATTATTTTGAAACTCCATGATTTCCACTTTTAAAACAATACTTTTTATTGATATTTTCTAGTTGATGAGATATCTCTTACACTTTAATTATTTCAACATGGTTTCCTTTGATTATTTGAAATAGCTGTAATTGCTGATTTTATAGCTTTATCCTTTAAGTCCAAGGTCTAAGCTTCCAGTGGGAGAGACAGTCTTTATTGACTGCTTTTTTGTTCCATGCACAGGACATATTTTCCTTTATATTTGTGTGTATCATAATTTTGGTTGTTGAAACTAGACATTTTAACTAACTTGTGACAACTCTGGAAACACTTTTCAGTGTTTATTGTTGTTAATACAGGTTGCCATTGCTGCTGTTTTTTTTTTTTTTTTTTAGTGACTTTCCTGAACTAACTCCATTAAGTAGGTATTATTTGTCATTGTGGCTACTGTGTTCTCTTTCATTTAACTAAGTGTCCAGTTAATGACTGGACAGAAATTTTCTTAAATGACTTGAACCAGTAAGTTTCTCAGCCTTTGCCAAGGGGCTTTATGTAGGGTTGGGACAGAGTTTCATTCTTCAACTATTTACAACTCCACCTTAGCCTTTCAATTCCTGCCTGTGCAGAGCCTCAGGTAAGGGAGGTTATAGCCACAGGTGAGAGATTAAGGATTTTAAAGTCTTTTCTGAGCCTGCATACAGCCATCACATGTACATGTATTTCTAGATCACTAAGAATATGTCAGACCTTTCAAAATTGTCTGATGGACATCTCACCTCCCCAGTTTTCTTTTTAAGTTTTTGCCACCCTCTTATTTACCTCAACTGGTATTACCACCTCAGCTACTTACAATGCTAAACAAATGCTGCTTACTGTTTCCGACAAAAACCCTGGGAATAGGGTATTCTGACTGAGCAAGCTCTTAGTCACATCCAGTAAAGACAAGTCTTATAGATGGGTATTTTCAGGGAGCTGTCCACTAAAATCGTGATAATTGCCTAGGAATGGAGTTTTGGGGGAAGTTTGGAACCCACTTGCCCCCTCCAATGACTGCTAGGACACTGGTTTTCACAGATAAAGTGGTTGCAGAGATGATAGATTTCAAAATTACTGTGGAATTCAAGAGGGGGGGAATGAGAATAGGGCAAATTAAAATGACACAAAATTACTGTTATTACTGAAATTAATTCATTTATAAGAATAAATGGTCCTTCAAATTTTGCAAGTCTTTGTTTAATTTCCAGAGTTCTGAAAAGGATCATTTTGATACTTTTTACCATGCTCTTATTGCTATTATGAAGGAGCAATTTTTCGGAGGTCATTAGTCTGTGATTATTCCTCTCCTTCACTTTTGATGGATGACTTAGCTGCATATGGAATTATAGATCGGTGGTTTTTTTCTTTTAACACTTCGAAGATCTTCTCCATTTCTTGCTTGAATTGTTTCTGAAGACAAGTACACTATAATTATTATCTTTATTCTTCTATAAGTAAAGTTTTGTTTTCTCAGGTTTCCATTAGAATTATCTCTTTGTCTTTGGTTTCCTGCAGCTTGACTGTGAAACGTATAGGTGTATTTATTTTCTTTTTTCTTTTTGCTCTTTATCTTGTTTGGTTTTCTATGTTCTTCCTTTTGTTTTGCTGTTTATCTTGGTTTGGTGTTTCTCAGTGATTTTGGACATTCTTTGTCATTATTACCTCAAAATCTTTACTCTGCCCCATTCTTTCTTTCTTCTGCTCTTCCAACAATGAGTATATCTTTTGATATTTTCACACAATTTTTGAATGTTCTCTCCTTTTTTATTTCACTTTTTCCTTTTTCCATTTCAGAAGTTTCTATTGACCTAACTAGAGTCCTCTGATTTTTCCTTCAACCATATCAAGTCAATTGACTATCTTAATACACTCTTCATTTCTGTTCCTCTGTGTTTTTCTCATTTCTCATATTTCCTTTGACTATTATTTGAGCTTTCATCTCTCTGTTTTACCAACCTGTTCTTGCATGTTTTCTAGTTTTCTTCATTCATCCTGTAACATATTATTTTATATTCCCTCTCTGATAATTCCAACATCAGTGTCATATCTGAGTCTTCCAAAGATTGTTTTGTCTCTCTAGTCTGTTTTTACTTGCTGTTTTTCATGGGATTGTGTTGTTCTTTTTGAAATCTAGACACATTACACCTGCCAATAGGAACTGAGGTAAACAGAACTTTAGTGTGAGGATTTATGTTAATCTGGCTAGGAGTTGGGTTGTGTTTGTTATTTGTGGTAGCTGTACGTACCAGAGGCTTCAAATTTTATTAGTGGCTTTTTCCCCCCTCTCCTCTTAGCTTTGGGGATTCTTTATGAGCTACAACTTAGAAATAGTTTGTGTCTTGTTGCGGTTTCAGCTCTAATCTACTCTATTATACTGAAACCATTTTGATATGATGATAGGTCTGAAGGATATGGAGTATTATACAATATTCCAAGTTAATTTCAATCTTTTAATTTGCCTGTGTCTTGAGACTGTGATCTTTACAAATATTTTTGTCACTCTTTCAGTTGTGAGAGTGAGACACTCCCACTCTTTTCCCCCCTGCTGGCTTCTTATTCCTTTCAGTTCCTACAGCATTCCAAATACTTTACCTTAAATCCCTGTCTTCAGTTTACTCTGAGTTTTCCCACCATAGGTGAGACAGAAAAGCTAGTGGTTGCAGCGTTGGGGAAAAATCCCTTCCAACTATCTGGGGCAAGGTTTCCAAATTGCCCTCTGGCAGAATTTACCACCCAAAAGGGATATATATATATATATATATATATATATATATATATATATATATATATATATATATGTATGTTTTGTTTTTTTTTTTCTGGAGAGAAGGCACTGGACATATTTTTACAATGGCTACTCTTTTTCTCTCCTGCCAGGGCCGCCAGGGTCCAGGCTAACCATGAGAAACCGGGAGGGCTCCTCGAGGGAAAGTCCATGAAAGTACAAGGCCTTCCTAAGACTGTGGCACCCAGGAGGCTCCCACTCTCACCTTAGTCCACACTCAGCCTCTATCAATTCATCAAATCATCATTAAACATTTCTACTAATTTATGATTCCATCACCTTCTGCTCCTGGTAAGAAGATCTTGGTTGACATATGTCTCTGATTGTGTCTGTCTCTTCATAGTTTAGAGTGCAGACTTGCTCTGTGGTCTCTGTTCTCTGTGGGGCATCCAAAGTAAGTAATTGATTTTCAGTTTGTCCACCTTTTTCTTGTTACAAAATAGGGGTGACAACCTTAAAGTTGTTTGTATGCCAGAGGTGAAACCAGGAGTGTGGGATGTGGATGTTTAAGAAGAATAACACAGAAGTGAAACACACTTCTCATTGTATCATATCAGGGATACGTCATGGCCACAAAATTTTTACTGATGATGTTGAACTTGATCACTTGGTTAAGATGGTGGCTGCCAGAATTTTTTCCCTATAAAATTACTGATTTTTCTTTTCCATCTTTTATGCATTGGAAGCAATTCTCTAAGTCTATCCCATAACCAATAGGGGGAGTGAATTATCAAGGAAATTAATATATATATGTTAAAACCACCACAATAATTAAAAATGTTTTAGGAAAGACACTTTGAGTCTTTCAAATATTTTGTTTCTTCTTAATGTTACACAAACTAATTTTAGCACTCATCAGTGGATCTTGTTTGAAGTAATTATTATTGTGATGTTGTAAGATGATGGTCCACTTTCTTTATTCATTTTGTATTTATTATTTTAAATTATTCTATAAACTATTTATTTATATCAATATGGGTGTATTGATTTTTTCTAGATTTATTGAAATATAATTGACATATAATGTGTAAGTTTAAATTATACAGTATGTTGATCTGATACACTTATATATTGCAAAATGGATATCACAATAGCATTAACTACAACCTGCCTCAAATCACATACTTAATATTTCTTTTTTGTGCTGAGAATATTTAGAATCTACTTTCTTAGCAACTTTCAAGTATCTCATACAATATTTTTTTAAAGTACTTGCTACAGACTCATCTTGTATTTTTTTCTATCTTAACCCTAAAATCAAACATTTCTTCAAGAAACTGCTTTGTTTTCATTGTTCTTGTTGTAGAATTGTATTTCCAAATCAGTTGTGCTTGTTAATACTGGAATGTCACTGCTTGTAGGCTTTTTCAGCAAACAGAGAGCTAAGAATATATGTATGTACTCATGTACACCCACATTTCTATATTTATTTTTCTAAATCTTTGTAAATATATAGATATATTAAAACGAGTTATTAACATGAGTTAGTGCTGATATCTACAACTCTAGTCCAGAACCGTAGGATTCATTCTAACCTCCTCTCTTGGTTATTCATAACCTATTTATTTATTTTCTTCCTTATTTAATTGAAGTATTATTGACTTAAATATTATATTAGTTTCACATGTACAACAGACTGATTTGATATTGTTATAGATTATATGACATATATAGTTATTATAAAATATCAGTTATATTCCCTGTGCTGTACATTACATTCTTGTATCTTATTTATTTTATACCTAGTAGTTTATACCTCTTAATCCCCTTCCCCTATCTTGCCCCATCCCCCATTCCTTTCCTCACTGGTAATTAGTTTGTTTTCTGTATCTGTGAGTCTGTTTCTGTCTTATTATATTCGTTTATTTGTTTTAGTTTTCAGATTCTACATATAAGTGAAAACATACAGTACTTGTCTATCTCTGTCTGACTTATTTCACTAAGCATAATACCCTCCAGGTCCATCCATGTTTTCACAAATGCATAATTTCATTCTTTTTTATGTCTGAGTAATATTCCAATGCATGTATATGTCATGTCTTCCTTATCTATTCATCTGTTGATGAATACTTAGATTGGTACCATATTTTGGCTATTGTAAATAGCACTGCTATGAACATCAGGGTGCATGTATGTTTTCTAATAAGTGTTTTTAATTTCTTTGGATATATACCCAGGAGTGGAACTTTTGGATCATAACTTCTTTCTTTGACAGCGACAAAACTTCCCTGAGTCTCAGATTTTTAATTATTATATTTTTCTTTATACATACACAGGCTGATTTAAATCCATCTTTATTTATCTTGTGCTGGTATCTAGATCTCAGCCACAGTGACGGGTTGGGATACTTGGTTTCTGGAAAAAGTGATAGGAAACATTGGACTTGATCATCTATGTTTATAGATGTGAAATTAAAAGCAGATTGGAATTTGGCAAAGAGTGAGCCAATAGCTTAGTGAAATGAATACATTACATGAACCCTCAAATATGTAAGGAACAGAATTCAGGCAATTTTGTCCGTTCTAAGGTATGCTTGTGGTGACCTCCATGGGTTGACCCTCTGTCTCCCAGAAATACTTTTGGTGTAGGACTCAGAGGTAGATGCCAGTACATACACGTTATTGGGACACCTATTTCATAAGATGTTAAAACTGATTTCTTAAGCCACTAACTCTGTAGATTTCCCTTCTAAGGACAAAACTGAAAACAGTCTAAACCCTTGACTGATTCAAGGGGCTGAACCCTTGGAAAGATGTTGTGGAGCCTGAATGCTCTCATGGTATGCATACCCTCAATTTTCTCATGGAGAGAACTGACTCCTCAAGTTTTCCCACTTGCTCTCCCACAAAACTCATGCTTCCTTGTAGTGTTTTCACCTTACCGCATTGAGAAAGAACCAAATATAGCCTGGCACAAAATCATATACACTCATGTATGGGTGTACATGAGTACATACATATATTCTTAGCTCTCTGTTTGTTGAAAAACCCTACAAGCATTGACACTCCAGTACTAACAATGCTCCTGTTTCCATATGTTCTTTTTGGCTTCAGGGCTCTGAGATTCTCTATAGAAGTGACAGTGGTATGAGCAACCACACTCTGATAATAAATGACCTCACCTGTGCCCTGATATGAGTACTGGAGGAGCAACAGGACCTGAGGATGTCATGAACAGGAAAGCTGGAGCACAAAAAGAGCTGTTCTGGACCCAGGGGTCTGAGCTTCACACTCCATGGTAAGCTACTCTTTGCTAGAAGCCTCTTCATGTGAAGGGAGAAGGCAGGCTACTGAAGACATGCTATCTGACTTCTCATACTAGACAGCAGAAATTTTAAGATAGGAGTAGTATTCAAAGAAACGAGTGCCTCTGGTGAAAACTGGCTTTTTGTACATACTTTACTTGCTGAGAATAAAACTTGGTAACAGGATAGTTTGTAGACAACAGCATGTCAGAGGTGAGGAGAGAAAGAGAAAAAAACTGCTGTCTGAACTGGTAAAGGTCTGCATGGAGGCTGCATGTATTTTTGGGATAACCAATCAGTCCTCTTTGTGCTTACAGAAAGCAGGGTGTAGCAGGAGGAGGGTTGTGACCTAGCTTTCTTCCTCTGCCTGCCCTTCCATCTACCTTAGCCCTCGGCCCTCTTTTTTTTTCCTTCTTTTTTCTGTAACAGCTTTATTGATAGATAATTCACATACCATGCAATTTACCCACTTAGCACATACAATTCACTGTGTTTTAGTATAATCACAGAATTGTGCAATCATCACAATAATCAATTTGGAATCAAATTCAAAGCAAATATAGAATAGTTACAACCCAAAAAACACTGTACCCTTTGGCTTTCACACCCCTAGTCCCCATTCTCCTCAGCCCTAAGCAACCACTAATTTAATTCCCGTCTCTAGGGATTTCCTATTCTGGACATTTCATATAAATGGTATCATAAAGCTTTTGTGACTAGCTTCTTCGACTTACCAAAATGTTTTCAAAGTTCATTCATGTAGCATCTATCAGTACTTCACTCCTTTTTTATGGCTAAATTACATTCTATTGCATGTATATACCACATTTTATCCACTCATCTAATTGGTGGACATTTAGGTTGTTTCCACCTTTTGGCTATTATGAATAATAATGGTGTGGACATTTGTGTATAAGTTTTTCTGTGGCACATGTTTTCATTTCTCTTGGGTATATATATAAGAGTGGAATTGATGGGTCAAGTGATAACTCCACGTTTAACTCTTTGAGGAACTTTCAAACTGTTTTCCAAAGGGACTGCACCAATTTACACCTCCACCAGCAATGTATGAGAATTCTGTCTTCTTCACATTTTCCTCAACAGCTATTAGTATCTGATCCCACACCTTTCTATATGAGATCTATCCTCTTTTGCCTTGGCTTCTCTTTACCTAATTACTCTACTCCCTCTTTTCTCAGCACATCTACAGTTTTTGAGAAGTTGATCTTTTTATTGTTCCCATAACATGCTGTGTTTATTCCTAACTTGATATCTTTGCTCATGCCATTCCCACTGTATTTTTTAAAATGGATTTTTAAAATTATGTTAAAACACATTTAACATAAATGTCATTAACCATTTTGAATTGCATAGTTCAGTAACATTAAGTACATTCACATTCTTGTGTAATCATCACCAACCTTCACCTCCAGAATTATTTTCTTCCCACAAAATTGAAACTCTAGACCCATTAAACAATAACTTCCCATTTCCCCCTTCCCCAGTCCCTAGAAACCACCATTTTGCTTTCTGTCTCTATGAGTTTGAATACTCTGGGTGCCTCATATAAGTGGAATCAACAGTATTTGTCTTTTTGTGACTGGTTTATTTCACTTAGCATAATGTCCTTAAGGTTCATCCATATTGGAGCATGTTTCAAATGTTCCATCGTTCTTAAGACTGGATCATATTCCATTGTATGTAAATAACACATTTTGCTTATCCATTCATCCACCAATGGACACTTACATTGCTGCCATCTTTTGGCTATTGTGAATAATGCTGCTATGGACATGGGTATACAAATATCTGCTCAGGATTCTGCTTTCAATTCTTTTGAGTATATATGTAGAAGTGATAGTGAAGCACCATATAGTAATTATATTTTTAATTCCTTCAGGAATCACCACACTGTTTTCCATAGTGGCTATACCATTTCACATTTTTACCAGCAGTGTGCAAGTGTTCCAATTTCTTCACATCCTTACCAACACTTGTTATTTTCTGTAATAGGTGTGAAGTGGTATCTCATTATAGTTTTGATTTGCCTTTCCCTAGTGATTCGTGATGTTCAGTTGTGTTTTTTGGCCATTTGTGTATTTTCTTTAAGAAATGTCTATTCAAATTCTTTGCTTATAATGTGGTTTTTTTTTTTTTTTGGTCTCATGACTCTTAAAGGATTGCTCACATAACACTCATTGCAGAGAATTTTTCACAAACCTTCAAAGAAGTGTCTCTACTCCTAACATTTCCACCTGTAACTATGGGCCACCTCAGATAGAATGGGCAGAACTCCATAGTGTAGATAGAGTGAAAAGGAGAAGGTACTCGAAATGTATAAATCAGTGTTGGTGATCTGTTGCAGCTGAGATATTTAGTGGGTGATTAAAGATCTAAGGAGATGAGAAGATGTGAGGAAATTTTAATCAAGGGACATATAAAAGTATGGTAGTTATGAGGAAATCTCAATCAAGAGTAATATAACATGTGGTAGTCATGACCACAGAAATTTGAGCTTTGCTATCTGACAGGCACATTCTTATTTTAAAGATATTTGGAGAAAAAGATGGGAACTAAGTCTGTTCAGTACAGTTGAATGCTCAAAGCTAGAATCTTTAGATATGTGTTTGGTTGGAAATCTCTCTCCAGGCTCCTATTTGTTCATGTCAGCCCCACACCAGATTAAAGCTGACAGCAGGCAAATACAGAGAGGTGCAGACTCTGAGACACCTCAGACCAGCCTTTCTGTTTGGAATGCCTCTGCAAATTCTGGACAGTGTTCCCTGAGCACTGCAGCTCTTTTTCCAGGGTCTGTCTCTCCATGACCCAGATCTCCCTTAGGGAGTTGGTGTATGAGGGGTACAGTGGTCAGGTTTAGAGAGTAAGGGGAAATTTTCCCTTACCACCTTCTTCCTGCCGACCTCTTCCTCCATGTAAACTATACCAGCCATTACCTGACTTATTGATGTAGTGGCCAATGTAAACATTGCTCCATCCACCAGCTGCGTGTCAGAAATAAGTGGGTGGGCTTGGGTTTCTGTTGGGCTAATTTAACTTAAATGAGGCAGGAAAAATTTCATATTCTTTTATTAAAGAAGTAGGATAAATAGGAAGCCTGAATTTTTAAGAAGTGAATTAAAAGTCTAGAGGGTATAAGCATCCTAAAAACCACAATGAGAAAAAGTTGGACCTTAGGAAGATCTTCCATGGCCTGAGAAAAATGAGCAATTTTCCCTATATTCCATATTAGATTAAAGTTTTTCTCTCTATCTTCCTAGGCCATTTGCAGAGGGGTCTTTCATGAATAAAATATCTTGCTCATCCCCATGACACCTTGGCCACATGTAACACTGAAGTATGAGATGTGTTACCATTGTCTACTGCTGTGTAACAAACCATCCCAGAATTAGTAGCATTAGAGAACAACTATTTTGTTATGCTCATGGATTCTGTGGCATGGTAATGAAGACTTTTCTTTGCTTCATAATGTCTGGGGCCTCAAATGGCAAAACATAAATGGCTGGAGAGTGATTCAAACTATTGGGGGCTGGAATAATCTAGAGGCTTCTTCACTCACATGTGTGATGTGGGGCAGAGACAACCCAAATGCTGTGCTCAGGTAGGAGTATCAACAGGGTCTCTCCATGTGGCTTTGATTCTTCACAGCCTCGAAACCTAGTTGGGCATCGTACATAGTGGCTTAGATTTAAAGGGTAAGTTTTGCAGTGTGCAAGACAGAGCAGCATCCCTTTTGTGATCCTGACTCAGAAGTCACAGAACATGCATGTCATCCTGTGTTAGTGGAAGCACTCCCAAATCCACCCAGTTTCAAGGGGAGAAAAAATAATCCCTGCCTTTTGATGGGAGTAATGTCCAAGCATTTGTAGTGAAATTATTTTCCCAGAGATATCTAGGATTTTCTTTTTTTTTATTGAAGTGTAGTTGATTTCCAATGTTATGTTAGGTTCATATGTACAGCAAAATATATATATGTATATGTGTGTGTGTGTATATATATATGTGTGTGTGTGTGTGTCTGTGTGTGTGTGTGTGTATATATATATATATATATATATATATATATATATATATATGCATACCACATCTTCTTTATCCATTCATCTGTTGATGGTTTCTTAGGTTGCTTCCATGGCTTGACTATTGTAAATAGTGTTGCTATGAACATTGGGGTGAATTTATCTCTTTGAATTACAGTTTTCTCCGGGTATATGCCCAGGAGTGGGATTGCTGGATCATACGGTAGCTCTATTTTTAGGTTTTTAAGGAACCTTCATACTGTCTCCACAATGGTTGTACCAATTTACATTTCCACCAACAGTGTAGGAGGGTTCCCTTTTCTCCACATCCTCTCCAGCATTTATTAGGGAAATTTTACAAACACCAAAAGTTTGGGAAAAGCTGCATGTTCCTCTAGTGGAAACACTAAGTGAAGGGGAATCCTTGATGATTAACAATTTAAAATATTATCGGGCTTCCCTCGTGGCACAGTGGTTGAGAGTCCGCCTGCCGATTCAGGGGACGCGGGTTCGTGCCCTGGTCCGGGAAGATCCCACATGCCATGAAGCGGCTAGGCCTGTAAGCCACAGCCTCTGAGCCTGAGCGTTCAGAGCCTGTGCTCCACAAGAGAGAGGCCACAACAGTGAGAGGCCCATGTACAGAAAATAATAAATAAATAAATAAAAATAAAATATTATCTCTGATTTTGTAAAGATTTTCAAGTTCTTTAAATAAGTTCTTGGAATAAGGGGGCAGATTCAAGGAAACTAAAATGAATATTTTGGTGCTTTTTCCTGATTTTGGTAGTATCAGCTGCACTTCTTTATTTGATCATTTAATCACCACAAGACATTTCTTATGGGAGATAGAGACAAGAGCTAGGATTATTGCTTCATGTTTTGGTCTAAAAACTGTAAGGGTGTTTAAAATTTTAGGATTTGTTTGTTGTTCCTTTTGAGAATACTGTAGTTCAGGCCAGTCTCTCTGTGAGCAGATTAAAGTTGGTCAGCCATGCTCAGCAGGGTAGCCCTATAGTCTATACTGCACGCATTGTGTACTGCGTGACTTTTGTGATTGGGCCCCAATTGTCGTCACTTTACTGGGACAGCTTATTATCTCTTGACATGAAGGATCCCAAGCTCATTGACCTCATTCTCCAATTTTTGTTTTGTAATTTCTACAAATGATGGTTATAAAACACATGCCCATTCATCTTTACTGCTTACCTGTCCACATGGTCTGAAACAAATTTTGGACAGAATTTGATTTGAAAAAAATAAAAGGTAGCCTATTTGTTGACCAGTGCTTCAAGTAGAATGAAGTGGGGTGGGGGAATATATCCTCCCATATGAAACACTCTATTGACAATATGTGAAGTAAGAGCCCAAAGGAACAACAAAAAGGCTAAGTGAAGGTGATAGTTCTAGCAGTCTGTGTCCCTGAGAGACTCTGTGGAGGAGATACACCTACCCATCTATGTGTTATGTAACAAACTAATGTTGTGTTCAGCCACAGATACTTTGGGTTAAGTTTGTTACCACAATATAGCCTAGCCTAATCTAAAACTGTCATGAAGAACCTAGGGGTAAGACGGGAATAAAGACACAGACCTACTAGAGAATGGACTTGAGGATATGGGAAGGGGGAAGGGTAAGCTGTGACAAAGTGAGAGAGTGGCATGGACATATATACACTACCAAATGTAAAATAGATAGCTAGTGGGAAGCAGCTGCATAGCACAGGGAGATCAGCTCGGTGGTTTGTGACCACCTAGAGGGGTGAGATAGGGAGGTGGGAGGGAGGGAGATGCAAGAGGGAAGAGATATGGGAACATATGTATATGTATAAATAATTCACTTTGTTATAAAGCAGAAAATAACACACCATTGTAAAGCAATTATACTCCAATAAAGATTTTTTTAAAAAAATAACATGAAAACCAGAACTTGCAGTTTTAATTTAGCAGTTAGTAGCAAGCAGTATAGAAACAGATATCTGAGCCTAGTAAGATAATCATCTGTCTTTGGCAGTGGCAAAATATAGGGTTACTCTGCTGCCTTCACTAAGTTGGGAGGTGAACCACATGCTTCCTGAACCAGCAGCTTGCAGGGAAGTCTTTGGGAAATAAAATCTTACTTCTGAATTTAGCAGTTATTGCCTACAGTGAGTGAAATATCATAAACTAGGAAAAGAACAGACCAGTTTGAAAGCAGGAAGAAACGTGGGGATAGAAATGATATTTTAAGTTTTTCATTAAAGAAAATGGCCAGTAAAATACATCAATGTGCTAATATACCTCATCAGAAATATCAAAAGGTTGTAATCTTCCTCCTTTGTGTTCCTTATAGGTTAAAAGTACCCTTTCCTCTACCTTTATGTTGGAAGAGAAAGTCATGGGGATGAAAACACAAGGAAATGGCTAATTGACAAGTTCTCAAAAGTAATTGCGGGTATGGATACTGGTACAAAGACCTGATAAGAAGCACATTCATGGGAAGTCTACAGAGTTTTTTTTAAGATAGTTAAGAATATCTCTCTTTAAGAATTAAAACAACAACCTAGTACAATAATTTTGGAAAATTGTCAGTTTCTTATAAAGTTAAACGTATACTTACAATAGGAATTTGCAATCCCATTCCCAGTCATTTATCTAATAGAGATGAAAATATATCTGCAGAAAGACTTGTTCACAAATATTCATAGCAGTTTTGTTCATAATAGCCCCAACCCAGGCAGAACTCCAATATCCTTCAACAGGAAAATAATAAACACATGGTGATATGTTCATACAACAGAGTATTGCTCCACAATGAAAAGAAAATCCTCCTTGTATCTGCCACAGCATAGATGACTATTAAAGTCATCTATGATATGTGCTCAATAAAAGAGGCTAGAATTGAATATTATATACTGTGATTCTACTTGTGTAAACTAGAAAAGAAAAAAATCAGACTAGTGATAGAAATACTGTACAGGGAGCCACGGAGTCCAGTGAAATATCTGAGAAAGTCCCATTCTTATATAAAGTTTCAGATGGGCTAGGGGAGGAAAAAGGCAAAAGTGAATGGAACAAGGGGACCCAGCCCCTTCCAGGAGGGTGTCTCTTCATGCTTCTCTACAGGGTATTTACTTCTCCTCTGAAATCACTGCATGAGAAGGCTTAAAGTTTCATCTTTCTTTTCCCGTGAGCTCCTCTAAACTGCCAATTGCCATATTTCCCCCATATATATTTGCCTTATTACACACCACAAATTCCATATGCACACAACCCTGAAAACACTTGTTTCTAAAGGGATAATTTTGTGGATTTTACACACACACGCACACACATCTGTGAACGTTGTCTCACAAAGCCTGCCTATGCTCAATGCTCATGTTACATCTGGGAAGTTAAAGTTTCAGTTCGGTATTATGGTATTGACCCTTGAAGCCCATTGTATTATATATTTTTTAAACATCTTCACTGAGATCACATGACATATAATCCACCCATTTAAAATGTACAATGCCATGGTTTTTAGTATAGTCACAGATATGAGCAGACATAACTGCAGTCAATTTTAAAACATTTTCATCACCACAAAATCATTGTATGCTTTAGCTATCACCCCCAACCCTAAGCAATCACTAATCTACTTTCATTACCTCTAGATTTGCCTATTCTGGACAATTCATATGAATGGAATCATGTAATACAGGGTGTTTTGTGACTGACTTCTTTCTCTTAGCATGATGTTTTTGAAGCTCATCCCTGTTATAGCATGTATCACTTCATTCATTTTTTATAACTAAACAATATTATCTTGTATGGCTATACCACATTTTGTTGATCTCATAATGTTATTTTTGAATGACAGGATTCTTCAGTCTGCATGGGCTTTATTGAGGGCTTTGAAGAACAAGAATACTGAAGGGGACTATGACTCAACTATCACTACCCAAAGCACATAAATATGACCTGTACTCCCTGCTACCCATACTTCTCATTCTAGGCCAGCAAGAGTCTATAAAATTAAAAAGATTGCTCAGAACATGCTGGGTGATACAATAAGAGAGAAGGCAGAATACTAAAATTAGGACTCAATAAGAGATGCTGTTCTTGAATTGTTAAAGCCATGAGATGGAGGGGTTGCAAGAAATAGTAACACTCTTTTAGCTTATAGGGGTCTTCCCAGATTCCAGATTCTGTGTTATGTTTATAGTGTACAGCAGGTGTCCTCATTATTACTCAGGTAGATTGAAGGGAATTAGGAGGTTGATAAGATCTCCAATTCTAGCCATTAAGCCAGAGCTTGGGCTTGCCTTACTTTCCTGTAATAAAAAAAAACAAAAAACAAACCAAAAAATACCTAGAAAACTGGAAAAACTGTGAAACAGTTATTTTCAAACAATGGAAACAGGCAGCATAAAACAAGATCCCAGATAGAAGAAAGAAAGACGGTTGCTCCACTTTCTGCCTGGAAGTGTTTCCTCACTGCAATGGAGGTAGGGGCACCCCAACCAACAGTGCAGTCACTCTGGTAAGAAGAGGCAGAGGTCAGCACTCAGAGGATGAAGTGGATCAGATTTATGGGATACAGTAACCAAAAAAAAAAAAAAAGAAGAAGAAAAAAGCTCCTAAAATCTGCATAGTGGTCCCATTGAGTCTGTTACTATTCCATGGATATGTAGACAACAAACAACCACAGAACTGTAAACTGAACAATTCCTAGACATCAGACAGAGCTGGAGAATATTCCAGTACAGACAGGCAGGGTGGAGTAACTTCATTTAATGACAAAACATTCAGTGGTGAACCAAAAAGGGCCACTCATTAGTAATAAGGCCAAACACTCCCTAAAGTAAAAGTAATTCTAGACTTGTCCTAAAAATGTCTCAAAACAAGCCTCAGAATGATTGAGCTGATTTGCAAGTTACTTAATAGTCTTTCAGAACAAAGGCCAACAGAATCCAGGCAATCAACACTGAAATACTTACAGTATTCACCATTCACTCAAAAATTACTAAATATGCTAAGAAGCAGGAAAATATGACCCATAACTGGGAGAAAAAATGCACCAGTCGAAACAGACTCAGACACGATAGGATTAGAAGATCAGAATTTTAAAAGTAATATTATAAGTGCTGTTAATAACTCTTTTATTCACAGATGACATGATAATGTATATATAAATTCCTAAGGAATCTACAAAATATCCATTAGAATTAATCAGTGAATTTAGCAAGGTTGCAGGGCACAAGTTCAAGATACGAAAATTAATTTTATCTCTATTTAGTACCAGCAAGCAATTTGAAAATAAAACTTTAGAAACAATACCACTTATAATAGTGAAGACACCTATGAAATCAGGACATATTTTAACAAAATATTTGCAAGATATCTGCACTGGAAACTACAAAACTTTGTCATGAAAATTTAAAGAAGAATCTAAATAAATGGAAACATACAGCATGCTCATGGACAGAAAGACTCAATATTGTTAAAATATCAAGTTCTCTTCAAGTGGACGTATAGGTAAAGCACAAACCCAGTCAAAATCACAGCAGGATTTTTGAAGAAAATCACGGCCTGATTTTAAAAGGTGTTTGGAAATGCAAAATACCTAGGGCAACCACAATGATTTTGAAAAAAAAAAAGAAGTCAAATTTGGAGGATTTACACCATCTGACTTCAAGTTACTATAAAGCTACACTAATCAAGAAAGCATGTTATTAGTATAAGGATAGGCATATAACTCAGTTGAATAGTTTGGAGGGTCAAAAAATAGATTCATACATAAATGGCCAATTGGTTTTCAACAAAGTTTCCAAGGTAATTCAGTTAGGAACAGAATCTTCTCAACGTGGGCTGGGACAAATGGTTAACCATATGGGGAGAAAGTGAACCTAGATATTTACATCACATCACATCACACACAAAAATTAATGATATGGACCATAAACATAAAAGCTAAAATTATAAAGCATCTAGAAGGAAACATTGGTGAAAATATCCATGACCTTTAGGATTATGCAAAGATTCATGGTTTAGAAAAATTAATAAGTTTAACTGCATTTAAAACTTGTGCTCTAGGTCGATCCACCTCATTACAAATAGCTCAATTTCATTTCTTTTTATGGCTGAGTAATATTCCATTGTATATATGTGCCACATCTTCCTAGAGTCTGTCATACAGAGTGAAGTCAGAAAGAGAAAGACAAATACCATATGCTAACACATATATATGGAATTTAAGAAAAAAAATGTCATGAAGAACCTAGGGGTAAAACAGGAATAAAGACACAGGCTTACTTGAGAATGGACTTGAGGATATGGGGAGGGGGAAGGGTAAGCTGTGACAAAGTGAGAGAGAGTCATGGACATATATACACTACCAAACGTAAGGTAGATTTATAGTGGGAAGCAGCCGCACAGCACAGGGAGATCAGCTCAGTGGTTTGTGACTGCCTGGAGGGGTGGGATAGGGAGGGTGGGAGGGAGGATGATGCAAGAGGGAAGGGATATGGGAACAGATGTATATGTATAACTGATTCACTTTGTTATAAAGCAGAAACTAATAAAAATAAATAAATAAAATACAGATTTTACTCAGTTAAAAAAAAAACAACAACCAAACGAACAAACAAACAAACAAAACTTGTGCTCTTTGAAATACATCTTTGATGAAATGAAAAGACAAGCCACAGACTGTGGGAAAATATTTACATTTAGCCTATATAGCCACAGTTTTGAATCTAGATTATATAATGAACTCTTAAAATTCAGTAATAAAATAAGCAACTCAATAAAATGAGAAATATTTGACCAAATTCTTTACCTAAGAAGATATATGAATGTCAACTGACCCTACAAAGGTGCTTAACATCACTAATCATGAGGGAAATCCAAAGTAAAACCACAGTGAAATACCACCACACACCTACTAGAATGGCTAAAATCTAAAAGTCTGGCAATACCAAGTGTTGACATAGATGTGGAACAATTGAAATTCTTATATATTGCTGTGGGGTAAAACGGTAAGGCAGTTTGGAATACAGTTTGGTAATTTCTTATAAGGGTAAACAGATAGTTACCATATGACCCAACAATCCTAATCCTAGATATTTACCAAAAAGGAATAAAAACATCTGTCTACACAATGAAGTTTACAGAAATGTACATAGCGGCTTTACTCATAATGGCCAAAAAGAGGAAACAACCCAAATTTCTATCAACAATTGAGTGGGTGAACAAATCATGTTACATCCATAAAAGGGAATACCAGTCATCTATAAAAAGTGACAAACTAAAAAAAAAGTGACAAATTATTGATAAACTGATAAACACAACTATATGAATGAATCTAAAACATAGTATGCCTAGCACAAGACTATATACTGTCTGATCAATTCATATGAAGTTCTGAAACTACTCTTTTGTGATAAAAATCATATCAGTATTAGCCTCGGACTCAGGCATGGGGGAGGACTGAATGCAAGGGAGAAGAAGGAACTTTCTGAGGTGATGAATATTTCTATACTTTCATTGCTGTGGTGGTTACACAGGTGTCATAATTTTTTAAAGCTCATTGAACTGTACATTTTAAATCGATTAATTTTATTGTATGTAAATTATAAAAATAAAGTTGATCTTTTAAAAGAAGTTGATGACTACTGTCTCCCTATGTGCCTACAGTTCTTAGACAGCATTTTTGTTTGTTTTCTCCCTGGTTTAGAAATATCTTCACAAAAGTAAACTCCCCCACTCTGCCTACTTGTTACCATATCTATATAAAAACATGACATTTTAGACTGGACTATGGCAATCCTTAATTTAGGGATGTAAAGTAAAGATAACTGAGCTGAGACTGTGGTGGGTGGAACAAGGAGACTTCACCAGGAAAGTATAAAGGAAATAGCACCGCCTGGTTCTGCTGGTACCCTTTAGTCATCAGCTGTATATGCTGTGTGCCTTTCTAGTTTCATTCCCGTATCTAAGTCTCTGATCCAGAATAGCTTTGCTGGTCTAGGGCCAGGGATGGGGTGCTGAATACAAGAGTAGGATTTGATCATATAATATACAGAACTTTTGATATTGGGGCTCTCAGAAGAAATGTGTTACCCATGCCTGCAAGTATGTGCTTTATTCCTGGGGATAAACCTGTTACCAGGTATTTACAGGGTGGGGACAAGAAGAGAGGCAATAGACGACTTGGGAAGGATCTACCAGGATCAAGTGCATCTTCACAGAGCAATCTGGGTGCATTGTCAGCACCTGCATCTCTCTATTGATAGAAGCTGCATTGGAAGTATGGAGAGAGATGGATTGAGAGGTATGGAGGAGTCCTACTAACCTACCTATTCCTCCATCCAAATTGATTATGACTGATACGATATTTTTCTTATGTAAAAGTACGAGATTAGATTTATTGGAACTTCATTTATGTGGCCCACTTTGCAACTAATTATCTATACAGATTTAATTATGTGACAGTGTTATTTTATTGGGTTATTGGGTACTGTTATTTTATTTTATCGGGGTGCAGATTTCCATGATTTGGTTCTTGAGATGACCTCAGTATTTGTATGGCTTAAAAAGTGTTGGGGGTAGCCTGGAATTTGGCTAGGAGTGAGTTAATACCTTGGATGTGAATAATGGCTTCATAAAGACAGAATTAAGAAAACAGATGTATCTTAGGAAGCTTTGCCCAGATCTGAGAAATATGAGTAGTGCTCCCTGTCAGCTGCTTTTCTCCTGGTTTATGTCCTGACACTGTAGGGACTGAATTAATAGGGCTCTATAGAAACTATCTTGCTCAACAACCAGCAGCTCTGGCTACATGAAACTCTGGGGCGTTAGGGTTGGACACAGGTTTGGGGGGATCCTGAGGTAGGTATTGAGTGACCAACTCATGTTATAAGATTTGGGCTGAGATGACACCACAAGTTTCACATGATTTTTAGGATGATTTTGGAGGCAGGAAAATATTACATTTCTATAAGCTGTGTGTCCTGCCATCTATCCTTCTCTATTCATAATTTTAGACTTAGACTATTGCTTATTAATTATTAATATTAATTGAAATATTAATTTGTGATTTGATCATCAAATATTAATTTATGATTTGATGTAAAAAATTAGAGTAGATTTTAAGTTGTGATTTTGGGGAAATTATTACAATGTGGCTTAAAAAGATGTTGGACATAAGAGGGTCCTTTATGTTCCCAGGATGCTTCTAGAGTTTGCACACAAGGCCTGCTGTTCTAGAACCTTTATGGTGACCACTGTGGGACCACTCCTGTCCCCTCAGGACATAGAACCCAATTGGCTCACTGATCCTCAGTCTCCACCTGTCTAATCAATCCTTTATCAAATATGAGCATGGCTTCACATCAAGCTCTTGCCCCTTACCTGTTCTTATGTGATAACTAGCCAGAGAGGGCACCAATATGGATGGCATCCTTAGGGAAGGTGCCAGTTGAATGGAAAACACTTTGCACATTATGATGAAAGATGTTTAATGAAAAGGGAAATGAGACATCACAAGAGCTAAGATATTGTGGAAACAAAATTCATACTAAATGAAATAAAAAAGCAAAGTTTTCCACAATTTAGCCTTGAATAGAACCGATGTTGCATTTTCCTTAGGGGTGAGATCAGCACTTGGAGAGTGTAGTTGCTTTATGAAGGCTAAATGGAAAGAACAGCAATCTCTAAAGGGGGGATAAAAAACAGAACAAAACAAAAGAGAACAGAACCATGTTTCCTGTCTGTAGCTTTCCTCATTCCAGGTCCCCAGCTCCCTGAAGGGGGTCCTGTCTAAAGCTGGGAATACAGTTTGGAGGATGTGCTGTATCATCTTCTATATTAAAACAAAGGAAGATACAGTTTGCTCTTGACAAGTGTGGACAGTCATGTGAAACTGAGGTTTCATTCCTCAGACCACAGGGATGAAAGAAAAGGTATGAGTAGGGAAGGCAAGTAGGCTCCCTCTGTATGGGAGGACTCTCTGGATCCACACCTTCTCTGTGGTCCTCTCCAGGTTATTCATTTATCCTATGTTTTTCTTCTAGATGGCTGCACTGGGAGGTACTATTTTGGTTTTATTAGCATTTTTGCCTCCCTACTAGCCATTCTCTCCCTTGTCCCCATATACCACACCAAAATTCATGCAATTTTCTGGAATCTCTATGTAGGATGCCCTGACATGTATTCATAGAAATGCTTCTGTCTGACTGCCCTGAACATACATAACTTCGGAACTTTGGAGCAGTTCATGAACTTCTTCTAGCATGTGCCAAGTACACCAACTTGGCATTCTGCTTCAGGACATGGCCAAGTACCTCCAATTGGACCAAGTCTCCAGCAGTTAACAAAAAGTAAATAAACATATTTAGTTTTAAATATTTAGCTATAAATATATACACAAATATTTTTAAAACTTGTATTAATTATATATTAACATATATTAGTGCAAATATTATATTAATAATATAATGTATATTATTAATATAATACTAATATTGCATTGTAATAATATACTTTAAATATATTATTTAAAATTTATAAAATAAATAATTTAAATAGGAATATAAAATGAAATATAAATTAACCCTCTGAAATCACCGGAGAGTAATCAGAGCAGGCAGGTACTGAAGGGGAGTCGACTCTTAGTTATGGAGATATAGTGCTGGGTGAGATTCCCATTGTTTTAGGACTTTAAGCCTGAGGGAAGTCCCAAGTCCTTGCTCATGAAGGGCACCTAAATTTCCAGTGGAAAAATTAAACCAGCAGTTTTACTGGCATGAAAAACCAAAGGATAGTTTGCAGCAATCACATGAGCTAGAATATGAGGAGGAGGTCTCACAAAGAAAAGACTTAGAAGGATGGGGGCTGAATTCTGCTTATATACTCTGTCCAACTCCTGGATGACCACTGACATAGGCACAGATGGCAGACTCCAAACAACCCAGCTGGTGAGACTTCAGTTCCCACCAGCAACAGAGGAGACAGAGTTTGTAGTTGTTGTTCCAACAAATTAACTGCCTGATTTGAAAAATATATTCAGAAAAATATCACAATCAAGATTGTTTATAATGTACCATTCAAAATGTCTGGGACATAATCCAAAATTTTTCAGCATATGAAGGAACAGGAAAATGTGATGCATGCTCAAAAGCAAAGACAATAAACAGAGACCCAACAAACCCTGGTTGAGGATATGATTTCTGAAATGACTAGGAGGCTGATAGTCACAGTAATAACCAAAAGACATAAACATCGGCTTCAGGCAATCTGAAAAGACATAAAGATCGGCTTCAGGCAACCTGAGGCTTCACCTCAGGTATGGATGTTTTGGGTGCAGAAGTGTGAGCTTTGCTGCTGTAAGCCCCATTTCCCATTCAGGGCTATTGATCTCCAGAAGCCTAGCCCAGCTGGGGGATCTGATGGGATAAATAAGACTTAATACTGCAAGAAGCAGCCAGGTAGAAACCAAAACGTTTGAAACTGAGGCTGTCTGAAAAAATTAGTGTCCAGTCCTGTACCTGGTGATAAAGTGGAAGCCGGGTGTGTGGTCAGTGTGTGGGCTGAGGGAATGAGAGAAGGCATCTCTCTATGCTGGTAGGGGTCTTAGTCAAGCATGTATTTTCTTGATACAGCACTGAGGATCTTACTTGTACCCTTGCCTGGGCTCCATCCTGATATCTTGGAGCAGAGCAGTATAGGGTGATGGAGTGTGTGCATGTGTGTGCGTGCGTGTGTGTGTGTGTTTTCTGGGCCATCCCTCTGCTTAAACTCATGGCTCCCAAGTAAGTTTTTGTTTATCTGCCTCTTCTTTTAGTTTTTTTTTTTTGTTGGTGCATTTGCTTTTGGTTTTAAGAAAACCACAGAAAATTGCACCCTCTAAGTGTAAGTTCAAAATTTTTTCACAAGGTGAACAACACAGCTGTGTGTCCAGAAAAAAAAAAAAAGCACCCAGGTCCAGAAAAACTAGCACCTCTTGGAAGCTCCTTGTGGTCCCTCTCTATCAGGCCACTTTCCTGACATAAAGTGTTTTTAACAAGCCACCAGCAAAGACAGACCTTGTCATAGCTGGAGAGGAACTGCCCTGTCATCATTCAGTGGACACAGTGACCATTCCATCCAGAAGGGATACTGTAGTCACAGAGGGTAAAAAGTGGACCCCTATAATCATGGAAAGCAAGGGAAGATGTCTCTTTTCCTAAAATGAATGCATGATGAGAAGGTTCTGGGAGGCTGAATTAACTGATCAACAGAAAATAAACTGATATCTGCACTTGGCTATCTCCATTCTTCTCTGACAAGAGGCCCAAATTAGCTGGGACATGGACAGGGCTGGGAGTGTGATGGAGGGCAGTCCGGTGTCAAACTCGGTCTGGTATAATCCAGGAGGTTCTAATTGCATCTGTCTGAGGAACTCTGGCTTTCAGAGCCATTTTCTTGCAGGCTCCCTGCCCCTTCAGTAAAGCTCATATCAGGCTTCTAGAATGTGTTGTCAAGGGGAGCAGAGGGTACCAGGCCCCCGCCCTCAGTGCAGGGAGCTGTCCCACTGGAGTCTGCGCAGTTGCCATGGTGCAATGCAGGGGTATCCTCTGCGCCTGCTCCAGGCCTGGTGGGGAGGGAGCAGCGGGCGTCCAGAGGTGGAGTGTTGTGTCTGCTGTTTTCTCCCCTGCCTGCCTTCTACCTCTCCTTTGAGCTCATAGTGGCTAATTCATTTTCTGGTTCTTGCTGTCAGCAGACAAAATGCGGTTCCTGCTAATTACCCCCAGTATGCTCATGAGAAGCCTGCCTGGATTTAACTGAATTAGGGTTTTCATATGGGCTCAGAGGGGAACTCAGCTGAAGGTTTACCAGTGAGAAAAGGAAAAGAAGCAGGGGTCTGCCAAGGGGTGGATGATGAGCCCAGAGGGCAATATGACTTCATACAGGACAGATTTTTTAAAAAACAGCAGAGCTGTGAAAAGTGCAGGAAGAAGAGACTGAAAAAGACATGGCCAGAAAGGTCTGGAAGACCAGGAGACTGCAGGGGTGTGGGTAGGAGAGGATTAGGCTTCTGGGTGGGCAGGGCTGCTGCACTGTCAAGTTCTGTGAGCTGTGACACAAGCCCCGTAGATTTAAAAAACACGAAGGTAACAGAGACCTCTGTAAGAGTCTTTGGGTGGAGGGATAAGAACAGAAATCCCCTAGAAACAAACTGGAAAGTGAACAATCCATTACCATATAGAGAGACACTTTCTCTTTCCTCTCGGTACCCTCTCTCTCTCCTGAGGGGCCCAAGAACATCATTTCCAACTCAAACTCCTCGAAGAAACTTACAATCCCCAAGCAAACATCCTCGTGCTAACTCCCAGTGATCCTGAGGGAGCACATCGGTAACCTCTGACATACTCCGGTGGCTTTAAAAGACATACAATCTCAGACTCTATTCCTGCCTTGGCCGGGGGCCCAAAGTGGGCTTCGTGGATGGATAGGTCCAGCTGGGAGCCTAGATAGCAACAAAGCCCTGAGGTAGATAACACTATGTTTGGGTGGCCTGGAGGCGTGAGAGAACCATGGGCAGCTAATGATTCCATGAACCTCAAACTCATATTTGTAAAATATTTGGTCAAGAGTTAGTTGGTGAGGGTGGCCATAAAACTGTTCTAGATTAGAAAACAAATGAATTTCCATCTCTATTGTTGAATAGGAGGAATGTATCATATGTTTTGAAGATTCTGTGACATTTTAATTGCTTAGAAATATTCCCTTTACAAATGTTCCAATATTGTTAACTTGTTTGTGACCCACTTGAACTTCCTGCAGGTAGAGGGAATAAAATATTTGTCACTTAATTTGTTATTCTTAATCTCCCCACAGTGCTTTCCAAGGGATTTTTAAACGTAAAACTTCTTCACAACCACAAAAGTTAATAAAATAAAATGATTTGCTTATTCTCCGTTAACATTATTTGCTTCCAGAATTTCAACTTACCTGTGACCCTGACCTCTGGCAAATGTTCACTGGTGACTTCAGGGCAGAAATGTATGCTTGGTTACATTATCTTAGAACAGCAACATCGGAATAAAAATCACCAATAAATATGTTTAATTCTATTCCATGTTGCTGTGATTTGAATTTACATGTAATTTGCCCTCCTTCCCATTGTCTTAGACTTTTCCCTTACTAGTTGGTAGAGGTCTTTTTTATTATCTAGTTAGGAAAGTTGTAAATATCTCCACCAAGGCTATGGCTTCTCTTTTCACTTTTTTTTACACTACTTTTGCTGGTTTTAGACCACTGGGATTTATTTTTATAAATGATTTAAGATAGAGCTTTAGCTTCACTTTCTTCCAAATGTTGCAAAACAATATTTTTAACATCTCAGTGTTATACAATTTGGAATGTTCTAATTAGTTTGAATATGTTTCTCTGTACACTTAGATTAAACACGGATTTAAACTGTTTTCCTCTTAACTCATCATTCATATCTATAGTTTATCCAGAAGTTATCAACTAGAAAAACTCTAAATTGAAGCCTTCGCACGTACCAGCAGTCAAAAGCTCTCCCCAAAAACCACTTATGGCAGATTTCCCCCATAGTTTAGAAATAGCTAAATTCCAGATAATTAAAATCGGAGAGAACATTTTTCTAATTGATCTTTCTTGTCATTTAAAATCTATTATTTCAAATGCTTTTTGTTTTTTGTTTTGTTATTTGTTGTTTTTTGGGGGGGGTGTTTGTGCGTTTGTTTTTGGATGGAAAATTTGTCAGCAAACCCCTCATGGGCTTCCCCTTTGGGGCTATTCTGTAGATTCCAACCTAACGTGTCGCCAAGTGTGTGTTTGATGGGTAAGATCCTAGGTCTGGCAGATTTTTCATCCCCCAAGAGGGTACAAATCTTCCCTGCCATCAGAAACTTCAAATGTCTGCCTGCGAACAAGGACACCAGCATCCCTCCCATGAAGGAGAGGGGTGAATACCAAACCTGTCCAAATTTGCTGCTGTAAAATTATCTTCATTCCCATTTGAGGTATCTTTGCTTGGGATAGTCTTTACCAACCAGGTTACAGCGCCATCTGGCATTCAAAGCTGCATAAGAGGCAAACTGCTTTAAAAAAAATCCACAGGAACTGCAGAAAAAAACAGTGCTCCCTTGAGGGGAGGGGTTCAGAACAGACTCAGAAAAGGTGCTGAGAAAGGGACTGAGGAGACAATGATGAAGGAGGTCAATGGGACAGGGATTTTTAAAAAACAAAAATAATTAATGGTTGCTGTAAGCATTCAAACAACCTAGGATTGTATAAATGTATTGAGTCCAATGCTCAATTCCCCTGCCTCATTTTACTTAATAAATGTAATCACTGTTACAGGTTGTCTAGCATCTACAAAGCAGTCGATGCCTATAAAAATATACTAAAAAGTGCCTACATAAATACAAATGTTGCTTTTAACTTATTTTTTAAATTGTTCTTGTTTTACAAATATCAGATCATTTTTCCATATATAGCTCTTTCATTTTTTTTTATCAGTTGTATGACATCCAGTATCAATGCACCTTATTTTGTTGTCAGCCATCTATTTATAGTTAATTAGATCACTGCTAATTTTTTCCACTACCACAAACAATGCTGCAGTGGACTTTTACTCTTTTTTGTTTTTTAATCTATTTATGGAAAAATAAGATAGTTAGGTCTAATGTAGGCACATTTCACATTTTGAAAGATATTTAAAAATATCTGCCCCAGAAGAGGCTTCCCTGAGGTCACATGGATGGAACAGAGGCTCCAGGGTAGCTGTGCCCTGATCTCAAACAGGGAACGGTGACTGCTGCCAGTCTCCTAGCTCATTCTCAGCAGCTAATCCCTCGAAGTCCTCCCTGGCTGTGGGACAAGAGTGAACTTCTGAGGACAGACTATGTGATTCAGATCTGCAGGGACCAAAATATTCAAACTGAGGCCACTAGTTGTGAAGTTGAGGCCTTCCAGGGAAAACAAGTTTCATGCCAAAATGTGTACACATTTTGTTCCAGGGAAGCATGCATGGTGAGAATCGTGTGGGTTGGTTTACTGAGGCAGGAGGAAGAGAGCAGCAATAAGAGTACACCTCCCTGTTCTGGAGCTGTCTTTCAGTGCCTGAATGTGCTTCTTGCTTCCTTATAAGTCTTCACTGGGCTGGCATTATCCTCTTTGCTCACAACTCAGAAGAGGGTTTGGGAAGTCTGTTTATGAGCCTACAAGTTTTGCTATGCCTCATTTTTCCTCTTGCTACTAATTTCTCCCACTCAACTCATCGTTCCTAAAGTGTCATTTCATTTTGTCTCTTACTCCTGAGACCTAAATATTCATTTATTTAATAAATATTTATTGACCACCCACTGTATATTGAGCACTCTCCTAGAGTCTTGAAATACATTAGTGTACAAAACAAAACTCCCTGTTCTCATAAGCTTACAATCATAATTTGTTACATATTTATAATTAGTTTTTTAAAAATTATCTAGTGGGTAAGGAGGAAAAGAGGACAGTGGGCAAAAAGACAAATGTGTCATGGTAAGGTGACTAGAAAAGGGTTGGTTGGGGGAGGGTGGCTTTTCAAAAGGGAATAGAGTGGTTGGGAAATGACTCAGTTTTTAATTTTAAACAAAGAGCTGAAGGAAGGGAAAGAGTTAATCAAGCAGTAGCAGAATAAGGGTTGTTCAAGGCAGAGAGCAAAGGCCCTACAGGAGAGCTCATTTGTCAGTGAAATGACAAGGGGGGGGCAGTGTGACTGATGTGCAGCTGAAGTCAGGGGTCGTCACAGTCATTCACAGCATTCAGGGCATGGTGAGGACTCTGCTTCCAAAGACTGCAGTAAGCAGCCATTGCAGGGGTTTGAACAGAGGCTGGACACAGTCTGACTCATTCTGCAGTACTGATGATTATGGGCTGGGGGAGGGACAAGGAAAGAAACAGGAAAACATGTTCAGAGACTATGACAGTCACATAACTGAGAGATGAATGGACTCTGACCAGGTTTAACCTATGGGTCAGGTTCTGTCCACCTGCTATTCTGTCTGATGTAACTGTGAGGTTATGTGTTCTGGTAGAGTGTGAAGGGGTAATCTATGGAGGGCTTCTGCAATACTTGAGTAAGAAAAAACGCTGTGCCTTAGGAAGTGTTGAACTAATGTGAGAAATGTCTTTGCTGTGCTATCCTGTTATCTCTTCTCCCCAAAGAAATCTTATTCAGTTGGGACTCTGGGGCAGGATGCAGATGGTTTTTAATGTGGCCAGAATGAAACCAGAATGTTTAAACATATGCCTACTGGGGAAATGTGGTTCTTAGCCTGAAAACAACGGCATAGTGAAGGGCAAGGTGAAAATTGGAGGGCAGACATGGGGGAGAGGCTCTCTCTACCTCTCCTTTGCCTGCTCCAAATCTCTGGTTCCAAAATGACTCTTCTCCCCTCAACAGGACCACAGAGTAGCTAGGTGCTCTCCTCTGTTACTATCCTGACTTCCTGTACCTGTGAGATAGTGGAATTTGGAAGAAGCTCTGCGCCTCATTGGTGTAAGTGTCTAGAGGTTAAAAAACTGATAACAATGATAGCCCATGACTTAAGAAGAAGAAGCAAGAAGGCCAGGTGCAGGCTCCTAACATGCCATCTGAAAGCTTCAAGGGTGAAGAATTTTGAAGAAATCAGAGTGAATTGAGCATTGCAGTCTAAGAGCGCTCTGATTTCAGAAATCTAACCTCAGCCCTCTGTTAGCTCACTTCCCCATTCCAAACTGTCTGCTCCGGGACAGGGGTAGGTGTTTAGGTTATGTTGCAGTAACAGAGAACGTTTGTGGCTCATTTGTATCTGGAAAACGGTCTCCTAGGACCACCATCCTGCAGCCCTTCATCCCTTAGGGCACATCTAGCGTCAATCACCTGGAAGGGGTGATGGGAGGGGAGGGGTGGAGACCAGCTCACAGCCCTGCAAGGGAGGGGTCCTCCCACCGCCTGCGCACTCCTCACTGCACTGCAGGGGTCGACTTCACGCAGGAAGGGGGTTCCGTGGCGCATGCGCACTCTAGATGCACTGCAGGGGCGGTTTCGCGCAGGGAGGGGGCTTCCTGGCGCTTGCGCACTCTTCTTACAGCACTGCGGAGCCTGCTTTGCGGCTGCGCCAATTTGGCACCTTCCAGAAAGCTCGAGGACTGGGCGGAGGGTTAGTGGGGGAGAGTTGGTCGTCATTCTCTCTTCTTTCTCCTCCCGCCGCTGGAGCTCACAGCCCCCAAGTGTTCGTTTTGTGACATTGTACCGCATCAATAGACCGCAGCTTAACTGCACAAGGATAACCCCTTTTGGTTCTCTCTCTGACAACATCTAACTGCGGTGTTGGGACTGGGAAATTAGCTGTGTGGGCCACCAGAGTAGGATTAGAGTCGAATAACAAACCCTAATTTTGGAAAGAGAGCAGCTGCATGAAGGATATCTGGGCAGATTGACAACCTGGAGGTGAACTGGCCCCAAATAAGTATCACCTCAGCATCAGAGCCCCACTTCCTACGTGCCACTCTCTCACTTTGGCCATGGGTGATTGCACAGCGGTTCTCAAAGTGTGTTCTCAAGAACAGCAGCACCATCGCTGCAAACTTGTTAGAAACACAGATTCTCAGGCCACCTCAGTCTATCAAGCTGAAACTCTGGGAGTGGGCACACAGATGTTTAAAAAGCCCTCCTGCTGACTTTAATACATGTCCTAAGGTAGAATCTGTGTCAGGGTGCTGAGAACTTGTGGTAGAAACAGTCAAAGGAAAACCAGGAACTTTTCATTGCATCCAAAACTGGTTTCCAGGATCTACTGGAAAAGCCTCTATTCCCTGCCTCTTGAACTAAGCTGGTGTCTGCCATTTCTCGGACGTAATGGTGGGAGAGAAGAGAGAGACAGGCTGCCAAATTCTGAACTGAAATGGGTCTTCCTGAAGCCTGTGTTATGGGTGCAATATGGCATCGTCACTGCACCCCGTGTCCCTCATGGCTGTGTCATAAGTGAGAAATTTGGGGGGAAGCTTTTAAGGAGGAATGATTTTTTTTTTTTTTTTTTTTTTTTTTTGCGGTACACGGGCCTCTCACTGTTGTGGCCTCTCCCGTTGTGGAGCACAGGCTCCGGACGCGCAGGCTCAGTGGCCATGGCTCACGGGCCCAGCCGCTCCAAGGCATGTGGGATCCTCCCGGACCAGGGCACGAACCCATGTCCCCTGCATCGGCAGGCAGACTCCCAACCACTGCGCCACCAGGGAAGCCCGGAATGATGATTGTTTTAAGGCCTGTCACTGACTACTGATTCTGCCCTCCAAGCTACTAATGGTGAAAACCCATTTTCTGGTCATATATCTGAGAAACGAGCTTAAATCCAGTTCCAAACATTTCGTTTGAATTTCCCACCAGATGACTGTCCAAACCTTATTTTGAGGTGCAGGGGAGTCTTTGGTTAAAGTTGTACTGAGAAATAAGCAATGATGTGACAAGGGGTGAGTGATGAGCTTGAGGGGCTGTAAAGACTCCGTGCACACTAAATTTGGGTGAAAGTGATGTAAAAAGTCAGACACATTTCTCAAATCTTTTGTATCCTGTTCTTGCCTACAGACAAGAATGAGAACTAGAGATTTTTCTTTCCCGGAGAATACAACAGTTACTTATGTTGTCCTGGGAACTCTCTTGTCCAGAGCTGTGGTCTATGCAAGCTGGTGCCAATGGACATATATAGGTGAGAAGAAATGCAGCAGTCGTAAGTGCTCAGAGTGGTCTTCCCAAGCATAGGGATTGTGTTTGTGCTGTTACACTGCTTTGTTTGTTTCCATGCCTTTGCCCATTTCCATGCTAACGTGATTTGGGGATAGCCTCTTGTTTGCCCATTAGGGCACATGTCAGCACAAAGGGTCATCATGATGAAGACATGATCCTGGCTTACATGGACCTTGGATCTGACAGCACTGTGCCCTGAGGTTCTCACCTCCAATCACTAGTCTTTCTCCATAAGGTGTTGTCTTCTCTCTGGTGAACAGACAGAACAATGAGCCCAAGTCCCCTCTGCTTTCCAGGTCCCGTGGTGTTTTCCTCTCCCATTCATCTTTGGTTTGTTCATTTATTTTGTTTTTTGTTTGTTTGTTTGATTTCTTTGTATTCCACATGAGTGAAATCATACAGTATTTGTCTTTCTCCATCTGACTTATTTCACTTAATACAATACCCTCAAGGTCCATCCATGTAGTCACAAATGGAGAGGTTTCATCTTTTTTATGACTGAGTAGTATTCCATTGCGTGTGTGTGTGTGTGTGTGTGTGTGTGTGTGTGTGTGTGTGTGACATCTATCACATCTTCTTTATCCATTCATCTGTTGATGGGTACTTAGGTTATTTCCATATTTCCGTATCTTGGCTGCTATAAATAATGCTGTGATGAACACAGGTGTGCATATGTCTTTTCAAATTAGTGTTTTCATATTCTTTGGATATCCACCCAGAAGTGGAATAGCTGGATCATATGATAGTTCTCTTCTGAATTTTTTGAGGAATATCCATAGTGTTTTCCATAGTGGCTGCACCAATTTATATCCCACCAACAGTGCACAAGTGTTCGCTTTTCTTTACATCCTCCCCAATACTTGTTATTTCTTTCCTTTTTGATAATAGCCATTCTGACAGGTGAGAGGTGGTATTTCGTTTAGTTTTGATTTGCACTTCCCTAATAATTAGTGATGTTGAGCATCTTTTCACTTGCCTGTTGGACATCTATATGCCTTCTTTGGAAAAATGTCTATTCAGCTCCTCGCTTATCTTTTATTTTTCTATTTATCTATCTATCTATCTATCTATTTATTTATTTATTGACTGCGTTGGGTCTTCATTGCTGTGTGTGGGTTTTCTCTAGTTGAGGCGAGCAGGAGCCACTCTTCATTGTGGTGCATGGGCTTCTCATTGTGGTGGCTTCTCTCATTGCAGAGAATAGGCACACGGGCTTCAGTAGTTGTTGCACAAGGGCTCAGTAGTTGTGGCGCACAGGCTTAGTTGCTCCATGGCATGTGGGACCTTCCCAGACCAGGGCTTGAACCCGTGTCACCTGCACTGGCAGGCAGATTCTTAACCACTGCACCACCAGGGAAGCACTCCTCGCCCAACTTTTAATCAGGTTGTTTGATTTTTTAGCCAGATGCTTTATGTTTTTGTTACAGCACCACCACACTTCTAAGTACCTATGTATGTATCATTAACTTTGGTTTGTATCAAACTATCTCCCAAATTTGAGGCTTAAAACAACAGTATTTATTATTTATAATGATTCTGTGGATGAGCTTCATGGTTCTCCTGATCTGAGTCAGCTCAACTGGACCTGGATGGTCTAGGGTGGCCTCACATTCATAAGCAAAGGTTGGTTTGGTGGCAGGTTACGTGACAAGGATGAGTTAGTGATATGTCTCTCATCTTTGAGCAGCCTCCTTCATATAGTTATGGCATTCTTAAGAATGCAGGAGAAGGCAAGCCCTGTGTGCAAGTACTTTTTCTGCATCTCTGGTTGTGTCACATTTGCAATTGTCCTGTTGGCAAAAGAAATATATGTAGCCCAGCCCAGAGTCAGTGTGGCTGGGGGCTACCCAGTGATTTGGATGCAGGGAGTGGAATTATTGCAGCCATTTTGCACACGTAGAAATGGATAATATGGTGAGGTTACCACCATGGCTTAAGTGCTCCAGCATTTGGGGGTCAGGAACAGAGGAGAGGGAGCCAATAAATGAGACAAAATTAGACTAGTCAGAGAGTTCAGTGGACAAGAAGGAAAATGGAAGCCCAAAAAGAGAGAGGAGGCTATTTAGAAAGGAGGAGTCCATTGAACACTTTAATCCAATTAGTGGTTAGATAAGATGAGCAGTGGGAACTATCCACCAGGTTTAACAGCATGAAGTACCACAACGTTTTTTGAAAGATTTGTTTTGATGGAGTGAGGGGGAAAACCCACCCAGGGTAGGATGAAGGTTCAGATGTGAATAGTTAGTGTCTGTGAAATGACCCATTACTGCTCATTATGCTATAGCCTTTCCTATGTAAGACAGATAATTTTAAAATTTCTAACTCAAAATCGCTCTAAATATTACCAACCACATGGAAAATAATCACAGTATCTATTCGTGATTCATGGCAGTCAGAGGGCACATGATAATCTCCAATGAATTTCTATGGCTTTAAGAAACATGCCAGGCTCTATTCCTGTCCTGGCCAGAACCCTGGTGATACAGTTGGTAGATGGATGGGTCCAGCTGTAAGCTCCAACATCAAGCACCTGAAGTCGATATCTATGTTTAGAATGGGAAACCATGAATAATATAATGACTCTTCAAAGTATTTTCTTTTAATTTTGTTCAACAGTGAGATATTGAAACAAAGAGAAAAATAAAAATAAAAATTTCATCAGACATAATGAGAATTAGTCAGCCATACCAGTTAATGACAGTGGTAACTTAATCTATCATCCATGTTGGCATTATTTCCAACTTCTTGAGTATTCCCTTCAAATATTTATGATTTTATAATGCAGAAACTATCTTAAAATGCATATAAAATAATTAGAAAAATGAAAGTACTCAATATAGATAGATGGATATTTCCCCTTCCTTCCTTCCTTTTCATTTATTCCAGAATTTCAGGTAGTCCTTCCTTCTCTGAATAGTTATCATAGCTATCATATGCAACACCAGAACTTAATACATTTGCACTCCTAGTACCAATATAAAGAATTCCTGTTTCTTCACTCCTTTGACCACACCATATAAAGTAACATTTTGTAAATTTCCATTTCAATAAGTGAAAATAGTATATTTTAATTTTCCTGATTTCTACATAAGATTAAGCATTTTGTCATGTTTCTTGGTAATTTGTTTTAATTATCTTCTGTGAATTTCCTGTCAGATATAAATGCTCATTTTCCCCCACTGGGTGGATATTGGTTAATCTTCATAATTTTGGAAGACATTTATACATTCTAGAGACCAAATTTTTGTCAGTCACACATGCTACAAATATTTCTTCCCAGTTGATAGATATCCTCAACTATTTTTAGGCAGTCATTCTATGTTAATTTAAAATCACTTTTGTAAACACTGTGAGAGAGGATGATATAATAAATTGTACCAAAACTAGTTTGGTAACTTTTTATTATGATATAATTATATACTTAAAGAAAGTTGCAAGAATAGCACAAGTGACTCCTATGTTCTCCAACCAGATTCATCGTATGTTTGTTCACATTTTGCTGCTATTTGATTTATTGTTCTCATCATTCTCTGTATAGACATGGATAGATGTAGACATACCCATGTACCACACACACATGCACAGACACAAACAATATTTCCAAACCATTTGAAAATAAGTTAGATAAAGCAAACCTTAATACTTTGGAGTGCATTTCCAATAACACTGACATTTTCTTACACAACTACAGTTCAGGAAAGTTAGGATTGGTTAAATTTCATTATCTAGTCTACAATCTATTTTTCTTATTCAAGTATAGTTGATATACAAAATGAGCAACTGCATTTCATTTTCATGTCTTTTTAGTATCATTTTATTTAGAGTAATTCCTCGGTGTTTCTTTCAGATTCTTGACTTTCACGGCTTTGAAGTGTACAGGTCAACTGTTTTGTAAAATATCATTTAACTTGTGTTAGGATGATGTTGCCCCGTGGTCAGATTTATATTATGCATTTTTAGCAAGAATGGTATTGAATGGATGCTGGGTCCTTCTCAAAGCATCGTTTCAGGAAACATGTAATATTGGTACCTACCAATATTGGTTATGGTAACTTTGATTACTATAGTTCAGATCGATAGTTCTCTTTCTCCTCTTTTTAATTAAAAATAATTTGTGGGGAGATACTTTGAGACTATGTAAATAGTCTGTTCCTAATGGTACTTTCACTCACTGTTTTAGCACAAATTGATGATTTTCTAATTCCTTCTTATCATTCCTTCTTTAGTTATTTGCTGGTATCCTAATGTCAGGAAGGGTTTTCCTTTCATCTTCACTCAGTCATTCATTGTTTTTATTGGTATGGACTCATGGATTTTCCTTTTACTCATTGGATTCAAATCCATTACTACCTTTATTTCTTTAAAAAAATAATTCTAAATTTACTGAAAAACTGAGAAGATAGTACAGCCCCTATCTTCTTATTCAGAGTTCCTACAGTCTGACACCCAGTTCCGCTGCGTTTAATGTTTTGCATAAGTATGCTATATTTAGTACAATTAATATACCAATATTGATACATTATCAGTAACTAAAAATCATACTATACTCGATTTCCTTAGTGTTTACCTAATGTGTATCATCTGTTCCAGGATCCTGCCCAGGATACCACATTACATTTACTTATCATGTCTCCTTAGGCTCCTCTAGACTGTGAAACTTTCACATGTTCTTGTTTTTGATGACTTTGACACTTTTTGAGGACTACCAGGCAAGTATTTTGTACAGTGTCCCTCAGTTGGGCTTTATTTGATGTTTTCCTCATGATTAGACAGGATCTGTAGATTTGGGGAAGAAGAATCACAGAGGAAAAACATCATTTCCATCACATCAATGATACATTCTATCAATCTGACTTAGCACTTGAACACCTGGCTGAGGTAACATTTGTCGGGCTTTTCCATGGTAAAGTTATTCTTTTTTCCCCTTTCCATACTACACTCTTTGAAAGTAAGTCGCTATGAGCTGCCCACACTTAAGAAGTGAGGAGTTATGTTCTACTGGCTTGTGGGGAGAGTATCTACATAAATTATTCAGGGTTATTCTTCATGAAATATTATCTTATTTCCCCATTTGTTAATTTATTAAATTATTTATGTATGTAAGTCTGGACTAATGGATTTTTTTTTGGCCACACTGCATGGCACTGGACTCACAGATTTTTATGTTATGTTTAGGGATATAATTGAACACTGCTTTATTTATTTTGATGCACATATTTTCCCAAACCTGCCTCCTTCAGGCTGGCTTCTGTACCCTTTGACATGTTCCCATGTTTTTTTATTTTTTTTCAAGCACTTCCTTACTCCAACATTATTTTTCTTCAAAAATAAATTATTCAGTTCTTGCTTCTTTGATTTGAAATATCCTATTTATAATGTATTAATTTTTCATATATACATGGGTCAGATTCAGTTTTATGACATTTTTTTTATCATCCCTTTTCACCAGCACTTTGGGCCATCCAGAAGAGAGAAATGCATTAGTAAAATCATGTGGCAGGGGTTTCTGTAAACCCTAAGCCCTTGCAAAGATCCTAAAATGCAGTGGCTTATGCAAGATATTTTTCATTGCTTAAACATTGCAAGGCTAAGGAAATTTTCTTGGACTCCAAAAAAATTGTTTTCGTTAGTGATTGATCTTCTCATTTCAAGTCTTTCACTTTAAAATCTAAGTTTTTTGGTTTTGTTTTATTACTACTCACAATTTTCTAGTACATCTTCTAATGCCTTGTCTGGCCTTTTCCTGCATATTCCGACAAAGATGTGCCACAAGACTCCGAGACTCACTGTTTATTAAATTAATGTTCCTGGGGCTTCAGAGTTCTTGAGAACCCCTGAGCCCAGAAAAATTGTTGTCTTACAAGGGGAACTACTCTGTGGAGAGTTTATTTTGCAGCCTTTTCTCAGCACGTGGAGAGTGCCATATACTACTCTGTTGCTAAAGTCCTTGAAATCTGCCTGTTAAAATTTACATCAGTATACTATACTCAAAGGAAATGTGTGTGGCCCAAGAACAACTCCATTTTCCTAGTTAAAATTCGCCTCATTCATGGGCTTCCCTGGTGGCGCAGTGGTTGAGAATCCACCTGCTGATGCAGGGGACATGGGTTCGTGCTCCGGTCCGGGAGGATCCCACATGCCACAGAGCGGCTGGACCCGTGAGCCATGGCCGCTGAGCCTGCACGTCCGAAGCCTGTGCTCCACAACGGGAGAGGCCACAACAGTGAGAGGCCCGCGTACCGCAAAAAAAAAAAAAAAAAAAAAAAATTCGCCTCATTCATATGTGAGTTGTCAGTGTTACAATTATCAGAGACCCATGTTGTAGCGCCATCTGTCATCCAGAAATGGAAGTATGGGGAAAGGATAAAATTAAATTGCTGAGAATACAAGCTCCCAGCAGCTGCTGAAGATGTTAATGATTATTGTGAGGAGAGAGATCAGAGTCCTGTAAAGAGCAGAGTCCAAGGAACCACTGGTGAAGGACTTCAATGAAGAGAGGATTAGAATACCTTTTAAATTATAGAAGATCAATGTAAAAATTTAAAAATTACAGCAGCTTACAAGTTAAAAAATAATTAAATTATACACAGTATATCTTTTCTCTTTCATTCCATACTACCTTTTAAACTTGTGTATACATTCAGATTTTTGGGACATTTACAAAATATTGGACAGAATCTTCTATGTATATCATTTGTCTATGCCCCAATGATAAAGATTTACTTTATTTCTTATTTTTCACTTTTGCAGAAAATTCTGCAGAGAACTTTCTTGTAAATTTCACACTTTGGTAAAAATAGAATTGATGGGTCAAAAAAGCTACCTTAAAATGTGTAAGTACCAAATATGCAGTTCTCAAACTTGAATATTAGCAATTCATTTTTGTCTCCAATCGGGTTAACAAGGCTTCTCTTGTTAGGTTACTTTAGTTTTGTGGAGGATACAGTTTTGTATGGTTTTTATTTATTTGTTTTCTCTTCTAAAAACAACCTGCTCATATGACTTAATACATGTTAAAGTTGTTGCTTTTGTTTTTCCTCATTAATTTTAAGCCAATTTGTATTCTGAGTATTACACTGAATACTACCCTACACATATAGCAAATGTTTTCCAAATGTTTGTCTATTTGTTTGTAATCTTATTCACCTTATTATATATAAACACTATTACTAGTTTTAAAGAAAAACTGTGAATCTTTTTTATTATTCTTGGATTTCATGTGAACATTACTATTAGGAAAAACATTTTATTGTTGTTTTTTCATCTTAAACATACTTTTTTAACATTTTGGATTATGTATATGTACGGCAAAAGAATCTAAGGTTATTTAATGAATGAATGCTAATGTTAAAAGTCTTTGAATTATCCATCCGCTCTAGATTGTGGATTTTAATTAAAAGTTCATTTTTAGATGAGCAACAGATAATAGATAAAGAACAAGGACCTACTGCACACCTATTGAACTATATTCAATATCTTGTAATAATCTATAATGGAAAATTATAGTGTGTGTATAACTGAATCACTTTGCTGTACATCTGAAACTAACACCACATTGCAAATCAACTTCAATAAAAAAATATATATATAAGTTTATTTTTATTAAGCCAAGTTCTTTATTTTATAGAAAATATATTCAGTGAAAGAAGGGAACAGGAATACCCTGAAAGGTGTGGAACAGTGCTTTTTTTTTTTTTTTTTTTTTACCATTTTGAAGGACTTCTTACTGTCCTTTTGTTGATTCCGGTACGTTTGCCTAAATATCGTTAAGGCATGTGCTACTTTGTAACCTGTTCTCTCAACGTTTTAAATTCAGCATTTCAGATTTAACCTGTAAGAATGCAGCTACAGAATCTACAAAATTTTCTTGACAAAGTGACCTGCCAAAGGGAGTATATTTTACAAGTATCTTATACTATGCTGAAAAACAGCGAGGATGTGGGAATTGATCATGGAGAGACAGAGCCTTCCGGAAACTGCTTTTTCTTGACTTATACGTATCGCAGAGCGAACACTACATGAGCCTCCGGTCTCCGGACACTGGCCCGCTCCGTGCCGGGATGCCCAGCGCCAGCGCGCCGCGCAAGGCCCGGCCATGGGAGAAGTGACTGGGTCCGCAGGTCGGCTGACGAGCTGAGCGCCGAGTGAAGGTCACGTGACTGGCGGGAAGGACGGCGGCCCGTAAGGGCCAATTCTATTAACGTCTGTTCTGCATTGGCAGGTGGAACTAGTTGAAGTATTTTTACCTCGGATCTCTTGGACCTCTGCCAGTCCGTCCAGGCTATAGGCGCTCGCTGGGAATTTCCCATGGGTCTTTTGCACCGCGGAGATGGAGTTGGAGACGCTAGATATGGCTAGTTACCCGCGCAACTGGTTTCTTCTGGGGAGTTGGGACTCCCAGATTTTGATATCTGATTTTCAGCATATACAGCAGTTGGATTTTCCTAGAGAGTGTGCAAGTGTGTTTGTAATATCCATTGCTTTTTGTATTTATATAAAAGTTCATAAATAAAGTTGTTTACAGTATTCCTTTTTAATATTAGTGCTTTCTGTTTTTACTTTAGCTTAATTCCATTGGTCAGGATTTGTTCAAATGTTTTAGTTTAGATGGATGTTGAAGTGTTTTTTGTTTAATGGGAAGCCAATATTACTTAAGATCATTTTAGATTTGGATACTGATTATTTATTTTAGTGTTTTGCAGACTTTTTCATCCACCCCAACCCCAATAGCTGGGGGGAGCGGGAGGAGGAATTTACAGAGTTTCACACATCTTAAGAATTCTGTGATTATTGCCAATTTAAAACTTTGCTTCGATTTTTAAACTTTTGTGATTTTATCCTGTCTTTTAAATTCAATTTTAATTTAAATTATAACAATTTAAAGTTTTTTTGTTGTATTAATTTCAAAACAGCTGATGGACTTTCCTTTTGACCCTCTTCTCTATACAACTCCTCCTCTTACCCAGTACCCTTTAATCTCAACTTGAACCTACTGCATTTAAGAATTTTGGGAATTCCGTGACGGTCCAGTGGTTGGTACTCTGCCCTTTCACTGCTGAGGGCACGGGTTTGATCCTTGGTAGGGGAATTTTGTTTCACATATACCCCAACCTTGTTCCTCCTGTACTGTATCCTAGCTCGAGCTTCTGTGTCTGTTGCAGAAATCTCTTCTATAGTGCACCACACAAAAGAAGTCTAGGTCTCTTTTCCTTCCTGTGTGTTGTAAATTCTTTGGAATTCACCTCTTTGGCCTTCTGTAGTCTAAAACTTATTACATAATGACATAAAAAGATAAGGGAGAAGCAAAAGCAGGGAAAATGCAATAACATGAAACTCTTAATATGACATTTGGTATTGGTGTTCAACTCTTGTGTTGATAGCCCTATACTTTTCCTATATGGAATATTCAGAACTGTATGCATACTTATTTTGCTGTGTTAACGTTCCAATTTTTGAAGGAAGAAATTTTGTTGATAAAAGTTCAAATTATACCTGGACAAAAGTTACATAATGAAAGACCATTATCTACCTTATGACTCCTCCAGTTTCTAACCACCAACATCCATACTTTGATATCTCTTTTTTTCTGACATATGCTTGTAAAATACATACATGTGTATTTCTCTGTATGTTTTCACACGTAAACTTACGTAGAGACCACACAATGATAATTGTTTTATTTTCGACTCTATATACCATGTCATAGTGTTACCACAAATCACAATTAGTATTTGTTTGATAAGAACATTATTGCTCATTAAAAATACAGGTATGCATTACACCCACTGCCTATGTGAGTACACTAAGGATGGGGTAGGTAGTGTAAGTGGTGAAAGGTTATATGGGTATTAAGTGATGTAATCAGAACACAGTCACCTTTGTTCTCTACACCATCATCCTCTTTACAGCTGTGTAAGCATAAACTCTTCTCATTGTCCTGTTGTCCCTTACTGTGGGTGTGTTAACATTTAGTAATTACTGATCTACCTCCAATCAGTAAATCAATAATGATAATCTTATGAAGATGTGCCATAATTTGCTCACCCAATCATCCCATTAGTCTTTGATGGCTATATACAGTAGTTTGTTTTCAATTTTTTCATTTGTATTTTTGTTTTTTGCCAAAAGAAACAGTTTTGGAGTATGCATACTCTGTACATTTATCTGTGCTAGAGACCTATTATACATATAGAATATATTTGTAGAATTATAACTTCCAGGTCAAAGTGTGCATCTCTGCAATCTTACTGCATAATAGCAACTCATTCCCCAAGTTGTATTATTTCCAACTATAGTATACATCATTTGTAGAGCTATGTTATATATGATGTAATACGGGAAACATTTTTTATATTGAAGAAGTATCTCATTCACTAATCAGAGTATGTAATTCTTTCATTTTACTTTAACAGCTATTTCAATACTGTCTATTGCCTCTAGCTAACCTTTCACACTGCTTGGATAAAGTTTGTTTGAGAATGATATGATTGGTGGGCTGATCACAGAGGGACAATAAACCAGAAAAGAAAGCAGAAAGCAAAGCACAAAGGTGCTGTTTAGGGAGAACCACTGGGCAAAGCGTTCTGGGAGACTTCTGTGTGGGTTTTTGGTGTAAGTTCTGCCCACGGGTAATGCAAGCTAAATGAGCTTGTTTTAGGGGAAAAAAAGAAAAAAAACTAGTTTCTTAGAAAGGCAATGAGGATTTATTTTTTTGCATCAAAAATTCAAGTAACGGTAAACAAACTTGGACTATTATGGAAGCTCAGGAATGTCCTGGTAGTCTCAACCTCCTGTTTTTTTCCCATCATCCTCAATATGTAGACCTTCATATTCATCCAACTCTGGAGAAAGAAATGAGGAAGGCAATGGGGATTACCATTGCATCTCTTGCCAGATGGCATGTACGTGGATTACTTGTGCAGTTGTGAAATGTGCTTGCTTCCCTTGCACGCTTGCCATTTGAGTTGTGGGTTTAGCACAGGGGCTTAGGGTTTTCTTGTGGAGAGAATCATTTTATGTTGAATTAGAGCTGTAACAATTGTTAGTTGTGGCATGACATGATTCATGGAAAAGGCTTTGAACAGTTTTTGAAACACAAAACTAATTTAATTATTATTTAACCATTATCTTAATAGTCACATATAATTATACCTCTTGTCTTAAAGGAAAAAAGCATAAAATATATAAGAATTCCAGGAAACCACTTTAAGAGATGCAATCAGAGAAGTGCAAATTAAGACAACAATGAGAAACAGCTACAAACATACTAGAATGGCCAAATCTGGAATCCTGACAACACTAAATGCTGGTAAGGATGTAAAGCAACAGGAACTCTCATAGATTGCTGGTGTCATGCCTCTTGGTATTTATACAAAGGAATTGGAAACTTAGGTTCACACAACCACCTGCACAAAGATGACATAGCAACTTTATTTATAGTTGCAAAAACTGAGAAGCAACTTAGATGTCCTTTGGTTGGTAGGTGAATGGATAAACAAACTCTGTTACTTCAGGCAATGGAATATTATCTAGCACTAAAGAGAAATGAGCTATCAAACCATGAAAAAACATGTGGAAGAAACATAAGTGCATATAGCTAAGTGAAAGATGAGAATCTGAAAAAGCTACATACTATACAATTCCAAATATATGACATTCTAGAAAAGGTAAAACTAAAAAGTAAGAAGACCAGTGGTTGCCAGGAGTTGAGGAAGGGGAGAAGAGTCAAATATGTGGAGCACAGAGGATTTCTAGGGCAGTGAAAATACTGTGTATGATATTATAATGATGGATACATGTCATTATATTGTCCAAACCCATTGAATGAACAGTATCAAGTGAACCCTAATGTAAACTGTGCACTTCAGATGATTGTGTATAAATATAGGTTCATCAGTTGTAACAAATGTACCACTCTGGGTATTGATGATGATGATGGGAGAGGCTGTACATGTGTGGGGCAGGGAATATGTAGGAAATCTCTGTACCTCCTTCTCAATTTTGCTGTGAACCTAAAACTTCTCAAAGAACACTCTTGGGAAAAAATGAAAAAAAAAGAAAAAAAGAGAGAGAGATGCAAGACTAAGACTGAGAGCATAGTTCTTAAGGTCACACTTTTTTTGGCAATAGGACTATGATATTAGCACAAAGAATATAGTCCAGCCAAACTCAAATTTTGTGCTTTAAAGAGTGTCATTGTTGGGCTTCCCTGGTGGCACAGTGGTTGAGAGTCCGCCTGCTGATGCAGGGGACACGGGTTCGTGCCCCGGTCCGGGAGGTTCCCACATGCCGCGGAGCGGCTGGGCCCGTGAGCCATGGCCGCTGAGCCTGCGCGTCCGGAGCCTATGCTCCGCAACGGGAGAGGCCACAACAGTGAGAGGCCCGCGTACCTCAAAAAAAAAAAAAAAAAAAAAGAGTGTCATTGTGCGCAAGAGAGAAGAGATATGGGAACATATGTATATGTAAAACTGATTCACTTTGTTATAAAGCAGAAACTAACACACCATTGTAAAGCAATTATACTCCAATAAAGATGTTTAAAAAAAGAGTGTCATTGTGAAGCATTTGGCATAAACTCTTTATGTGTCTTGCTATGCTCTATTTCTTATTGCATCATTTCCCTTCCTTCTATGATGCATTGCCTTTACCTCTGACTTCAGCCCTGGCCCTGGGTGAACAGACACATCTCAATAGCCGCTGTCTGGGAAAATCCTTAAGGATGTTCATACATGGAGAGAGGAAGCCTACAAAATTAGTTAACTCATAATATCATGTCTGCGGGGATGCAAAGTTCTCAAGAGTAAAACAAGAAACCTCAGTTTTGCCAAACCTAAGATGCAAAATGTTGTATTAAAGGCCATTTTGCCAATTGAAATCTTAAAGTGAAAAACTCTATCCTGTTCAATATATATTTTTAGTTCACTTGAGGGAAGGTACCAGGGAATTAAAGAGCACACAAAGAAAAGGTTGGTTCTTGCTGAGAACCTGCTTAGAAAAACAGAACTGTAAAGTGTCTTTAATATGACATACCTGAGAGATCACGAAAAAACAGAGTTTACATGGCTCCTTCATCTGGGTCCCCCAATGATAACATCTTATATAACTAGAGTACAGTTATCAAAACCAAAAAATTGACCTTGGTACAATACTATTAACAAAACTACAGAGCTTCTTTGAATTCACCCATTTTAATATGCACACTTTTTTGTATATAATTCTATAAAATTTTATCACATGTATAGATTTGTGTAACAAACATCACATTCAGGATACAGAATTTTTCCATCACCACCTCCCTGAAAAATCTCTCACATGCTACTCTGTGATAGTAACATCCTCTCCTACTGCTAACCCCTCTTCTCCACTGATCTGTTTTCTGTAATTACAATTTTATATATTCAAATTTATTCAAATTAAATCCTATGAAAAGTAACTTTTTGAGATTAACTTCTTTTCACTCACACTAATGTTTTGAAATACATCCAGTCTATGCATGTATCAATAGTGTACTCCTTTATATTGCTGAGAAGTATTCCATTGCATGGATGTATATTGTTGGATTTTCCCTTCACCCAGTGAAAGACACTTGGGTTATTTCCTGTTTGGGAAACTTACAGAGAAGGCTGTTATGATTGTTCTTGTACAGGTTTTTGTGTGAACATAGTTTTCATTTCTCTAGGATACATTCCCATTGGTGACATTTCTGGGTCATATGGTAAGTATATTTTTAACCATATAAGAAACTGCAAAACTGTTTCCCAGAGTGGCTGTACCATTGTATATTCCCACATCACTTGGTTTTTGTCATTTTTTAATATTTTAGCCATTTTAGTATGTACAGTATTATCTCGTAGTGGCATAAATTTGAGTTTCCTTAATAGCTAAGGATGTTGAGTATCTTTCACGTCCTTTTATGCTGTACATATCTTCTCCTTGGTGAAAAGTCTGTTCTAGACTTTCCCATTATTTAATTAGATTTTTTTTTGCTATTTACTTTAAAGAATTCTTTATATATTTGGGATATGAGCCCTTTGTCAGACATACAATTTGCACATATTGTCACCTATTCTGCACATTGACTTTTCAGTCTCTTAACCATATCTTTCACAGAACAAAAGTTATTAATTTAGAAGTCCAATTTACTGACTTTTTTTCTTTTAGATCATGCTTCTGGAGTCAGATCTAATATCTCTTCTCCTAACCATAAGTCAACGAATTTTCTCCTATTTTTCCTGTAAAAGTTATGCAGTTTAACATTTTAAATTTAAATGGTCTATTTGAGTTTATTTTTCTTAAGGTGTAAGGTATGAGTTGAGGTTCATTTTGCATGTGTGTGTGTTAGATATACAACCAACACCATCTGTCTGAAAAAATATTTCTCCACTGAACTCCTTTTGTATTTTATGTTTTGGCTATTATTTTGTGTGTCTACTTGTAAACTCTGTTCCATTGATATATGTCTCTGTCCTTCCACCAAAATTTACAGTGTCTTGATTACTGTAGCTACATAAAATCAAGTAGTGTGATTCCTCCAATTTTATCATTCTTTTTCAAAATTGTTTTAGCTACCTTAGTTAATTTGCCTTTCCGTGTAAATTTTAGAATATGCTTGTTAATGTCTACAGAAAGGTTTGCTTGGATTTTCATAGGAATTTCTTTATACCTATAAACAGTTTTGGAAAGAACTGGTCTTTGCTATGTTGAGTCTTCCATTCTATGAACAAGATATATCTTTCCACTTATTTTGGCCTTGTTTGATTTTTTTAATTAGCATTCTGTAATTTTCAGCATAAAGATCTGCCATATGTTTTATTAGAGTATAGCTATTTTTGGTTATTGTTTATGGTGTTGTGTTTTGGTTGTGGTGTGTGTGTTTGTGTTGTTTTATGTTTTGTTTTGTTTTGGTTTTTTGCTGTGTCACGCAGCATGTGGGATCTTAGTTCTCCAACCAGGGATCAAGCCTGTGCCCCTTGCACTAGCAGCGTGGAGTCTTATGTAGTGTTGTGTTTTAAGTTTGAATTTACAGTAGCTCTGTTCACTGTGTATGTGCACATGCATACACTGTGATGACATTATACTTGTAACCTAGCTAAATTTACTTATTGGTTCTAGGAGCTCTTTGGTATATTCATTACGATATCACATCATCTTTATTTACTATTCTTTTTCTTCCTGTATGACTATTATTTAGTTTCATTTTCTCATTGCATTAGCTAAATCATCTAGTACTATGTTAAAGAAGTAGTGAGGGTGGACATCTTTACCTTGTTTCAATCCTAAAAATAAAATATCAGTCTTTTGCCATTATGTATAATGTCAGCTGTAGGTTTTCTAAATTTTCTTTATCAGTTTTAAGAAAATCCCTACTTTGGACTTTGGGTTACTCCTACTCTTCTGATAGATTTGATTCATAATGGATGTTAGAGTTTGTATGCCTTGAATCTCTCTAAATTTATTTAGGCTTTTTAAAATCACAGAATATGGTCTATCATGCTAAATGTTCCACGTGCACTTGAAAAGGTGTGTATTCTGCAGCTGTCAGGTGGATCATATAAATCCATAAATGTCAATTACATCAATTTAGTTGACAGTGTTGTCCAAATATTCTCTGTATTTACTAATACTTTTTTCTCTACTTGTTCTACTAAATATTGTGGGGTATTGGAATTTTCAACTATAATTTTGGATTTGTCTATTTCTCTTTAAGATTCTAACAGTTTTTTTCCAGTTGGCATACATTTTGAAGATCTGTTATTTGGTGTATAAAGGATTAGGATTATTAGGTCCTCTTGATAAATTGACATATATCATTATGAAATAACCTTCCTTATCCCTGATACTATTTCAGTATAACATTTACTTTAAATGATATTAATATTTCCTTTAAAGCTTTCTTCTGATTTTTGTTAAAATGACATATACTTGTCTATCCTTTTACTTTTGCCCTATTTATACCTTTATATTTAAAATACATTTGTTCAGGAAACATATAGTTGGCTCTTGCTTTTATGTCCAACCTGACAATCTGTCTTTGAGTTTTATACTTAGATGCTTTACATTTAAAATTATTATTAATATGATTAAGTTTAAATCTTTTTTTTTCTATTTGGCACATATATACTTTGATCCCTTTCTCTTCTTTATCTGCCTTGTTTGGAATAATATAGTATGTCTAATGATTCCATTTTGTGTCCTTTATTGGCTTATTGTCTATAAATCTTTTAAATTAGTGTTGTGGTTGATTTAGGGTTTATTATGTACATGTTTAACCTACCAAAGTTAAGCTTCAAGTGATATTCTACCACTTCATATAATGTGGAAAAGCCATTGAATAGTATAATCCTATTTCTCCCTTTCCAACCTTTGTGAAATTGTTATAGTACCTTTTTATTTTTACATGAGTAACACACACTATGTTATAATTATTTTGTATAAAAAGTAAATTATATCTAATTACATTTAAATAATAATAAAATATACCTTATATATTTACTCATGCAGTTTACTCTTGCAATCCCTGTGCTCTTCATTCTCCGGTGTAGATCCAAATATCCATACAGGGACTTCCCTGGTGGTCCAGTGGGTAAGACTCTGTGCTCCCAATGCAGGGGACCTGGGTTCAATCCCTGGTTGGGGAAGTAGATCCCACATGCATGCCACAACTAAGAGTTCACATGCCGCAACTAAGAAGTCTGCATGTTGCAACTAAAGATCCCGCATGCCACAACTAAAACCCAGCATAGCCAAAATAAGTAAATAAATAAATACATAAAAGACAGGAGAGAAAAAAAAATATATATATAGTAAACTAAAGTACCTATTTATTTATTTTAACTATCCATACAGTATCGTGTTCCTTCTGCCTGAAATTTAACAATTATTGTAGTGAGGGTCTGTTAGTGATTAATTCTTTCAGCTTATGTATACATGAAAAGGTTTTTATTTTCCTTTTTTTTTTTTTTTGAAGTATGTGGGCCTCTCACTGTTGTGGCCTCTCCCGTTGCAGAGCACAGGCTCTGGATGCACAGGTTCAGTGGCCATGGCTCACGGGCCCAGCTGCTCTGCAGCATGTGGGATCTTCCCGGACCAGGGCATGAACCTGTGTCCCCTGCATCGGAAGGCGGACTCTCAACCACTGCACCACCAGGGAAGCCCTTTCCTTTGTTTTTGAAAGGCATTTTTGCTTTGTACAGAATACCAGATTGACATTCTTTTCTTTTAGTATTTTAACAATATCACAACATCTTCATCTTACTTGTGTTGTTTCTGATAAGAAATCTGCGGTTTTCCTTATCTCTATGTCTCTGTACTAACTTGTACTTTGTTTTCTAGTTATTTTCTTTATTACTGACTTAGAGTAACTTGATTTTGTTGTTCCTTTATAGATTTCTTCATTTTTCTTGTGCTTGAAGTTTACTGAGCTTCTGAATCTGAGGGTTTATATATTTTCATCAATGTTCTACTCCATTGCTCATATATTATGCTACTTGACATGGTCCCACTGCTTACTGATGCCCTTTTCATTTCTGTTAATTCTTTCTCTCTTTTACTTTGGGTGGTTTCTATTGTCATGTCTTATTTCTTCTGCAAAGTCTAATCTGCTTTTAATTCAATTTGGTATATTTTTTAAAACATAACTCAAATGTTTATTGAACTTTCCTCTCTAGGAATTTTATTTTGGCCTTTTATATTTATGACACCTCTAACAGACATTTGTATTAGAGAATGCAGTTATAAGAACTGTTTCAATGTATGGATACAATTATAGTATCCATTTTAATGTTAATTTTAACATCTGTGCCACTTCAGGGTCATTTTCAATTGATTAATTTATATCTGAATTATGGGTCATATTTTTATGTTTCTTTGCATGCCTGTTAACATTTTTTGGAAGTCAGTATATTATGAATTATACTTTGTTGGGTGCTTTATATTTCTGTATTCTGATAAATATTCTGGAGCTTTGTTTTGAGCCATTACTTGGGAACAGCTTCATAGCTCCACATCTTGCCTGTAATATTTGTTGGATCCAGAGCTGTATTTAATCTAAGACCAATTATTCTCCACTTCTGTGTCCTCTTTCTAATGTCCCATGAATCCTGATGTTCACCAGTCTGGCTGATGGAAGCAGCTGTTATTCTCAACCTTTTGCAAGCAAGAGGCACCTCTGATGCTTTCAGGTTGTTTTTTTCCCTGGCTGTGTGCAAATTTCCTAACTCACAGGCACTGCTGGATCTTTTGCCATTCTCCAGGATTTTCTCTGTGTTTAGTTCTCTTCTCTCTTCTCAGAACTTGGGTCTAGGAAATCAGGCCACCTTGCTTTTCCAGACACCTAGTTCCATATTCTCAATTCAGAAATCCTACTGAGATCCCTGCCACACTACAACCTGGAAAATGTCTTGAAATAGTAAGCTGGGGAAATAGGAGGCTAATGGCATTATTTCACATCTCTCAGGGATCACTGTCTTCATTGTCTGATATACAGTAACTTGAAAACCATTCCTTCATATATTTTGTCCCCTTTTTGTTGGTTTGTTTTTACATGTGGTAAGGCATATCTAATTCCTGTTAGTTTTTACACAACATATTGGTCTATTCCTCCTGTAATTAATCAATGAGGACTGAACCCCTTGGTGTATGCTTCTACCTGGCAATGTTATGGTGAATAAGGAACAATGTGAGTGAAACAAAAAAAGATAAGTGAATTCGCATTTGCAACAGTGAAGGGGAGTCAGAAATGGTATATATACAGTCTATAGGCATCTCAGTGGGGAGCATCCACCCTATGCTAATGAAACAAAGGTTTAGGATGGATCAAAAGAAAAGATAACATCTCTGTCAACTAAACTATTATACACCTTATTTTATACTTATGTATAGGTCTTCAAGAATTATAAAGGCATAATTTTTGTTCACAAAAATGAAGACAAAATTGAAATTAATTCTTAAATGAATTTACAAATATCTTGACATTCTGTTTCTGATTGTTCTGAATAAGATTTTGATCCAGAGTCATGAATATTTGTCATCACCCTCTGTAGCATTAAGAGTGATGACCATGAAACATGTATTAATAAAAGGTGCTGCAATATTGTATGCGAGATTTCCACCTTTCCTGTACACACCCATTCTGCACGTTTTCATGCAGGTGATTGTACCAGCAAGTGACAATAGAAAATTTCTTGCCAAGTTCATCCACGTGCAGACAATGAAAACCCTGTCACGAATGCCACCGGACTAACAGAGTTTTTGGAAAAATTTGAAGAAAAAGAAAACCCACAAACTAAAATTGGTAAACTATAATAACTAATAAGGAGTTGGAAATATTTATCAGAGGAGCTACCGTAATAGAACTGACTCTTGTGACTAAGATTTTACTTGGTCTAAGAGGGCAAAACTGCCCAAAAGGAAAGAAGAGGTGCAGACGAGGTATGAAGCAGCATGGTACATTAGGGGGTCTTAAATAGTGGTGTGTGAATGGGGAGGCTATAAAAGAGGCTGAGGTGGAAATCGGGGCTCATAGCCTGCCATGAGAACAGAAGGGAACAACTGAAACACATTAATCTTCAAGTTCAAATCCTGTTCAAATTAAATGAAAGTTGAGGTTTATTGTGAAGTAGATATAGGTGAGGATATTTGAGAGATCCATTCATTTGTGTGATTGAATACAAAGGTATGGGAAGGAACCCAGTGTGTCACAGTGATTTTTTAGTAGGGTGGTGGTTTGAGAAGGAGCAGGACTCTCACGCTGCAGTGCTGATTCCCTAGGGAAGAGTATTCAGATTCAAATCCTGTTCATATTTGCAGAAATCACGGGTTTGTAGGGAAGGTAGCAAGACTAGAGATGAGAGATGTGAGAGACTGAAATAGCTTTATTTGGTTTTGAATTTCAATGAAAAGAGACTCTTCTCTGTCACTGTGTCCACTACATCTGAGGGGGGTCTTCGAGTGTTAACACAGAAAAGTTTCCACATTCTCTGAAATTTCATTCCAGTGAGGATTCAGAAAACTAAACTGTGGCTAGAGAGCTGTGCTTGGGAACTCCGAGGGCAGGAATCAGACCTGGAATGGGACGCACAAGAAGGTGTCTAGGAGAGCACATCTGAGGAAGTGCTCTCGTGAGGAGCAGTGAGGCAAACTGGGGGCAGGGAGGAGAGACAAAAAAGGTGTCTTTGCCACAGGCAAGGTCAGGTAAGGAGGCCAGTGCATCTGAGGGCACACTGGGCACAGTTACTTGTGAAGATGTCAAGGGCAGGAAGGGCAGAGCTTGGTGGGACCGGGCAGGTGAGAGACGGAGGAAGGTCAGGAAGTGAGGCATGTGCAGCCCACAGAGGAACGCCTGCGTGTTGAGGAATTTTGAAAGTCTGGGTCTTGTTCCTTGACAGTTACCCCAGGCCCATGAGGTCTGCCTGTCGGGAAGGCAATCATAACAAATGAGGATAGTCCCTGTCCCCTGAGGAGACCCCTGGATGTTACCAGGAGGGGTTCTGGGCCTGAAGAGGAGCAAGAGTGGAGGGGACAGAGCGAGTTCTCAGTTTCACGGACCGGCAGGGACTTGAGTGCCCTGTTCACCTGTCTGTCTCCACCCTCACGCCCTCCCCGCCCCACCCGAGTGCAGGCTGCTATCCCTTAGGTCATTTTGCATGTGTAGGCGGGATGGGTGCATTGGTTCTAAGGTTCGGAGCTGACCGCTCACAGCGCCATCTGGCGTCACACGAGGGACCCGAGAGCAGCCTTGACAGGAAACCGCTGCCCAGGTTCGGCCACAGCCGCGCACAGGAGGGACCTGTTACAAAATGATTTATTTTACATAAAGTTGGAAAATATGTAAGGAAATTACGTAGTCATTACTATATATGATGTTCTCGTACCTTCACCATTTTCGTGTATAATTTAACAGATAACTTCTCTATTGAATTTTAAAATTTTACACTTATAATGAAAATGAAAATTTTCTTTAGAAAAGCAAAAAGAATAGTAAAACGAAAAGGTATATCCACGCACCTAGATTTAAAATTGCTAAATATTGCTATAGTAACTCATCTATTATACATATGTGTGAAGTAGACGATTGTGGAGTTAATAGAAACATCTCTGCCTTCATTTTCACAAGATAAAGATATTCTTCTTTAACCATACACCTAGACCATTTTAAACAAAATGAAGGAGATATTTCCCTAAGCTCATGATTCCTGTTCCGTGTTAAAATTTCCCCCAAAACCTTTACAGCTGACCCCTGCCCCCAACCAGGATGTGACAGAAAATTCCTTACCGCTGTTGATGTTTCTGTCTCTAAAGTCTTTGGGAATTTAGGCAATATCTCAACACCAGTCTCCCCTTTAATTTTGTTTTAGTACATTCTCAGTGACTTTTATTCCATGGCACGCCTCCCCTTCTTCCTTCCCTGCTTTCTCGAACCTTCGGGAATTTCCACTCTTCACGCCAGCAACAGCCAGTAGCTGCCCGAGAAGCCTGCCCAAAACGCCCCCTGCGCATGCGCAGCCGACCCTCCGGACACTGTCCGGAGCTGGAGCTCCAAGGGACTCATCAGGGGCCACGGAGCTGAGGGCCTTTTTGCGGCGTCGGATGCAGAGGCGAGGCCAGCTGCTCCCTGCTCTCCCTCTGGGGCCGGCTGGAGAGTTTGTATAAAGAACAAGTTTGTTCAGAAATCATACTGCTTGCTCTGCATTACTGCTTCAGGATTTGCCTTGTGTAGTATTTGTTCTTGCTTTTTGTTTTGGCATGCAAATGTATTTAACATGTGCATACATTCTCATTTCAGTCACATAAACATCATCTACAACCAGATTCATATTTTATATTGTGCATAAACCTTTCATTACTGTTTTTTAAAAGTGCATTCATAATCATTTTTCAAAGAGTCTTTTCAATTATTTTAATCTATTCAAGCATCACTCGTTACTAAATTGAATGGGAATTTGTTTAGGAAAGGCAGATGTTGTGCTTTCCCTCTTTTAGTGTTTTCCAGAAATTTCCTCTGACATACTTCTGGTGGGAAAAGAGAGGGACAGAGACTTTTCCAAGAGCAACAAAGTAAAATGTACTCAGAGACTCATGCTTTAAAGGTGCTGTGAATATGGTATTATATGGCTTAATTTGTTTTAGTTGTGAAAGATTCACAAAGACATTCATTTGTGTAAACAGAGCACGAAGATTCCCACTCTGAATGCAGAGACCAGACACTTTACCGTACTAGTATGAATTTTGTTAGACTGTTTGCATTTATCCTTACGCAAGGGCTGGAGACATTGGTTGGAGCCTGTGATTATTTCCACCTCATTTTTAAAAGGTATGTGTGATGTTCCTTGTACAGATGGTGCATTGTATATATATTTATTATTTTCTTATTCTTTCTCGAGTGGTTAGCAAAATTGTTTACAGTGAAATAAAAAATGCTGCTCAGAATATGTGTTCATATATCTGTTCCAGGCAAAACATGCTTTTGTAATCTGGTCATGTAGAAATGGACTTTTAATCTTTTATTTATTTCTCTTTGTCAGTTACCATAATGTTCAAAAGACTTTCATGCTTGCGACTTTTTAAGATTATCAATTTTGTTGACTCAGTCAGTTATTTGTCCACCTTTCTATGATTTAACTGATTCATCAATGTCCATTATTTCAGGCTGAAACTTTGACACCAGTATGACATAGTTTGTTTGTGAATAGGCTGCTGAGTGTCCTTGAGAGTGAAGATGGGATTCCTCAGCCTGGGCTGAACAGGGATTTCCTCACCCGAAACTGCCAAGAGACACAAAAGCAAGAAGAGGCTAGAAAAAAAATCCAAGGCTCCAACAGTGTGGAGGACATGAATGACAGCAGGGCTGTGTTGAAAGGAAGACATTCTCTTTTGAAGGAACCATCCTCACAGGGTGCATCTCTGAGACACAGTAGCATATGTCTGCTATGCAAGTAATGAAAACCTTGATCTAATGATCTAAAAACTATTCTGGGGGGAACATTTGATTTCAGTTTATGAGTTGTGAGCAACCAACAGAGCAAAAGGATTGATGCTTTATGGATTTTTTTTACTACAAATTGTATGATTTCATTCAGGGTCTCTGAGGGTCAATACTCTAAATAGAGAATTTAAAGTTTAGATCTTAGTCAAAAAATTACCCTTCATCGTCACACTATTAAAGTCTGTCACCATTAACCTTAATTTTCCTGCATGTGAATAGCAACCCTGTGCCCCATGCAAACTACATAGAATGTGACATTATTATGTAGCAAAGGGAAGAGATGTTTCCCCAATTTAAAGGAAGCCAGAGAGTTATTTTGGAAACAAAGGCAATAAGCCTTACTGGTTTCTCTTTAAAAGAGAAAAAAGATGATCATTTTATTTTGCTTTTATAAATAGAAAACTCTTCTTGAATTAGTTTGTAATGTTGTAAGTTTACCAGCTACATATAACTGGTAATATATGTGGCTGGTAAGAAATCATTAAAAGGCAGATTAGGGTCCCTATGAGAGGTTCAACCCATTTAAGCATATCGTTTCCTTCATCTCTAGTGGATAGTTCTTTTATCCTTGGGCTTGTTGCAAGATGGCTGTGACATGTAGAGACCTCTTTTTTTTTTGCAGTCAGAAAGATGAAAGGGTTGAGGGCCAAGTTTGAATGACTTTTCCTGTGTCTTTACCTTCTTCTTCTGCACTGCTTCTGTAGTTCTGTGATCCACGTCTCAGTGGAACAATGATGCACATAGCAACCCTGTCTGCATGGAAGTGGCATGATTACCCCCTATTCTTCTTATCACTGGACTTGGAGGAGAGTTTGATGAGGTGACCTGAGATAGATCTTAAGGGAATCAGTATGCAGTGTCTGTCACACTTTCCTCTTCTGCATCTGGGGATTGTTCTGGGCTACCATAGGCAGAAGGCAGTGCCACATCTCACGTGTGTTTTTCATCTTTACATGAGCCTAAAATGTGGCCAGCAGTAAAAAGCTGGTAAGAGAAACGTGGGGAATTGACTGTGAGGCAATTCTACCACGTGTTAGATCAAAGACTGCCAGTCAGTTATTAAATATCTGATGTCATTATATGTCCCATTGCCATAACAGCAATAACCACCTCATAGAGATTTGTGGGAATTAAATATGTTAATAACAGTAGCTAGTACTCACTTATGCTCAATGAATACCTATCGTTATTTTCTGAGTGGAGATGTTTCTTAAGTTGCTCAGCAGTGGTGCAGAAAGAAAAAACCATACAGAACAAACAGTGTACCTTCTTTATGCATCTCCCAACGGGCTAAAACTTACTGCTTGATTCTGGATGTAGAGTCAAGAGGGAATTTTGAATAGTCATCTGGACAGACAGGCATGGGAATTAGGTTTGTGACTGCCCACACAGAAAACTGGTGTGCCAAGGTGTGGTTGTGGAGTTACCACCAGGAGACAGAACCTGTGCTAAGACCTAGTTCCCACACTCAGCAGCCCTGCAGTGAGAACATTCACAGAGGGTTCCTAGGAACATACCTGGAAATACAGATACCAGTATATATTAACCATAGGATTAATAGCCCAATGGATTATCACCTCTGAATTTCGAAATATCATATCAGGATTCTCATTACTATTTTACAGGTCAGAAATTGGAGGTACAGCAAGGTTAAGAAACTTGCCCAAAGACACACAGAAAATGACAAGATTGGGAAATCATCCCAGGCAGCCGTACTTCACAAGTCTTATTCCTCAGTATGAAAATCCACTGACAAGAGCATGTAAGTGGAAAAAAAAAAGAAAAATAATCTGGAATTTTAAATGGTTTTTATCTGCCTATCTTTCTCTAAGGCTCTTGGTTTCATTTTCCTGTCCTTCAGCAGCACATTCTTTGAATACCACAATGAAAACTGCCCTGATATCTTACCTTTGGCCTGGTGACAATACAGCTCTCAAAATAACCTCTATACAGAAGGTGGCCTCAAGCTGTGATCCATAATAACAAGAGGCAGCCTGCAAAGTCAAATAACCTACTATATGGTATTCATTGAAATGCCAAGATTTTTTTTTTTTTTTTTTGTGGTACGCGGGCCTCTCACTGTTGTGGCCTCGCCCGTTGTGGAGCACAGTCTCTGGTCGCGCAGGCTCAGCGGCCATGGCTCACAGGCCCAGCCGCTCCGCGGCATGTGGGATCTTCCCAGACCAGGGCACGAGCCCGTGTCCCCTGCATCGGCAGGCGGACTCCCAGCCACTCCGCCACCAAGAAAGCCCTGAAATGCCAAGATTTTAAAAGTAAAATATGAGATCCAAGTATCCCTCCCATCAAAAAATACAAAGCAGTGGTAAAGAGATTTTAATCAACAATATACTATTGCAATATGGAAGGGGATACACTGTAAACTGAACTCAACTTCTATTTGTGCAGAGGTGAATAGGCATTGTAAAGAGAGAATGAGGGGAAAGGGAGGGTGGTGAGTAGGGGCTCAGTAGAATTGGGATGGGAAAATCAAAGGGTTGGTTCCTGTAAATCTGATTAGGCCAGCTGTGTCTGCTAGCTGACAGTTATAGAAGCTGAGATGTTATCCTCTCACAGAGACTTGGAGATGGAGGCCCTATCCTTCCTAATTTCATTTCAAAGGAATGGCTTTCAGTCCTTAAGAAAGACTCCGCTGAGTTTAAATAGATACATATACATCTCAAGGGGACAGAGAAAGGATTCAAAATTGTAAGCTCATTTTATTAAGTACTCTAAGAAAAAGGGATCAGGTGTTGGCTAGAACGTACAGTAAATTTTTTGGCAGCCTTGAATCATCCTAGGGATTCAGCTATTAGAAACTATGACAATATTTGTTTAAGTCTTTTAATATAGGGGGGTAGAAAATGGAAAATATCATTTGTACTGAAACTCTGTAGTTTTCATAGGCCAAGATGAGGTCTAGTTGAGAAGGCTCAGAGGAACCTGGCTAAAGTTTGGTCAAAGAACTTTTGTCAGTATAAAAGATAACATTACATTCTAGAATTCATATGGAATCTCAACAGACCCTAAATAGTCAAAATGATCTCAAAAAAGGACAAAGTTGAAAGTCTTATACTTCCTGATTTCAAAACTTATTCTAAATCTACAGTACTTAAAATAGTGTGGTACTAGCATAAAGACAGCTGTATGGGCCAATGGAATAGAATAGAGTGCTCAGAAATAAACCCTTGCATATATGGTCAAATGATTTTTGACAAGCGTTCCAAAATCATTTCTAATGGGGGAAAGGCAGCCTTTTCAAAAAAATGGTGTTACAGCAGAAACTAACACAACATTGTAAAGCAACTATACTCCAATAAAAATTAATAAAAAAATAAAAAATACAAAAAAAAGTTGTTGGAAAAACTGGTTATCCACATGCAAAAGTACAAAGTTGGACCCTGATATTATGCCATATACAAAAACAATTCCAAATGGATCGAAGACCTAAATGTAAGGTCTAAAACTATAAAACTCCTTGAAGAAAATGTAGGGGGAAAGTTTAATGATGTTTGATTTGGCAGTTAGTTATTGGATATGACCCCCAGAAGCACAGGCAACAAAAATAAAAATAGATAAATTGGAGTACACCAAAATTTAAAACTCTGTGCATTAATGGACACAACTGAGAGACTGAAAAGGAGACTTATGGAATGGGATCAAATATGTGCAAATTATATCTGATAAGGCATTAATCCAGAATACAAAGAACTCCTGCAATTCAACAACAACAAAACAAACAACCTAGTTAAGAAATGTGCAAATGACTTGAATGAACATTTATCCCAAGAACATATGCAAATGGCCAACAAGTACATGAAAAGATGTGCAACATCAGTAATCATCAGGGAAATGCAAATCAAAACACAGTGAGATACCACCTCATACCTATTAGAAAGGCTACTATAAACAAACAAACAAACAGAAATTGACAAGTGTTGGTGAGATGTGGAGAAATGAGAATCCTTGTGCACTGTTAGTGGGAACATAAAATGGTGCAGCTGCTATGAAAATAAAATAGGCATTTCCTCAAAAATTAAATATAGAATTATCATAATATTGCCACCTATTGAGAAAGATCGATAGATAGATGATAGATAAGTCTCAGCTACTAAGAGTCTAGTTTCAGTAGTCAAACTTGGTGGAGCAAGCGGGCAGTTAGGTGAAAAAAAACCCACATAGAACATTGCAGACTCTTGTTACAGATGACTAACAAGAAAAACTCAAAATGTAACAAAAACAAAAGCAGATATGATGGGGATGATTCCTGATTATTGACTCCACCATGATGTTAGGTGGTCACAGAGCAGCTTCTTGAAAGTTTATTTCCATATATCCTGTTATCAGTAGATGCCAGTTGGACTCTGAGCACCATGTTCATGAGTTTTGTACTTGTAGCACCTGGAAAACAAGAACTAGAATGTAGGGACTTCCCTGGTAGTTCAGTGGTTAAGACTTCACCTTCCAATGCAGAGAGTGGGGATTTGATCCTTGGTCGGGCAGCTAAGATCTGGCATGACTTGTGTCCAAAAATCCAAGACATAAAACAGAAGCAATATTGTAACAAATTCAATAAAGACTTTAAAAATGGTCCACATCAAAACAATAAAAAATAAATTAAAAAAAAAAACTAGAATATAAGCCCTTTGGAGACATTGAATTCTACTTGACCTTTTACTTATATATCTGCAGAGCCTAGGTTATTTCCTCTGATCTCACTAGTGAAAATACCTAGATGTTAAATTAATACATAGATGAAATACATTGATTTGAGTATGAAGAATAGAGCTTATAGCTCAGACAGAAAATCCATCATTAATAACTACAATTTTCATTTTCATCTGTTGCCACATATGCAGTGTGAAAATAGGTTATTTATATTGAAAGCATCAATTAAAATTCTGTTTCAGTTTCTGTGTAAAAATCACAAGTAACACGTACAAGTATGCTATTCTTCTTCTTATATATGAATACATTAATTTAGGCTTTCCAAAATAGCATTACTGGTTCCAGTATTTTCATGTTTCACTCAAACCTTTAATAAAATGAGTAATAAAAATTTTAAATTATCTTATTTTCATAGAAGCAAAATGGAGCTTGTTATTTTAAATGTTTTACTTACTTACAAGTTGAATATTTATCCTGTTACTGTTGTTTCTGGCCTTCCTGAGGCTAAGTTGCCCTCCACTAGAATTTGTCTCCGTAGGAGCATTCTGATGTGCTTAGGAATTACCAAAGATTTAAATCACAGCCCATCAGAGTTGTCTATTCTTCGTTTCTCCATCACATATTTGTGTCATACCTATAATGACTGTTTATACTCTTCCTGCCTATTTTCCTATCATTGACTCTTTTAAAATGAAGACTATTAAATGGGGGCAGAACCACTGAGAAAGATTTACAATTAAAAAGTTACAATGGGGAAGAGAAAAGCAGAACCTAAGCTCAGATAATTTTATTAATCCAAGGGAAAAGTATTTAAGAACGACTTGAGTTGTCAGGGGGCAAGTTCCTTAAGTGAGATATTGACTAAGTTAATTGTTAGAGTGTTATATTAGTTTGCTAAGTATGTCATAACAAAATGCCATAGATCGGGTGGCTAAACAGCAGAAATTTATTTTCTCACAGTTCTGGAGGCTAGAAGGCCAGGATCAAGGTGTTGGGAGGTTTGGTTTCTTCTGAGGTCTCTCCTTTGACTTGCGTTCTTGCTGTGTCCTCACATGGTCTCTTTCCTTTGTGTGTTTGCATGTCCTCTTTCCACTTTGTGTTAGCATCCCTGATGTCTCTTTGTGTGTACAAATTTTCTTTACTTATAAGGACCAGTAAAATTGGATTAGGGTATACCTTAGTGGTCTTATTTTAACATAATCACATCTTTAAAGGCCTTCTCCCCAAGCACATTCACATTCTGAGGTGCGGGGGTTAGATCTTCAACATATGATTTTGGGGGAGACACAGTTCAGTCTATAACAAGTACAAATACAGATTTTAAGTTTACAGAAATAAGGGAATGACTACCCAGAGGTAAAGATGTTCAAAGGTAACAAGGCAAGAAGAGTGACCTGTTCATAGAACTGTCAGTGGGCATTGGGACAAGAGATAAGTCTGATCTTGCAGGCGGGACTCTTACAATTTCATCTCTATGCAGGAGATGTAAATTGAAAAATATACTATGAAAAATGGATAATTGTATTTTAACATTTGAGGGGGGATACAATTTTAACGAAGGAAAGATTGAAAATAAGGAGATTGATGCAATAACCCACTTATTTTTAAGTTGGGTTTATTAAGTTGAAATCCATCCTTTTCCAGTAGACAGTTAAATGTATTTCAAAAATTACATATAGCTGTGCAACCACCAGCATAATTAAGGTTATAATTAGGAATATTTTTCATCACCCACCCCTCAAATTTCTGTTGTGCCCCTTGGTAGTAATCCTACACCCAGCCTTGGAAATTATTAATCATATCTATCTGGATTGTTTAGCCTTTTCCAGGTCATATAAATGAAATTATTCTGTATGCAGTCTTTTCTCTGTCTAGTTTTTCCCACTTAGAATAATGCTTTTGAGAGTCATTCGTATTTTGCTTGTGTCAGTAATTTGTTCCTTTTAAATTCTGAATCATACTTTTTTGAATAAATGTACTAGAATTTGTTCATCTTTTTAGCACTTGATGGATATTTGGGTTGTTTCCAGGTTTGGGCTATTATAAATACAGTTTCTACAAGCACTTAGATATAGCATTTTTGTGGACATATAGCTTCATTTTTCTTGGGAAAATACCTAATTGCAACGTTGCTGGATCATATAATAAATGTATGGTTTGCTTCACGAGAAACTGCCAAACTGTTTTCCAAAGTGGCTATACCATTTCACATTTTCAAAGCAAACTATGAGAATTCCCATTGCTCCACAGCTTCCCTAGCATTTTATATTGGAAGTATATTTTTAACTTTTTAAAAATTATTCCAGTAGATGTGTAGTGGTATCTCATGGTGGTTTCAGTTCACATCTTTCTAATGACAATGGTATTGAGCATATTTCATGGGCTTACCTGCCAACTCTTCTTTGGTTCAGTATCACTTTTTATACTTTAAAAATTGTTTCTTGTTTTATTATTATTAAAATTATATATATATATATAATTCTTGATATAAGATTTGTTTCAGTTTATGTATTGAAAATATTTTCTCTAAGTCTATGGCATCTCATCATTTTCATAACAGTGTCTTTCAAAGAGCAAAATTTATTTTTAATATTGGTTAAGAACAATTTATCCAGTTTTCCCTTTTGTGGTTTATAATATTTATTTTCTATATATGAAATCTTTGCTTATCCCAAATTCACAAAGATTACTTGGTATGTTTTCTTTAGATGTTTTATATGTTAAGATTTTATATTTATATCTATGATAAATTCTGAGTTAATTTTTGTACATAGTGCAAAACAAGGACGGACTGTTTGGGTTTTTTTGTTGTTGTTGTTGGTGGTGGTGGTGATGGTGGTGGTGGTGGTATATGGCTGCCCAATTGTCCTAGTCTCATTTGTGGCAAATACTATCCTTTCTCCACTGAATTTCCTTAGCACATTAGTCTAAAATCCACTGACCATATATGTGTAGGTTTATTTCTGAATGCTATGTTGTTCCATTTATCTAAATGTCTATCTTTACACCAATACCACACTATCTTGGTTAATGTTGCTTTATATTAAAGCTTTGAAATAAGTTGTGAGAGTCTTCCAACGTTGCTCCTCATCTTCTGATTTGGATGACTATTCTAAGTCCTTTATCTTCCTACAAAAATTTTAGAATCCTCTTGTCAACTTCTGCAAAAATTCATAATGGGATGTTGATTGGAGACTGTGCTAAAAGTTTTAGATAAATTTCTGAGAATTGAAATGTTAAAAATATTGAGGCTTCCAGTCCATAGAATTGGTGTATCTCTACATCTATTTAAATATTATTTAATTAACCTCATCAGTATTCTGTAATATTCAGAGTACAAATTTTGCACGTATTTTGCCAGACATTTCTCTTTAGTATACCATGTTTTGGATGCTATTGTAAAATATATCTAACTTCAATATCCGGTTATATCTTATTGGTATATAGGAAACTGATTTTGACCCATTCATTTTTGAAAACTAAGAAAATTGAGAAGCAACCACGTGATATGTACTTTGCTATTTGTGAGGAATGGACAAATGAACAACAAAGATAAAGTTTCTCCTTTATCTGAGACATCAGTCAAGCAGAGATTTGAATAGGCAATGTACATAGCGGGGAATGTGCATTTTTCTGTTGCAATCCACAAGATGTTTTAGCATGCAACTTGAATTTAAATCATCATTGAAGATTTCCTAGAGGAAACAATTTATGATTGAATACACAAGGAATAAGTAGCAGAAAGCCTTGTAAATTAGAGCTAGGGAAGACAGAAAAGGGATTGTATTCTGGTAGAAACGAGGGCATTTCTAGAAGTCAAGATTTGAGATACCTTATGGAAAGTAGCAATTTCAGTACAATTGAGAAACTCTGGAATAATATGCCTGGGCTAGATATTTGAGGGATTTTATTCCGTGTTAATATGTTCTGATTTTGTAGTTTTTCGTGTTTCATCAGGCTACTCTGGGTCTGCTTACCAGGAATGCAGCTGGTTTAAATGTAAAATGAGAATTTGGGAGTCCTTTAACTCTGAAGAAAAAATATGGGTTTTAGACTCAGACTCTGTAATAGGCAAGGGAAAAGTATGGGGTAGGAAAAATGAGAGAGAGCCTAAGGTCCAAGAAAAATGGGCACAGAAAAAGTTAGTATTTTCAGGGTACAACCTTCTTCCAAATGAGTTAAGGACTTCCACACGAAAGACGCAGAGTCAGGTCAGGACCGCTCCTCTGGAGGCAACTCAGCTCCAAACACAGATTACTTTCAAGCCTTAAACTCGCCTTCTCATATTTCAGGAGTACGAGCTACCCTGTTTGGCGGGAATCAGGGACCCCTGGGCTCACAGCGCCATCTAGCATCAACAAAAATGGGAGGCCAATGGCAAGCTGAATGAAAAGATAAAAAAAAAAAAAAAAAGAGGATACAGGAACCAGAAATGCCTGTGTTCCTTTGAGCAGTATTTTTAAAATATATATATTTCAAAAGTGTAACATAATGTATAATTTCGGGGTGGGAAGGTGATTCATAATTATTCCCGGTAAAGAAATAGGGAAGCCTGGCCAATATCCGCATCACCTCTTCTACGGGTAACCTATGGGATAAAGGTCGGTGTGAATCCTATTAGACTGATTTCATTTACAAACATATTTGTACAGGGACTTGTTGCCGTGGACACATATATAGTTCATATTTGGTTATAAAGCCAATTCAGTTGACGTTGCATTGCGTCACGATCATGCCTGCGGAACTGTGTATGTGTGTGTTTACAAACACATCCTTTTCCGGTTCAGTTTTCATAGTTCATGAGTGTAATTTTCATAGGCTAAATGCTTAATAGGTCATTATTCTTTAAAACGTTTCCCAATCTCATAGACAGGCCTGACGTATTTATTCGAGGCCCCGGGCAGAGCCGCACACTTGCTTCCCCGCCGGTCCGACCCAAGCGGCACCGACCGCCATCCCCGCTTCCGGCCCAGAACGACAGCCAGCCGGAAATCCGCCATTGAACGGCGCCGCCGGCTTGTTCGCAGTGCTTTGTGGGCAGGTCACGTGGCTCGTCCGCTAGCGCGCGACCCAGGGAGCGGATATTTACGTGGCTGAGCGGCGTGGGCGGGTCGGAACCAGGTGCAGCGCCGCTTCCCCTCCGGGTTTCCCTTTCCGCGCTCTCCTGCGGGTCCGTCAGCTTTAAGGCGCTCTCTGGGCATTTCCCATTGGTCGTTTGCGCCGCAAAGGTGAACAAAGCGTGGGAGTAAGCTTCCCGTAAAAGTTTTCCTCTCTAGGCTTCGTATCATTATTATGGGTTTTTCTCTTTAACTTTGTATCAACCTCTTTTTCTTTTCTCCAAGAAAAGTACGTACTGTGGTGTTTCCCCAGCCAGCTCTTCCCTTTTCTTTAGTCACATAAACATTGCCTAAAAGCATACTTTTATACCCTTCCTTTTAAAATATTAACCCTTTTTGGGTTTTTTTATTGTATTCATATGAAATTTTAAATATTTTTTCAATAATAGTGAACGTGATAATCCTTTATTTTAAAAAAATAGTATACTACTTTAATAATTTCTATATTGTCCTTAAGGTTCTCTATTGTCTCACTAATGTTTTTCCTAATTTTCCAACACAATACCTTTAATATGAGAGAATATTTAAGGGCTTCAAAGCCTCAATGTTTTCCCCCAAAGTCTCAATATTAATATTATAAAATCCTTTTAAAATTATTTAAAACATTTCTGTGCAAAGTTGAAAAAAGTTTCACAACTTTTAAAATAGCTACTGGACTTTGCTTTTCTGTGTATCCTGACTTATTCCATTACCCTAGTTCTCACCTGATAACTGATCATTCATTTCCCAGATTGTTTTTTCGGTTGACACTGCCTCTGGTTCACCTATGTTATTCTCCCAGTTGTGACTTTTTCTTTCTTTTTTCTTAGAAAATATTCCTCAAACTCTGTAATTCAGAGGTCAGCATTTTTTTTTTCTGTAAAGGTCCAGATATTAAGTGTTCTAAGCTTGGAGGACCAAATGGTCTCTCTGACAGTTATTTACCTCTGTAGTTGTAGCATGAAAGCAGCCACAGACCAACATTTATGAATGAGCATGGTTGTATTCCAGCAAAGATTTACTTACAAATGTATGATTTGACCAAGGAACCTAATTTCTGACCTTACAGCTTAATTAGCACCTTGCTCATGGTAAACAACACTGTAGTTTATACAACCTTAGAAGTTATGTATATTTTATTTTTGTTGTTAATTATTTTGATTCGCCTCCATTTTGTGATTTATGATGGAATGTTTAAGTAATATTAGAGACGATTAGGGAAAGGGAGGGAATCCTAACATAACGACCCTATGGTCTGCTATATTTTATTAGTTTATTATATTATTGTTCTATAATCTTTATTGGTTTTTGCTGTGTTGACTATCCTATAGATTTTTTGAAAGAGAAATACGCTGATGGTAATGTTAGAGAAAACTGTTGACAATTCTATTGTTTGTTTTGAAAGAGGAATATGTGCTAATGGTAATGTAAAAGAAAACATATTCAGTGATGCTTGTTAAAGATGGTAAGACAGTTTCATTATGATAAGTATAGGGGCCACTGCAATGGGATTTTACAGTAGGAGAGAGAAGTTAGGCTCAACTCTGAAATTATCATAGGCAAGTGGGAATTTATAGCCAAAGAGTAGAGTGGGAGATCAATGGATAAAAAATTACTAAGGGGAAGTATTAGGGATAAGAGGGGTTCTGGCTAAATCAACCTAACTAACAGGATTCTTTCTGAAGATGAGCCAGGCTCATTAGGCACAAACTAGGGGATGGTTAAGGATGCAGAACCTGATTAGACATTGAAGATGATTGGATATCTAGGGTGAGGGGTTCTGGCTAAAATAACTTAGCAGGCCTCTTGCTAAAACTAGATTTTATGAGCAAGTGCACAAATGGGCCTAGGAAAAGATTCAGGAGTCTGGGTTTGGGCAAACAAAGAATCTTTGTCAGTAGCAAAGAATAAAGTGTAAAGGAAGAAAATGTAATTTTTTTTTACAATTAAGGAAATTCCACCTTGTACCCCTGATTCCAGAAATTGATCATTGCAGTGCACTACCACTATTAAGACTCCAGTGTCCTTTTTAAAACATATGTTTATAAAATACATTAAAGTGTATCACTATGTTTCTTTGTATGTGTTTAAATATATTATACACAATATATAAGGATAATATTATTTTAAGCTAATACCTATTCAGAGGTGCTTTTGTGTCAGGCACTGTTCTGAAATTAATGCTCAGAAAATATAGGTGGAGTTTGTTCCATCAATTTAACCTTTGTATAGATGAGAAAACAAAGGTAGAATATATTTTCAATTTAAAAGCAGCAATTATTGGGGGAGTGAGAATACCAAACCATCCTTCTGTCTGCAGACACCATGTTATTCACCCTTGACTGGGGTGAACACTGTCACATATTTCTGTTGACTTATGGCCTAAGAACTAAAACTTGTTTTTGAGGTTAAAATTTTATTGGAACAGCTATGCCCATTAATTTAATTGTTTATGGCTGCCTTCATGCTTCAATGGCAAACTTCAGTTATTTTTGAGAGAAACAGTATAGCCCATGAAGACAAAAATATTTACTGTCTGGTCTTTACATTACCCAGAGTTCAGCCCTGAGCTGGGCAGTTCAGTTATTTGGTATGCTAATTAGGATGAGACCCACACTAGAGCAGTTAGAGGGGGCCACTGAGCCTGTGAATTCTTAAAGGACTTCAGGGAGTCCCCTTCTCAAGCTCCTCCCTCTCCACAAACTTCCAGTACTATTTGCTTCCTGTTGACTCCCTTTTCAGTCCTCTGGCCATGATTTTGACCATGTTTGAGGTGAAGTGGTCAGAGGCCAGAGAGAGAGAAAATAAATATAGTGATGGTTGGCTCCACAATCTTGGAACTGCAGCTCTTCCCAAGGAAAGGAAAGTCCCCCTAATCTTAGTTTTCGTTCTTATGAGCTCCCTTAGCTGCCACTGTCACCATGACAACAGGGCAGCCTCAGGGTTTGGGAAGGAGTGATTGGAGAAGAAAAGAGGAAGGGGAGACTCTCTGAGTATTAGGAGTTCCCTTTTCAATCCTCAGACTAGAACTAGAGAGCTTCTCCTGCATCTCTCTATCTGCACTGCAGTGCTCAGTTCTAGGTTTCTAAATGTGTTAAGTTCACGCCAGGAGATAACACAAAAGGGAAAAAAAAAGAAAACTCATCATCAATTTAGAAATACTTCACAATACAGTGTTCTTCCTTGATTCCCCATTACTATTTACTTTCAGAGTCTTCAAAGAGCTGTTCCATACCGTTTACTAAATTTTTATAGCCACATTCAGTGGTAGAGACAGGGTGGAGTGTGTTTACCCCATCTACCTGTGAAAGCAACCCTGAAGGCGACTTGTTCCACATTTTTAATTTTGGCCAAAAGAACATTTAACTTACGTTTACCGATTCATACTTCTCATAAAACATTATGTGAAACACAAGTTCTTCATTTTAGTATTTATGCCTTTCAATTCTGTTTAAATCTATTTGTATTCTTAGCGAATTTTCAAATAGTTATCAATTAAATAATGTTGAATATCACTTTTTAGTTAGAGTGCCACTTTTAATATGAAATACAGATTTTAGTAAGTGTTTCCTGTTTTAGGATTTCTATAATTTTCCACTGCAGTACACCTAGTGGGTATCAAGATGGGCAGGGAACCTTGCTCTGAGTCTCATGTTATGTTTTACATTTCCATGAATTTTACATGATATGGCTTTCTTTAATCTAAATTTAAAATGTGTTGTTTGATCCAGTAACATTTTGAAATAAATATAATGGATGTGTTTATACCAGTTGTAAAACAGACCCTTTGCACTGCAAGGTCAGTTTTCATGGAGCTAAATTTAAAATTCAGAACTTCCTGAGCATATATTTGTGCCTATAGTGTGGGCTATGTCCACACTAGTCAGTTGATTGGCAAAGTGTAACATCTTTTCATTGAGCCCCTTATATGTGCTCCTTGCCCTTTTTTTCCTTCTCTTCCCCCAGACTGACAGTGAAAATTAGGTGTTCTATTCCTCCACATGCCTTTGGAGTTGTTCCTACCCCAGCGTCCTGGCACTGTTGTCACTGATCAAGCTAGTAGTCTCACTAAGGTACTCTTGAAGCCTATTCATCAATACCCTATAAATTTGACTATTATTGTGATTACTACATGGTCTTCAAAAATGTAATTTTTCTTCTCTCTAATCAGTTCTCCAAATCACAGAGGACATAATATATGTTTTCTTTCATTGTTTTTGGAAGTTAGCTGGAATTCCTTGAATTTTTATAAATGTGTAGGAAAAGTGTAGAAAAGAAGGAACAAGCAGAATATAATCAAAAAGACATAGAATATCAGGAATCAAATTTAGAAATATTTTCTGATTTACTTCTATAATACTTAAAATTTTAATAACTTACTCATAGATGCACAAATACATATTTTGTTTCATTGATTTTCATTTCATGTTATGAATTGTAGAAGTCTCAAGTGTAGACAGTGAAAATCTGCATATATCCCAATTCTCTTCAGATTTCACTTTTCCATGGTGACCACTATCAAAATTGTGGTGTGTTTCTTTTATAAAAATGTACTCTGCTTTAAAAAAATATGTGGAGTCTTTGTCTGAGGGTATAACTATGCATGGGCATGTGTGTGTGCGCACATGTACGCACGTGTATATTTTTATGTAAATACACATGTGATCATTAATAATGGTACAGACAATGATTGTAGCCAGAACTCTGATGCGGTAGTGTATGTCGAACTCTACTTTTAAGGCTTTTCTTTAATTTACATCATGTACTATTATTTTACCCATTAAACAAGTGAGGTCATTAAGCATATACTTCTTAGAATAACTGGTGCAGGCTCATAAAGACCTTAAGAGGTATAGTCAGAACACTGAAACCCATCTTTCTAAATGCAGAGACAATGCTCTGCATCATGGTGATGGATAAACTCCTTAAATCTGCACAGTTTTCTCAGACCCATTAGCATGATGGGTCTATAGTGTGTATTTGTTGTAGTTCACAAAGCTGTCCTCCTGTCTCACTCTCTCTCCTTCATGGAAAAGCCTAGAAACAGGTACCTATTCAGAACACAGCTTCATGAACCTGAGGCCCCAAGAGATATGGTGGAGGGAAGACCTTTAGGTCTGTTGTTTGTTATTTATCTGAGTGTTTTATCCTGGTGTACTGCATGGTTATTAAACATGATATAGAGAACAGGGTTTAGACAGAGGGTCTTCTCCACATCTGCAACCCAGAGTCCTTGCTTCCAGGGAAGACCCGGATTTCCTAGGATTCACCCAGTATGTATTCCCTCTCCTGGATTCTGGATATTGCACAAAGTTAGTCAATTCAAGTGATACTTTGTAATTGTCTTGCCCTCATGCTAAAACAAAACAAAACAAAATACCATAAACCTCTGAAATTCACAAATATCTGAGCCCTGAAATGTTTCATCAACGGTGTAGAACGTCTGCTTTAGGTAAATGTTAGAGAGACAGTGTTTAATTTCTTCTTCATGTTAATGAAGCAAACTTCAGGCTACATAAATATTGATTATTTTTCCCTGACCTCTTATTTTTCTATCTAGAGTGATGAGTGGGCTAAGAATAAAAAAAAGCCACACACACAGAGGACAATATACATTATTGTTCATCAGACTACTAGTTATCACTAAACACTTAATTTTGGATGTTCACTATAGGCAAGGAAATTGGGATTTCCTCAACACTCCTTGACCACCCACACAAAGGCACACATACCTAAGCTAACAAGGGATCACATATGTTGGTGAATTGCAAAGAAGTTGTATGTCATATTTATGGATTTGTGAGTAGAATAAGCAAAGAGATTGGGATAAATCAATAGGCAGGACTGATTAAAGCAGGGTGCTACTACAGAACTTTAATCTGCAAAAAGACCAAATCATGTTTTGTATACTTGTGTCTCTGATTTGAATAAGGAAAGGAAGGTTGATGCAGCAATTCACTTGCTTTTGCAAACTGAAATATTGAGCCACCCACATGGTATCTGTTCTTCTCTGTGTGGAGGATACACAGATGTTCTGAGCAGAAGAAGATCCTGCTGCCTCAGATACAGCAGTCAAGAAGTGATTTCCGTTGCCTTGAAAAGGATGTAGTATAAAAAGTCATGGTAAAGTATATTGTTATGCACTGAATGGTTGTTTCCGCCCCCCAAAATATACATTGAAGCCCTATCCCCCAATGTAATGGTACTTGGAGGTGGGACATTTGGGAGGTAACTAGGTTTAGATTAGGTCTTGAGGATGAGACCTTCATGATGGAATTATATATATATGGGGGTGTATAAATATATGCATATATATGCATATGTACCTATATACATATACATATATATTCCTTCAAGTTTTATCCATTTTGTTGCAAGTGGCAGGATTTCCTTCTTTCTCATGACTGTATAGATATACACCACAGATATATTGTACATATATATTGTACAATTGTAATAACATTAATCACTGCTAGTATTTGTCAAGAACTTTGTGTATTCCAGATACTGATTATAACTGTCTTTCATTATTTAATATTCATGGTAAATGTATGCATTACATAGTATACAATGTGTACAAAGAGGAAAGGAAGGGTTGGGTGCAAATTCCCAGAAACAAGAGTGCTAAGGTCATGACACAAAGCCCAACCTTCCTCACCACTGTGCTGGGATATACATTCCATGAGGTTCTGTAGCCCCTAATTGTTGTAGACAACTTTTGGATGCTTTTAAATTTTGTTCTCTTAAATGTTTCCATAAATTTCATTTTATTGGTGGACAATGACTTTCCAGTTTACTATTTTTTTCCTTGATATTTCAATATTTATGTTTTTGTTTGTTTATTGTTGTTGTTATTGTATTTTGCTGTAAAAAACAATGTTGAAATAAACAACCCTAGTCATATAACTAAATCCATGTATATATTTTTGTAGAGGATATTAATAGGGTCAGAAGATGTTCTTTTAAAATATTACTAGATACTGCCAAATTGCTTTTTAAATCTTCTAATAGCATAATATGGCATAATTATCTTTGACTCATTTTACTAGATAGACTCAGAAACATTTTCATAATTATAAAACATGTATTACCTGATTTATAACTTTTGAATAATTTGACCGTTTTGCTTCTATTAGCTATTTTTTTACTCTCTGTTTTTCTTACCTGAGCCTCTTTCACCTGTCTGCAGCATTGGGTCAGTCCCCCACTTCAGCCACAGGGAGACAAGTAACCAGAGGAGAGAGCAGAGGCTGAGAAGAGGAGACAATGATGGGGAAATGCTTTGGGGATACTTCTTGTGGATTATTGCTTTAAGAGTGTTGCCCAGGTATTGCATGGTTATGCTTTAAGTATCAAGGTATAAATAATACCTTACTACAGTTGCAAACAGAAGCAGTGAGTTTATTTTTCATATGCACGGTAAAATCCCAGAGCAAGCAGGTCAAAACTCTCAGGAAGCTTAAGAATGTCTCATAGACTCTGCATCCATCTGATTTCCATTTCTCCCTCCTCGGTGGCTAGCGTTTATCCTCTTCCTCCAATTCTGGAGGGTGCTTTGATGAAGGGAATGGGGATTCCAGTCAAATGCACACATGGGTGTCAGTCATGTGGGGCAAATTATCAAGGTAAGAATTGTCCCTTCCCCACTCTCATTCCTGAAAGTTGAATTGTGGCTTCCATAAAGGGGTTTAGTGTTTTCTTCAAGAGAGAGCCAGTGATGTTCAGTCAAAGCCATGGCACACATTAACTGTACCTTGACACAGTTTATAAGAACAGCTTTGAACAGATTGGATACCTAAAAGGAGCTCAGTGAATGTTAGCAATAATTTTAGTTATTTCTCACATGCATTTATTGTTTTCAATCTCAAAATATCCCTATAGTACAGTTATTTTCTACATGTTAGGGATGATTAAACTGAGACTACATGTGGCCACATCTCTTGCTGGGGACCCTGCCCTAACATGCAGGACAGAAATATGAAGTGGGGCAATCAAACCATCAAACCCACTTTTTTTTTTTTCTTGTGGTACGCAGGCCTCTCACTGTTGTGGCCTCTCCCGTTGCGGAGCACAGGCTCCGGACGCGCAGGCTCAGCGGCCATGGCTCACAGGCCTAGCCACTCCGCCTCATGTGGGATCTTCCTGGACTGGGGCACGAACCCACTGCGCCACCAGGGAAGCCCCCAAACCCACTTTTAAGCGTTAAGTATCATTGCCATCCCAAAGCACTTGAGATGGCTACTGGCCCTTTAAAAGTCTTTTCTCTGGTTTCCTTTGATCCCTGGATGATATTCCCATCCTACAGCAATGCATTCCATGGGCACATACTGAGGTTTTATGTTAACTCTAACTTTGGCTCTGATCCTGAGGGTCAGTCCACATACTATAATAGGTCCTGTAGTTAGGGCTTGCATTGAACTATAGGGAAGAATGTCCTTTGGTACACTTTAAATACAGAGAAGAATGTCCCATATGGTGCTTACTGGGAGGCCAGAATCCTCTAAGAAAAAAACGAGACTTCAGCTTATCGAGGACAAAAAGTCAAGATGTTGGCAGCAAAAACAGTGTTGCCACCCTGACCTTGAATCGAGGAAATTTGTACCTCATAAAGGCCATGCTCCATTCCATTGGGAGGAGGAATGGTCTAGGTAGGTTTAAATGGCCCACAGAACTCTGGGTGCATCCTTAGTAAAATTGGAAGAGGACAAACAGAAGTAATTACAGAAACTCCTGCAGGTCTGCTTAGAGTCCTGTTTGGTGACAGGAAGCACAGAGGATGTGCCTGAAACTTGGTGCCTGACTTTGGCTGACTGTGGATTTAAGAGGCACAGGAGGGCTTCCCTGGTGGCTCAGTGGTTGAGAGTCTGCCTGCCAATGCAGGGGACACGGGTTCGTGCCCCGGTCTGGGAGGATCCCACATGCCACGGAGTGGCTGGGCCTGTGAGCCATGGCCGCTGAGCCTGCTTGTCCGGAGCCTGTGCTCCGCAACGGGAGAGGCCACAACAGTGAGAGGCCCGTGTACTGCAAAAAAAAAAAAAAAAAAAAAAGAGGCACAGGAGCATCTCTTTCAAACTTACTTCCAAACTATTTGGGGAGGAGGTAAAATTAATCTTAATTTTTAATTGAGATATAATTGAAATATCACATTGCATAAGCTTAAGGTGTACAACTGTTGATTTAATATATTTATAGACTGCAGTATGATTATAATCATAGTTTTAGTTAACACCTTCATCACATCACATAATTATCATTTCTTTTTTGTTGTGAGAACATTTAAGATCTAGTTTTGTAGCAACTTTTAAGTATACGATACAGTATTGTTAATCACTGTGTTGCATATTATATCCTCAGAACTTATTCATCTTCTTACTGTAAGTTTATGTCCTTTGACCAACATCTCCCTATTCCCCCCACCACCCAGCACCTGGGAAGCACTATTCTACTCTCTGTTTCTATGAGTTCTGGCTTTTTTTCAGATTCCACATACAAGTGGTATCATCAGTATTTGTCATTCTCTGTCTGACTTATCTCTGAGTGGACACCTTTTTAGACAGAAACACCAAGAGTAGAGGATTTACACAGCTATGCACAAGTACCTGGAAAAACAGTAGACACTGAATATGTATTAGAACAGAGTCGACTACAGGTAATTCTTTTTTGGTCACAACTTTGTCCCTATGTGTTACAACAGAGTCTGGAACTATTTTAAAATATACATATATACATATGCATATATATGCATATATATAATGATTATGGAACAATTGTGGGGTTTTTTTGTTTTTTTGGGTTTTTTTGCAGTATGCGGGCCTCTCACTGTTGCGGCCTCTCCCGTTGTGGAGCACAGGCTCCGCACACGCAGGCTCAGCGGCCGTGGCTCACAGGCCTAGCCACTCTGCGGCATGTGGTATCTTCCCGGACCGGGGCATTAACCCGTGTACCCTGCATCCGCAGGCGGACTCTCAACCACTGCACCACCAGGGAAGCCTGGAACAATTGTTTTAATGTGGGTAGAGCTGATGTGGTAGCTCAGATTCAACAATCTATGAATTCAAGATTTATATCACCTTTATCACCAAGTTTGTGGCACAAGAATGGGCTTTTGGTGTTTGAAGCATTACTAGAATAATTATCTATTTCACTCCTTCATAAAAGACTAAAAGATTATAATCATTTTCCTACTTTTATGTAATTTTCTTAATATGAATTATTGAAATTTATGAAATTTTGTTATCACCAGGAATGATAATGTGTTCCTGCTTCACCTGATCTAGTCAAAATTGGTATTGATACATTAAACAGTTTTTCCTGGGATTCTAATTTAACATTTTCCAGTACTTAGAAATTTTAGGAGCCATTACCCTTTGTTATTTTACTTCATGGAGTGCTTAAGTGGCCATGTTCTTTCCACTGCGTTGAGTACTCAGGAGCACAGTCACATGCTAACGTATTCCAAAATTTCAGGTAGAAGCTCCTTAGAATTTTCCATCTTTTTAAAATTAATTTCCCTCAAATTTTCTGATTCTTCTGCAAACCTTGACTGAAAGATTTCTGTACACCAAACTTTAGGTTTGTTATTGATAGTATTTAGGTAAAAAATAATTCAAATAAAATCCACAAAATAAGTCAGACAAGAAACCTGGCAGTTGTAATACAAAGAGGGATGCCAAAGTTAGAATTTTCACTGTTTCCCTTTGAGTGCAAAAGGATGGGACTTAGCATATGTCATCAAATCAAAGAATCATCAATTTAAGATGCAGCTTAATGAAGGAAAAGTGCCCAATTGCATTATAGCTTAATGCTTATAATCCTTAGCTTGTACTTGTTGAAAGAATCCTTTGCAAATTATACAGAAATGAGTCCTATATACTTATCTATATATAAGATATATAAATATCCTATTATACTTATTTCTATATACAAAAGAAACTAATTAGTTAGCGTCCCATAAGTATCTTCACAGTCTGCATTCAAATCTTCAGAATCAAGTTTAAACTCAGAACCATCAATATCCATGATGTTCCATGTAATATTGTTACCTGAGATGGTAATGTGACATTCCTTAATGAAAAACATGCCTTCTTTCTCCGTAAGACTTCCCTCCAAGACACTGAAACCAGCTCTGCTAAACGTTATGCTGGTGATCTTACCAGAAAATGTCAACAGAAGGTTTTCAGACAAGTTTATGTGTGTATATGAAATGACAGTATGCTTTGTCAGATGCCATTAATTATATAGTTTTTTTCCCCTCTAGGATGGAAAATGTAAGAAGATGTGCATATCAAAATGGATGAAACAAAAATGATGTTTGTAATGGTTTCTAAAAGGAGCACCAATTTCTGAGCTGATTCTTGGAGAATGTATAGTTAACTTGGATTCAGCAAGGTGAGATTTCCCACCCAGAAAGAAAGAATGGGTGTAAAGGAGGTGAAAAGGAGCCCTGTGTGTCACAGTAATTTATAAATAGGGTGGTGGCTTGCGAAGGAGCAGGAATCTCACCCTGCAGTGCTGACTCCCCAGGGAGCATACTCAGATTCAAATCCTGTTCATACTTGCAGAAACTGGGGCTATGTTATAGAGAATGCAGTAAGACTAGAGGTGAGAGGTGTGAGAGACTAAAATAGGCTTATTTGGTTTTGAATTTCAATGAAATGAGACTCTTCTCTGTCACTTTGTGTCCACTACATGTGAGGGGGTCTTGGGGGATTAACAGATAAATTCCCTGTTCTCCGAGATTTCATTCCAGTGGGGATTCAGAAAACTAAACTGTGGCTAGAGAGCTGTGCTTAGGAACTCCGAGGACAGGAATCAGACCTGGAATGGGACGCACAAGAAGGCGTCTAGGAGAGCACATCTGAGGAAGTGCTCTCGTGAGGAGCAGTGAGGCGGAGCAGTGAGGCGAAGCAGTGAGGCAAACGGGGCAGGGGGCAGAGAGAAAGAAAACTGTGTCTTTGCCACAGGCAAGGGCAGGTAAGGAGGCCAGTGCATCTGAGGGCACACTGGGCACAGTTACTTGTGAAGATGTCAAGGGCAGGAAGGGCAGAGCTTGGTGGGACCGGGCAGGTGAGAGACGGAGGAAGGTCAGGAAGTGAGGCATGTGCAGCCCACAGAGGAACGCCTGCGTGTTGAGGAATTTTGAAAGTCTGGGTCTTGTTCCTTGACAGTTACCCCAGGCCCATGAGGTCTGCCTGTCGGGAAGGCAATCATAACAAATGAGGATAGTCCCTGTCCCCTGAGGAGACCCCTGGATGTTACCAGGAGGGGTTCTGGGCCTGAAGAGGAGCAAGAGTGGAGGGGACAGAGCGAGTTCTCAGTTTCACGGACCGGCAGGGACTTGAGTGCCCTGTTCACCTGTCTGTCTCCACCCTCACGCCCTCCCCGCCCCACCCGAGTGCAGGCTGCTATTCCTTAGGTCATTTTGCATGTGTAGGCGGGATGGATGCATTGGTCCTAAGGTTCGGAGCTGACCGCTCACAGCGCCATCTGGCGTCACACGCAGGACCTGAGAGCAGCCTTGACAGGAAACTGAGGACGAAGCTGGTCCACAGCCACGCACAGGAGGGACCTAACTGGCAGCGAGACAGGTGAGGTCGGCAGGGGGCGACCCGGTGTTCCAGTCTGGCGGTGGACGGGCTTTTACAGGCCCCTTCTCACTGGCTCCTGGATCGCGCTGTGCGTCTGTTCTCTTAGAGGTTCTTTGCTTTCCAGACACAAGCCTTGTGGTTTTCTTGCAGGGCGCTTCCCGGCTGCGTTCTCTTCATCAGCCCTTTGATGGGGCGATGTAGCAATAGTTCGCCAAATCTAATACTGGTAGATTATTAATACTTTGTCTATCAAGGGTAAATAGTATTTACTTTAGCTTTGTTTAATCATTCTCAGTTTCAGGTTTTTTTCTTCCTTCCTCCCGCCCTCCTCAGTCCCTCCCCCCACGCCCTTCTTTGTTGGCATATTGCTAACAAAGATTCTCTCTGACAGAACTCTAGCCTGGCCCCTCTGAGCGCTCCTCTAGACTAAGCCTCAGCCTAGGCCTATAAAGACTTGAAAAAAAAAAAAAACGGTTTCTAACAGCCCAAGCTGCCTCCCTAGGTTAACCCTGGACCCTTCCCACTCCCATTAAAGTGCTGGCCTGAGAAAACTCAGCTAAAGGAATTTACTGTTTGTTGCATCTCACTCCTGGAGATAGGCCCCTATCTCTGTGGGAGCTTAAGTTTGATAAGTGCTAGTTAACAAACCCAGATGGGTTACAGGGAACAGCATTCCTTCCCCACTTTCTGTAACTTTCCATTTTCCTGACTCTACTGATTGCCCCCTCCCTGCACTCCCTCTCCCTTTTCCCTCATTCTCCCTTGAAAATGCTCAGTCACCTCCGAGCAAACAGAAGTGGAGTTCGGTTCACACTGGGCCTTTTCCCTGTGACAACAGTATGCTTCTGATGAAAATCTGTGCTTACCCCTTTAACTGGAGTCAGGTTTGTTTATCTTTGACAGTTAATCTGGCTCCATGGCTGGGATCTGGATCAGAGAGGCACCACTAGACTGTCCAACATGACAGACCTCTTAGCTCCATAGAAACCTTTGATCTCCATTCCTCTTGCCTGTTTTGGTATCTGGTGGTGAGTTCAGTTCCTGACCCAGTGCTCCAGACAGATGTCTGTTGAAGCATGGTTTTGATTCTTACAATTCTGAGTACACTCACACTCTCTGGGGTGAGGTTAGAATATCAGACTTCTTGTGTGTACTGGAATGGCAGTCCTTGCTGGCTCCTTGTTTTGAGTAGGGGTCATTCCCAGAATCCTATGCTAGGAAAAAAAAGATTCCCCTGGCTCTTTTTAAAACTGAGATATAATTGACATACAATATTGTATTAGTCTTAGATGTACAGCATAATGAGATATATACACCATCGCATGCTTTGTTAACATCCATCACCACAAACAGTTACAATTTTTTTATTGTGATGAAAACTTTTAAGTTTTACTCTCTTAGCCACTTTCAGATATTCAATACAGTTATCATTAACTACAGTCATCATGCTGTATGTTATATCCCCAGGTCTTATTTATGTTATAACTGGAAGTTTGTACCTTTTGACTACTTTCACTCATTTCATCCACTCCCACCACCCACTTCTGACAACCACCAGTTTTTTCTCTGATCTGTGAGTTCCTTTGCTTTTGTTTTGTATTCCACAAGTGACATCATACATTATTTGTCTTTCTCTGACTTATTTAACTTAGCATAATGTCCTCAAGGTCAATCCATGTTGTCACAAATGGTAGGATTTCCTCATTTTTATGGCTGAATAATATTCCTTTGTGTGTATGTATATCTATATCTCACACTTTCCTTATCTGTTTATCTGACATTGGACACTTAGGTTGTTTCCATGTCTTGGATATCATAAATAGTGCTTGAGGTGAACATGGGGGTGCAGATATTTTTTTTTTGAGATACTGATTTTATTTTCTTCAGATAAATACCCAGAAGTGGAATTGCCAGATGATATAGTAGTCAGATTTTTAGTTTATTTGAGGAGATGCTATACAGTTCTCCATAGTGGAAAACTCCATATGTTCTCCATAGCCAATTTACCTTGCCACCAACAGTGCACAAGGGCACCCTTTTCTCCACACCCCCTCCAGCATTTGTCATCTCTTGTCTTTTTGATAATGGCCATTGGCTATTTAATTCTGGCTCTTTTTGAGCCATCTTTGTTCTCTCTATTTGATCCTAGTCCTCTGATGGGAACTTTTTAAAAATTGAAGTATAGTTAATTTACAATGTTTACAAACAACATTTACAATGTTGTTACAATGAATGTATATATATATTCTTTTTCAGAGTCTTTTCCATCATAGGTTATTACAAGATATTGAATATAGTTCCCTGTGCTATATGCTATATAGTAGTAGTAGGTCCTTGTTGTTTATCTATTTTTTACATAGTAGTGTGTTGTGTATCTCTTAATCCAATGGAACTTCTTGGTTGACAAATCCCCCATCTCAGACTCTAGCTGGCAATATGCCACCACATCACTAACTCTCTCTACTACTTCTCCTGGTGTCATTAACTTACTAAGGATAATTCAGAACCTTAATGGTTTCTTTGACTTCTCAAAGGCCTGGCTTCCCATGACCCCCTTTTACCACCTTCCACCTTCCCTTCAGCTCCTTGGTATCATGCCACGTCTTCCTTCAAGACTTACCTCTGCCACACTTCCATTTTCTCTGTCCAGACCTTTCTAACTCCAGCTCCTCAGTTCTCTATATTCACTGGAACTTTAGGCCCCCGCCCCACTGGCGGCTCTCAATGATTCAGAGACCCCCAGAAGCAACTTCCTGGGGCTGAAAAGAAAACAAAAAGACTAATTGGAAATGACTGGATGTTTTATCCACTTAGATGAGGCTTTGGAGATATCCAGAGAACTACTTGATGTCACCTCAGTCTCTTGCCTAAAATGTAATACACAGCCTTTATAAGATTACACATCAAAGCAAAGAAAATCTCGAAATTTCCTAGATAAATATTGGTAAAAAGCTTTAGCCCTCATATTGAACAGTTTAACTTTAAACCATTTGCCATAAGTTCATTGCCAATAAAAGATATAAAATGGAGGAAAAAAAGAAACCAATTCTATAAATCAGTGAGTTTTTTATTATTATATTTATGCCTGACTCATGACTAAAGTTTTAAAAATAAAACCATAAGGTCTCTACTTGTGTCTTTGTGAATGTTTGTGTGTGTGTGTGTGTGTGTGTGTGTCTATTTTTCACCTGTCTCCTGATGGTATTAACTCATTAATCTAAAAAAACCCTTAAAGGAATTCTATCCTAATTGGTTTAGAGAAAAACAAACATTTATATATTAAATCCTCCTAAACTCCGAGAAATATAAGAGCCAACTCAAAGGTTGTCCAAATTTACATGGGATGGCTAAGTCTTTGGTAAATAAGACTATTTTGATATCGTTGACTTAATAATGCAGATATATCTTCAGAGTTGGAAACATTAAATATAATGCAAGCATACATTTCTATTCTACTTGGGTTTACTAGTCAAATAAATTAATATTATATGCAGTAGATGTTTAAGATTACACAAATGATAAATTTTAATTAAATAAAATTGAGTCATTGTTTGGACAAACTTTATTTCAGCAATAATCGTGTTTTGTAATATGTCTTCCTGAAAATAGTTTCCAAAATATATTTGGAAACTTGTAAATTTACATTTATGCAAAGTTAAGTAATAGATATCCATTTAATATCTAAATAATTTCAAAATAAGATAAAGTACTAAAACATTCATTAAGCATATGTTTAATTTTATATAATTTTGGCTTATTTTTATATGGTGCAGAGAGGCTAAAAATATTTGGATCTGTTAACAAACAGTTCTTGAAAGGAATATTATCTTGTGAGATCAAAGCTAGCTAAAATTAAATGTGTATGTTTATAAGCCTCCTTTTTAAATGAGCCCAATAATGTATTGATACAAATTGAGAGTTTGATTTTCTCTGTTAAAGTGACAAAGTTTCTTAGACTGCAGGTCTGTTTTTAATAGGAGTTTGTAAAAAATTTTTCATTACTTTTTGAGTAATCTAAAACAAAGATTATGTGGCTTATTCAAAATAATATCCCATGTTTCAGGTTGCCTTTATCACACCCTTGATTTCTTAAGAGAATAGAGTACTATTGTTAAAAGAGATAAATTTTATCCAGATTTATATTTACATTTGTAATCTTTTATTGTCACTTTTGTTAAATGGACAACTAAATATCACAATGAAATACAATGTTAGATTTCTCCAAGAAACAGGACCACAGGACCAATAGTGTGTGTGTGTGTGTATAGTAGAATATTATTTTCAGGAATTTGCTCATGCAGTTATGGAGGTCAAGAAGTTCCACAGTCTGCAATCTGTCAGCTACAGAACCAGGAAAGGAGGTGGTATAATTTTGTCTAAGAGCAAAGACCCGAGAACCAGGGGACCACTCATGAAAGTCCAATGTCTGAAGGCTGATAACTCTGATGTCTCAGGGTAAGGAAAGATGGACACCCAGCTCAAGAAGAGAAAGAAGGAATTAAAGTTCGTCAGAAGGAATTTGCCCTTTCTTTGCCTTTTTGTTCTATTCAGGCCCTCTATTCAATTAGATGGGTTTCTTTGCTCAGTCTACTGGATCAAATGCCAATCCCTTCCAGAAACATCCTCACAGACACACCCAGAATTAAAGGTGTATGAGCTGTCTGCACTTCCCTTAGCTCAGTCAAATTGACACATAAAATTGGTCATCACAGATCTCCCCTTGCCAACTTTACGTCTATAGGTGTCACCTTAAAGCATACTTAATCTCCAAATAGAGACAAGAACAAGGTCATAATTCTGCCTGACATGATAAAACTATCCTGAATACAATCAAAAACACACTTACCCCTTCCTCATAAGAGGAGGTAATGTGCTTGAGTAAAAATGACTATTCTCCTTGATATCTTGGAACAAATAGTATGATGTAAAATTAACAATACTTAAATACTAATGATGTAAGTTTAGTATATTTTATGTTACATGATAAGGAAATAAGAGAGGATAGGAAACAAAGATATGTATATATGCACACAGATGTACTCATAACAGTATAAGGAGGAACTGCTCATGACAGTTATACTCCTTGTTTCTATAACTGGTTATTTAGTAGTAGCTGGTATTTATAGCAACCTTTTTCTACTGATATTCTATATTCCTTTTGCTTCAGGAAGCTCTTTAACTGCTTATTGTTCTTTACCTGGTGGGGGGACATAAGTTCATTTCTGAAGGTTCTGGGCCATTGCTAGTGTTACTTGGACTGCACTGTTGCAGTTTTCCATTGATCTTAAACACAGCGCAGGGTGATAGCAAGAGAAACTCTTAGGGATATTCTGTATTCCAGACATACTCTTCCTTACCTCCATTATGGAGGAATTGTCCAATCTCCCTTTGATACTGACAAAGATTCTTTGTTTGACCAAACTTTAATCGGGTTCCCGAACCTTCTCCTAGGCCCATATGGACACTTGTTTGTAAAAAAAAAAAAACCTCAACAACAATCGTGCTGTGTCAATTTAGCAAGAGTCTCTTATTCTCCTTGTCGGATCACTCTTGATATCTATCGGGTTTCTCATCTTCCACCATTTACCAGGTGATATCTGATCAGACATTCCTGTCTTCAGCAAGAATCCTGTTAGATCAATTAATCAGAACCCTCTACACCTTCTAATGTTTCCTCTTAGTAATTTTCCATCCACTGACTCCCACAAGGCCCCTTGGCTATAAATTCACACTTACCCCTGCTGTATTTGGAATAGAGCCAGTTCTATACTGAGGTCTCTTTCCCCCTATTTCAACAGTCCTGAATAAAATCTGTTTTGACCACTTTAATATCCAGCTATACTTTTTCTTTGACAGAGACAGTACTGTAACTCGGATAGGATCAGTTACATTATTGGAGCCCAGATAACTCACCCAGGACCCTAAGTGCATACCTTTAAAGATTTGGTCTTCACTCCTGACTGAATGATAAGGGATCCATCGGTGAGTTTGACTTCTAAACCAGAAAAATGTTCCCTGTAGCTTGTAGGGACAGATGTTGGTTCTTAAGAATGAAGTGTACTTTCAAAGGTAGGTTAGAGTCCCAGGCAAAGAGAGGCTGGGATAGAGAGCTGGGCTTCTCTGTTTCTAGAAGGCAGGCAGGTGCAAATTGGGTTGGAGTTCCAGGCTCTCTGTTCATAAGTATCAAGGTACCATAAGTTAAGAACACAGGACTTTCTCCTTGGACTGAAAACCCCCTACTGGAACTCCTGCTGAAATTGTATTGTGCCAGTTCTGTTCTTCCTTTCTTTTATTTATTTATTTATTTATTTATTTTTGCAGTATGCGGGCCTCTCACTGCTGCAGCGTCTCCCATTGTGGAGCACAGGCTCCGGACGCGCAGCCTCAGCGGCCATGGCTCACGGGCCCAGCCGCTCCGCGGCATGTGGGTTCCTCCCGGACCGGGGCACGAACCCGTGTCCCCTGCACTGGCAGGCGGACTCTCAACCACTGCACCACCAGGGAAGCCCTGTTCTTCCTTTCTTGTTGGCATGATTTTACTAAGGATAACTTGAAACGTCAGTGGTCTCTTTGGGAAATTTAAGGTCTTCCCACACTGGCTTCTCTAAAGCCTGTCCCTTTCCATCACAACTGCTCCTGTTTCCTCCTTTTACTGCTTTGGATCTTCCCTGCAGTTCCCTTGATCCTTTGACATGTTCCCCTTCAACCCCCTTCCTCCTCCAACCCTCTCTCCACCCTGACAGCCTTTTCCCACCTCAGCCCCTCTTCTCCTTGTAGTCCCTTGAACTTTAGCCCCCACCCTGCCCTCCATGGAGAGCTCTCAAGGGATTAAGGAACCCCCAAAATATGTCCACTGAAAAAATGTGCAAGGTGAGAATTGTGAGTTAAATTTTATTTGGGACTATAGTCTGGGAGACAGCCTCTCTGATAGCTCTGAGGAACTGCTCCCAAGGGGTAAGGGGGCAGGTCAGTATATATGTGATTTTGGTGAAGGGGGATACAAGCAATCAAGCACACATTTTGGCAGAAGGTTGTTGTTAGTCACAAGAAGTTTGCTTTTAGTCACGAGGAGCAGATGTCTGTCTCCTTTAATGATTTTAGTGCTTTTCTAGACATGAGAAGATGGAAGAATTTGGATCATAAAAACTTCTCCAGAAAATATCTATCTTACGGCCTGTTTTGCCAGGTTTTCCCAGAACGCAGAGTGCCCCATTCCTGATCTCCACCCTGAACTCCTTTCAGGGAGTGTTGATGGTCAGTGACTATAGTGGCTACTGACTTCATTCTTGCAGAAACAGAAGGCAAGTGATAAGTTTTAGTCATAAATTTCTTACCATTTTGTCTCTTGATGCTAGGAATGTTCATTCCTAGTTCAGGCAAGTATTCTGTTGATAGGTCATTAAATGTGCTATTGCTGGACTAGGTCTTATTAACAGTAGTCAAAAGTCTCTGGACCACCTGTCTTACTAGTCTGTTATGGTCCAGGAAATGTTTCCATCTTGTTGCTTCTCCCCATGTCTAAAGTTACTCTATTACAGTCACAAATCTCATGTAGAACTATATAGCTGGTCAACTGCTTCAAGTTGCCTAGTCATCATTTCATCAAAGCACAGTCACACATTTGGTAATGCAAGAAACAACAATCTTGTAAAATAGGCAGAATACAAGTAATATAGCCAACAATATCACTAAGGTCATAAGAACGAATATAAGCCAAGGACTTCCATTAGGTATGGACCAGTATATCCCTAGGTTAGTCTGTTCTATACCAATTCTGTGCAGCAAGGAAAGTTGATATACAGCATTGTTCATAAAGCACCCAGTCCAATTTCCTAGTGCTATAAAGCTTGTTATCCTTGGTATGGTTTAACTTTTCTCAACATAAGGGGGTTCTTAAATGATCATAGTCTGGTATTAGCCACGTTAATCCATCCCACAACAGAGAAATTATATTCTTTGGCTGAAATTTTGCTTGTTGCTCTGATTAAGCTTGGGTAACTTTAAAAGAAAATTTACATTTATGGTGATGGTCAGAACAAGTATGATTTATTGGCCAAGTGAGGGAGTGCCATCGAATAATGTCAGTAGTGGCCCAAACTGAACTATTATTTCTTTCTGCTAGAATAATTTCCTAAGGGCATACAATTAGAGCCTTGGAGTGAAGAAATCTACCAAGGTAACCCAGAAGTATTGACCATAGGTAATTCACCATAAATCTAACAATTGGATTAATTTTAATCTCTTATGTATAAGATTGCACCAAAGAGAGAAATACATTTGGTTTGTAAGCAAAGTGGTGGTCAATTATCAATGTAATTGGTATACAGACCTGGTCTGTCATCTTGGTCAGCTGTCCATTTACGATATTGTGTTCTTCTCATCCTTATCTGGGAGGTTCTCCTTCTTGAGCACTGTTTTAAGGTGATTTTGAGGTCAGCAGTCCTGAATAGGCCAGTCTAGTGCAGAGGCCCTTTCTGAGTGGAAATATTAATCCAATAGTGAATTTCCTTCAGTTTTGCTGTGCACTAGTTAGTTAAGAGTACCTGATAAGTGTCCTTCCACCTAGGTTGTTAACAGTCCTTTAATTTATGTATTTTCCAGTATGCATAATCCTCTGGTTGCACATCACGAGGCATCTGATCTTCATCCAAAGACAGATTACTGAGATAAGCTTCAGAAAGAAAATTAGAGTGTCCTTTTAACAATTCAATTAAACTTTACAATAATATAACAACTAGGATCTGTCTTAGTAAATTTTGACCTTAATTAACAAAACTAAAATTTAATACCTACTGAAACATAATATTTTTCTCTCTAAAACTACCCTCATTTCTACCAAATATAGCCAAATTAAGAGTAATCGGTTTGCAAAATAAGTCTGGTTTCAATGAACTTGACCTGATTTACATAAGTGTAATTGATCATACAGGCTGTTTTAAAATTGGCTTTGCTGGAACTTCTTATAAGGAATCTCAGATTAAATTTTTAAAAGGCCCCTCAAGGCCAGGAAAACCATTCCAAGAAATTGTCACAGATTTCATCTGCAGTATCAATAGATTTGGGTGAATTCCTCCCTTTCCACGGTCCCCAAAATACCTTGAGATTCTTGCACCTGTTAGGAGGTGCCCTTCCTAATTTATCTGATAAAGCTGCTGGGAACCTAAGAGATTCCAATATCTTGAGGGATCAGATGGAAAGAAAAGATAAATGTTTCAATTTTGCTTATAAAGTTATAATTTACTAAATTGCTATAAGTCATAATTAGCTTCAGGGGAAGGGTTTCATTATATCTGGAAAACACAGATTAAAAGCTAGTAATATTTCAGACAGAAGCCATAACAATTATAACCGTATTCACTAGTTCACTCAGTCTTATGAAACTAATCCTTTTTGTTAACATTTTTATGGATCAGTAAAGTTTTCCATTAGAATTCTTTAATTTCTCACCCATTTCAGTTGTATGATCTGAAAGTTATCATAAAGCTGTACTTGCAAAATCCTTGCTAAGAAACTTCTTGAAGAGGAAGCATTTTTGAAAAGGTATCAGAGTAAAACAATAACTGTCTATGAATGACAAAACATTTAAGAAGGCATGGTTAAAGACCTGATTACAATCCAATTGACAAAGAGACGTGGTTACTGTTGTGACATAGAACATCTTGAGATAATAGCTAGAATTATGACTGATAATTCTTTACCAGGCCATACCAGATTTTTAGAAACTCCATATAATTTCTAGACTATCTAGATTAATAATATTTACCCATATAATATAACCTAAGAAGATTTGTTATTCATTGGACAATGCTTCCCATGTAATTTGACATAACAGATGAACCTAATCAGTTTAATAGTTCTCTTTGCTATGTTTCAGGAGACCTTTGAAGCATCCCAAAGTTAGCTAGAGGTCAAAGGAAATTCATTATAATTTGGGAAGTTTGTCAAAAAAATATCAAAAAGGTACAATACTTATTCATTTAACCAAAGTGATAATAAAAGATTTCAAAGACAAATACAGAACACATAATTTGAAAGGCAAAACAAACAAACAAAAAACACATACAACCAAAATCTGTTATCAAAAGCAGCTTCATAGTCTAAGAAAAGTTTGTTTTCTTAACAAAAACAGAAAACCAAACTCCAGTCTTGCATCAGCTTACTTTTAATAACAAATTTCATTTAATTAAGTAAATTCAATCTAAACTTAGCCAATCCTGAACATGCACAAAACTCTTCTCAGGGTTCCTTTTCCACAAACCTTCCATAACTTTTGGTATCCATATTAGTTTGTCCCTTATTTGTCCCATCCAGAAACAACCAGCTCTAGGACAACATTATTTTTCTTTTCCTTTAACAAAATGCAATTCCATTCCTCATAACTTCTTTTATTGAAAACATACATCCTACTTTGCTACTGTGTACTGAAAATGTTCCCTTATTATATCTACTATCTTTAATTACACATTTAAATTAGAATCCTCAACACTTAAAAACCTTAATTTCTAGTGAAAACCAATAAGTAAGCAATTATGACCTTTTACATGAGCAATTTTTTAGATTGGCAAACATAAATACAAATAATAATTTCTAAAAAAAACATGTGCTTTCTTATAGAAAATATTTCATTGTGACAGCAAGCATATTTATTAATAGTCCTAAGTACCTTTAGTTTCTCTATAAAAGGAAGCCAATATTCAGTAATTAATGATTAAGTATCTTATTTTGTTTGCTAGTGACCTAACTATTCAATAAACTTCTATCATTTAATTTAATTTAGCACAACTCTAAAATTTAAAGTTACCAAATATCTGGAGAGATTATTTTAGGTAGACATTCCTAAAACATAATTATTCCTAAAGAGTTCACCCAAAAGCTCTTATCTCATCTACATTTAACTTATTTACAAAAAATTCCACCATACCAAGTTATTTTTCCTGTGGGCAAATTTGCAACAGATATAATAAGATCTAATTTGATCTCTGTTAAACCAAGGTACATTAAAATTGTTATACTTAATGTTGATGACTCTAAAGATATGCCTATATTAATTATATCAAGTTTAACATTTTTTTCACGCACACACTGTGTTTTATTTTTACAATAGATAAATAAATTGACACCAAGCATTGTAAATGGATGAGCACAACAAAAGCAACAACGATTGCAATTACCAAACATGAAATACACTCATACTATGTCATAATATTGACACTCAGTCCAGTAATCCTCCACTATAACAGCTCCTTTACTTTGCAGAGAAAATTGACTTGTATATTTTTTGCCTCTGAGTCCTTGTGGGATTTTTTTTTATTCAAGCACAAAGTCACAAAAATTATAATCATCCTCATCAGTTCACTCAGTTCCATGTAATTAATTTTTTTTTCATCTTGATCTTTTGTTACCACTTTTATGAGTTCATCAGTTTACCATTAGAGTTCTGAAAATGCTTATTTATTCAGTTCAGCAGTATAGTCAGTTACCAGCAACCCGTACTTGTCAGGGTCTTTTCCATGAATTCCTTGAAGATGAAACCCTTTTATAGTAACATTTTTGCAAAAGCATCAGAGTACACCCAGAACTGTCTGTAAATGACAACAGACTTAAAAATAATCACGGTAAAAGATTTGATGAAAGTTCATAATAATGCAATTGACAAGGAGATTTAGTTATTTCTGAGATATACATTTTAAAGTAATAACTAGAATTATGACTTATAACATTATAGCAGAACATATAAGATTTTTAGAAATTTCATGTAATGTCTGAAACATTTATATTAACATATTTCCATACAAATAACCCAAAGAAAGTATAGCATTAGTTGTTTTAGTTTTTTTGTTTGTGTTTTAATACTGCAGGTTCTTATTAGTCATCAATTTTATACACATCAGTGTATACATGTCCATCCCAACCGCCCAATTCAGCACACCCCCATCCCCACGACACTGCTGTTATCCCCCTTGGTGTCCATATGTTTGTTCTCTACATCTGTGTCTCAAATTCTGCCCTGCAAACCTGTTCATCTGTACCATTTTTCTAGGTACCACATACATGCATTAATATAGGATATTTGTTTTACTCTTTCTGACTTACTTCACTCTGTATGACAGTCTCTAGATCCATCCACATCTCAACAAATGACTCAATTTCATTCTTTTTATGACTGAGTAATATTCCATTGTATATATGTACCACAACTTCTTTATCCATTCGTCAGTCGATGGGCATTTAGGTTGCTTCCATGACCTGGCTATTGTAAATAGTGCTGCAATGAACATTGGGGTGCATGTGTCTTTTAGAATTATGGTTTTCTCTGGGTATATGCCCAATAGTGGGATTGCTGGATCATATGGTAATTCTATTTTTAGTTTTTTAAGGAACCTCCATACTTTTCTCCATAGTGGCTGTATCAATGTACATTCCCAACAACAATGCAAGAGGGTTCCCTTTTCTCCACACCCTCTTCAGCATGTGTTTGTAGATTTTCTGATGATGCCCATTCTAATTGGTGTGAGGTGATACCTCATTGTAGTTTTGATTTGCATTTCTCTAATAATTAATGACGTTGAGCAGCTTTTCATGTGCTTCTTGGCCATCTCTATGTCTTCTTTGGAGAAACGCCTATTTAGGCCTTCTGCCCATTTTTGGATTGGGTTGTTTGTTTCTTTAATATTGAGATGCATGAGCTGTTTATATATTTTGGAGATTAATCCTTTGTCCTTTGATTCATTTGCAAATATTATCTCCCATTCTGAGGGTTGTCTTTTCGTGTTGTTTATGGTTTCCTTTGCTGTGAAAAAGCTTTGAAGTTTCATTAGGTCCCATTTGTTTATTTTTGTTTTTATTTCCATTACTCTAGAGGTGGATCAAAAAACATCTTGCTGTGATTTCTGTCAAAGAGTGTTCTTCCTATGTTTTCCTCTAAGAGTTTTATAGTGTCTGGTCTTACATTTAGGTCTCAAATCCATTTTGAGTTTATTTTTGTGTATGGTGTTAGGGAGTTTTATAATTTCATTCTTTTATATGTAGCTGTCCAGTTTTCCCAGCACCACTTATTGAAGGGACTGTCTTTTCTCCATTGTATACCTTTGCCTCCTTTGTCATAGATTAGTTGACCATAGGTGCATGGGTTTATCTCTGGGCTTTCTATCTTGTTCCATTGATCTATGTTTCTGTTTTTGTGCCAGTACCATATTGTCTTGATTACGGTAGCTTTGTAGTATAGTCTGAAGTCAGGGAGTCTGATTCCTCCAGCTCCGATTTTTTCCCTCAAGACTGCTTTTTTTATTTGGGGTCTTTTTTGTCTCCATACAAATTTTAAGATGATTTGATATAGTTCTGTAAAAAATGCCATTGGTAATTTGATAGGGATTGCATTGAATCTGTAGATGGCTTTGGGTAGTATAGTCATTTTCACAATATTGACTCTTCCAATCCAAGAACATGGTATATCTCACCATCTGTTGGTATCATCTTTAATTTCTTTCATCAGTGTCTTAGAGTTTTCTGCATACAGGTCTTTTGTTTCCTTAGGTAGGTTTATTCCTAGGTATTTTATTCTTTTTGTTGCAGTGGTAAATGGGAGTGTTTCCATAATTTCTCTTTCAGATTTTTCATCATTAATGTATAGAAATGCAAGAGATTTCTGTGCATTAATTTTGTTTCCTGCAATGTTACCAAATTCATTGATTAGCTCTAGTAGTTTTCTGGTGGCATTTTTAGGATTCTCTATGTATAGTATCATGTCACATGCAAACAGTGAGAGTTTTACTTCTTCTTTTTCAATTTGTATTCCTGTTATTTCTTTTTCTTCTCTGATTGCTGTACTAGGACTTCCAAAACTATGTTGAATAATAGTGGTGAGAGTGGACATCCTTGTCTCGTGCCTGATGTTAGAGGAAATGCTTTCAGTTTTTCCCATTGAGAATGATGTTTGCTGTGGTTTTGTAGTGTATGGCCTTTATTATGCTGACGTAGGTTCCCTCTATGCACAATTTCTGCAGAGTTTTTATCATAAAGGGTGTTGAATTTTGTCAAAAGCTTTTTCTGTATCTCTTGAGATGATCATAGGGTTTTTATTCTTCAATTTGTTAATATGGTGTATCACATTGATTGATTTGTCTATATTGAAGAATCCTTGCATTCCTGGGAGAAATCCCACTTGATCATGGTGTATGATCCTTTTAATATGTTGTTGGATTCTGTTTGCTAGTATTTTGTTGAGGATTTTTGCATCTATATTCGTCCGTGATATTGGTCTGTAATTTTCTTTTTTTGTAGTATCTTTGTCTGGTTTTGGTATCAGGGTGATGGTGACCTCATAGAATGAGTTTGGGAGTGTTCCTTCCTCTGCAATTTTTGGAAGAGTTTGAGAAGAATGGGTGTTAGCTGTTCTCTAAATGTTTTGATAGAATTCACCTGTGAGCCATCTGGTCCTGGACTTTTGTTTGTTGCAAGATTTTTAATCACAGTTTCGATTTCATTACTTGTGATTGGTCTGTTCATATTTTCTGTTTCTTCCTGGTTCAGTCTTGGAAGGTTATACCTTTCTAAGAACGTGTCCATTTCTTCCAAGTTGTCCATTTTATTGGCATAGAGTTGTAGTCTCTTAGGATGCTTTGTGTTTCTGCGATGTCTGTTGTAACTTCTCCTTTTTCATTTCTAATTTTATTGATTTGAGTTTTCTCCCTCTTTTTCTTGATGAGTCTGGCTAATGGTTTATCAATTTTGTGTATCTTCTCAAAGAACCAGCTTTTAGCTTTATTGACCTCTGCTATTGTTTTCTTTGTTTCTATTTCATTTATTTCTGCTCTGATCTTTATGATTTCTTTCCTTCTAATGTCTTGGGTTTTGTTTGTTCTTCTTTCTCTAGTTCCTTTAGGTGTAAGGTTAGATTGTTTACCTGAGGTTTTTCTTGTTCCTTGAGGTAGGCTTGTATAGCTATAAACTTCCCTCTTAGAACTGCTTTTGTTGCATCCCATAGGTTTTGAATCATCGTGTTTTCATTGTCATTTGTCTCTAGGTATTTTTTGATTTCCTCTTTGATTTCTTCAGTGATTTCTTTGTTATTTAATAACGTAGTGTTTAGCCTCCAAGTTTGTGTTTTTTACGTTTATTTCCCTGTAATTCATTTCTAATCTCATAGCATTGTGGTCAGAAAAGATGCTTGATATGATTTCTGTCTTCTTAAATTTACTGAGGCTTGATTTGTGACCCACGATGTGATCTATCCTGGAGAATGTTCCATGTGCACTTGAGGAGAAAGTGCAATCTGCTGTTTTTGGATGGAATGTCCTATAAATATCAATTAAATCTATCTGGTCTATTGTGTCATTTAAAGCTGTTTCCTTATTTATTTATTCCTTATTTATTTTCATTTTGGATGATCTGTACATTGGTGTAATTGAGGTCTTAAAGTCCCCCACTATTATTGTGTTACTGTCAATTTCCTCTTTTATAGCTGTTAGCTGTTGCCTTATGTATTGAGGTGCTCCTATGTTGGGTGAGTATATATTTATAATTGTTATACCTTCTTCTTGGATTGATCCCTTGATCATTATATAGTGTCCTTCCTTGTCTCTTGTAACATTCTTTATTTGAAAGTCTATTTTATCTGATATGAGCATAGCTACTCTAGCTTTCTTTTGATTTCCATTTGCATGGAATATCTTTTTCCATCCCCTCACTTTCAGTCTGTATTTGTCCCTAGGTCTGAAGTGGGTCTCTTGTAGACAGCATATAGATGGGTCTTATTTTTGTATCCATTCAACAAGCCTGTGCCTTTTGGTTGGAGCATTTAATCCATTCACATTTAAGGTAATTATCGATATGTATGTCCCTATGACCATTTTCTTAATTGTTTTGGGTTTGTTTTTGTAGATCCTTTTCTTCTTTTGTGTTTCCCACTTAGAGAAGTTCCTCTAGAATTTGTTGTAGAGCTGGTTTGGTGGTGCTGAATTCTCTTAGATTTTGCTTGTCTGTAAAGCTTTTCATTTCTTCATCAAATCTGAATGAGATCCTTGCCAGGTAGAGTAATCTTCATTGTAGGTTCTTCCCTTTCATCACTTAAATATATCAGGCCACTCCCTCTGACTTGTAGAATTTCTGCTGAGAAATCAGCTCTTAACCTTATGGGAGTTCCCTTGTATGTTATTTGTCATTTTTCCCTTGCTCCTTTCAATAACTTTTCTTTGTCTTTAATTTTTGCCAATTTGATTACTATATGTATGCCTTGGTGTGTTTCTCCCTGGGTTTATCCTGTATGGGACTCGCTGCGCTTTCTGGACTTGGGTGGCTATTTCCTTTCCCATGTTAGGGAAGTTTTTGACTATAATCTCTTCAAATATTTTCTCTTGTCTTTCTTTCTCTCTTCTCCTTCTGGGACCCCTATAATGTGAATGTTGCTGTGTTTAATGTTGTCCCAGAGGTCTCTTAGGCTGTCTTCATTTCTTTTCATTCTTTTTCTTTATTCTGTTCTGCAGCCGTGAATTCCACCTTTCTGAATTCCAGGTCACTTTTCTGTTCTTCTGCCTCAGTTATTCTGCTATTGATTCCTTCTAGTGTAATTTTTATATCAGTTATTGAATTGCTCATCTCTGTTTGTTTGTTCTTTAATTCTTCTAGGTCTTTGTTAAACATTTCTTGCATCTTCTCCATCTTTGCCTCTATTGTTTTTCTGAGGTCCTGGATCATCCTCACTATCATTATTCTGAATACTTTTTCTGGAAGGTTGCCTATCTCCACTTGATTTAGTTGTTTTTCTGGGAGTTTATCTTGTTCCTTCATCTGCTACATAGCCCTCTGCCTTTTCATCTTGTCTATCATTCTGTGAATGTGGTTTTTGTTCCATAGGCAGCAGAGTTGTAGTTCTTCTTACTTCTGCTCTCTGCTCTCTGTTGGATGAGGCTATCTAAGAGGCTTGATGAGAGGGACTGGTGGTGGGTAAGAAGTTTAACTTTAATACCGGGTATTAATTTAATATTTAATATTTTCCCATTCATATAAACTTGAAATTCATTCTGGCCAATTTTCTTTTATACTTCTGAGAATTTATATAAGTGCTTAACTCCCTTAAGCCAATTAAGTAGAGCTCATTTGCAAATTAATTTTTATAATACCATCCAAAGCTAAAGACATTTTTGCACACATAGACATGTAGACATGATGCAACCAGAGGTCTCATAGCTTCATTTTAAAACTTAGTAATGAATCAGGTACTACAATATAAAACTCATTAGTTTATAAATAACAGTTGAAATAAGTTAAATTTAAAAGGCATCTTCCCCCTGCCCCTTTTGCCCCTCAGTCTCAGGATCTAGAGATTGTCTAGATAAATTAAATGTTCCTGAGAGCCCTGATAGAATATTTGCATCTCAAGGCACAGGGAGAGTAAAGCAAGTTCTCCTAGAAGGACTTGTTCTCTCAGGGTCAGAATTTTGAAAAGAGGTTTTATCAAGCCAGCTTTCTCTAACAACTGTATATGCAATAAAAGAGTCCATACTGGCCACTTTCATGGCAAGATTGTTCTTTGACTCCCAATTATGTATGTACTTGTAAGTATAAGTTTTGTATGTATGTAAACCTGGCTGGAGTATTAACTGGAGGCTGGCTTTCTGACACCCCTTGTTTCTGTGCTTGAGAGGCTCTATTTCCCATTTTAAAGTTGAAATTGTTGGGGATAAAATTTACTAATGAAATTGTGTGATGGGCCAGTGTGCTGATTTTGAGCTTAACTCCTCTAGGCATCACTCTAGCGTCCTTTCAGCCCCTTACATTGCTCAGTTTCTCCCTTCTAAGACCACCATGGATGCTTGGATCACTGAATGGCCATTTCTTATGCATGATCCCTGGATGAGAAAGTTTTTAGTTAATGAGTGGACCACTGCATGGTATGAGGACTCTGTCTCCACCACTCCCATAAATTTATCAGTTTCCTGGTTAAGCCATAACTGACTGAGATGAGTCTTGTCCCTCTTCTTCAGAGCAAACTCACATATAATATCTTCACTTTTATTCTGCCAAATTCTAATAAGGCAGCTGAATTGAGGAAAGACTTCAGATCAGCCTCCCTACCTAACCGCTCAGCCCACACTGCTCAGTATTTTTCAACTGAGCAAATCCAGGTTCCTTTCAACCAGCCCTCCCAGTACCTTTCAACTGGATGAGCACCCCCCAATATTTTTTAACTGGGAGGCCAGGTACCCGTTATATACTGCCAAATAAAACTTAGGATCATCAATCAATACAGGAGATCTGAGAACCAGGAGAGACTTAACCAAATTCTCTGGACTCTGTGAGGGGGCAGGTGGGCACAAGAAACCTCTGCTAGTACCAAGCTCTGGTTCCTTGTAAGGTTCAGGTGGAGGAGAGAAGTCTGCTCTGGGTCCCTTCGTTGTTTGCAAAACTGTTGACTGAAAAAAATGCACAACATGAGAGTTGTGAGTTAAGTTTTCTTGGGGGCAAGATGAAGACTATAGCATAGGAGACAGCCTGTCAGATAGCTCTGAGGAACTTCTCCAAAGTGGCAAGGTAGGGAGACCAGTATATATGTGATTTTGATGAAGGAGGATATGTGCAATCAAGCACACATTTTGGCAGAACGTTACTGCTAGTCACCAGAAGGTTGCTGCTAGTCAGGAAGAGCAGATGTTTCCGTTAATGATTTCAGTGCTTTTCTAGGTATGAGAAGATGCAACAGTTTGGGCTCATAAAATCTTCTCCCGAAAATATCTAACTATCTGAAGGCCCGTTCTGCCAGTTTTTCACAGAGCACAGAGTGCCTCATTCCTGATCTCCTTTCAGGATGTGTTGAAAGTCAGCAGCTGCAGTGGCTACTGACTTCATTCTTGTAGAAACAGAAGGCAACTGACAATTTTTAGTTGACAGTAAGTAACTACCTGGGGCTGAAAAGAGAACAACAAGCTGTTTGGGAACATACACAGTATGTTATCCACTGGCTTGGATTTTGGAGACATCCAGATAGTTGCTAGATGTCTCCACAGTCACTGGCCTAAAATTTTATCCACAGCCTCCATTAGATTACATGTCAGGGCAAAACAAAATCTTAGAAGTTGCCACAAATATTGGTAAACAGGTAACCTTTATTTGTCCCATTTGCCAGAAACACTGTTCAGATAAATATATAAAGTAGAGATAAATCAATTAGATTGTATCACTGTGTTTAACTGAGTCATGGTAAAATATTAGAAAGAAAGATAAAATAACTCTTTTCATCTGTCTCTATGGTTATGTATCTATGCATGTATGTAATGTATATGTGACATTTTCCACCTTTCAAAATTATTTCTAAGTTAATTTATAAAATCTTTTAAAGAAGTTTTATTCAAATTGGCTTAGAGATAAATGAGTGCATCCATATATTAAATATTCTTAAAACGCTCAGAAATATAGAAGCCAATCTAGTTTTTTAAGGTCACATGCTCTGAGATAATCTTTGTTAAATCTAGTTTTAAAAATTGTTGGGGGCTTCCCTGGTGGCGCAGTGGTTGAGAGTCCGCCTGCCGATGCAGAGGACACGGGTTCGTGCCCCGGTTGGGGAAGATCCCACATGCCGCGGAGCGGCTGGGCCCGTGAGCCATGGCCGCTGAGCCTGCGCGTCCGGAGCCTGTGCTCCGCAACGGGAGAGGCCACAGCAGTGAGAGGCCTGCGTACCACAAAAAAAAAAAAAAAATTGTTGGTAAAATAAAAACTAGTATGTTTTCAGAGTTGTCAGAAGTAAATATAATGCAGACATACAGGTTTTTTTCTTCCTAGGTTTAGTAGTCAAATAGGCTTATAATAGCTATACTAGATGCTTAAGATTGTAAAACTATAAATCCAACCTAAGAATGAAATGTACAGTAAGATGAATTATATGATGCATGTCAAGCACAGTAGAAATTTTTTAAAAAATATATTGTTGCCTAATTTGTCAGCAAGAGAAATAACTTAGGATGATGGCTAGATTTGTTTGTTTACCTCATGAAATTTTCATAATCAATTCATACATTATTGTTAAGCACAATTGAATTAAATAGATGCAGGTGTGATAAAATATATAAATGAGATTTTCAACAATTATGTTTTATAATATATCTACTTAAAGCAGTTTTACAAACCTTTTTTGGTAACTTGAAACCTTAAAGCTAATAGTAAGTTAAGTAAGTGATGCATATTAATTAACATCTAGATCATTTACAGATAGAATAAAATATAGAAACATTAATTGCTGAACAAAAGTTTGTCAACTTTTGGCATATTTTTAAATATAGCATAGAGAAGCTAAGTATATTTGGGGTTCATTTTCAAATGTGATAAATTGTACTATGTAAAAGCACATGCAAGAAAATTATAAAATTATTTATTCATAAATTTGCTACAGAATGATAGAATGTGCCCGACAGTTAACAATTGCTTACTTTCTAGTTTTCTCTGTAAAAGTAAGGTGACTGATGGTTAAAAATTTCATTCAAAGTTTGTAAATGATACTACCATGACTAATAAGGTAAAAAAAAAATCAGAAGTAAGACATGTCTTTTGTAAATTGAAGTATAGTTGATTTACAATACTGTATTAGTTTCAGGTGTACAGCAAAGTGATTTGGATGTGTGTGTGTGTGTGTGTGTGTGCGTGTGTATTTATATAATCTGTTTTTTCAATTCTTTTTCATTATAGGTTATTACAAGATACTGAATATAGTTCCCTCTGATATACAGTAGATCCTTGTTCTTTATCTATTTTATATATAGTAGTGTGTATCTGTTAATCCCATACTCCTAATTTATCCCTTCCCCCCTTCCCCTTTGGTAACTGTAAGTTTGTTTTCTATATAAGACATGATTTTGATAGTGAAAAATAGGAAGGATGTGTTTTTGTTGAGGTTAAAGGAGAGTAAATTTTTTCTGGAAGTAGTATGATTAGTTGTTTTAGAATGAGATGTAAGAAGGGTAAGACAAAACTAAATGAATTTTTTAAGTTGTAGAAGGTTTATGGGGAAGGAATTTTGGAAAATGAATCATCTTGTGTGGTCAGAGCTGGCTAAGATTGGAAGAATTATTTACATGGCTTATAAAACTCTGTCTTAGAATTAATAATACAGTGTTGCAAAACTAGAATTTGGTTCTCTTTCTCTGCTAAAACAATAAAACTTACTTAGATTTGTAGTATGCTCTTGATAAGAAATTGTAAGAAAAGTCTCTGTCTTACCTTTTAAGTATTTGCCTGGGAAACCAATATTTTGTATCGTAAAATAATTTCCTATGCTTCAGATTGTCTTTATCAGATATTTGATTACTTAAGAAAACTGAATTCTCATTATTAAAAGAGCTAGATTTTTTACGACTGTAGAACTTTATATATTTTCCTATGAAGAATTTTAATTGTGAGTTGGGTTAAATGAATAACTACTTATTGTTTCATAATGACTGGTGATCCTATTTAGTGAAGTTTTCAACATTTGACATTTTTGACAATTTCCCCAAATCAAATTTTAAATGGAGACTTTTTGACCTCAAACTAACTTTGAGAATTTCCAGATGATCCCTGGAAAATCTTAAAGTACTTATATTTTATCTTGTAAAAGATAGATGCTAAACTAATTTGGTTTATTTTTGTATGTTAAATTCCATGGGCTGCATTGTCAAATCAGAAATGATAAATTTGTCAATACCCTGTTGTCAGTATACTATGTTAAATGTTTCATGCCACAGAAATAACTAATATCCCTTATCAAATAAACTATATCAGAAATTTAACCATGGCCATATTATTTGAAACTTTGCTTTTATAATGTTGTGTTTTCTGGACTTAAGGAAACTTCTCTTAAGCTATCTGTAAGGTACAGCAATTTAGTAAAGTATCTCTTTGTGAACAAATATGAAGCAATTGCCTTTTCTCCCTACTTGATCCCTCCAGAATTTGAATTCTTATATTTATGGCACTATAGTAATTCGCATACGTTCATTAAAAATATCTTCTAATTGCAACAGGAATTGGAAACACTGGCTATATTACAAAGGTTTTGGCTGGAATTTTATATTTGAGAATGATGTGCATTGAATCAGATATGGCCCAAGAGCTTTAAGGAACTAAGATTGACTTTAATGACCCAATATTTAAAAGTCCCCCTTTCAACCCTTCTATTTGTCTTGGGCAAAAGACAAATATATTTTAAGAATGACAGTTGATGATTGTGAGATTAAGATAGTGATGTAGCTGCTATACCAGATGTGGTTTTATTGATATAGTAAATTCACACATACCGTGATATCCAGCATACAGCTGTTGATCTGGCAAATGCCTACCTCACCATAGAGCCCACTAGGAGCAGTTTCCTTGCAGGTGGCAAGGCCAGCAATACACCTTCACTGTCCTACCTCAGGGATATATCAACTCTCTAGTCCTGTGTCACTGTTCACAGAGGCATTCATCACCTCTCCCTTCCACAAGATATCACAGTGGCCCATTCCATCAATGCATTACGTTCTGACATTATGTTGACTGGACCTAGAGAGAGGGAATAGCAATTAGACTTGATGGTAAGACATTTTCATGTCAGAGGGTGGAGAATAAATTCAAATAAAATTCAGGGATCTTCTATTTCAGTGACATTTCTAGGGGTTGAAGGGTGTGGGGCATGTCCAGAAATCCTTTTTTAAGGTGAAGGGTAAATTGCTGTATCTGGTCCATCCTAAATTAAGAGGCACAACACCTAGTGGGTATTTTGGATTTTGGAGGCAACATATGCCTCGTTTGGGTGTGTTAGTCTGTCCTATGCATCAAGTGACCAGAAAGATACTAGTTTTGAGTGGGGCTTAGACAAGGGGAGGCTCTGTAATTGGTCAAGGATCATGTGCAAGCCACTCTGCCACTTGGACCACATAATCCAGCAGATCCAATGGTTCTTGAAGTTTCATTGGTTTACAGCGATGCTATTTGAAGCCTTTGACAGCCCCCACAGGTGAATCACAGCACGGTCTTTAGGATTTTAGAGCAAGGTCCTGCTATCATCCTCAGATTAATACTCTATTTTTGAGAAACAACTCTGTTCTGTGTCTTTAGAACAAGGTGGCCATGAACAAAACATCTTTAGACAGTGGAGTGAGGGCAGCAGTAACAATTTAATGGATTTCCCAGGTATCAGTTTGGATGTCTGTGCTGATTCAAGTGAACTCCCTGAGTGGCCCACATAGCAGCAGGAACAAAGGCTGCCTATTCATGGTCTGTTTTCACAGAAATTCACTTCTTTGAAGTTAATAATACATTGTGTAGCTTCATCTTGCTGGTCTTTGGGCAAAGGACAATTTTACTTCACAATGATTCCAAGTCATAAGGGAGAAAATTTGGGAGTGCTAATTTGGAGAGTTTTAGTCAGATATTGGAGGAAACTAGAATAATTTGGGGTTTGTCAAGGACTGCCAAAATGTGCAAGGTGGAACCCACAAGTGTATATTATAATTTTCCGTTGAAACATAATTTTTACCTCTAGTCACTACCTCTTCTATTAGAGAGAATCATAAACTAATTTGTTTGCAAAATAAGTCCAGCCTCATTAAACTTGGTCTGATTATTTATATAAGTACAGCAAGAATAGTGCTTGACCACAAGGTCTCTTGAGTTTGCTGGAACTTTTGATAAAGGAATCTCAGACTAGACTTTTAAAAGCCTTTGGAGACTACGAAGCCAAGCCAAGAATTTGCCACTAGATTTTTGCCTGCAATACCTATAGATTTAGGTGAATTCCTTTCTTCTATACATCCCCCAAATATTCTGGTGTTCCCAGGCCTGCGGGAAAGTGACCCTTTTTACTGATTTCTAAGTTGGAAAACCCCATAAACCAAGCACAGACCAGATTTTCCAAGGGGTACTTTGTAAAACTTCGGTCCTTAAAGTCAACCTTAGTTCCTTAAAGCTCTCAGGTGATATCTGATTTGGATACACATTCCAGTCAAAGCCTTGGTGTTATAACCAGTGTTTCCAATTGTGTCCTATTGCAAGGGGAAGAGATTGTCATTGAACTTATGCAAATAACTATATTACCATAAATATAACAATACTCATTGAGATTTTAGAATTCTGGAGGTTCAGGTAGGGATAAAAAGTAAGTGTTCTATCTTTGTATGCAAAGCTATAATTTACCAAATTGCAGTAAGTTACACCTAGCTTAAGAGAAAACGATTTTTTTCAATCTGGAAAGGAAAGCTTAAAAAAACTAGAGAAGTTTCCCCCCAAAATGTCCAAAAACATAATAATTTGCCTCATCAGTTCATCCATTCACATGGAATTAACTCTTATTCTGCATGATGGGTGATTTGCAGTTTTAATAACTCATCAACTTCTTCATTCCTTCTGGGTATTCTTACTCAGTCCAGTGACATGGATTCAGATTTATTCACATTAGGCCAACATGGAGCATTCTTGCCTATAACTAACTGTAAAAACTTTCACAAAAGAATCAAAGCAAAACATTAACCCTCTGTGACTGGTATAAAACTTAAAATGATCATGGGTAAAGTTCTTTTGAGAGCTCATTGTATAAAGAAAACTAGTTTTTTATGTGGCATGCAACATTTTAACATAACTGGACAATGAGGGTATTGGCAGATTTCTATGAACTTCATACAATTTTTGGAATACCTGTATCAATGACATTTATCTACCTCATATAACCTAAGAAGCTTTATCATCCCTATTTTTGACAGTGTTTCCCTCATAATTTAACATACTAAATAACCAAATTATTTTAGCATCTCCCTTTTACAAGGTGAGAGACAAATTCTTTCAGACTTTCCATGGGCACTCTGGGAAATCTCATATCAGTTTGAAGTAAAGAGTCCCTTTAAATATTGATTTTGAGATGTTGTCAATAATGTCAAAAGGTTTGAACACTTCCATAAATAAGATCACAAGTACCTGTGAAACCACAATTAGTTATGTATTTAACCAAAGTGACAAATAACCAAGAGGAAATGCAGAAAATGAACTAGTTGTAAAAAAAATGTAGCTCCTTTAATATTGAGAAAACTCTATTTTCTTAAGCAATCAAAGGAATGATAAAGACAATACGAAGGAGAGGAAATAATTTTAAGACACAAAAATCTTGGTTTCCCAGGCTGACTACTTAAAAGGTAAGGGAAAAATTTTTTTCAATTTCTCCTTAATGCAGACCTACAATCCAGGAAAACTTTATTTCTGTAGGAGAATTAAATTCTGATTTTGCATCATGGTAGTATTATTTTACGGCTAATTTTTTATTGTTGTTTGAATTGAAATTGAACTTAAGTTATTGAAACACATTTTTTTCTTTTTTGTGCAGACTTCTTTTCTTTTAACACCTTTATTGGAGTAAAATTGCTTTACATTGTTGTGAGGGTTGCTGCTGTATAACAAAGTGAATCAGCTATACATATACATATATCACCATATCCCCTCCTTCTTGAGTCTCCCTCCCACCCTCCATATCCCACCCCTCTAGGTGGTCACAAAGCAGGACCTGATCTCTGTGCTATTCAGCTGCTTCCAACTAGCTATCTATTTTACATTTGATAGTGTATATATGTCAATGCCACTCTCTCACTTCGTCTCAGCTTACCTTTCCCCCTCCCCATATCCTCAAGTCCATTCTCTACATCTGTGACTTTATTCCTGTCATGCCCCTAGTCTCTTCAGAACCTTTTTTTTTTTAGATTCCATATATGTGTTAGCATACAGTATTTGCTTTTCTATTTCTGACTTACTTCATACACTATGACAGCCTCTAAGTCCATGCACCTCACTAAAAATAACTCAATTTCATTTCTTTTTATGGCTGAGTAATATTCCATTGTATATATGTGTCTCATCTTTATCAGTTTATCTGTTGATGGACACTTGGGTTGCTTCCATGTCCTGGCTATTGTAAATAGAGCTGCAATGAACATTGTGGTACATGACTCTTTTTGAATTATGGTTTTCTCAGGGTATATGCCCAGTAGTGGGATTGCTGGGTCACATGGTAGTTCTGTTTTTAGTTTTTTAGGAACCTCCATACTGTTCTCCATAGTGGCTGTATCAATTTACATTCCCACAAACAGTGCAAGAGGGTTCCCTTTTCTCCACACCCTTTCCAGCATTTATGGTTTGTAGATATTTTGATGATGGCTATTCTGACTGGTGTGAGGTGATACCTCATTGTACTTTTCATTTGCATTTCTCTAATGATTAGCATTGTTGAGCATCCTTTCATGGGTTTGTTGGCAATCTGTATATCTTCTCTGGAGAAATGTCTATTTAGGTGTTCTGCCCGTTTTTGGATTGGGTTGTTTGTGTTTTTGATACTGAGCTGCATGAGCTGCTTGTATATTTTGGAGTTTAATCCTTTGTCAGTTGCTTCATCTGTAAATATTTTCTCCCATTTTAAGGGTCTTTTTGTCTTGTTTATGGATTCTTTTGCTGTACAAAATCTTTTAAGTTTCATGAGGTCCCATTTGTTTATTTTTGTTTTTATTTCCTTTTCTCTAGGAGGCGGGTCAAAAAGGATCTTGCTGTGATTTATGTAATAGAGTGTTTTGCCTGTGTTTTCCTTTGAGTTTTATAGTGTCTGGCCTTACATTTAGGCCATTAATCCATTTTGAGTTTATTTTTGTGTATGGTGTTAGGGAGTGTTCTAATTTCATTCTTTTACATGTAGCTGTTCAGTTTTCCCAGCACCACTTATTGAAAAGTCTGTCTTTTCTCCATTGTATGTTCTTGCCTCCTTTATCAAAGATAATGTGACCATATGTGCGTGGATTTACCTCTGGCTTTCTGTCCTGTTCCATTGATCTATATTTCTGTTTTTGTGCCAGTACCATACTGTCTTGATTACTGTAGCTTTGTAGTATAGTCTGAAGTCCAGGTACCTGATTTCTCCACCTCCGTTTCTCTTTCTCAAGATTGCCTTGGCTATTCAGGGTCTTTTGTGTTTCCATACAAATTGTGAATTGTTTTGTCCTAGTTCTGTGAAAAATGTCATTGGTAGTTTGATAGGGATTCCATTGAATCTGTAGATTGCTTTGGGTACTATAGTCATTTTCACGATGTTGATTATTCCAATCCAAGAACATGGTATATCTCTCCATCTGTTTGTAACAGCTTTGATTTCTTTAATCAGTGTCTTATAGTTGTCTGCATATAGGTCTTTTGTCTCCTTAGGTAGTTTTATTCCTAGGTATTTTTGCAGTGGTAAATGGAGGTGTTTCCTTATTTATCTTTCATATTTTTCATCATTAGTGTATAGGAGTGCAAGCGAGTTCTGTGCATTAATTTTGTATCCTGCTACTTTACAAATTCATTGATTAGCTCTAGTAGTTTTCTGGTAGCATCTTTAGGATACTCTATCTATAGTATCATGTCATCTTCAAACAGTGACATCTTTACTTCTTCTTTTCTGATTTGTATTCCTTTTATTTCTTTTTATTCTCTGATTGCTGTGACTAAAACTTCCAAAACTATATTGAATAATAGTGGTGAGAGTGGGCAACCTTGTCTTGTTCTTGATCTTAGTAGAAAAGTTTTCACTTTTTCACCATTGCAAACGATGTTTGCTGTGGGTTTGTCATATATGACCTTTATTATGTTGAGGTAAGTTTCCTTTATGCCTACTTTTTGGAGAGTTTTTTTTTTCATAAATGGGTGTTGAATTTTGTCAAAAGCTTTTATTGCATCTATTGAGATTATCATATGGTTTTTATCTTTCAGTTTGTTTATATGGTTTATCACATTGATTGATTTGCAAAAATTGAAAAATCCTTGCATTCCTGGGATAAACCCCACCTGATCATGATGTATGATCTTTTTAATGTGCTTTTGGATTCTGTTTGCTAGTATTTTGTTGAGTATTTTTCCATCTATGTTCATCAGTGATATTGGCTTTGTAGTTTTCTTTTTTTGTGACATCTTTCTCTGGTTTTGGTATCAGAGTGATGATGGCCTTGTAGAATGAGTTTAGGAGTGTTTCTCCCTCTGCTATATTTTGGAAGAGTTTTAGAAGGATTGGTGCTAGCTCTTCTCTAAATGTTTGATAGAATTTGTCTGTGAATCCATTTGGTCCTGGACTTTTGTTTGTTGGAAGATTTTTAATCACAGTTTCAATTTCAGTGCTTGTGTTTGGTTTGCTTTTATTTTCTATTTCTTCTGGTTCAGTCTTGGAAGGTTGTGCTTTTCTAAGACATTGTCTATTTCTTCCACGTTGTCCATTTTATTGGCTGGACTCCCTCCCAGCTAGCTGTGGCACACTAGCCCCCTTCAGGCTGTGTTCACGCAGCCAACCCCAGTCCTTTCCATGGGATTTGACCTCTGAAGCCCGAGCCTCACCTCCCAGCCCCCACCCACCCTGGCCGGTAAGTGACAAGCCTCTCAGTGTGATGAGTGCTGGTTGGCACTAATCCTCTGTGCGGGAATGTCTCTGCTTTGCCCTCTGCACCCCTGTAGCTGCACTCTCCTCCGTGGCTCTGAAGCTTCCCCACCCCGGCCACCCCACCATCTCCACCAGTGAAGGGGCTTCCTAGTTTTTGGAAAGTTTTCCTCCTTCACAGTCCCCTCCCAGATGTGCAGGTCCCATCCCTATTCTTTTGTCTCTGTTTATTCTTTTTTCTTTTGTCCTACCCAGGTACGTGGGGATTTTCTTGCCTTTTGGGAAGTCTGATGTCTTCTGCCAGTATTCACAAGGTATTTTGTAAGAGTTGTTCCACATGTAGATACATTTTTGACGTATTTGTGGGGAGGAAGGTGATCTCCACATCTTACTCCTCCTCCATCTTGAAGGTCCTCTCTTAAGGTTATTTTTTTTAAATCCTTATAAATAAATCCATTCAAATTAGCTGGATTTGATCATACATTATAAGATTACTTTTCAGGATTCTTTTCCCCCAAAACTTTCTACAACATTTTTTTGTTAATATCCATTCCATTTTTATCTTATGTGTTCCTCTTTCATACTCTGGAATATTAACTAGTTATTTTGTTTTATGATAAAATTACTCATTGTTACCCTTAACAAAAACACATCTTTCATCCCTCTCCTTTTCAAAAATACATCTTACTTTCCTTGCCTACAGAGTTTTAGTTTTTCTTTACCCTCTTAGTTCTATAGTTTCATGTACATATATGATGAGACTTTCTCAACATTGGTCAACTTTCTTTTCCAGAGAAAACTAGGAAGTAAACAGTTGTTAACTTTGGCCAAATAATATCATTCTGTAGCAATTTATGAATATATCATTTCATAATTTTCTAACAGCATATACTCTTTTTGCATGTAATTAATTCTTAATTTTAAAAGTTTGACTTACATACACAGGAAACCATCCCTGCTCTCAAGACAATGACCATGCTAACTCCCTCCCAAAGTTTCATCATGACCCTTGGCAGCCGCTACTCTTTGCCCTTCTCTGACTTCTCATCCTCAGGCAACCACTGATATGCTTTCTGTATCAGTGGGGTTTTTTAGTTTTTTTTCCTTAAAAAAAAATTTTATTGGAGTAGAGTTGATTTACAATATTGTGTTAGTTTCAGGTGAACAGCAAAGTGAGTCAGATATATATATATATATATATATATATATATATATATATATATATATATATATATATATATATTTATATATCCACTATTCTTTTTGTTTTGCTTCTTTTCCTATATAGGCCATTACAGAATATTGAGTAGAGTTCCTTTTGCTATACAGCAGATTCTTATTAGTTATCTATTTTATATATAGTAGTGTGTATATGTCAATCCCAATCTCCCCATTTATCCCACCCCCCAGTAAGCATAAGTTTGTTTTCTACATACATGACTCTACTTCTGTTTTGTAAATAAGTTCACTTACGCCCTTTTTTTAAGATTCCACATATAAGCAATATCATATGATATTTGTTTTTCTGTTCCTGACTTTACTTCACTCAGTATGACAATCTCTAGGTCCATCCATGTTGCTGCAAATTGCATTATTTTATCCTCTTTTATGGCTGAATAATATTCCATTTTTTATATGTACCACATCTTCTTTATCCAATCCTCTGTTGATGGACATTTAGATTGCTTCCATGTCCTGGCTATTGTAAATAGTGCTGCAATGAACATTGGGGTGCATGTATCTTTTCAAAGTACCATTTCTGTTGTTATTAACAGACCCAAAAATATTTAGATTTTCTAACCCTTATAAAAACAAGATGTCAAAGAGATAAACTTATGTTCAGCATGTAAACTTTCATATTTTATCTGATTTCGGAAATATAGATATTCAATGAATATCCATTTTTTACCTAAGGTCATAGAGCTTTAAAGTTCAAGTTACCAAATAAGTTTGTGAAACTATTTTCATGTGAACATTTATGAGCATAATTATTATAAAACTAAGTATGAAAAACATTATTATACAACATGTTATAAATCATATGAAACATAAAACACTAAAATTTTCAGTTATACATTTTATATGATTTGCATCTATTTAATTCTCTTCTGGTTAACAATTATGTTTGATTTAATCATGAAAACTTCATTAGCTAAACAACAAATCTACCCATTATCCTAAATTGTTTGGGGTGACATATTAGGCAAGTAACCAAATATCAGAAGCAATCAATGTAAATATTTAAACACATTGTCTTTTCTTCTTTTTGTATCTTTTTTTGTATCTACTGTTTTTGACATATGTCAAACAATTCATTTTTATTTTACATTTTTTTTCTTAGGATGGCTTTATAGTTCTATAATCCTAAACATCTAGTGAAGACAATTTAGGCTTAAGTATCACTGGTAAAAGTAGGTAGAAAAAATAGCATGTCTGCATTATATTTAACACTGACAACTTGGAAGTTATGCCTGTTTTATTTTACCAACAATTTTAAAATCTAGCTTTATCTACCAAAGATTATCCCAGGTCATGAAAACTTTTAAAAATTAAATATGTTCCTATATTTCATATAGTTTTAGAAATGCCTAATTTATAGAAGCTCTCATTTATCTATGAGCTTATTTAAGTATAATTCCTTAATGGGACTTTATAAATTAATTTAGTAATAGCATCAATAGGTAGAAAAATATCAAGTATATATTGACATGCATATATGCATACATACCTAAACATAGATCAACATACAGACATGCCAACAGAAACCTTACAGTTTTCATTATAAATCTTAGCCATGGGTCAGTAAAACATGGTGATATAATCAAGCTGGCTTATCTCTACTTATTATTTTCATCTGAATTGTCATGGAGGAGACTTTTTTTAATTTTTTTAAAAAAATATTTATTTAATTTATTTATTTTTGGCTGAATTGGGTTTTCATTGCTGCGTACAGGCTTTCTGTAGTTGTGGTGAGCTGGGGCTACTCTTCATTGTGGTGCACAGGCTTCTCATTGCAGTGGCTTCTCTTGTTGTGGAACGTGGGCTCTAGGATGCGTGGGATTCAGTAGCTGTGGCACATGGGCTCAGTAGTTGTGGCACGTGGGCCCAGTAGTTGTGGCTTGCGAGTCCAGAGAACAGGCTCAGTAGTTGTGGTGCATGGGCTTAGTTGCTCTGCAGCATGTGGGATCTTCCTGGACCAGGTCTTGCACCCGTGTCCCCTACATTGGCAGGCTGATTCTTAACCACTGTGCCACCTGGGGAGCCCTTAGAGGAGACTTTTATGATGTTCCTTTGCCCTGACATATAGTCTGATGGCAGCATGGACTCAATTAATGTCAGTGACTGAGGAGACAACTGGCAGCTTTCTGGATGTCTCCAGACACCATCTGAGAGGGTTAAAGCATTTAGTTCTGTTTTCAAATAGCCTTTTGCTCTCTGTCAACCTCAGGTGGTTCCTTAAGGGAGATCTATTGTTCCTTGAGGGGCCTCCATGGAGGGTAGGGGGACTAAAGTTCAAGTGACTGCAGGGAGCAGAGGGGCTGAGATGGGAAATGTCTCTCAGGGTGGAGAGAGGGTTGGAGGAGGTAGGGGGTTGAAGGGGAACATGTCAAAGAATCAAGGGAACAGGAGGGAAGATTCAAAGCAGTAAAAGGAGGAAGCAGGAGCAGCTGTGATGGGAAGGGACAGGTTTTAAAGAAGCCAGTGTGGGAAGACCTTAGATTTCCCAAAGAGACCACTGTAGTTTCAAGTTATCCTTAGTAAAATCATGCCAACAAGAAAGGAAGGACAGGACTTCCCTGGTGGTGCAGTGGTTGAGAGTCCGCCTGCCAGTGCAGGGGACACGGGTTCGTGCCCTGGTCCGGGAGGATCCCACATGCCGCGGAGCGGCTGGGCCCGTGAACCATGGCTGCTGAGGCTGCATGTCCGGAGCCTGTGCTCCGCAATGGGAGAGGCTGCAGCAGTGAGAGGCCCGCATACCGCAAACATAAATAAATTTTAAAATAAATAAATAAATAAATAAAAGGAAGAACAGAACTGGCACAACAGAATTTCAGCAGGGGTTTCAGTAGGGGGGTTTCAGCCCAAGGAGAAGGTCCCATGTTCTTAACTAATGCTACCTTGATACTTATGAACAGAGAGCCTGGAACTCCAACCCAATTTGCACCTGCCTGCCTTCTAGAAACAGAGAAGCCCAGCTCTCTATCCCAGCCTCTCTTTGCCTGGGACTCTAACCTACCTTTGAAAGTACACTTCATTCTTAAGAACCAACATCTGTCCCTACAAGCTACAGGGAACATTTTTCTGGTTTAGAAGTCAAACTCACCGATGGATCCCTGATCATTCAGTCAGGAGTGAAGACCAAATCTTCAAAGGTATGCACTTAGGGTCCTGGGTGAGTTATCTGGGCTCCAGTGATGAAACTGGTCCTATCTGAGTTACAGTACTGTCTCTGTTAAAGAAAAAGTATAGCTGGATATTAAAGTGGTCAAAACAGATTTTATTCAAGACTGTTGAAATAGGGGGAAAGAGACCTCAGTATAGAACTGGCTCTATTCCAAATACAGCAGGGGCAAGTGAGAATTTATAGCCAAAGGGCCTTGTGGGAGTTGGTGGATGGAAAATTACTAAGAGGAAACATTAGTGGTATAGGAACTTCTGGCTAATTAACTAACAGTATTTTTGCTGAAGACAGGGCAGTGTGATCAGAAATCACTTGGCAGACGGTTGGGGATGAGAAACCTGATGGATATGAAGGGTGATCAGACATGGAAGATTGATAGACTCTTGCTTGACTGACTTAGCTGGGTTCTTGCTCAGGATTTTGCAAGGAAGTGCACAGATGGGCCCAAGGAAACCCCCAACTCCTTTGTTACAAGCCAGTGTTCAGTTTTTGGAGTTCTTGAAGCATTTCTGTCTTCTTCCCTCAGCACAGCCACCTGCCATGCAGAAAGGAGCTGCCGTTGGACACGAGGACACAAACAGGAGGAAAGGACTCTTGGCACCAAAGCCCTAACCAGTGTTGTCTTCACCCCTGATGGGTAAAGGTGTTTGATTACCATGAGCAACACTACCCTAATGTTTCTGTTGGGGTCATCAGTGATTGAGAAAACCACAAACAAATGATCCCAGAAATTCTTTCAAATAGAAGGCCTTCACTAATATGTATGAAATAGATAACTAATAAGAACCTGGTGTATAGAAAATAAATAAATAAAATAAAATTCAAATTTAAAAAAAGAGAGAAGGCCTTGGTGTACTCTTACCTGGGCTGCCCAAGACCAGGCCAAGGTGCAGAGATTTGTGGGGCAGGGGAACTTCTCCTTGACCTTGACCTAGAGAAGGTACTGAAGAGTAAGCAGGCAGCTGCCTGGGCCTGATGCAAGCTCAGGAACAACACTTGGAGGAACCAGAAGAAAATCACCTTCCCACTCCCCACGATTTCTCATGCAGGTGACCTTGCAAAGGCCCTATTTTTACACTAATCACCTAAATTTGTATTGTATTTCTCTGGTACAGATTGTTTCCTCTGGACCATTTTATGCTGTTTTCACAACTCATCTACTCTTTGCTCCCCACACCCGCCCCCACCGACTGCTGTGTTACTCAGACCGAGGGAAGTGTTAGAACATGGCCAGCTGCCTTGGAGACGAAGGCCAACAAACTCCACTCAGGTTCCCTTGACTGCCTGTCTCTATGAGGTACTGGTCTCTTCTTCTTGTTCGCATGATGTACCATTATATTTTGCATTTATATATTGGTATTACACTCTTTTATAGACTTGATGTTTTACAAATGATATGTAATAGTTTTCCTGTATTCTCCCTTCTATTTTTTTTCTCTTAGGTTTTATTTTTTTATATGGTCTGTGTTTTTTGAATCCACATCTCTCCTTCATAGTGTTTTTTAAATGTTTACATTAGAAGAAAAAAAGGGAGGCCTGTGTGAAGGGCCAGAATAAAGTCTGGTGAAGCAAAGAATATGTGTCACTACCAAATGAAAAGTGGACAACTATTCAACAATGGAGGTTAGAAGTAATACGTCTGGAATTCAGGGTGTCCCTTAGGGTTTCTCTTAGTGTTACCATACCCTGTGATTAAGGTCAATAGAAAAATGATAAGAACTCAATCCAAATCGTACTATTAGTGACCCAAAAATTTTCACTCCTCAGGTGCTTACAGAGGCAAAGGGAATACAGAATTTGCAGTAGAAGAGTTAATTATAAATACTGGCTTTGATCTCATGACTTGTTACTGAAAGTAGGACTGTAATTGTCATAGGTATTTCTTCCTTATTGTGTTAAGACACTTTTGTATGTATATATGCATACATTAAATATGTATATTTGTTTTCTATCCTCATTTATTCTCTTATCATTCAACATGAGATGTTTTAACTTTATATCATAGTATTCAAGTGTTGTTAATTTAACAACATACTAACTTTTATGGGATATCTAGGAGAATAGTAAACATCATTCAAGGACATACTTCCTCTGCTGGGGAAGAGGTGACTCTTTTTGGTTGTACACAGGATGTCTTATCATGTTAGGCAGAATCAAGACCTCACTGTCTTTATTTGATGATTAAGTATGGTTGAAGACATTGGGTATAGGTGTCAAGTTGAGAAGGAGTGGACTTGTGATGTTTAATGTTCTGTGTCAACTTGATTGGGCTAAGGGAGTTGGGTATGTGGTAAAACATTATTTCTGAGTGTGTCTGTGTTTCTGAGGGTAGTGGCATTTATTTCAGTATTCTTTATAAAGAGATTCACCCTCTTCAATGAGGTCAGGCGTCACCCAATCCAGAGAGAGGTGACCAATGGAAGAAAAAGACAAAGGAAGGATGAATTTCCTCTCCTCTATTAGAGTTGAGGCATCCAACCTTTCCTGCCTTTGGACATGTGTTCCTGGTCTGTGACTTTGGATTCTGAGATTTACACCAGCTGCTAACTTGTTCTGAGTCCTTTGATACACTATCAACTCCCTTCCTTCTTAGGCATATATACTTTGCTAAATTATTCCATAATCATTCCTCATTCTCCAGATAGCAGATGGCAGATTGTGGGGCTACTCAGCCTTTATAAACATCTGAGATAATTCGTATAATAAATATACACATATCTATCTATCTATCATTATCCTCATCTCCTATTGGATCTGGTTTGCTGCAGAACTCTGGCTAATATAGATTTTGGTTCCAAGAATAGTTCTCGAGGAACAGAATTTTAAGGATGATTATTCTGATTGTTTCTGAGTTTTCTGGAATCTGCTCTCTAATCTGATTAGATTTAAAGATGATAATGACTTTATTTCCAGTAGTATGCAGAGTAAGCACTGGTAGACAAAGTTGTGTGCTGAGTATGGAGATGAAGCAGTTTCCTTGTGCCAGGGTTATTACATTGGATCCCTCTATCATGGGAACTACAACGTTTTTTTCTTCACTGGAATAGACACTAAACTTGGTACAGATTTGCCTTACCTGCATGCAAAACTACTGCCAAAACAATCATTCATGGGCTTAAAGAATGTCTTGTCCACTGTTATGGTATCCTACACAACATTGTTTCAGATCAGTAAACTCACTTCATAGCAAAAAAAGTGTGGCAATGGGCCCATGCACATGATATTCACTGGTCATACCACATCTCCCACCATCTGGAGCAGCTAGTTTGATAGAATGGTAGAAGGGCCTTTAGAAGACTCATTTACGAAGCCAGTTGTGAAGATATTTGTTACAGGGCTGTAACAAGATTTTCCAGTAGGCTATGTATATTCTGAATCAGCATCCACTATGGTGCTATTTTCTTCTATCCAGGATTCATGGATCCAAGAATCAAGGGGTAGAAAAGGGAACGACACCATTTTTGCTTCCTGCTCCCCTAACTTTATGCTCTGTTGACCTAGAAGTCTTAGATAGAGAGGAAGGATTTCTTCTCCTAGGAGACAAAACATTGATTCCCTCAAATGGAAGTTAAGACCTCCACCTGGCCACACTGGGCTCCTAGTGCCTGTGAATCAACATACAAGGCAGGGAGTTTGGTTGCTGGCTAGGGTGATTGATTCTGACTACTGTCGGAGAAAACCCATAGTTGCACAATAGTTAAAATGATAAAAAGAGACTATTCAGGACTACTGGTCTAGGGTAAAAGAGCCCCCAGTATTGAACCAGGGTCAATTCTGAAGTCAGCCCACCCTATTGTTCAAAAGAATGAAGAGACATACTTCTTTCCTGAGAACAATATAGTCCGTTTCTTGTCAGTCACCTTTTATTCATTAAAGACCTGCTAAATTATCTGTTGACATTTGGTAGTAGAAAGTATGCTATATGGTGCTAGCCGCCAGACATTTAATGAAGTGGAGTTTCTACGAAAATAACATAAAAACAAATATTAATATAAAAACCCAGTTTCTGATCCCAAGAGGGAAGCCTGTTGAGAAATTTCTTGATGTTGCACTCAAAACATCTTTAGATGGTGAGTACAGACAGCAGTGATAATCCAGTGGATTTCTTGGTTTGCAGTTTGAATGTCTTTAGTGATGGCATTGGGTTTTTTTGTTCAACTTTCTGAGTGGCACACACAGCAGTAGACATGAAGCTTGCCCACACATGATCATTTGTGGTGATTTACTTGAGGTATATATCTAATCCTGCAGCTTCAACTTGCACAGATTCAGGAAAAGGAAAGTTTTAGTTTTCCATGATTCCAAGTCAGATGGGAGAAAAATTGGAAACATTAATTTGGAGAGTTGTAGGCAGATACTGGAGAAACTAGAAGAACTCAGGCTTTTGCATTGAGCGGCAAAATGTGCAAGATGGAATCCAAAAGGATAGGTTGTAGTTTTCCACTGAAATGATTTTTTTTCTTTCTCAGGACACCAACATTAAACCAGAAACAAAGTAAGACGAATTTGTTTGCAAAATAATCTCATTTCATTGTACTTTGCCTGATTATTTACATAAGTGCATAGACATTTCTGTCTATTGCTGATTATAAACACCCTCAAGAGAACAATCAGTGTCAAACAATGATTGGCTGTGAATGCAGAAATTAAATTGGCTATGTTTATGTCTGATGAGAATTTGTTTGAGAAGGACAATTATTTATTTCTGTGGCACACAATATTTTAACATAAAAAACATACAAGTTTATTGACCAATTTGTATGAATTTCATACAATATCCTCTCCCACAAATATTCTCCAACTTAAAAAATATATATGTGTATATACATTATATATGCTATATATATATTATATGTGCTATATATATTATATATATTCATTTTGTTGTTGTATAGCTCATTTTCTCTTTCTCACCCTCGAAAAATCAATCATTCTGCTTTAGGACAAAGATATTCTTCTTAATCCTTAACAGCTCCTTATCAAAAATACATCCTACTTTGCCTTCACACAGAGGTTTTATTTTTTCTTTACCCTTGTTAATCCTGGTAGTGTGTCAGTTACAAATATTGATTACAATTTTTAACCATTAGTCACCTTTCTTTGACAGAGAAAACTAGGGAACAAGCAATTTTAACTGACTGCCTCATATATCATTCTGTATCAGATTTATGAATACATTGGTTCATAATTTTCTAGAGGCATATGCCATATAATAGTACAAAGCTCATGTTTTTTTTTAACAGGTCCAAATATATTTATGCTGTACAAAAACAAGATGCCAAAGTACATAACCTTATGCTCAGCAATTACTATTTAATTACTTTATTTTTTTTTTTTGGAAATAATCTAGCTATACAATGAATCTTCCTATTTACTTTAACTTAGTATAGCTGTAAGGTTTCAAGCTACTAAAAAGATTTGTGGACCTTTTTTAAAAACACATACTATAAAACATAATAATTATTGAAAAGTTAATTTACAAACTTTTATCCCACTTTTATCTATTTAATTTCCTTGTTCTTAATATTTATGTTCTAATTGATCACAAAATTTTTGTGAGATAAACAAATGCACACATCATTCTAAATTATTTTCTTAATTCACACCTTATGTAACTTATCAAAAAAAACTCACAAAGAACTGAAAAGGTTAAATATATGGTTGTTCCTGTTTCCCTTTTTCTTTTTTTTTTTAACACCTTCATTGGAGTATAATTGCTTTACAATGTTGCATTACTTTCTGCTGTATAACAAAGTGAATCAGCTATATATATACATATATCCCCATATCCCCTCCCTCTTGCGTTTCCCTCCCACCCTCCCTATCTCACCACTCTAGGTAGTCACAAAGCACTTAGCTGATCTCCTTGTGCTATGCAGCTGCTTCCCACTAGCTAAATATTTTATATTTGGTAGCGTATATATGTCCATGCCACTCTCTCATTTAATCCCAGTTTACCCTTCCCCCACCCCATGTCCTCAAGTCAATTCTGTACATCTGTGTCTTTATTCCTGTCCTGCCCCTAGGTTCCTCAGAATCATTTTTTTAAATTCCATATATATGTGTTAGCATGCACCAGTCAAAATCTTCCTTGTTTTTTTCTTTCTAATTTACTATTATGCTTGACATGCATCAAGAAACTCACGTTAATGTACATTTTTCCTTAGTTTAGATTTATAGTTTTATAATCTCAGACATCTAGTAGAGTTAATATAAGATTAAATACTATACCTAGATAGAAAAGAAATGTGTGTTCATCATGGTTCTTTTCTTTTTTTTTTTTTTGAACATCTTTATTGGGGTATAATTGCTCTACAATGGTGTGTTAGTTTCTGCTTTATAACAAAAGGAATCAGCTATACATATACATATATCTCCATATCTCCTCCCTCTTGTGTCTCCCTCCCACCCTCTCTATCCCACCCCTCTAGGTGTTCACAAAGCACCAAGCTGATCTCCCTGTCCTATGTGGCTGCTTCCCACTACCTAACTATTTTACATTTGGAAGTGTATATATGTCCATGCCACTCTCTCACTTAATCCCAGCTTACCCTTCCCCCTCCCTGTGTCCTCAAGTCCATTCTCTATGCCTGCGTGTTTATTCCTGTCCTGCCCCTAGGTTCTTCAGAACCTTTTTTTTTTTAGATTCCATATATATATATTAGCATACGGTATTTGTTTTTCTCTTTCTGATATACTTCACTCTGTATGACAGACTCTAGGTCCATCCACCTCAACACAAATAACTCAATTTCATTCCCTTTTATGGCTGAGTAATATTCCATTGTATATATGTGCCACATCTTCTTTATCCATTCATATATCAATGGACATTTAGGTTGCTTCCATGTCCTGGGTATTATAAATAGAGCTGCAATGAACATTTTGGTACAAAACTCTTTTTGAATTATGGTTTTCTCAGGTATATGCCCAATAGTGGGATTGCTGGCTCATACGGTAGTTCTATTTTTAGTTCTTTAAGGAAACTCCATACTGTTCTCCATAGTGGCTGTATCAATTTACATTCCCACCAACAGTAAAAGAGGGTTCCCTTTTCTCCACACCCTTTCCAGCATTTATGGTTTGCAGATTTTTTGATGATGGCCATTCTGACTGGTGTGAGGTGATACCTCATTGTAGTTTTGATTTGCATTTCTCCAATGATTAGAGATATTTAGTATCATTTCATGTGTTTGTTGGCAATCTGTATATCTTCTCTGGAGAAATGTCTATTTAGGTGTTCTGCCCATTTCTGGATTGGGTTGTTTGCTTTTTTGTTATTGAGCTGCATGATCTGCTTGTAAATTTTAGAGATTAATCCTTTGTCTGTTGCTTCATTTGCAAATATTTTCTCCCACTCTGAGGGTTGTCTTTTCATCTTGTTTATGGTTTCCTTTGCTGTGCAGAAGCTTTGAAGTTTCATTAGGTCCCATTTGTTTATTTTTGTTTTTATTTCCATTTCTCTAGGAGGTGGGTCAAAAAGGATCTTGCTGTGATTTATGTCATAGAGTGTTCCGCCTATGTTTTCCTCTAAGAGTTTTATAGTGTCTGGCCTTACATTTAGGACTTTAATCCATTTTTAGTTTATTTTTGTGTATGGTGTTAGGGAGCATTCTAATTTCATTCTTTTACATGTATCTGTTCAGTTTTCCCAGCGCCACTTATTGAAGAGACTGTCTTTTCTCCACTGTATATTGTTGCCTTCTTTATCAAAGATAAGGTGACCATATGTGCATGGGTTTATCTCTGGGCTTTCTATCCTGTTCCATTGATCTATGTCTCTGTTTTTGTGCCAGTACCATACTGTCTAGATTACTGTATCCTTGTAGTATAATCTGAAGTCAGGGAGCCTGATTCCTCCAGCTCCATTTTTCTTTCTCAGGATTGTTTTGTCTATTCGGGGTCTTTTGTGTTTCCATACAAATTGTGAAATTTTTGGTCCTAGTTCTGTGAAAATGCCATTGGTCGTTTGATAGGGATTGCACTGAATCTATAGATTGCTTTGGGTAGTAGAGTCATTTTCACAATGTTGATTCTTCCAATCCAAGAATATGATATATCTCTCCATTTGTTGGTATCATCTTTAATTTCTTTCATCAGTGCCTTATACTTTTCTGTATACAGGTCTTTTATCTCCCTATGTAGGTTTATTCCTAGGTATTTTATTCTTTTTGTTGCAGTGGTAAATGGGAGAATTTCCTTAATTTCTCTTTCAGATTTTTCATAATTAGTGTATAGGAATGCAAGAGATTTCTGTGCATTAATTTTGTATCCTACTACTTTACCAAATTCTTTGATTAGCTCTAGTAGTTTTCTGGTAATATCTTTAGGATTCTCTCATGTCATCTCCAAACAGTGACAGTTTTACTTCTTCTTTTCTGATTTGGATTCCTTTTATTTATTTTTTGTCCTGATTGCTGTGGCTGAAACTTCCAAAACTTTGTTGAATAATAGTGGTGAGTGGGCAACCTTTTCTTGTTCCTGATCTTAGTGGATAAGGTTTCAGTTTTTCACCATTGAGAATGATTTTCGCTGTGGGTTTGTCATATGTGGCCTCTATTATGTTGATGTAAATTCCCTGTATGCCTGCTTTCTGGAGGGTTTTTTTTTTTCATAAATGGGTGTTGAATTTTGTCAAAAGCTTTTTCTGCATTTGTTGAGATGATCGTATTGTTTTTCTCCTTCAATTTGTTAATATGGTTGATCACATTGATTGATTTGCATATATTGAAAACTCCTTGCATTCCTGGGATAAACCCCACTTGATCATGGTGTATTACATCCTGTTTGATGCTGAAAACTCTGAAAACATGCTTGCTTTTATTTTATGAACAATTTTTAAACATAGCTTTATGAATCAAAGATATCCCAGTTAAAGGGAACTTTAATAAAATAGATTTATTTCTACATTTCTGAGAGTTGTAGTAGTAGTACTATGAGCAGTTCAAACCAAAAGTAGTAGTTATTGTAGTACTCATTTATCTCAAAACCAATTTGATTGGATATCCTTTAAGGGATTTTATAAATTAATTTAGTAATATCACTCAGAGGTAGGAATTATAACATATCCATAGCATACATGCAGCATGCATACAAACATACAGAAACATTCAGACAGCTACAAAATGAGATCTTACAGCTTTTATCCTAAAATTTCAGCCCTGACTCAGTAAAACATAGTAATACAGTCTCAAAGGTTTATCACCCCTTTACTTTTTAATTGAATTGTGTTTCTGTAAAATAGGAAGTTAAGATTAACCGTCCACCAGTATTTGTGGAGATACTATTGATTTCCTTTTGCCGTGATATGCAATCTGATGGAGGCTGTAGAGCAAATTTTAGACCAATGGCAGAGCAGACATCTAGCAGCTGCCCGGATGTCCCCAAACCCTTATGAGTAGTCAAAACATCAATTTATGTTTCCAAGCAGTCTTTCTTTTTAATACTTTCAGTAACAGGTGGCTGGTTTTGTGGGTCCTTAGCCCCTTGGGATCCATTGATGGAGGATAGGGTGTCAGAATTTAAAGTGACTGTAGGGAGCTGAGGAATTAATGTTGGAAGAGAAAAGTCTTGCTGGTGGGCAGAGGGATTGAGGAGATATGAGTTCAAAGGAAGACACATTGAAGGATTCAAGGGAACTAGAGGGATGATTCAAAGCACTAAATGGAGAAAAGAAGGACAGTTGTGATTAGAAGAGAAGTTTAGGGAGCCAGTTTGGGAAGATTTTATGATTCCCACAGAGGACATTGAAGTTTTAAATTATCCTTACTAAAACCATGCCAATGAGAAAGGAAGCATAATTGGCAGAGGATATTCAGCAGCTACTCAAGAGGCAGGGGTTTCACTGCTAAGAAGTTTTTATGTTCTAAACTGGTGGAACTATATCCATATGAACAGAGGATCTTGGAACTCTACCCAGTTTGTGCTTCCTGCGACTTTAAGCCAGCTTCTTAGAGATAAACCTAGGATTCCAGTCTGCCTCTGTCTGGGACTCTAACCCAGCTTCTAGAGTATACTTAAAATCTTATGATTCAAGGCTTTAAGTGTCATTCATCTGGACAACTGTTTGTCATTGGATTCACCAAAAGGATCCCTAATCAATTAGTCAGGAGTGAAGACAGAGTTTTAAAAGGTGCACACTTAGGGTCTTAGGTGAGGAATTCAGAGCTCCAAAGATGAGTCTGATCTACCTGAGTTGTGGCATATAATTGTCAAAGAAAGAAAATAGTGTTCTAAGGGGTAAGAACAGATTTTATTCAGGGCTATTGCAATGGGGGGAAAGAAATATCAGTATAGAAACAGGCTCAAAACCCAATACAACAAGAGCATGAGGGGATTTATAGCCAAGGAGCCTGATGCAGTTCAGTGGATGGAAAATTGCTAAAGGGATCATCAGGGGCAACAGGGATTCTGGCTACACTGACCTAAGAATATTGTTGCTGAAGACAGGCCAGACTCATAAGATATCAGCTAGTGGATGGTGGAGGATAAGAAATCTGATTAGATATTGAGGTTATCTGACATAGAGGATGAGAAATGCTTGCTAAACTGACTTAGCAGGGTTCTTGCTAAGGATTTTATGACGATGTGCACAGGTGGGCTTAGGAGTTGTTTCAGGAGCCTGATTCATGTTTATTGAAGTAAAGAATTTTTGTCAGTATCAAAGGCAAATTGGACAGTTACTACACATTAGAGGTAAGGAAGAGTATGTCTGGAATACAATACAGGATATCCCTAGGGTTTCTCTTTTTAATACCATCTCCTGTGTTAAGGTCAATGGAAGCATACAACAACACTATTCAAGCAGGACTAGTTATGGCCCAGACCCTTAAAGAATGAATGTTTCAGTTACCCCACCAGGTAAAGAACTACCACAAGCTGAGATGCTTGCTGATGCAAAAGGATTACAGAATGTGTAGTGGGAGATGGTAGTTAAATATACGATCTACTACCATGTGACAAGTTACAGACAGGAGAACTGTAAATGTCATGAGTATTTCCTTCTTATTTTGTTATTAATACATGTGTGTGTGTGTGTGTGTGTGTGTGTGTGTAGAGAGAGAGAGAAAGAGCACTGTCCTTGAATTCTATCTTCTCTTATTCCCTTATCATGTTAACATGAGATGTAATAACTTTATATTGTAGTATTTAAGTATTGCTTATTTTTCTTCACACTATTTTTTACATATCTAGGAGAAGAGTAAAAATCACTCAAGGGCTTTACCTCCTATTTTGGGGAAGAAGTTAGTGTAGCTTTCAGTAGTATGCACAATATTTCTGTCATGTTAGACAGATTTATGACTTTATTATTGTCTTTATTTGAAGAATAAGTATAGTTTAGGGTAATGTATATAAGTGTTTAGTTGACCAAGGGTGGATTTATGATGATTAATTTTATGTGTCAACCTGACTGAGCTAAGGGAAGTCCAAATGTGTGTGTGTGTGTGTGTGTCTTTGTGTGTTTATCTGTGTAAGTTATTTCTCTGGAAAATCCTGATTAAAGTAGGTTTTGGAAGAGGAGATGGTTGAGAAGAACATAATTTTTGATGGGTCTTATGAGTTGGTTGTGGGTATTCTGGAATTGCTGTTTGATCTGATTAGATGTGAAGATGCTAATGACTCTGTTGCCACAACAACAGTGCACTGTTGTTCCATAGTTTGAACTGCTCATAGTGGTACACAAATATCTCTATTGGATATTCCTAATCAAATACTTATAAGAAGCAAGGAGCTAAGTAACTCTGTGTATGAGACATTTGAGCATTTTTGGAAAACTGAGGATATAATAATAATATTGGCTAGTTCCTCCTGTTGTCACTGGATAAAGTGTTGAAAGAAAAGCCTGAGCTTAGGGATTGAATTCTTAATGAAACATTGCATTCATGACATAAGAACTTCACAGTTTACCCTGAGAGAGGACCTTACCTCCTGTCAGGGCTGAACTGCTAGAAATGACACTGTGATGGGTGAATTTCAACAAGTTCAATACCAGACTTCTAGGGTACCTACTGTTAAAGTCAAGGCATTGACCATGAAAAAGATTACTCTGTATATTGATATTGGATGTGCAAGAAGATTCTGAGGAAGATGGAGACATCAAGTGGTTAAATTGTGATGAGTTTTTTTTTTAAATTTAAGTATAGTTGATTTACAATATTATATTAGTTTCAGGTGTAGAAAATAATGATTTGATATATTTACAGATTATACTCCATTTAAAATTATTATAAAATATTCACTATATTCCCTGTGTTGTACATTACATACTTATATCTTATTTGTTTTATACCGAGGAGTTTGTACCTCATAATCCCCTTCCCTTATTTCCCCATCCCCCTTCCCATCTCTCCACTGTTAACTGCTAGTTTGTTCTCTGTATTTATTAGTCCGTTTCTGTTTTGTTATGTTTGTTCATTTGTTTTGTTTTTTAGATTCCACATATAGGTGAAATCATACAGTAGTTGTCTTTCTCTGTCTGATTTATTTCACTAAGCATAAATAATACCCTCTAAGTCCATCCACATTGCTTCAAATGGAAAAATTTCATTCTTTTGCATGGCTGAATATATTATATTCCTTTTGCATGGTTGAGTATTATTCCATTATATATAATTACATATAATGGAATAATACTCAGCCATATATATATATATATATATATATACACACATATATATAGGTGTACACACACACACATCTTCTTTATCTATTCGTCTATCGATGGACACTCAGGTTGCTTCCATGTCTTGTCTATTGTAAATAATGATGTGATGAACATTAGACTGCTTGTTATCTTTTTGAAGTAGTGTTTTCATTTTCTTTGGGAATGCACCCAGGAATGGAATTGCTGTGTCATATGGTAGTTCTGTTTTTAGATTTTGAGGAAGCTCCATACTGTTTTCCATGGTGGCTGCACCAATTTACATTCCTACCAACAGTGTAGGAGGGATCCCTTTTCTCCACATCCTCCCCAACATTTGTTGTAGACTTTTTGATGATAGCCATTCTAATACATGTGAGGTGATGTCACATTTTGATTTGATTTTCTGTGATGATTCGCTATGCTGAGCATCTTTTCATGTGGCTGTTGGCCATCTATATATCTTCCTTGGAAATATGTTTATGTAAATCTTCTGCTCATTTTTCAATCAAGTTGTTTGTTTTTTTTGATATTGAGTTGTATGAGCTGTTTACATATTTTGGATATTAACCCCTTATTGGTCATATCATTTGCAAATACTTTGTTCCCATTCAACAGGCTGTCTTTTTGTTATGTTCATGGTTTCCTTTGCTGTGAAAAAGCTGTTAAGTTTAATTAGGTCCCATTTATTTATTTTTTATTTTGTGTCTTTTACCTTAGGATGCAGTTCCAAAAATTTATTGCTATTATTTTTGTCAAAGAGTGTTCTGCCTATGTTCTCTTCCTGGAGTTTTATGGTTTAAGGGCTTACATTTAGGTATGTAATCCATTTTGAGTTTATTTTGTGTGTGGTATAAGATAATGTTCTGATTTCTTTCTTTTACATCTAGTTGTCCAATTTTCCCAGAACCACTTATTGAAGAGACTGTCTTGCCTCCATTGTATATTCTTGCCTTGTTTGTCATAGATCAATTGAATATAAGTGTGTGGGTTTATTTGTGGACTTTCTCTTCTGTTCCATTGATCTATGTGTCTGTTTTTTAGTCAGTCCAGTGCTGTTTAACTACAGTAGCTTTGTAATGTAGTCTGAGGTCAGGGAGGGTGACACCTCCAGCTATTTTCTCAAGATTGCTTTGGCAATTTGGGGTCTTTTGTGGTTCAATATAAAATTTAAGATCATTTGTTCTAGTTCTGTGAAAAATGTCATGGGTATTTTTCTAGGGATTGCTAAAGCTGTAGACTGCTTGGGGTGGTATGGACATTTTAACAATATAATATTTTTCCAAACCATGAACATATGGTGTTTTTCCATTTTTTGAGTCATTTTCAGTTTCCTTCATCAATGTTTTCTGGTTTCCAGCATATAGGTCTTTCACTTCCTTGGTTAATATTATTCCTAGGAATTTTTTTTTCTTTCTGATGTGATTTTAAATAGGATTATTTCCTGGCTTACTGTCTCTGATATTTCATTACGAGTATATGGAAAAGCACAGATTTCTATATGTTAATCATTTTTTAAATATCTTTATGGGAGTATAATTATTTTACAATGGTGTGTTAGTTTTCCTTTATAACAAAGTGAATCAGCTATACATACACATATATCCCAGTATCTCCTCCCTCTTGTGTCTCCCTCCCACCCTCCCTATCCCACCCCTCTAAGTGGTCACAAAGCACTGAGCTGATCTGCCTTTGCTATACAGCTGCTTCCCACTAGCTATCTATTTTACGTTTGGTAGTGTATATATGTCCATGCCACTCTCTCACTTTGTCACAGCTTACCCTTCCCCCTCCCCATATCCTCAAGTCCATTCTCTGGTAGGTCTGTGTCTTTATTCCCATCTTGTCCCTAGGTTCTTCATGACCTTTTTTTTTTCCCCTTAGATTCCATATATATGTGTTAGCATAAGGTATTTGTTTTTCCCTTTCTGACTTACTTCACTCTGTATGACAGACAATAGGTCCATCCATCTTACTACAAATAACTCAATTTTGTTTCTTTTTATAGCTCACTAATATTCCATTGTATATATGTGCCACATCTTCTTTATCCATTCATCTGTTGATGGAACCTTAGGTTGTTTCCATGTCCTGGCTATTGTAAATAGAGCTGCAATGAACATTTTGGTACATGACTCTTTTTGAATTATGCTTTACTCAGGGTATATGCCCAGTAGTGGGATTGCTGGGTCGTATGGTAGTTCTATTTTTAGTTTTTTAAGGAAGCTCCACACTGTTCTCCATAGTGGCTGTATCAATTTACATTCCTACCAACATTGCAAGAGGGTTCCCTTTCCTCCACACGCTATAAGCATTTATTTTTTCTAGATTTTTTGATGACGGCCATTCTGACTGGTGTGAGATGATATCTCATTGTAGTTTTGATTTGCATGTCTCTAATGATTACTGATGTTGAGCATTCTTTCATGTGTTTGTTGGCAATCTGTATATCTTCTTTGGAAAAATCTCTATTTAGGTCTTGTACCCATTTTTGGATTGGGTTGTTTTTTTTGATATTGAGCTGCACGAGCTGCTTGTAAATTTTGGAGATTAATCCTTTGTCAGTTGCTTTATTTGAAAATATTTTCTCCCATTGAGGGTTGTCTTTTGGTCTCGTTTATGGTTTCCTTGCTGTGCAAAAGCTTTAAGTCCCATTTGTTTATTTTTGTTTTTATTTCCATTTCTCTAGGATGAGGGTCAAAAAGGATCTTGCTGTGATTTATGTCATAGAGTGTTCTACCTATGTTTTCTTCTAAGAGATTGATAGTGTCTGGCCTTACATATAGGTCTTTAATCCATTTTGAGTTTATTTTGTGTATGGTGTTAGGGAGTGTTCTAATTTCATTCTTTTGCATGAAGCTGTCCAATTTTCCCAGCACCACTTACTGAAGAGGCTGTCTTTTCTCCACTGTGTATTGTAGCCTCCTTTATCAAAGATAAGGTGACCATATGTGCATGGGTTTATCTCTAGGCTTTCTATCCTGTTCCATTCATCTATGTCTCTGTTTTTGTGCCAGTACCATACTGTCTTGATTACTGTAGCTTTGTAGTATAGTCTGAAGACAGGGAGCCTGAATCCTCCAGCTTCATTTTTCGTTCTCAAGATTACTTTGGCTATTTGGGGTCTTTTGTGTTTCCATACAGATTGTGAAATTTTTTGTTCTAGTTCTGTGAAGAATGTCAGTGGTAGTTTGATAAGGATTGCATTAAGTCTGTAGATTGCTTTGTGTAGTAGAGTCATTTTCACAATCTTGATTCTTCCAATCCAAGAACATGGTATACCTCTCCATCTATTTGTATCATCTTTAATTTCTTTCATCAGTGTCTTATAATTCTCTGCATACATGTGTTTTGTCTCCTTAGGTACGTTTGTTCCTAGATATTTCACTCTTTTTGCTGCAATGGTAAATGAGAGTGTTTTCTTAATTGCATTTTCAGATTTTTCATCATTAGTGTGTAGGAATGCCAGAGATTTCTGTGCATTAATTTTGTATCCTGCTACTTTACCAAATTCATTGATTAGCTCTAGGAGTTTTCTGGTAGCATCTTAAGGATTCTCTATGTATAGTATCATGTTTTCTGCAAACAGTGCCAGCTTTACTTCTTCTTTTTCAATTTGGATTCCCTTTATTTCTTTTTCTTCTCTGATTGCTGTGGCTAAAACTTCCAAAACTATGTTTAATAACAGTGGGGAGAGTGGGCAACCTTGTCTTGTTCCTGATGTTAGTGGAAATAGTTTCAATTTTTCACCATTGAGGATGATGTTTGCTGTGGGTTTTTCATATTTGGCCTTTATTATGTTGTGGAATGTTCCCTCTATGCCTACTTTCTGAAGGGTTTTTATCATAAATCAGTATTGAATTTTGTTGAAAGCTTTCTCTGCATCTCTTGAGATGTTCATATTGTTTTTCTCCTTCAATTTGTTAATACGGTGTACCACATTGCTTGATTTGTGCATATTGAAGAATCCTTGCATTCCTGGAATAAACCCCACTTGATCATGGTGTATGATCTTTTAAATATGTTGTTGGATTCTGATTGCTAGTATTTTGTTGAGGATTTTTGCATCTATGTTCATCAGTAGTATTGGTCTGTAGTTTTCTTTCTTTTTGACATCTTTGTCTGCTTTTGGTATCAGGGTGATGGTGGCCTCATGGAATGAGTTTCTGAGTGTTCCTCCCTCTGCTATATTTTGAAAGAGTTTGAGAAGAATAGGTGTCAGCTCTTCTCTAATAGATTTCGCCTGTGGAGGCATCTGCTCCTAGGCTCTTTTTTGTTGGAAGATTTTTTTTGTTTTGTTTTTTGTGCAGTATGCGGGCCTCTCACTGTTGTGGCCTCTCCTGTTGCAGAGCACAGGCTCTGGACATGCAGGCTCACCAGCCATGGCTCACGGGCCTAGGCACTCTGCGGCATGTGGGACCTTCCCAGAATGGGGCAAGAAACCATGTCCCCTGCATCAGCAGGCCGACTCTCAACCACTGCACCACCAGGGAGGCCCTGTTGGCAGATTTTTAATCACAGTTTCAATTTCAGTGCTTGTGATTTGTCTGTTTATATTTTCTATTTCTTCCTGGTTCAGTCTCTGCAGGTTGTGCATTTCTAAGAATTTGTCCATTTCTTTCAGGTTGTCCATTTTATTGGCATAGAGTTGCTTGTAGTAATCTCTCATCATCCTTTGTATTTCCACAGTGTCAGTTGTTACTTCTCCTTTTTCATTTCTAATTCTATTGATTTGAGTCTTCTCCCTTTTTTTCTGGGTGAGTCTGGCTAGTGGTTTATCAATTTTGTTTATCTTCTCAAAGAAACAGCTTTTAGTTTTATTGATCTTTGCTATTGTTTCCTCCATTTCTTTTTCATTTATTTCTGATCTGATCTTTATGATTTCTTTCCTTCTGCTAACTGGGTTTTTTTTTTTTTTTGTTCTTCTTTCTCTAATTGCTTTAGGTGCAAGGATAAGTTGTTTACTTGAGATGTTTCCTATTTCTTAAGGTAGGATTGTATTGCTATAAACTTCCCTCTTAGAACTGCTTTTCCTGCATCCCATAGGTTTTGGGTCGTCGTGTCACCAGTGTCATTTGTTTCTAGGTATTTTTTGATTTCCTCTTTGATTTCTTCAGTGATCACTTGGTTATTAAGTAGTCTATTGTTTAGCCTCCATGTGTTTGTATTTCTTACAGAACTTTTCCCGTAATTGATATCTAGTCTCATAGCATTGTGGTCAGAAAAGTTACTTGATACAATTTCAAATTTCTTAAATTTACCAAGGCTTGATTTGTGACCCAAGATATGATCTATCCTGGAGAATGTTCCATGAGCACTTGAGAAGAATATGTATTCTGTTGTTTTTGGATGGAATGTCCTATAAATATCTATTAAGTTCATCTTCTATAATTTATCATTTAAAGCTTGTGTTTCCTTATTTATTTTCATTTTGGATGATCTGTTCTTTTGTGAAAGTGAGGTGTTAAAGTCCCTTACTATGAATGTGTTACTGTCGATTTCCCCTTTTATGGCTATTAGTATTTGCCTTATGTATTGAGGTGCTGCTATGTTGGGAGCATAAATATTTCCATTTTTTATATCTTCTTCTTGTATCGATTCCTTGATCGTTATGCAGTGTCCTGCTTTGTCTCTTGTAATAGTCTTTATTTTAAAGTCCATTTTGTCTGATATGAGAATTGCTACTCCAGCTTTCTTTTGATTTCCATTTACATGGAACATCTTTTTCCATCCCCTCACTTTCAGTCTGTATGTGTCCCTAGGTCTGAAGTGGGTCTCTTGTAGACAGCATATATATGGGTCTTGTTTTTGTATACATTCAGCCAATCTCTGTCTTTTGGTGGGAGCATTTAGTCCATTTACATTTAAGGTAATTATTGATTTTGTATGTTCCTATTCCCATTTTCTTAATTGTTTTTGCTTTGTTTTTGTAAGTCTTTTCCTTCTCTTGTGTTTCTTGCCTAGAGAAGTTCCTTTAGCATTTGTTGTAACGCTGGTTTGGTGGTGCTGAACTCTCTCAGTTTTTCCTTGTCTGTAAATGTTTTAATTTCTCCATCAAATCTGAATGATATCCTTCCTGGGTAGAGTAATATTTGTTGCAGGTTTTTCTCCTTCATCACTTTAAATATGCCCTGCCACTCCCTTCTGACTTGCATACTTTCTGCTGAAAGATCAGCTGTTAACCTTATGTGGATTCCCTTGTGTGTTATTTGTTGTTTTTCCCTTGCTGCTTTTATTATGTTTTCTTTGTATTTAATTTTTGAGTGTTTGATTAATGTGTGTCTTGGCGTGTTTCTCCTTGGATTTATCCTGTATGGTCTCTCTGTGCTCCTGGACTTGATTAACTATTTCCTTTCCCATATTAGGGAAGTTTTCAACTATAATCTCTTCAAATATTTTCTCAGTCCCTTTCTTTTTCTCTTCTTCTTCTGGGACGCCTATAATTTGAATGTTGGTGCATTTAATGTTGTCCCAGACATCTCTGAGACTGTCCTCAGTTCTTTTCATTCTTTTTTCTTTTTTCTGCTCTGCAGTAGTTATTTCCAATATTTTATCTTCCAGGCCACTTATCCATTCTACTGTCTCAGTTTTGCTTCTATTGATCCATTTTAGAGAATTTTTAATTTCATTTATTGTGTTGTTCATCATTGTTTGTTTGGTCTTTAGTTCTTCTAGGTCCTTGTTAAACGTTTCCTGTATTTTCTCCTTTCTATTTCCAAGATTTTGGATCATCTTTACTATCATTATTCTGAATTCTTTTTCAGGTAGACTGCCTATGTCCTCTTCATTTATTAGGTCTGGTGGGTGTTTTCCTTGCTCCTTTGTCTGATGTGTGTTTTTGCTTAACCTACTGTGTTTGGGGTCTCCTTTTCACAGTCTTCAGGTTCATAGTTCCCCTTGTTTTTTTTTTTTTTTTAAATTTATTTATTTTTTTAAATTTTTGGCTGTGTTGGGTCTTCATTTCTGTGCGAGGGCTTTCTCTAGTTGTGGCAAGCGGGGGCCACTCTTCATCGCGGTGCGCAGGGCTCTCACTGTCGCAGCCTCTCTTGTTGCAGAGCACAGGCTCCAGACGCGCAGGCTCAGTACTTGTGGCTCACGGGCCTAGTTGCTCCGCAGCATGTGGGATCTTCCCAGACCAGGGCTCGAACCCGTGTCCCCTGCATTGGCAGGCAGATTCTCAACCACTGCGCCACCAGGGAAGCCCCTGTTCCCCTTGTTTTTGATGTCAGTCCCCAGTGGCTAAGGTTGGCTCAGTGGGTTGTGTAGGCTTCCTGGTGAAGGGGACTCGTGCCTGTGTTCTGGTGGATGAGGCTGGATCTTGTCTTTCTGGTGTTCTGGTCCATGTATGCTGGTGTGTTTTGGGGTGTCTGTGGACTTATTATGGTTTTAGGCAGCCTCTCTGCTAATGGATGTGGCTGTGTTCCTTCCTTGCTCGTTGTTTGGCATATGGTGTCCAGCACTGTAGCTTGCTGGTCATTGAGTGAAGCTGGGTCTTGGCATTGAGATGGAGATCTCTGGGAGATTTTTGCCATTTGATATTACATGGAGCTGGGAGGTCTCTTGTGGACCAGTGTCCTGAATTTGGCTCTCCCACCTCAGAGGCACAGCACTGACTCCTGGCTGGAGCACCATGAGCCTGTCCTCTACATGGCTCAGAATAAAAGGGAGAAAATAATAGAAAGAAAGAGGATAAAATAAAATAATGTAAAATAAAGTTATTGAAATAAAAAATAATTAATAAGAAAAAAAAATTTAAGTAAAAAAAAAAAAAAGACGGACGGACAGAACCATTGGACAAATAGTGAAAGCAAAGCTATACAGACAAAATCACACCCAGAAGCATACACATACACACTCACAAAAAAAGAAAAAGGGGAAGAAAAATAATATATCTTTGCTCCCAAATTCCACCTCCTCAATTTGGGATGATTCGTTGTCTATTCATGTATTCCACAGATGCTGGGTACATCACGTTGATTGTGGAGCTTTAATCCACTACTTCTGAGGCTGCTCAGAGAAATTTCCCTTTCTCTTGTTTTTTCACACAGCTCCTTGGGTTCAGCTTTGGATTTGAGCCCTTCTCTGCATGTAGGTCACCTGAGGACGTCTGTTCTTTGCCCCGACATGGCTGGGTTAAAGGAGCAGCTGATTCGGGAGCTCTGGGTCACTGAGGCCAGGAGGAGGGAGGGGTACGGATGCGGGGCAAGCCTGCAGCAGCAGAGGCAATTATGATATTGCACCAGCCTGAGACGTGCCGTGTGTTCTCCCGGGGAAGTTGTCCCTGGATCATGGGACCCTGGCAGTGGCGGGCTGCAGGGGCTCCCAGGTGGGGGATGTGGATAGTGACCTGTGCTTGCACACAAGCTTCTTGGTGTCTGCAGCAGCAGCCTTAGCATCTCATGCCTGTCTTTGTGGTCTGCACTGATAGACGCAGCTTGCCCCCATGTCTGGAGCTCATTTAAGTGGTGCTCTTAATCTCCTCTCCTCGCGCACCAGGAAAAAAAGAGGAAGAAAAAGTGTCTTGCCTCTTTGGCAGTTCCATACTTTTTCCCAGACTCCCTCCCAGCTAGCCGTGGTGCCCTAGCCCCTTCAGGCTGTGTTCACACCACCAACTGCAGTCCTCTCCCTGGGATCCGACCTCCGAAGCCCGAGCCTCAGCTCCCAGCTCCTGCCCGCCACAGCAGGTGAGCAGACAAGCCTCTCGGGTCTGTGAGTGCTGGTCTGCACTGATCCTCTGTGCAGGAATCTCTCCACTTTGCCCTCCGCAGCCCTGTTGCTGCACTCTCTTCTGTGGCTCCAGAGCTTTTCCCCTCCACCACCTGAGTCCCCTCCCACAAAGAGGCCTCTTAGTGTGTGGAAACCTTCCCTCCTTCACAGCTCCCTCCCACTGGTGCAGGTACCGTCCCTATTCTTTGTCTCTGTTTATTCTTTTTTTCTTTCGCCCTACCCAGGTGCGTGGGGAGTTTCTTGCCTTTTGGGAGGTCTGAGGTCTTTGCCAGCATTCAGTAAGTGTTCCATGGGAGAAGTTCCACATGTAGATGTATTTCTGATGTATCTGTGGGGAGGAAGGTGATCTCTGCATGTTCCTCTTCCACCATTTTGAAGCTCCACCCCTGTATGTTAATCTTGATGAGCCTAGCTAAAGATTTATCAACTTGTTTGTCTTTTCAGAAAACCATCTCTTGGTTTCATTGATATTTTATCCTGTAATTTTGGTCTTTATTTTATTTACTTCCTCTCCGATCTTTATTTCCTTCCTTCTATTGACTTTGGATTTTGTTTGTTCTTTTTTTTTCTAACTCCTTTCATGGAAGATTAGGTTGATTATCTGAGATTTTTATTGTTTCTTGAGGTAGGCCTGTATTCCCGTAAACTTGTCTTAGAACTGCTTCTTCTGCATCCCATAGATTTGGGGAAGTTGTGTTTTCATTTTCATTTGTCTTCAGTTATTTTCTGCCTCTTTGATTTCTTTGTTGGCTCATTGGTTTTTTAGTAGCATGTTTGTGTTTTTCCCATTTTTATTCCTGAAATTGATTTCTAGTTTCATACTGTTGTGGTTGGAAAAAGTGCTTGATACCACTTCTATTCTTTTAAATTTGGTGAGACTTGTTTTACTGCCAGCATATGATCTATCCTGGAGAATATTCCATGTTTTCTTGAAAAGAATTTGTATTCTGCTGTTTTTGAATGGGATATCTTGTAGATATCTATTAAGTTCCACTGATCTAATGTGTCATTTAAGACCACTGTTTCCTTATGGATTTTCTGTCTGGATGATCTGCATCTTGGTATAAGTGGGTTGTTAAAGCCCTCTACTATTATTGTTTCCTTGTCAATTTCACCCTTTATGCTTGTTAATATTTATATATTTAGGTGTCCCTGTATTAGGTCCATATATATTAATGAGTATCATATTCTCTTTTTGTATTGATGACCGTTCTTGGCTCTTATTATAGGCTTTGTTTTAACATCTATTTTGTCTAATATGGGTATTGCTGCCCCAGCTTTCATATCCTTTCCATTTGCATGAAATATATTTTTCCATCTCCTCAGTCTGTGTGTGTCTTTATCTCTGAAGTGATTTTCTTGTAGGCAGCATATCAATGGGTCTTGTTTTTTAATACAACCAGCCACTCTATATGGTTATTTTTTTAACATCTTTATTGGAGTATAATTGCTTTACAATGGTGTGTTAGTTTCTGCTTTATAACAAAGTGAATCAGTTATACATATACATATGTTCCCATATCTCTTCCCTCTTGTGTCTCCCTCCCTTCCACCATCCCTATCCCACCCCTCTAGGTGGTCACAAAGCACCAAGCTGATCTCCCTGTGCCATGTGGCTGCTTCCCACTAGCTATCTATTTTACATTTACTCTATGTGTTTTGATTGGAGCATTTAGTGTATTGATATTTATAGTAATTTTTTATAGGGATGTACTTATTGCCATTATGTTACTTGTTTTCTGTTTGTTTTTGTAGTTCTCAATATTTTCTTCTTTTAGTCTCTTACCATGTGGTTTGATGATTTTTTTTTTTAGTCTTATGTTTGCATTTCTTTCTGTCTAGTTTTGTGTATCTGTTGTAGGTTTTTGATTTGTGGTTACCAGGGAGTTCATATATGTTGACCTATAACTATACAGGTCAACTATATAACTGCTTGTTTTATTTTATTTTTTTAATCTTTATTGGAGTATACTTGCTTTACAATGGTGTGTTAGTTTCTGCTTTATAACAAAGTGAATCAACTATACACATACATATATCCCCATATCTCCTCCCTCTTGCATCTCCCTCTGACACTCCCTATCTCACCCCTCTAGGTGGTCACAAAGCACCGAGCTGATCTCCCTGTGCTTTGTGGCTGCTTGCCACTAGCTATCTATTTTACATTTGGTAGTGTATATATGTCCATGTCACTCTCTCACTTCTTCCCAGCTTACCCTTCCCACTCCACTTGTCCTCAAGTCCATTCTCTACATCTGTGTCTTTATTCCTGTCCTGCTTCTATGTTCTTCAAAACCTTTTTAATTTTTTTTTAGATTCCATATATATGTGTTAGCATAAGGTATTTGTTTTTCTCTTTCTGTCTTACTTCACTGTGTATGACAGTCCATCTACTTATTTTAGACTGATAGTCATTTAAGTTAAGCACATTCTAAACTGTCTACATTTTTTACTTCCCTACATGGTTTATGTTTTTGATGTCATATTTTACATCTTCATGTCTGTCCTATAACTGTTTATTGCAGTTTTAATTGATTTTACAATTTTTGGCTTTTAAACTTTGTATCAGCTTATGTAAGTGGTTTATCCACAGCCTTTACTGTATAATATTTGCCTGTACCAGTGGGATTTTTCCCTTTCTATAATTTCTTTTTTCTTTTTTTACAATGGTGTGTTAGTTTCTGCTTTATAACAAAGTGAATCAGCTATAAATATACATATATCCCATATCTCCTCCCTCTTGCATCTCCCTCCCTATCCCACCCCTCTAGGTGGTCACAAACCACTGAGCTGATCTCCCTGTGCTATGTGGCTGCTTCCCATGAGCTATCTATTTTACATTTTGTAGTGTATATATGTCCATGCCACTCTCTCACTGTGTCCCAGCTTACCCTTCCCCATCCCCATATCCTGAAGTCCATTCTCTATGGAATCTAAAAAAAAATGATTCTGAAAACCATTTCTGTAATTTCTTATTTCTTGTTGTAGTCTTTTCTTATATCACTTATAGAAAATCCTTTAACCCTTCTTTTAAGGTTGGTTTAGTATTGATGAACTCTTTTAGTTTTTGCTTGTCTGAGAAGCTTTTTTCCTCTCCAATTCTGAATGATAACCTTGCTGTAGAGTATCATATGTTGCAGCTTTTTTTTTTTTCATTTCAGTGCTTTAAATATATCATGCCACTCCCTTTTGTCCTGCAAAGTTTCTGCTGAAAAAATCAGATGATATCCTTATGGGGATTCCCTTGTATGTGACTTTTTGTTTTTCTTTTGCTGCCTTTAAAATTTTGTCTATCTTTAAATTTACCATTTATATATATGTCTTGATATAGTTTATTTAATTTCATCTTGTTTGGGACTCTGTAATTCCTGTGCCTGGATATTTGTTTCTTTCTTCAGGTTTGGGAAGTTTTCAGCCATAATTTCATCAAATACATTTTCTATAACCCCCTTCTTCTGGAACCCCTATAATGTTAATGGTAGTATGCTTGATGTTCTTCCAGAAGCCCGTTAAACTATTATAATTTTTAACAATTTATTTTTCTTTTTGCATTCTGATTTGTGATTTCCAGTATTCTATCTTCCAAATTCCTTATGCATTCTTTTGTATCACCTAATCTGCTTTTGATTCCCTCTGGTGTATTTTTCATTTCAGTTATTTTATTCTTCATCTCTGTCTTGTTCTTCTTTATATCTCTTTTTCTTTATTAAGTTTCTCACTGTGTTCATTTATTCTTTTCCCAAGCTCAGTTAGCATTCTTATTACTGTTGCTTTGAACTCTTTATCAGTTCTTTCATTTGAAACATATTCCTCTGTCTTCTCATTTTGTTTAACTTACTTTGTCTCTATGAAATTAGATGAAACAGTTATCTATCCCTGTCTTGAAGGTGTGTCCTTGTGTAGAAGCCTCCCTGTGCAGTCTGCATATGCACAGTGGCTTTGGTGGGAGAGCTGGATCTAAATTGCACATAAGCCATGCCTTACCCTAGAGAGTGCTGGCAACCACTACCTTGGTGGGAGGTGGGGCTGCAGTTGAAGTGGCTTGAGCCAGAGTTAGTTGCAAGCTGAGGTTTCTCCCATGCTCAATGTCTGTCACCACATTTTTGAATATGGGATTGGGGCCTGAGGGTCTGGAGCAGGAACCCAGGATTTTGTTTCTCCCAGAAGTGATGGCAATCTTTGCCTTGGTTTTGGATGTGGCTGGTGCCTGAGGGCTTGGGGCTGCACTTCTGTGCTGTTTTCACTTTTTCCTCTGTGTGAGTGCCTTGGTTAGAGGCTGGCTTGAGCCCAGAGTGGTTGGTGCCACATTATTGAGCTAGCTCCCTTCCATGTGTGTGCAGGGACGGGCTCTCTGTTGATGGTCTCCACCCTAGAGCTAGCCTTACTCTTTTCCAAGTGGGCACAAAAACTCATGTTCTGGTGGTGGTAGTCTCTACCTTGGAGCTAATCTCACTCTTTCCCTAGTGTGAGCACCAAAGTACATGTTGGCAATAGCTGCTTCCTCCCTGGTTAGAGGCAGTGTTGGGGTCAGAGCTGGTTCTGTTCCCTCCACGTGTGCACATTCTTATTTGCAATGGCAGCCTCCACCTTAGTGAGGAGCAGCATTGGAGCAAGAGTGGCTGGATCAGGAGCCCTGTGCAGTCTGAGGGATGTGCTTTAGTGATCCTGACAAGCTGGCCAGAGCCCCAGGAAGTTTTCAATCTATTGCCTCAGTATTGTGACTGGGGGTAAGCATGTCTGTGCTTGCACTCTTTAAGAGCAGAGTCACAGGTTCATACAGCCCTCCAGTAAGCCCCACTGGTTTTCAAACCAGCTAAGGGGACTTCTCTTCCCAGTGTCAGACATCAGGGCTGGTGTGCCTAATATGTGGCTAAAATCACTTGCTCCCCAGGGAGGATACCCAAACTGGTGATATCCACCTACACTTCTGTGTCCCCTGCTGGAGTGTGTGTCCTGACCAGATCACTTATCCTCCCTTCTTACCAGACTGTGTGGATCATTTTTACAGCCTTTGTTGTAGAAGAGCCATCCTGCTACTCCCAAGGTTGATGTCAACAAGACTAGTTCTATACGCAGTTGTAATTTTGATGTGTTTTTTAGGGGAGTTTAGCCCAGCATCTGCCATCTTGATCTCCCTGCCTGTTAATGAGTCTTTTTTCTTTTTTTTATGTTCTTGGAATATCTTTATTTTTAAAAACTTTTGACTGGAGTATAGTTGATATACAATGTTGTGTTAGTTTCAGGTGTACAACAAAGTGAATCAGTTATACATATATCCACTCTGTTTTAGATTCTTTTCTCATTTAGGTCATTACAGACTATTGAGAAGAGTCCCCTGTGCTATACAGTAGATCCTTATTAGTTACGTATTTTATATATAGTAGTGTGTATATGTCAATCCCAATCTTCCAGTTTATCCCCCCCCTTAACCCCTGGTAACCATGTTTGTTTTCTACACCTGTAACTCTATTTCTGTTTCATGGATACGTTGATTTGCACCCTTTTTTTTTAAGATTCCACATATAAGTGATATCATATGATATTTGTCTTTTCGTGTCTGACTTAGTTCACTCAGTATGATAATCTCTAGGTCCATCCATGTTGCTGCAAATGGCATTATTTTATCCTCTTTTATGGCTGAGTAATATTACATTGTATATATGTAACACATCTTCTTTATTCAGTCCTCTGTTGATGGACATTTAGGTTGCTTCCATGTCTTGGCTATTGTAAATAGTGTTGCAATGAACATTGGGGTGCATGTAACTTTTCCAATTATGGTTTTCCCAGGAGTGGGATTACTGGGTCATATGGTAGTTCTATTTTTAGTTATTTGTGGAATCTCCATACTGTTCTCCATAGTAGCTCTACAAATTTACATTCTCACCAACAGTGCAAGAGGGTTCCCTTTTCACCACACCTTCTCCAGCATTTATTTTTTGTAAGTTTTTTAATGATGGCCATTCTAACCAACGTGAGGTGATACATCATTGTAGTTTTGATTTGCATTTCTCTAATAATTAGCAATGTTGAGCATCTTTTCATGTGTTTGTTGGGCATCTGTTTATCTTCTTTGGAGAAATGTCTATTTAGGTTTCTGCCTATTTTTTGATTGGGTTGTTTGGTTTTTTTTGATATTGAGCTGCATGAGCTGTTTATATATTTCCGAGATTAATCCTTTGTCTGTTGATTCATTTGCAAATATTTTCTCCCATTCTGAGCATTATCTTTTTGTCTTGTTTATAGTTTCCTTTATTATTCTTATAGAATAACAGTGGATTAAAGAAATCTTAACTGGTAGTGATACTAACTGCAGCTGCTGTACCAGATGTTTCTTCATTGGGAGCAAATTCATACATCCAGTAGTAGTCAATAAGCAGCTGTTGATCTGGCACATTCCTTTTTCTCCAACTTGTCCATAAGGCCCACCGGAAGCAGTTTATGTTTAGCTGGCAAGGTCAACAGTACACCTTTACTGTTCCACATCAGGGGTATGTCAACTTTCCAGATTATGGCATAATGATAATCTTTCCCTTCCACAAGATTGTATACATGTCTATTATATATTGATAACATTATGCTGAATGGATCTTTTAAGCAGGAATAACAACCACTTCAGTCTTATTGGTAAGACATTTATGTTTCTGGGGATGGGTGTGGGGGATAAATTCTACTAAAATTCAGGGGATTTCTACCCCAGGGAAATTCCTAGAGATCCAAGGATTAAGGCATGTCCAGATATCCCTTTCAAGGTAAAGAATAAGTTGTATCATCTGGCCCCGCCTACAACCAAGAAAGGTACATAATGCTGATTGGCACTTTTTGGAAATTAGAGGCAACATATTCCTTATTTGAGTCCATTTTTCTGGCTCATTTATTGGATAACCGTAAAACCCACTAGTTTTGAGTAGGACCCAGAATAAGGAATGGCTCTGAAACACGTCCAGGCTGTTATTCAAACTGCTTTACCACATGGACTGTGTATTCAAGAAGACCCAATGATTTCTGGAGTTTCATTGACAAATGTGGATTGCTGTTTGGAGCTGTGACATTCCTATAGATGAATTGCAGCACAGGCACTTAGGATTTTGGAACATGGCCCAGCTATGATTCATAGATAACTAACTACTCTCCTTTTGAGGGTAAGTATTAGCTTTCTATTGGGCTTTAGCAGAGACTGAATGCTTGACTATGGACCACTAAGTTATCATAAGAACTAAGGTACCCATCAAAAACTGGTTGTTATATGACCAACAGAGCCATAAAGATGGCTCAGCAATACTCCAACATGAATTGGAATTAGTATATACAGCCCCAGGAAGGCTCTGAAAGAAAAAGTAATTTACATGAAGAACTGACCCAAATGTCCATAGTTCCTACTCTTGCTACTCCACCTTCTTTCTCTCAGCCTACACCAATGGCCCCATGCAGAGCTCCCTAACATCAGTTGCCAGAGGAAGAAAAAAACTTAGACCTGGTTAACAGAAGTTTCTGCAGGATATACAAACACTAACTGAAAGCCGACAGCTGCAGGACTACACCCCCTTTGGGGGACATCCTTGAACGATAGTGGTGAAGTAACATCATCTCAGTGAACAGAACTTCAAGCAGTGTACCTCATTGTTCATATTGCTTGGAAAGAGCAATGGTATGCATGTAATTATATACTAACATATGGGCTGTGGCCAATGGTTTGGCATGATGGTTAGGAACTTGAAAGGAACATGGTTGGAAAATTGGTCACAATGAAATTTGGGGAGCTGTGTGTGGATACACATCTCTTTTTGTGCAAAATTTGATGGAGATATTTATGTCCCATGTGACTGATCACCCAAAGGTGAACTCAGTAGAGGAAGATTTCAAAAATCAAGTGGCTAGGATAACACATTCTGTGGATACAGGTTAACATTTTTGTCGAGCTACCCCTGGCATTGTCCAATGGGCTCAAGGAAAAGTTGACCAGAGGGCAGGGATGGAGGTTATGCATGTGTTCAGAAACATGGATTTCCACTCACCAAGGCTGAGTGCCCAATCTGCTAGCTGCTGACAGCAATACTGTGTCGCTGTTATGACATCATTCTTGGAGTGTTCAGCCAGCTACCTAGTGACTAGTTTTTTCTGCTGGACAACATTCCATCATGGAAGGGCAGCATTTTGTCTTTACTGTAATACACAGTTAATCTGAATACAGATTTGTCTTACTTGCATGCAATACATATGTCAAAACTACCATCTGTGAACTTACAGAATGTCTAATCTACTGTCGTGGCATTCCACAGAGCATTGCTTGGCATTAAGGACCTTAATTCATAGCAAAAGAAGTATCGTGATGAACCCATGCTCATAGATTTCACTGGTGTAACCGTGTCCTACCACCCTGAAACAGCTGGCTTGATAGAATGGTGGAAGGACAAACTAAATAAGAATCAATTGCAGTGCCAGCTAGGTGAAGAACTTTGGCAAGTTCCTCCGGGAGGCTGTTATAAGTTCTGAATTAGTGTTCAAGAACTGTTTCTGTGATCACTTGTGAATGGTTCAGGAATCAAGGGGTGGAATTATGAGGGGCACTATCCAATCTAGTCATACACTAGCAACATGTTTGCTTCCAGTTCCTGTGACTTTATGCTTATTTTCAGTTGAAAGGAAGCTTCCACCAGGAGACAAAACAATAATTCCCCTGAACTGGAAGTTAAGACTGTCACCTTCCCATTTTAGTCTGATCATGCCTCTGAATCAAAGAAGGGAGTCACTATGCTGTCAGAGGTGACTTTTCTAAATACTGTCAATGAAAAAATACAGCTGGAAAGTCATTGAAACTGAAAAAAACAAA